>NC_092521.1:100342897-100963730 GCF_037038585.1 Patagioenas fasciata | reverse complement strand
GAGCGAAACAGCAGATTGCATTTGCTGCCGTCCCTGTATTCATGCCCACCAGAGCTCAGGAAACTGCCAGGTGAGTCCTTGAAGGAACGGTGTCTCCAAGAGCTCCCACAAGAGCACTGCACCTCTGCCCCACTGGTGATTCAAGCCCAGACTAAGTCTGAGCCTCTTAAGTTGGATGCAAGCAAAACCCAGTCAAGTCAAATAGCTCCTGACTGTCTTCTGGTCTCCTCCACTGAAACTGGATCACAGAATCACAGAATCACAGAATGTTAGGGATTGGAAGGGACCTCGAAAGATCATCCAGTCTAATCCCACTGCCGGAGCAGGAACACCTAGATGAGGTTACACAGGAAGGTGTCCAGGCAGGTCTTGAATGCCTTCAGAGTTGGAGACTCCACAGATCAATCTCAAAACCCATTATTGTGTTTAATTGTTTAATTTTGCTGTCAGTGCAAGGCATCAGTCCTAAATTTAATTACACAGGTTACAACGTAAGCAAGGAAATCTCTTGCCTACTAAATTTGACACTGCTCAGCTAATAAATATGTATGTTCCTGGCATAAACAATAATACCTTAAAATATACTACAAATGAGTGTAACAAAAGAAATGGCAATATCATTGCTCAGAATAACCATCTTGAGAAATATTTAGATCTTGAATGTGTGGCTAAGCAACACCAAACTCTCTGTGAACTTAAATATTCATTTGGAAGTATCAGCAGCAGACCACTGCCTCGAGGCTTAGCACTCAACTGAAATGACTGCAATACTTGTCATGCACTTTAGCAAGATTTTAAAGTATTTGAAGTCTACAAGCCATGAACCACTCAGAGGAGGGAAAAAAAAGTGCTGCATGCTCTAAAATCTATTTTAATGCCAAATTAATTCCTTCAACTCAAATTCCAGGTAAATGGCATCTCGACCCTGCTGTGAAGAAGAAAAATAGGTTGCATATTCTGCTGTATGTTCTCTTTTCTCCTGTACAGTGAAGTGTTAGAAGGCATAGTCAGATAAATCCTAATGGCAAATCATTAGTGTCAACCACTATCATTCCATCTCTTTCAAGGGATGATGACACTTCAGAATCTGGCCATATTCTACTGATTTTTTGACAAATTTGGATGTTGGTATTAAAAGGTTGATCAGACATCAAGTGCCTTGCACTGAAGACATAACTGCAGGGTTTGAAGTGAAAACACCAATGAGTTAGTAATATGAAAAATTTATGGGACATAAAAACAGTTGCTCCAACTCATATAATGTCATAAATAGGAGATAATCAAACAGGAAGAAAGTTGGAACAGTATGAAAGGAAAAGGTCACCATGGTCATCAAACCTTCTCATGAGAGAGCCTACCCTTCTGTGAGGAGCCACACTTTGCATTTAGTTAGATCAGTACCTTTAAGCTTTGTTAGATCATTGATTCCAAATGTTACTGTATGTGTGGTCTAAAGAGTAGATACAACAAAAGAGAGCTACAAAGCAAGTCTCATAAAACAAACACACCTACCACCTAATGTAACGTATATATGTATGTATATGTACAGGAGAAAGCTGATGCTAAGCAGCACAATAAGCAGGTTATTCACTTCCCTGACCGTGTAACTTTCTTCTCATATGAGCTTGCTTCCCTGCCTTCCTTTACAACATATTCAAGATTTTTTAACCAATGCAGCATCCAGACGTCTTTTTATTACTCCTGACTGAATAAAACACACCAATCACTTTGTATTACCCAAAATGTGATGCACTGTTTTGAAACTGAAGTACAGCTATGGGAAAAGTTTTCCACAGACACACACAGCAAGAATGGAAATCTTTGGCTGAGGAAGTTTCGACACAGTGGGAACAATTTCAAAGTGCCAGCATCCCGGGAAGAAACTCCTAACACTTACCAAGCTCTTTCCCCCGCTAAACTCTACCCAGGTTACTGCATAAGAAACCTGGAAGGGTGTTTCCAAAAGGTGGACCCAGTTTGAAGTCACTACATCTCTGCAACCACAAACTATCAACTATCCTCTCTATGTCGTCCATACAGCAGGTGAAGGGTATACTGTGCATTTATAAAAAGCTTACTAAAACCTGATAAATCATTAAACCACTTGTAATTTTTTGTGTAGTTGTAACATATTTGGCCCATCTTTTCGAAACGCTCTCTAACTTCCAGTGACCTCCTTCCCCCCAAAAAAACAGCCCCCTCCCCACATCGCACCGCTGGAGCAAACAGCGCTCTGCCTCCGAACAAGCCCCCTCCGCTTCCTCGCTGGGCGGGGGGCAAGATGGCCGAGGGTGGGCTCTTCCCCTCCACACCCCGGGGCACCCCCTGCCCTTCCCCTTCCCCTCGGGGCTGTGCCGCCCGCCGCCGCTTGGGCGAGCCCCGCGCCGAGGAAGCGGCGGGGGCGGCCGGGTGCCGGCGGCGGCTGCGGGGGGCCCCGGCGGTCCCGCCTCCCCTCGCTGACACTCACGGGCGCCGGGGCTGCGGGTGGGTGCCGGGGGCTCCGCGGGGCCGCCCGCTTCCTCCGCCTCCTCCTCCTCTTCTTCCTCCGCCTCCGCCTCCTCCTCCCCGCGGGGCCTCAGCACCGCGGACAGCGGCGGCGGGGCCCGGACAGCAGCGGCGGGGGGCGGCTCGGTGCCCACCCGCACCAGGGCGCGCCGCGGCCGGCCCAGCGCCGAGCTCACGGAGCCCACGGCCGCCCCGCGCCGCCCGCTGCGCCCCGCCGGTCCCGCCTCTGCGCGGGCAGCGGCCCCCGGCACGGCCCGAGCGCCGCTCCCCTGGCCCCACCTCCCCACACGGAAGAAAAGCTCCCGCTCCGGGCGCGGCCGAGCCCCGCCCCGCCTCACCGGGACGTTGTGTTTCTTCCCCCGCCCCACGCAAAGAGTGTGGGGAGACAGGAGGGGAAGGACCCACCCCGAGTACCCCCAGACCGGCGCGCCCTCCTCCACCCTCCCCGGAGAGCCCCGTCCAACCCACAGGTGTCGGCTGCGGTGCGTGAGCGCCATTGGCACCAGGGAGTTCACGGCACCGTTTCAAAAGACACATTCATGCTGCTCTTCATTTTCTTCATAATGGAGCGGAAGTAAATCCAACACTTTTTGCCCTTTCTTAATGTCCTTATTTGTCGTTCAGCATTGTCTCCTGGGACCAGTCAGAGGGTTCTCTGCTCGCAGACGGAGAGGCAGCACGGTGGTATCCAGTGGACTCAGCACTGTGCGCTCTGCTCTAGCCGACCCTGCCTTTCGCAGGGGGCTTGGGCTGAATGATCTCCAGAGACACCTTCCAACCTCAACTGCTCTGTGCTATTAGACATTACAATACCATGTACCATGCTATATTGATAGCTTGTAGCTGCAGAGTGTAGCACTATAGGTAGAGTCACCAACTATAACAGCATCACTTGCAGAGGTCTTGTACAATCCAGATGCAGCTCTGCGCTGCTGGAGACTTCTATAGTGGAGTTTAATCTCATATCCGTAAAACAGATATCGTAAAACTTTACCAGGGCACTTCAGTACCATCCTAACTGTGATAGATATTTCCTTAGATGTTTAAAACAACAGTAGAACATAGATACGCTTCCCTGAGCATATTGTCCCTGTTTCTGCACCTAACGGCTCAGCAGTACTGACTAGCAACACAAAAGTAACCGGCTGCATTCCTACCAAGAACAGAAGTCAGATAATTGCAACCTCAAGTCCCAGGCTTGTCTGGAAAGAATGTGCCCCTTTCCCAAGCAGTTCTGTGCCTCAGAGCTGACTGCCGCCAGCTGCTCTGCTCTCCTGTTACAGCGAGATCCCAAAGCAACTCGACACTGACGCAATAAACTGCAAATGGGAATTTCTTTGCTAGGGCGGTCTGCCTCTTCTGGATGAAAACAGTGCCACTACTGCATCGGAAAGCAAGAAAACAATGGCACACGCAGCCTGTTCTTTTTAACCCTCTGCAACCGTTCCACTAACTTTTTTTTTTTTTTGTCTCAGTGTCTCTACCTGTATTTTCTTCTTGATTCTACTTGCAGAGAAGACAGTTTCAGCACAAAGCAGCATTTCAGGGAGAGAACATGTCTTGCTCTCTGGGGATGTTGCTTGATCAGGAAGAACTTTCGATAACCACAAGAAGGAAATGGAAATCAAATGTATCAGCTTTTCCTTTAGAACAGCCCTACCTCCCATTTTCCTAAGTTTTGGTGTGTGGTAAAGGACAATTTGTTTCATGTAAACAATAGTTTTTAAAAATATAATACTTTCAAATTGAATGAGTAAAAGTATTAATGACATGCAGCATTGTAGAGTTACGCAATACAGGCACAAAATCTTAAGAAATGCAAGAATTTAACTTGCAGCCCAACACGAAACTAAATTGCACACATGCATTGTCATTCCATCTTTAATGGTATGATCCTATGCATGCTTTTTTTTTTTCCTCATAGCATTACCAGCCAGATCTAAATACAGCATTTCCACACAGTCTCTTCAGACAGCTACAGACACCTACTACACAGGCCCTGCACACACAGCCTAAAGAAAAACGTACCATTTGTTCCTGAGCTGGGCTATCTCTAGATTTTCAGGGGGTACATGACAAATAGTCAGTTTTGGTGAATCATCAGCTAAAAGCTGCCTTACAGTCACAATGGCAATGTAATAGCAGGTGCAGTTCTCACAGAGTTAAGGACTTAGGGTCAATTATTTTTCCAAAATGCAAAACAGATGAAACAGAAGTCTGCCACAAGACGAGAGCTGAGTTCTGTTTCTAGCTCTGCCTGAAATGATCTTCTGTCACTGTAGTTCAGCCTAAATGAAAATGAGGCGATCAGATCACTGACTTCCTCATAATTTTTTAACTCCCAGTCAGATTTGTCTGAATGTAAAATGATAAAGTGCTCAAAGATGCAAAGCTAATGCAAGTTTCGTGAAAAGATTTGTGAGAATAAGTGACCAGATCTCCTCATCACTGTGGGAAAGACTGCAGGGTTAATTTATTTCTTACCAGGCATTGGCTTGTCAATTCAAGTCCCAAATTGTCAGGAAATGAGGTTCCATGAGTTCACGGCACAGTTAACATGAGGGATATCTGCCTTCCTTCACAGAATCACAGAATCACAGAATGTCAGGGATTGGAAGGGACCTCGAAAGATCATCCAGTCCAATCCCCCTGCCAAAGCAGAACACCTAGATAGGGCTACACAGGAAGGTGTCCAGACAGGTTTTGAATGACTCCAGAGAAGGAGACTCCACAACCTCCCTGGGCAGCCTGTTCCAGTGCTCTGTCACCCTCACTGAGAAGAAGTTTCTTCTCATATTCAAGTGGAACCTCGTGTGTCCCAGGTTGTACCCGTTGCCCTTGTCTTATCATTGGTTGTCACTGAGAAGAGCCTGGCTCCATCCTCGTGACACTCACCCTTTATATATCTGTAAACATTTATGAGGTCGCCCCTCAGTCTCCTCTTCTCCAAACTAAAGAGACCCAGCTCCCTCAGCCTTTCCTCATAAGGGAGATGCTCCACTCCCTTAACCATCTTTGTTGCCCTGCGCTGGACTCTCTCCAGCAGTTCCCTGTTGTATGGAGATATAGCGGAAGATTTGGCGAGGAGGTTAGTTAAATGTAAATGTGCTCAAGTGACTTGCACCTGTCTGTAGAAAAAGCACATACATCACACTAATTCTTTTACTGACCTTGTGTGCTGGACGGGTAGAACCTCTGTGTTAGGTAACATAGGCCTGTGAGAAGCTCTAGGCACCTTATCACTATGTCTGAGATTCCTGCTTTGTTGTGAGAAAGAGCGGGAGGCTGCGCCTGCCTGAAGCCTTGGAATACAGGGGAGCTCAGCAGGCCCAGCGATCTTCCAGCAGGGCTGAACTGACCAGCGCCTGTGTCCCCGCCTGTGTCACCTCTGCCTGGGAGCTCAGGTGTGGCTTCGGAGATCCCTCAGTAGAGAGATTACTAAAATAAAACTTGCTCTTTACAATGCATTCATGGCCTCTGGTTCATCTTGCAACGTGCCTGCGTATGTGTACACACCTGTCCTTCTTGAACTGAGGAGCCCAGAACTGGACACAGTATTCCAGGTGCAGTCTCAACAGGGCAGAGTAGAGGGGAAGGAGAACCTCTATCGACCTGCTAACCACCCCACTCTTAATGCACCCCATGATGCCATTGGCTTTCCTGGTGACAAGGTTCAGCCGCCAGGGCTGTTCCCTGCCTGAGAGCACAAACATTTGCCTGCCGAGAAGTGCCAACTGCAACGGGATGCCCTTTCCCTCCACCAGATGGCAAGAGTGTAGCAAAAACCAGTAACTTTTCAGTTCTTGTGAAGGAGGACAGAGAGAGATCAGCCAATAGGGCAAAGCACTGACTATGCAAATGCTATTTGATTTTTGGAAGATAAGCAGGGCTGCTGCGGGCGGGGCTTCACACGTGGGGCTCTGTCACCCGAGTGTCACAATGCCAGCACGCAGCAACACAGAGCTCACAATGCCCTGGGCAGGATCAAAAGGAGCAGCCGGCTCCCGTGTCCACTGCCAGAGCTGGCCCGGGGGCAGCCCCAACACATCCCGGAGGAAGCACTTGAGGAGCTGGTGGCATCACAGGGCAGGGGCTGAAGGAGGAAGACCTTGCATGAGGCTGCTGGAGGTTCTCCACTGCAAGGCAATCTGCTGCCAGGGCCACCTTCCAAACTCATCTGATGGCTGGAAATCCTTTTCAGCTGGATAGCAGTGGAGAGACCAAGAAAATTTCTTCTGGAGGAGCACTGCAGAGCTCACCATCTTCATCCCCTGTGGAGCCAGGCTCAGGAGCTGTAAGAAATAGGATGTAGAGGGGTTGCAAGGGGTTGCAGTGCTTTGGAACACCCACTGGTGTCCCACCAGGCACAGGAAGCATTCTTGCCCCCAAGGTCCATAAGATCAGAGGCATTTGGGCACTCTCAGAAGTCCAGGAGATGGCTCCAGCTCAAGGGAGGATAGCATAGGACAGGACAGGACAGGACAGGATAGGGCTTGGGCAGGTCCTGGGAGGCGTGAGCAGCCTGTGGGACAAGGAGCCAGGTCTGGCTCACATGCTCAGGGAACAGCCGATCGCCAGCACTGGGGTCAGGAAGGAATTTTTTCCCCCGGGGCAGATTGGCACTGGTCCCCGGGGGTTTTTTGCCTTCCTCTGCAGCATTGAGCATGACCACTTTGCAGAGCTCCTCTGGGCCCTTTTGGCTCGGATCCTGCCTGCTGCTCAAGCACCAGGAAGATGGCCTCTCGTGCCCTGCAGCTGGGGGGAGGAAGGCTTTTTTTTTCCCCCAGGTGGGACAGCAAGCGTCTCCGGGGGTTTTTTGCCTTCCTCTGCAGCGCTGAGCACGGCCCCTTGCCACGGCTTCTTTGGGCCATTTGGGCTGGGTGCCTGCTGCTCCACGAGCTGGCCCTAAACTTAGCTAGAACAGCACACCCAGACCAGCATAGAACAACTCACCTAAACCAACCTTAAACGTCTGCAAACAATCAACCAACCTTCAAGAGCCTAAACCAATCTAACTTCAAAATCTTCACACAACCAGCCATCAACAACCTAAAAAGAACCTTCAACAATCTACAACATACTACCTAAACCAACCTTGATCAACCTCAAGCAACCAACCGAAACCAAAAAACAAACAACCTTCAATGACCTCCAAGAACCCAGCTTCAACAACATGAAGCCTCTGAGAAACAGACAACCTACAACACACAAACAGTCTCAGACAGCACAAAACAACTGAAAACAACAAACCCCAAACAACCCAAACAACCTAAGCCAAATGACCAAAAGAACCTCAACCACCAAACGATCATTACCAAATCTACCAAGAAATCCAAACTAGACCACCTATTCAACCTAAACCACCAGAAAACACCTCAACAACCTCCAACAGCCTGACGTCATCAAATCACCTAACCCAACCTACCTAAAAAAAACTAAACCAACCTCAACCAAACAACCTGAACCAACCTCAACACAAACCCTTCAAGCAACCTCAACGATGGAAACCAAACCTACCTAGACCAACCTACCTAAAAACACAGACATCCACCAACCTACCTAAACTGCCTACTGAAAACAAACAGAAATAAATCAAACCAACCTCAAATAACCTGCCTAAACCACCCAACCTCATATCATCAAAATGACCTCAATCAAACCACCTACACCAACCTCAAACAAACCACTGAAAACGACCTCAACAAAATCAACTTCACATACCACACCTAAAAAAGCCAAAGGAAGACAACTTCAACCAAAAATCACCTACATCAAGCTACGTAAACCCACCAACCTTCAACAACCAGCCTCCCACAACCACCCTCAAAGAAGAACCTGCCTCAAACAAACCACCTCCAACCACCTCAACAACTTCAACCAAGCTACCAAAACCAAAACCCTCCCTCCACCAAAACAGCCCCTGCTTGGAAGGGCTCCAGCGCGGCTGCAACATCCGCAGCTGCCACTCAGCACCTCTCCCTGCGGGCAACACAAGCGCCTGGCAGGGACCAAAGCGCTCCTCGTGCATCCCTGCCCAAGAAGCACGGCAGCAAAACAAGCTGTGGAAGGCAAACAGTCTGCTCGTCATCGCTACGTGTCACGTAGCTCTGGAAAACATCCCACGGTACCACACCCGTCATCATCTTCTTCTCCTTCTTCTTCTTCTTTTGGGCATGGTCAGTCCCACGCCTCATTCTCAAGGTTCTCCCTCTTAGGAAGCAGGGAAAGCTTGGCCTCTATTCCTGCTGCTGCTCTCTGCAGCTCTGGGACTTGCCTTTGCCAGCCTGCAAGGGCTGTTTGTTCAAGCTAAAGTGAAGAACGCATCAGCCTGCTCCTGGCTACACATGGGCTTGTGTTAAGGATTGTGAGCATTGGCTCTGAAACAGAATCAGAAATGGAAATAATATGACATGAAATAACATAACATGAAATAACAGAAAATAAAGTAAATTAATAAATCAACAACAAAATAAAATATAAAATAAAAATAAAATAGCTAATAATAAAAATTAAAATAAAAATAATAAAAAAAATAAAATAAAATAAAATAAAATAAAATAAAATAAAATAAAATAAAATAAAATAAAATAAAATAAAATAAAATAAATAGAAATAGAAACACTTGTATCCATTGTGTTTTGTGTCCTTGAATGCAGTTTTTAGGGAAGAGAGAGGGAAGGGAAGGGAAGGGAAGGGAAGGGAAGGGAAGGGAAGGGAAGGGAAGGGAAGGGAAGGGAAGGGAAGGGAAGGGAAGGGAAGGGAAGGGAAGGGAAGGGAAGGGAAGGGAAGGGAAGGGAAGGGAAGGGAAGGGAAGGGAAGGGAAGGGAAGGGAAGGGAAGGGAAGGGAGAGAGAGAGGGAGAAGGAGAGAAGATGTATCCTACTAAGGACATGAATCCTACTTATTCCTGGTTTTCTAATCCTAACTTTTAACATATGTATCGAGGAAGAGGGGCAGAGATGGAACAGAGCTTGGCTGACATTCAGGCTGAGCAATACAAGAATTTCATCCCATTAGCGTCACGCTAATTATTTAAGAAGGGAGGGGATCTCTCACTCTCTCGGGCGCTTTCTCTTGTGTGCATAGTTTTTTTTCTTCGCTCTTTTTTTGTCAGAGCCGGGGGAGTTTTGGTGTGGGATGTTTTGTTGGGCCCTTTGCCGTTTTGCAGAGGCCTCTGGGCTTTTCTGCCTTTTTCCTTTTTTATCTCTTTGGGATCAACTGTGGGGACCAGGTGCCCCTTCCTGGGACCAGCTACTCGGTGTGGACAGAGTTTCTGAGAATTGGCTTGAGTACCTTTTATTTCTATTTATATATGTATTTACTAGTAGTATATTAGTATTTTGTTATTTTATTACACTGTGTTTATCTATCCAAGTTTCTTCCTTCTCTTTTCATTCTCTATTGGGGAGTGGGCGGGAGGATGGAGTGAATGAGTGGCTCTTGTGTTTGTATTGCTAGCTCGAGTTAAACCACGACAAAATGGTAAAACCATTTTAACTCAATATTGTTTTAGATCTGGATAGTTTAAGGAGTCCTTTTCCCTGCATGCAGGCCACACTTCAAGGCACTCTTCCCCTCTCTAGACAACCATTTCTCACTTCCCTCATGTCCAGACACCTTCACTGTGATGGCAGCAGCACTCACTTATTACTTTCTCAGCAGAAGTAACTTTCAAACATGTAAAATAACCTGAGGCAGTTCTGGGGTGTTTAAAAAAATATAAGTCTTCAACCACTTTTGCAAACAAACAGGATAAGATAACTAACAGGATTTTTCAAAAGGCATCTTCTGATACTTCAGTCTGATTCCTAGATTCTACAACAGGACGTTGCAAACTTTTATTTTTCTATTCTGCCTATTTGTTGTCTGGCAACATCTCATCCATATGTGTGCTATTACTGTATTTCACAGAGTTGGATTGATTTCAGGAGCAATGGTGATCTCAAATGTTAAGAATAAACTGTCATTTCCTCTAACACAAATAGCTGTGAGCTATTGTCTAGATGCATATTATACTAACGAGATCAGAGACTCGTAATCCCTAAGAACACAGTGGCATAGGCTGAATAAGAAATCTTGGCTAATGAAGTGAACTATGTTGCAGCTCTTAGACCCGAGATATTACTTTACACATTTAGCAACATGAGCCTCAAATGACACAAAACAACTCTGTGTTATGCACATGTAATTTAAGCTGATGAATGCACAAATCAATACACACAGAGTAGACAATTTAAATGCTTGGAAGGTTTTGCAGAACTAAGAGAAGAGAGAGAAATAACCAAAGAGGAGTAAAGATATATTGCAAAGATATGTTTGCCACTGGATGTTTTCCAACTGCTTTCTTATAGATGTTCATGTACAAAATAAAGCTTTTGTGCTTTTGTCTTCCTGAGCTTTCCATTCTTTGTGAGCTGCGAAATATCTGTGAAAAAAATGAAACACCATCCTAATGTTACGCTATGATATCAAAAGAAACTGCCACAATGTAACATTCAGATTAAACGGCACTTGAAGTATTAGTGGATGTCTTCCGTTTGAAGAAATACTTCAAGATGGTATCTCTCTTCCGCAAGTTCAGAATTTCAGCACTAATTTCTCAGAATATTCACCACATTCAGCACTGGGTCATTGACAGTCTGTAGACACAAGCTAGAACAATTCACTACTTAAGTATGTGAATATTAGCTATACACGTGCATTAAACAATGTGTATCCAGAACAAATAGACCACAGAAATTCAGCTACTTCTTTACACTTGCACAGCCATCATGTAATTTTGGTTCATCCCTAATCATTACCATAATAAACAGCCATCACACAAAGTTTGATTTAGCAATTGCTTGACACAAACCTCCTTCATGGCCTCCTGGAGTGCAGATTAAATGACGGTTCCTCTTGCCTTAAAACTCACATTTCCATTTCTAGACTGCCTTGTTACTTGATTTTTTTATATAAGCTTGATGGGGGATAAGGTGGGGAAATCAGGAGTGCAAGAGAGGTTTAATTAAACCAACAAACCCATCCACTTTGTCACTAGGGACTATTGCCATAGTTAAGTGCTTTTTATAGGCAGCAACCTAGGAAACACATACCAATTATTTGAACTAAAGTGGATATACTCTGCCTGAGCGCTCATGACACCATCCCATCCTCTGGGAGACTCCAGCATGTCAGAAATATAAAGAGAAAGATGGGGAAAAGAAACATCACAAAAATCAGTTGCAAGTAAAGTGCTGTTTCTCGTTTGTTAAGGAGGATCATGGATTAAGCTAAAACAGCTCTTCCCCAAGAGCTTCACATCCACAGCTCTGACCAAGGTTCCTGACCAGACAGTTCTTGCCCCTGATCCCACTCTTGGTGCAGAGGACAACCAGAGTTTGGCAGAGAACAGCAGCTTACTTTCAGCTAAATGTTTAACATGAGACAACAAACATTGTTACGGGTAACTGAGAAATGTCATTTTTGTAAAATTAGTAAAATTTCACATCATTTTGGTCTGCAGAGAAAACTCACTGAATTTGTTTGCTTTTCTATAGATTAGCACAGGTCCTGCAGCCAGCATACATGGCTGAGAAGTTTACATTTAATGCAGCTGTTGTCCATAGAAGTATTTCCCTTTTAATCTCAAAGGGAAGCAACTTTTCCCCAAGGTACAATTAAACCTTCGCAAGAGGAAACTATTAGCTTTAAATTTGGTGTAAATTTCAACAATTTAGAAGACTTAGCAGCATCGATGACTTGGAGCATGAAACTGAAGGATTTCACTTTTAAAGCTGCCTCTGTTGTCTGCATGAGATGCTAATTTAACCTTGGAGCAAGAAATATATGGTCTTTCAGTACACACCTTAGAAAAAGCCTGTTGACTTAACGGGACACATGCCTTTCCTTCTTATGTAATCCAAAACCTCAAGAACAAGCACAGTGAATTTTTATGTGAAAACTTGACTTCAGTTTAATATTAATTCCTCTGTGTTCAATAAAAGATGCTTTCTTGCCTACGTGTTTCATTTAGCCACATCTTACTGAAAACTGACATCTTCACTTGTGACGAAAACAGGTGATTCGGCAGTATCGTGGATTTCTGTTACAAATACTCCCTGGCAAAATTCTCATGTCACGATTTTGGGGTTCAATTATAATGCTATGCTAGACGTCATTTTCTTCTTGTGCTGCTAGAAAACATTCACTTCAACTTACTAAACATCCTGCATTATGGTATACACACAGCTTACTATTCATAATAACTTTGAAACTCAACATAAGATAAAAATAATTACTTGCAATATGGCAAAACCAGTTGGTTACAGCTAAGCTGGATGTGGAAGTACTGTACATTCTGGCTTCACTCCAATGGATTGTGGAAACTGTAGTTCAATTTTTATTATTATCAGGTCTGTGCACTACTTGGATCACCTAAAAGTTGAAATTTCCTGTTGACAAGGTTTAAGCAAATTTCTTTTGATTGAGCCAGAATTTACAATCTGATATTTATGACAGTTCTTACGCTTTGTGGGGGAGGAAACAGTACATGATCCATCAGAGAGTTTCCCAGGAGAAATTGCTCACTCAAAATTTATTCACAAAAAATGTTAGAAGAGCAACTTCACAAGATTTCACTGCTTTGCACCATGTAGTTACAGCATTTCTAAATGAGTGTTGAGTGTACTGAAACCAGATTTGCTGCTTCACAAAAACATGGTCCCGCTTGAGTTCAGTAGGGTTTCTTCCGCTCTTAAACCTGAATCAGGCACTTAAAAGCTTCAGTACACTTGTAAATTCAAACCTCTGACAATTTACTTATGCCTATCATTTCTGATACCCAGGATACGTGAAAATAAAACTTTCACCTCGACAGTTGTCGTTGAGAATGATACCAGTTAATCTAGACCACACAAATGGAAAAATACCATGTTAGCCAAGAAGCCTTTCTTAAGAGGTTGAAATAAACTTCTCAGGATCTTTTAAGCTTCCAAGTGTGAAATAATTAGTATAGCTTACAGATGTGGAAGAGAAATATTTTGTTATCATAACCAAAGTATCCTTTTCTCTGCGAACTTGAAGACAATCTATAATATCGCATAGGCACTTAAAAATGGTTCTGTCGCTATTCTATTCTCATCCAACATTTCATTTTAGATATTTCAAGAAACTTGGTCATTGTCTATCCCACGAAACAAGAAATAGATTATTATAGAAAATCTCCCAACATAAAAAGTTAATGCATTAGACTAGCTGTGATACAAAAATTATTTGAGATACATATATGTTTGGCTTCTGATGAATTATCTAGTTGTTTGCAGTTGCTAGGATTTCTCTCAGTAGTAAAACACTGGCAATATGCTTGAACACAAGAAACTATTCATGCAGCACATTCATCCTTTATGTAGTTAAATGAAGTTTTTAAATCACAAAAAGATTTGGCTGTTACATAGTATGCTTAAACTATACAATAATGAGAAGACCATGTCTCTCATGCTTTGTTCTGCCTCAGAATCATCTCAGCTTGCAAAGCAGATCAGTTTTCTAGAACACAGATAACAAGAGTTCACACAGACTTTTCATTTAGAAGGCCGCAAAAAGAATAACAGAGATGACATAGCTTTTGTTTCAAAATTGTGCTTACAGACAGCTATTTTACCTCACTTCAAAGTTCTATGAAAATAAAAAATTACTTTCTATAAAACTATGATGTTCTTTTTGTTTAAAACAATCTTATAGTTTAATCCTTAAAGTATTGTTTTTTTCACGTTTTAATTTTTTCTGATGAGAATCAACACAGGAAAATTCTAAATTGTTTAAGCAAATCAAGTATTTGCTACAGTTGCACTTGATCAACATCCCGTTCTTAGCAACAAGTGAACAAGTGAACAAGTGCAACCAAGTTTCTTCCAAGAGCCATACAGAAGGAGAAAGTACAGATTCTGCTCTGTATGATAGCAAGTAGGTGAAGGCGCTGCTACTGATTTGAAAACTACATGGGCTCTGCTGTGTCAGTTTTGATCCGGGGGAAGAAAAACAGCCCTTATTGTTTCAATATTTAGGTCCATCTTTTCTCACTTGCAAAGTAGATCCATTGCTTGGAGAGACTGACGTGAATTACCTGGAACAAACACTATTTTAGCATAGGATCTGTTTGTTTCCTGGCCAAAGAGTCACTATGTCTTGGTTAATAACACTACACGATTTCATCAACATATTTCTGTCTCAAGGGGCCCGGTCCTATTTTATTTTCCAGTAAGACATTCCTTCCTAATTCCTATTTCTGACTTAGAGATGAGCAGCATATAATTTCTTCAGTGTCTACTTATCACTCGAGGAAGTCATCAAATCTCTTTTCCGTAGCTACAAGGAGTTTTCAAAGATGTGACAGTTCCCTCCAGGCATCAACTGACCTTAAAGAAGGAGCAAAATACAAAAGGATCAATAGATGTGAAATAGACCTTTGGCATTAGGGAACTGAGATGAACTGGTACAACTTTCTTCCTTAGTGATTTGAAAAGAATGCTGTTTGACTGCTGCTCAGACTGACAATCCACAAAATATTTGCTACACTTTGTAGCCAAAGGCATTGCCATCAGCAGCTTCAGAACACACCCTGAAACAAAAATCAGATACTACAGCTCGAACTCTGAGGAAACAGCATCAATGCCTAAGGACAGCTGTAACATGGAAGGTACGGTAAGCAACAGTTGTATAAGTTCATTAATAATTTATCATGGCTCTGTTTTGAATACTGACATTTTCCATTACTTTCATTATAGCTGTTATTACGAGATCATTACATCACCTATCAGACAACTGTAACTTTCTTAACATTGAAATGAAAGCTTCTGGACAATACACAAAGTTACACAAGCAAGGGAAGTACACAGTGATTTCACAGGCAAGTTGGAACTGGGCTCCTGACTTGCATTTCTGACTTTGAAAACCTCTCTCCAAATCATTTGCCATCTTTCATTAAGATCCAGCAGCAGCTCTCTCCTGTGCCTGCTGCTTTCCTTTAGTCATCCAAAGCCCACAGAGCTGCACCGCAAGCTTGAAGAACAGTAGGCCAGCCTCATGTCCTGTTTCTGTCACCTAGTTTTTATGTACCATTTCTCACTAATTAAAACACCCAGTGACTCCTCATCACACATGACACTTCAGTAGGTACAGCCACGCATTATTTTTGCAGCACTGTATTTGCACAGATTAGCTGTTGAACCCTGCAGATGATGTCTTGACTTTTGAGAAGGGTGTAGTACAACCTCTGGGATTCTACAGAAAGTCCAAAGGGGAACAAAAGTCCGACTTCAAAGTGCAAATCGAAAACCAGCTGCTTAACCTGTAAAGGGCAATAGTGAAGAGAAACAAGTGTGTTTAAACATGTAAAAGGTAGCTATGAAGAAAAACTTTTGTGTACATCCACTGCACACAGGACACAGAATTATGAGGCTTAAGTTAAACACCTGAAAAACTTAGGATATGCAGCAACCTTTGCAACAGGAGTAACATTAAAGGAATTTTTAAAGAATAAATTAGACAAGCATTTGTAAGGAATGATACGGAAACTGATCATCCTCCTTTGGGATGTGAGCAACACCAGACTATCTTTAAAGGTTCTTCTTTCCTCATTGCTGCCCCTCTGTGTTTTTCCGTAGCCATCACACAACCATCATATTATCAAGGATTAACAGCATTTGGATGCACAGAAACTGTCTTTAGAGTGATGTCCGCAGACCTTGGAGTCAAGATCTGCTCTTTTTCTCTCCCAAGCTTGAAAGCTCTCTTCAGTTTAAGGCTGTTTTCAAAATACTGAGTGAAGTAAAAGTTAAATGCACACACTGGAACATGCATTGAATCGTGTTAAAAACAACATAATGCAATAGTTCTACACTGGCTAGAAATCTCTGCAGTGATCTGATGAAGACTCAACTTATTTCTAGCAAACAAAGTCTTCGGGACCAAAATCAACATGATGTCCCAATCCAATCTAATTTTTTTCTAAAAATATTTTTTTTCTTTATATAGTGAAAAATGCTGGAGAAGGAAATAGGGTCAGAAATGAAAACCCATTCAGGGAACCAGTGGTATAGATTGTCACCACACAATCTGAACATGGTACCTGCAGCTCATAGATTCAGAACAAGCGAGTCAAAAGTCGCACGCTCCCTGAGATAGGGAAGGGTTTTTCTCCTTTAGCAGGCTCAAGCAAGAAGCTCTCACTGTATTTTGAGCTAAGACACAGTGAGCAGAACGCAGCTTTTCTGACAGATAAATGAAGAAAAAGGGATCTAGTGCAGCAACTTCTTTGCAGTCTCTCGCTCATGAGGCCCCTTCTTCAACTCTTCTTTCTTCTGGAGACGGGAAGGCAAAGCGTGTCCTGTCCCTGGGAGCCCACACAGCACCCTACTTGTCCATGGGAAGAGCCAGCACCTGCCATTCCTCTCCAAAGACATTTATGCACAGTGATGAGTGGAGCAGTGGATCATGGAAGCATAAGCTGCAGTGGACATGAGTTAGAATCAGTTCTTTTCTTGTCCATGCTGACAAAATAAAACCAGCAATTCCTTACTTCATAGAAATTCTCCTAAAGTAGTAGCTGCTCCCAATATCTCTCCAGTTTTTAATATCACAGGAGAACAGACGCAGCCAGAAGAACATTTCCTCTAATGACTGCTCTGAACTACACAGGCAGGCACGGGCAGCTCCCAGTGCAATTAAATACACACAGCGCCACCTGGTGGTGAAAGCAGAATCACCACTGACATGAAGAAGATTTAACACCAGCCCTCTTTTAGGTTTGCTCCAGTTTTCATTTTTAACCCCTTGAACATGAACTGGGTCTGGTCTGTCTGTCCTCACTTGCCAAATACCATTCCGGTGCCTTCAATACAAGAAAGTGGAGCTACCAAGCAAAAGAAGTCCAAGAGAGCTGAACCTCGAAGCCAGCAGAACCAAAGGCTGCTGAGCACCACACAGATGCATCCACTTGGAGGAGCTGCCAGAATTTTACAGCATTTTATCACATGGTTTCTGGTGATACAGCCTGAAGATATGTTTAAACACATGATCCAGCTTAGTATCTGCCTGTACCCCAAAGAAGAGCAACACCAGCTCACAACTGGTGATTTCTACAGACCTGGGCCATAAGCAAACGCACCAGACACTGAAAAACAAAAGGCTTAGAGCAGCTGAAAAACAACTATTATTTTTCCATTCCATCAACCAGTCAGGAAACTACCTATGGCTTGTGCACTTACAGAACAGAACACAATAACTAACAAAAAGAAAGTCTTTGATTCAGAAGAGATCAGTGCGTCTTTACAAGAAGCCATGAGTTCAACATACAAAGTCAGTATTCTCATTAGCAACGCACATTCCCTGAATAGGAACTGCTCACCTTTTATCAAATGTCAGCTGCAAGAGCTTGTAAACAAAACAAAACAACCCACACCAAAACCCACCCACACCCCAAAAGCTCTGTTTAGATTATACACCTACATAAAACATGTCTTTGTAGATGATAACTGTTGAATTCATACTTCAGGTCCTTCTTCTCCAGGAACCAGCTATGAAAGACAGATAAACACGATTTTCTGTTTGAGTTCTACAAACCCATATGCGACAGTTCTTGTTTTACAACATTTTAGCAGATGGAGACTTCAGGGTTGACCACAAAAGCAGTTTTTATATTCAATATGATCTTACTCTCCCAGCAGATGAAGTCAGTTACTGCCAGACAAGCAGACAGACAACGCTTTACAAAACAGAAATGAGTTCCCAGAGAACACACATTTTGGCTTTTGTCTTTGTTATTCACTTCAAGGAAACAATTCTGTCTAGAAACGCTACAGTTCATTTCTAAAAGGACAAAGAACATGCTTCCTTTCATGAAGCATTTCTCCAGTCACTCATTCTTCCCCAGACTGGCGCTGGACTGGGAAGGTGGTTTCCTCCTGTCAACTTCTAGTGCTATGCACAGTCCAACAAGTGATAGAGCCTGAACCCTTCTACAGGCAGCAGGGAGCCAGGCAGCATTGCACTTTCCTGTGAAGAAAGCAAAGAACTGACTGTGTACACATACACAAGCACATCGCAAGAAGAGCCAGAGGCCACGGATGCATTGTAAAGAGCAAGTTTTATTTTAGTAATGTCTCTACTGAGGGATCTCCGAAGCCACACCTGAGCTCCCAGGCAGAGGTGACACCAGCGGGGACGCAGGCCCTGGTCAGTTCAGCCCTGCTGGAAGATCGCTGGGCCTGCTGAGCTCCCCTGTATTCCAAGGCTTCAGGCAGGCGCAGCTTCCTGCTCTTTCTCACAACAAAGCAGGAATCTCAGACATAGTGATAAGGTGCCTAGAGTTCCTCACAGGCCTGTGTTATCTAACACAGAGGTTCTACCCATCCAGCACACAAGGTCAGTAAAACAATGAGTGTGATGTACGTGCTTTTTCTACAGACAGATGCAAGTCACTTCAGCGTATTTACATTTAACTAATCTCCTCGCCATATCTTCCGCTATATCCCCATACACCTATAAACCTACTAAATTGTAACATGAATTCAGACCAATGTGCAGCTGCTATGGAAGTCAGCTATGTTGTAGTTATGGTGTTTGCCCACAGTGTGGCTTCCCAGTCCAATTTTGGACTCAGGAAGTTTCAAAAATTATTCTGAGAGAGATTAAGACACAAACGACGTCAGACGCTGCTAAACAATCTTATTTTATTGTTATGCCTAAAGACAGAGTAAAGACAATCTATTTAATTTTAACATGTAAGCTTCAAGTATTCTTTTAGTTTTAACAATTCACAATGATCATGCATTTTGCCCCTCAACTCACTGTGTTTAGACCTTTACAGCAGGCCCAATTAAGCAAGCAGCATGAGCGAGCATTTCTCTGTAACAAGCGGGCCTTAAGGATATTATTTTAGAAAGCAAGCTTTGAGACAAACAATTCACACTATCACAGTCTTCCACACTTATGTGACGTCCTGACACAGAGTTGTTTTGTGTCATTTGAGGCCCATGTAGCTAAATGTGTAAAGTAATATCTCGGGTCTAAGAGCTGCAACAGAGACAGTTCACTTCATTAGCAAAGATTTCTTATTCAACCTGTGCTGCTGTGTTCTTAGGGATCACAAGTCTCTGATCTCGTTAGTATAATATGCATCTAGATAACAGCTCACAGCTACATGTGTTAATGACAGTTAATTCTTAACGTTTGAGATAACCGTTGCTTCTGAAATCAATACCGCTCTGTGAAATACAGTAATACCGCACATATGGATGAGATGTTGCCGGACAACAAATAGGAGAATATATAAATAACAGTTTGCAATGTCCTGTTTTAGAATCTAGGCGTCAGACTGAAGTACCAGAAGATGCCTTTTGAAAAATCCTGTTAGTTATCTTATCCTGTTTGTTTGCATAAGTGGTTGAAGACTTACATTTTTTTAAACACCCCAGGACTGCCTCAGGTTATTTTACATGTTTGAAAGTTACTTCTGCTGAGAAAGTAATAAGTGAGTGCTTCTGCCATCACAGTGAAGGTGTCTGGACATGAGGGAAGTGAGGAATGGTTGTCTAGAGAGGGGAAGAGTGCCTTGAAGTGTGGCCTGCATGCATGGAAAAGGACTCCTTAAACTACCCAGATCTAAAAAAAAATATTGAGTTAAACTGATTTTACCATTTTGTTGTGGTTTAACCGAGCTAGCAATACAACCACGATAGCTGCTCACACCCACCCCCACCCCGCTTTACCCTCCCCAATAGGGGAGAGAATCAAAAGGGAAAGGAGAAACTTGGAGTGAGATAAACACACTGGAATAATATAACAAAATAATAATACACCACTAGTAAATATATATATATATATATATATATATATATATATATATATATATATATATGTATGTATAAAAAATAGAAATAGAAGGTACTCAAACCAGTTCTCACAAACTCTGTCCACACCGAGTAGCCGGTCCCAGGAAGGGCCACCTGGTCCCCACAGTTGATCCCAAAGAGATAAAAAAGGAAAAAGGCAGAAAAGCCCAGAGGCCTCTGCAAAACGGCAAAGGGCCGAACAAAACATTCCGCACCAAAACTCCCCTGGCTCTGACAGAAAAAGAGGAAAGAAACAAAACTATGTGCGCAAGAGAAAGAGCCCGAGAGAGTGAGAGAGATCCCCTCCCTCCTTAAATAATTAGCATGATGTTAATGGGATGAAATTCTTGTACTGATCAGCCTGGATGTCAGTCAAGCTCTGTCCCATCTCTGCCCCCCTTCCTCGACAGGTCCCATCCCTGGGCAGAGCAGTCAGAATGTCCTTGGCTCTCAGACCAGAGCAATTACAAGCATTAGTTCTGTGCTGGGGTGTTAGCTCTTGTTCTCAAACTAATTCCAAATAATGAGCGTGCGAGCTGTGAAAAAGAAAGGTTTCTAACTGCCTGAAGAAAATCAGTTTGCTTTCGGTGAAAACAGCACAATTTCTTTCAGGTATGGAGCCCTCAGGGCTCTTTCAGGGCTTGCTTTTCTCCTCTGCCTTCTTTTCCCTTCCCTTCCCTTCCCCCTTCCCTCTCCCTTCCTTCACTCTTCCCTAAAAACCACTTCCCAGGACACAAAACGCAATGGATACAAGTGTTTCTATTTTATTCTGGTTGATTTTATTTTTTAATGTACTTCCTTTGATGTTATTTGATGTCATTTCTGTTTCTCACTCTGTTTCAGAGCCAGTGCTCACAATCCTTAACGCAAGCCCACGTGTAGCCAGGAGCAGGCTGCTGCGTTCTTCACTTTAGCTTGAACAAACAGCCCTTGCAGGCTGGCAAAGGCAAGTCCCAGAGCTGCAGAGAGCAGCAGCAGGAATAGAGGCCAAGCTTTCCCTGGTTCCTGAAGAGGGAGAACCTTGAGAATGAGGCGCGGGACTGACCACGCACAAAAGAAGAGGTATGTGGTACTGTGGGATCTTTTCCAAAGCATCACATGTAGCGATGACAAGCAGGTGTTTTGCCTTCCACAGCTTGTTTTGCTGCCGTGCTTCTTGGGCAGGGATGCACGAGAAGCGCTCTGGTCCCGGCCAGGCGCTGGTGTTGCCCGCAGGGAGAGGTGCCGAGTGGCAGCTGCGGATGTTGCTTCCTGTTCCTGACAGGACACCAGTGGCTGTTCCAAAGCACTGGGTCCCCATGCAACACCTCTGCATCCTGTTCCCTGCATCTGCCTTCTTTGTCTGTAACTTGTTTGGGTTTTGCCTGTTTCTTTCTACCTTGTTTGTTTTTTTGTTTTGGTGGTGGTGGTGTTTGTTGTTTCTCTTGTTGCTGTTGTTCTGGTTTTGTTGGGGTTTTTTAAGTTTGTTTAGTTTGGTTGGTGTAGGTCAGTTTCTATGAGTTGGTTTTGGTAGGCTTTTTGAGACTGGTTGTTCGAAGGTGCTTGTTTGACGCTGTATTACGTTGTTGGTAGGTTGTGTGTTCGTAGGTCACTGAAGGCTGGTTGTTTTAGGTTAAGGTTTGTTAAGTTTGGTTTAGGTTGGCGGTCTTAGCTGCTTGTTTCAGGTTTGATGGTTTAGCTTGGTTTGGGTTGGTTAGTTTAGGTGGGCGGGTTCAGGTTGTTTGATGTGATGTTCTTAGCGCTGCTCTGTGTGGTTTAGCTTAGGAGGTTTCTTTTTCTCGGTTTTGCTGGGTTCTTTGGTTGGTGCTGTTTTCTGAGGGTTCTTTAGCACTGGCTGTGTTAGTTTGGTTTAGGTTTCTGGTTTTAGTAGCTCGGTTCAGTTTGTTGCGGTCGTTTGAGGTTGGTTTGAGGCAGGTTCTTTGAGGGTGGTTGTGAGAGGCTGGTTGTTGAAGGCTGGTGGGTTCAGGTTGCTTGATGCAGGTGATTTTTGCTTGAAGTTGTCTTCCGTCGGTTGTTGTAGGTGGCGTATCTGAAGCTGTTTTCATTGAGGCTGTTTTCTGTAGTTTGGTTGAGGTTTGTTTAGATGATTTTAAGTTGGGGGTGGGTGGGTTGGTTGGTTGGTTGGTTGGTTATTTGAGGTTGTTTCTTTTCAGTAAGCAGCTTAGGTGGGTTGGTGGGTGTCTGTGTTTTTAGGTAGGTTGGTTTAGGCAGGTTTGGTTTACATTGTTTAGGTCGCTTGAAGGGTTTCTGTTAAGGTTGGTTCAGGTTGTTTGGTTTAGGTTGGTTTAGTTATTTCCTGGTAGGTTGTTTAGGGCAGTGTTATGCACGGTGCATGTTTTGAAGATGGGTTCCTTCAGGCTGGGGTGGCTTAGATTGGTTGTTGAGGGTGCTTTAGGTGGTTTGGTTAGATGTACATTGTGTTTAGTTGGTTTTCGGTTGTGTCTGGATGCTTTGGATGTGACTGCAATCTCGCTGGGACACGTGTCCCCCCACTAATCACCAGGCTCGATTGGGCTGTTTCTGCTGTCTCGGCAGACGTCCCCTTCCTCCTTCCCTGCTCCACGTGTTTCCCTGCCTTGCTCAAAGAGGACGACGTTCCCGGCTAGAGGCGAACCATAGCTAGGTCAAGGGTATACGGTAGCTGCGCTGTGCTTGAGGACCTCCAAACAAGCTCAGGGTCCGTTAGGAGGAGAACCTGGGGTAGTCAGGCTTCCAAGACTGCAGGCACATCCAAGTGAGACACTGCCTGGGGTAGGGTGGCTGGTGGTTGGGTTTTTGTTGTTGAGGTTTTTTAGGGTGTTTTAGCTTTGTTGTTGAAGTTGAGTTGATCTAGATTGGTTTTTAGCTTGGTCGTTGTAGGCTGGTTTCAGTGGTTCTATTTAGCTTTGGGTTGTTTGCTTTAGGTCATTTTGGTCAGGTTATGTCATTTGGTTTCGTATTTTTGAGGTTGGTTTAGATCGGTCACATTAGGTAGTTTTATCCTTTATTAGATTGGTTTTAAGTTGTTTGAGATTGTTTAATGGTTATTTTAGGTTAAGATTGGTTGGTTTCAGTTTGTTTAGCTTGTTTGGTTCTAGGTTGCTTAAGGTTGGTTGAGAAATGCCGGTTTATGTAGTCTTAGATTGCTTTAGGTAGGATTTTTTTAGATCATTTGGTTTAGCTGGGTTTGTTTTAGGGTGTTTAGGTTGGTTTATTTTGTTTGGTTTAGGTAATTTGTTGTAGATTGTTTAAGGTTCTGTTTAGGTTGTTGGTGGCTGATTGAAGTTTTTTAAGGCAGATTGGTTTAGCTTCTTTAAGGTTGGTGTAGGTGAGCTGTTCTATGCTGGTTTGGGCAGGCTGTTCTAGCTAAGTTTAGGGCCAGCTCGTGGAGCAGCTGGCACCCAGCCCAAATGGCCCAAAGAAGCCGTGGCAAGGGGCCGTGCTCAGCGCTGCAGAGGAAGGCAAAAAACCCCCGGAGACGCTTGCTGTCCCACCTGGGGGAAAAAAAAGCCTTCCTCCCCCCAGCTGCAGGGCACGAGAGGCCATCTTCCTGGTGCTTGAGCAGCAGGCAGGATCCGAGCCAAAAGGGCCCAGAGGAGCTCTGCAAAGTGGTCATGCTCAATGCTGCAGAGGAAGGCAAAAAACCCCCGGGGACCAGTGCCAATCTGCCCCGGGGGAAAAAATTCCTTCCTGACCCCAGTGCTGGCGATCGGCTGTTCCCTGAGCATGTGAGCCAGACCTGGCTCCTTGTCCCACAGGCTGCTCACGCCTCCCAGGACCTGCCCCAGCCCTGTCCTGTCCTGTCCTGTCCTGTCCTGTCCTATCCTATCCTATCCTATCCTATCCTATCCTATCCTATCCTCCCTTGAGCTGGAGTCATCTCTGGACTCCCGAGAGTGCTCAAATGCCCCTGACCTGATGGACCTTGGCGGGGACTAGAATGCTTCCTGTGCCTGGTGGGACACCAGTGGTTGTCCCAAAGCACTGCAACCCCTTGCAACCCCTTTACATCCTAGTTCTTACGGCTCCTGAGCCTGGCTCCACAGGGGATGAAGATGGTGAGCTCTGCAGTGCAGCCTGCCCAGACCAGCATAGAACAGCTCACCTAACCCAACCTTGAACAACTGCAAGCAACTACCCAACTTTCATAACCTAAAATAAAATAAAAAGAAACACTTGTATCCATTGTGTTTTGTGTTCTTGAAAGTGCTTTGCGGGGTGGGGGGGACAGAGCGGGGAGAGAGGAGAAGGGGTGAGAGACTGGTGTGGGGCGGGGGGGAGATGATAGATGTTTTGTGTCCTTGAAAGTGTTTTTTAGGGAAAAGGAGGGGGAGGGAGGGGAGTCGGTGGGGGGACGAGGAGAGGGAGACAGAGGGGGGCGGGAGGGGAGGGGAGGGGACGGAGTGGGGAGAGAGAGGGGAGAGTAGTGGGGGAGAGAGAGGAGAAGGGGTGAGAGACCGGTGAGGGGGGAAAGGGGGGGGGGAGATGATAGAGGGAACTAACATTTTAAGGGTTAACTAAACATATAATGGGTGCCTACTAATGAACTAACACTTTCAGGCTTAGCCACACAATAAGTGCTTAGTTTAGGGGTTTATGTAAACTTATGTTAAGAAAAACAGGACCCCATCAAATGCCAAGATAAGAAGTTTTACTGCACCCAGCTGTAAACTTGAGGAGACAAGATAACAAAGATTTACAGCAAAGAGGGGGGAACCAGTCTGGTTTCAATCGACCTGGCAGCTTGGGTCCCAGTCAATTCCACATAATGAGCCAAAGGTAAAAAGTTCACTGTGTGGAAGCTGAAGGAGCCTTCATCCACAGACCACCAGATGGCACTGCGCAGGCGCAACAGGGAGCTGTCTAGGAGGAGACTTTGGAAATTATGACCTGGGACTCATTTTAATAAGAAGCGGGGAAAGGTTATGAATAAGTATAGGCGTTCCTGGGGTCACTATGAATACCTAACACCTTGCCTCATATTGTTAGAAGGTGCGCATGGATGGTGGATTGATCCCCCTTACACCCGATATCAGATAAACACACCCGCTTTATAACCTTGCACGTTGTCAAGTTTTATGACTTTATAGGTTGTAAAGTTGTTTCCACGTATCAATTTTGGCGACCACGAAGGCACAAGCTCTGCCCGGCTGTGCGGACCGCCTGAGAGAAACGGACCTCCCAGACGTGTCCCGAACCTTTTATTTCAGAGGGGCTCCGTTCCACTCCGGCTGGTCACCGCGGGGGCAGACGACGACTTTTTGAATTAAGCGGATAAGGTATGCTGCTGTTTTACTGTAACGTGGGCCTGTAACATGGGGGGCCAGCAACTGGCGAGGGAAGCCTCCGCATGGCCAGATTCCCCATATTGCTGTAAATGGGCACCTACCTAAGGGGGCTACTGACTTGACTCCACCAGAAGGGGGTCAGCCGCTAGCGATCTTGGGGGTAGATCGAGTAACCCTGAGTGAGCCTTCTGTTGCGTCCCGGTCACGGGAGCCAGGATGGACCCGCTAATGACTGCATGGAAGTGGGAGAAGGGTAAACAGACTCTCCAGTCATGGTTCGAGTCCCCATGGCAATTGAAGCTTTATAACATCTTAACCCCTGGGGATTGATTAAGAAGTTTTTGTGCTTTGTGTGAATGAGTGCTTGAGATGCCGTCTGAGTGCAAAGCGAGTGCGGAGTCCCGATCCACGGTTCCATGGTCTCTGCAAGGAGACCGGACAGAGGTGGACAAAGCAAACGATAGGTGTTTGTTGAACTAATAGCTAGCTTGGTAATCATGTGTGTTATCTTTATAAGTGCCCCGGCATTCCATGTCTGTTGTAATAATCTTTAGTGTACAGCGTCTGTACGATGAGCAATTTAGCTTTTAACTGTGTGCATGTGGTGAGAAGATTTTGTGTGTGGTAACCTGTGTCTCGTCTCGGCCTACCAAATTTGGCCTTTTCTATGCACACCAGGTAAGAAATGTTGTTTTGGGATAACAGTTGTAATACCCCAGATGAGACACTAATAAAAGCCTTGCCCAGTCCAGCTTGCTGAAGGCGGTGTGGGGGGGATGGGTGCCGATGGGGCTCCAGCGGGCACTGATCTGTTCTGCCAGGGAGACCCAGCGGTGCCTCTACCCAGCTGAGCAGTGAGTGGCTTAAAGGTGCAATGCTAGAATCGAGATATTGCCTTGAATGAGTGCAACTGTGATCTGTTTGCATATTTGAGCTTGGCATTTGTTTTGCATGTCTGAGATGAGTATTTTAGTTTGCATATTTATATTTGGTACCAAAATAATTTTGTTTGGGGAGATAATTACAAAATGAGAACCGGTTCCAATACTAAAGTACCACCTTGCTCCCCCTTAACATTTGTCTTTACACATCACAGTAAATGAGTGGGGGGAAGTGAATGTGAAATTCTGGCTTAGCTGTATTGCAGTTAGTGTTGTTCTAGGGATAGACCAAATTGGACCTAAACTAATGTAAGGGATTGATGCTTAATATGCTGTTTATTGACATCTGTGAGAAATTACAAAAGGTAGGAGCTGAGGGATGTAACTATTGCTCAGCTAATTGAAATTGCATATAAAACCTATAGTCGCAGGTACTAAATGAAGAGGGAAAAAGGGCAAAAGGAGCCCAGGCCTATGCTGTGAAGTTTGAATAGAAATTTCAAGGCCCGGCAGCTCCCCCTCGATAAGCTGCGGCGGGAAGAAAAAAGAAATAATAGAAGAAGAAGGAAAAAAAAAGTGAAGAGCTGAGTGCCCAGTAAAGCGGCGAAAAAGGGGGGGAGAGCGGCGGCTGCTGGAGCTGGAGCTGCAGCTCCTCTCCTCCTGGCTCGCCGCCCGCGGGGGATGAAGCGGGGGGGCAGTCGCCACCGCTTGGCCCCTCCGTCCCCTGCTGGGCTGCTTGGTTGTGCGTAACGCGCACAGAGCATTCGGATTTATTTCCCCTTAGATGTACACCTTCTGACCCGGGCTCAGAAGTAGGGATGCAGCAGTTAGTGTTGTTATTTACAAGTCAGTCAGCAAACGATATTCTGAAAGCAACAGAAAGTCGGAATTTGGAAACACTGTTAGATGAAGCCTGGAGAGTATTTAGTAACAGGGAAGAAGACCGTGGGAAGGATAGGTATCTGCTAATAGCAGCACTACAAGAGAGTAGGGAACTGAGAACTGGAAGGGCTGGAAGGTTTCCAAAGCCTTTAGAAGGAGATCGGTGTGCATGGTGCGGGAAAAAAGGACATTGGCACAATGAATGTCGAGAAAGGCGCAGAGGAAGTAGGCAAAGGGAGAATCGGACGGTAGCAAATGTTGAAAGAGACGGACGGAGGCCTGGGGAATCCACCCTAGCGGATCCACTGGTTATAATGAAGCCAGGGAAAGAACAAAAACAAGTGAAAGTTTGGTAGATACAGGAGCAACATTCTCAACTCTCAATGCCAATAAGTAATGACTACATAGTAGTAAAGGGAGCCACTGGCCAAAGTGAAAGAGCGTAGTTTTGTGAACCTTTGAAATACAGATTGGGTAAACAAGTAGGCATTCACAAACTTCTGTATACGCCTAACTCCGTGAAAGCTCTTTTGGAAAGAGACCTAAAGCTCTACCCGGGTGACTGCATAAGAAACCTGGAAGGTTAATATACAGGGTGTTTCCAAAAGGCGGACCCAGTTGGAAGTCACTGCATCTCTGCAACCACAAACTATCAACTATCCTCTCGATGTTGTCCATACGGCAGGTGATGGGAATACTGCGCATTTATAAAAAGCTTACTAAAACCTGATGAACCATTAAACCACTTGTAATTTTTTGTGTAATTGTAACATATTTGGCCCATCTTTTTTAAACGCTCTCTAACTTCCAGCGACCTCCTTCCCCCCCAAAAAAACAGCCCCCTCCCCACATCGCACCGCTGGAGCAAACAGCGCTCTGCCTCTGAACAAGCCCCCTCCGCTTCCTCGCTGGGCGGGGGGAAAGATGGCCGAGGCTGGGCTCTTCCCCTCCACACCCCGGGGCACCCCCTGCCCTTCCCCTTCCACTCGGGGCTGCGCCGCCCGCCGCCGCTTGGGCGAGCCCCGCGCCGAGGAAGCGGCGGGGGGGGCCGGGTGCCGGCGGCGGCTGCGGGGGGCCCCGGCGGTCCCGCCTCCCCCCGCTGACACTCACGGGCGCCGGGGCTGCGGGTGGGTGCCGGGGGCTCCGCGGGGCCGCCCGCTTCCTCCTCCTTCTCTTCCTCCGCCTTCGCCTCCTCCTCCTCCTCCCCGCGGGGCCTCAGCACCGCGGACAGCGGCGGCGGGGCCCGGACAGCGGCGGCGGGGGGCGGCTCGGTGCCCACCCGCACCAGGGCGCGCCGCGGCCGGCGCAGGGCCGAGCTCACGGAGCCCATGGCCGCCCCGCGCCGCCCGCTGCGCCCCGCCGGTCCCGCCTCTGCGCGGGCAGCGGCCCCCGGCACGGCCCGAGCGCCGCTCCCCTGGCCCCACCTCCCCACACGGAAGAAAAGCTCCCGCTCCGGGCGCGGCCGAGCCCCCCCCACGCCTCACCGAGACGTTGTGTTTCTTCCTCCGCCCCACGCAAAGAGTGTGGGGAGACAGGAGGGGAAGGACACACCCCGAGCACCCCCAGACCGGCGCGCCCTCCTCCACCCTCCCCGGAGAGCCCCGTCCAACCCACAGGTGTCGGCTGCGGTCCGTGAGCGCCATTGGCACCAGGGAGTTCACGGCACCGTTTCAAAAGACACATGCACGCTGCTCTTCATTTTCTTCATAAGGGAGCAGAAGTAAATCCAACACTTTTTGTTCTTTCTTAATGTCCTTATTTGTCGTTCAGCATTTTCTCCTGGGACCAGTCAGAGGGTTCTCTGCTCGCAGATGGAGAGGCAGCACGGTGGTATCCAGTGGACTCAGCACTGTGCGCTCTGCTCTAGCCGACCCTGCCTTGCGCAGGGGGCTTCGGCTGGATGAACTCCAGAGACACCTTCCAACCTCAACTGTTCTGTCCTGTTAGACATTACAATACCATGTACCATGCTATATTGATAGCTTCTAACTGCAGAATTCAGTACTATAGATATAGTCCCCAACTATAACAGCATCACTTGCAGAGGTCTTGTACAATGCAGATGCAGCTCTGAGCTGCTGGAGATTTCCAAAGCCGACTTTAATCTCGTAGCCGTAAAACAGATCTCGTAAAACTTCACCAGGGCACTGCAAGTTGTTAAGGCACTTCAGTACCATCCTAACTGTGACAGATATTTCCTTAGATGTTTAAAACAACAGTAGAACATAGATACGCTTCCCTGAGCATATTGTCCCTGTTTCTGCACCTAACGGCTCAGCAGTACTGACTAGCAACACAAAAGTAACCGGCTGCATCACTACCAAGAAGAGAAGTCAGGTAATTGCAGCCTGTAGTCCCAGGCTTGTCTGGAAAGAATGTGCCCCTTTCCCAAGCAGTTCTGTGCCTCAGAGCTGACTGCCGCCAGCTGCTCTGCTCTCCTGTTACAGCGAGATCCCAAAGCAACTCGACACTGATGCAATAAACTGCGAATGGGAATTTCTTTGCTAGGGCGGTCTGCCTCTTCTGGATGAAAACAGTGCCACTACTGCATCGGAAAGCAAGAAAACAATGGCACACGCAGCCTGTTCTTTTTAACCCTCTGCAACCGTTCCACTAACTTTTTTTTTTTTTTTGTCTCAGTGTCTCTACCTGTGTTTTCTTCTTGATTCTACTTGCAGAGAAGACAGTTTCAGCACCAAGTAGCATTTCACAGAATCACAGGATCACAGAATGTTAGGGATTGGAAGTGACCTCGAAAGATCATCCAGTCCAATCGTCCTGTCGGAGCAGGAACACCTAGATGAGGTTACACAGGAAGGTGTCCAGGCAGGTCTTGAATGTCTCCAGCGTAGGAGACTCCACAACCTCCCTGGGCAGCCTGTTCCGGTGCTCGGTCACCCTCACTGTGAAGAAGTTTGTTCTCAAATGTAAATGGAACCTCCTGTGTTCCAGTTTGTACACACTGACCCTTGTCTTACCATTGGTTGTCACTGAGAAGAGCCTGGCTCCATCCTCCTGACACTCACCCTTCACATATTTATAAATATTAATGAGGTCACCCCTCAGTCTCCTCTTCTCCAAACTAAAGAGACCCAGCTCCCTCAGCCTTTCCTGGTAAGGGAGATGCTCCACCCCCTTAATCAACTTCGTGGCTCTGTGCTGGACTCTCTCCAGCAGTTCCCTGTCCTTCTTGAACGGAGGGGCCCAGAACTGGACACAATATTCCAGATGTGGTCTCAACAGGGCAGAGTAGAGGGGAAGGAGAACCTCTCACGACTTACTAACAACCCCCCTTCTAATACACCCCAGAACACCATTGGCTTTTATGGTGACAAGGTTCAGCCACCAGGGCTGTTCCCTGCCTGAGAACACAAATATTTGCCTGCCGAGGGGAAGTGCCAACTGCAACGGGATGCCCTTTCCCTCCACCAGATGACAAGGCTGCAGCAAAACCCAATAACTTTTCAATTCTTGTGAAAGAGGCCAGAGAGAGACCAGCAGATAGGGCAAAGCACTGACTATGCAAATGCTGTTTGATCTTTTGGAAGACAAGCGGGGCTGCTGTGGCAGATCGCCACCACTGGGGTCAGGAAGGAATTTTTTCCCCTGGAGCAGACTGGCACTGGTCCCCGGAGGTTTTTTGCCTTCCTCTGAGAAACAGACAACCTACAAACACACAACCAGCCTCAGACAGCACAAAGCAACTGAAAACAACAAACCCCAAACAACCTCAACCAAGCTAAGCCAAATGACCAAAAAAACCTAAACCACCAAACAACCAAAACCAAACCTACCAAGAAACCCAAACTAGACCACCTATTCAACCTAAACCACCAGAAAACACCTCAACCACCTCCAACAGCCTACCTAAATCAAATCCCCTAACCCAAACTACGCAAAAACAACTAAACCAACCTCAACCAAACCACCCGAACCAACCTCCACACAAACCCTTCAAGCAACCTCAACTGTTGCTTTTTCCATGCGAGCCACGGAACCTGACACACCAATATGATGTTCACAGAGTTCACTTTATTGTCGGACCGGGCTGGCTTTATACCAAAACTGCCCTGTCCACGCGCCTTACAACAATGTGATTGGTTGTAACTCGTGTTGTACAATGACATGATAGGCTGCATGTACTGTCCACGCGCTCTGCACGCATGTGTCCGGCGATTGCTCACTCATTATTACCTTCTAATGGTGCTCCTTTAGTTTCTTTTGTCTCTGGCTTCACCTCTCAGCCAGGCTGGCAGCAACCCCATCCCCCTGGGGCGGGGGGGGACTCTGCCACTACATCTCCCCCTCTTTTATTCAATATTAACAATACGCCGTATCATGCTTTAAAGACAGTGTGAAATACAGGGTAAGAACATTAAGGCTAATACAATTACAATTAACAAGAACAGACCTGTTTTCAATATTCCTTTTAACCAAACAAGGCATTCACCCCAAAAAACCCAATATCTTCTGTTATTTTCTTGTTCTGCAAATCTTCTATCTCTTTAACTTTTAAGTTCAAACAACACATACAATCAAACTCTTCATAACTGTGAACATGTCCAATAACAAAAAATTAATTGCTGCTCTGTTTTACAAAGTGGTATTCTCAACATTGGCTACATTCGTTGCTTAAAGCGGTAACATCTCTGAGGTTATGGGTTGTCATCACTGCAATTGGTTTCTTCTCTGTTAGCTAGCCAACGTCTCACCCACTTTGCTGGGATCCACGAATTTTTGTGGTTACCTGTAGAAACACAAGCATATCCCCTTCCCCAGATTATTAGTGACACAGGACCTTCCCATTGTTGTGTTGTCGGATTAAACACAATAACCTTAGGTACATTTTCGGAAAAATCTTTGACATTTTTGATACGGTGCATAACAACCGGTTCCATTTCAGTTTCACTTCTAGGATTAAGCCAGTTCAGCACATACAGTGCCTTCATCAATACCTCTTCTGGGCTCACACCAATTCCCCCTTGTTTTTTCAAAACAGATGAAAGATTTTTTAATGTATGGTGTGCACGCTCAATAACTGCTTGGCCAGTAGAATTATAAGGGATTCCAAACAGGTGTTGTACTTTCCACTGGGCGAGGAAGGTTGCAAGTCTGTCAGAGTGGTATGCAGGACCATTATCTGTTTTGATTTGTGTAGGGACACCCATGACAGCAAAAGCCTGTAATAAATGACGTTTTACTGCCTTTGCATTTGCTGAGGTCAAAGCTGTAGCCCACAGCAGTCCTGAACAGGTATCTATGGAGACATGAATGTACTTTTGTCGGCCAAATGGTGGAAATTCAGTAATATCAGTTTGCCATAACTGACCTGGCTGCAAGCCCCGAGGATTTACTCCCTTTTGTTGGAGAGGCACTATGCGGGCACAATCAGGACAAGCTGCAATAATGGCTCGAGCTAGTTCCTTTGTAATTGTAAACTGCTTTCGGAGTGCTGCTGAGGATTGATGAAAGAATTCCTGAGCTTGTCTGGCTTGTTCAAAAGGGGATATATCTGTTACTGCACAAGTTTGTCTATAATGCTGTTTCCTTCTACTAAACCACCTGGTATGTTAGTATGGCTTTTTATATGCATGATAAATACTGGTGCTGTCCTATAATCTAATACGTTCCACAAATCTAACAATGCTTCAAACAATAAGGAATTGGAAACTCGCTGCAAAAGCGCTCTGTGTATTCTTTGTACAATTCCCACAACATAAAGAGAATCTGTTACCAGATTAACTGGAGAGTGATGCCATTTTTGTAATGCTGCTAAGCATACTGAGGGCAGTTTCTTTTAATATGTCCTGTCTGTCCGCAAGTAAAACATGCTAGGCCACAAGAAGAAGGGCTTCGGCCTTTCATTGCAGGCATAAGTGCTGCAGCCAAGGCTGCAGCGTGGGCTTGAGCATGTATTTTTGCTTTTTCTACCTCCCGTTGCATCATCGGTACCTGTGTGCAAGCTTCCACCATCTCTGCTAAAGAAACAGTTTTTCCCAAACCGGCTAATATCTGTTGGCATTGGGTGTTTGCATTCATCATAGCCAAATCCTTCCCCACAGCAGCTTTTGCCTCTGGAGTCAAGTTAGGAGAGGCACCTATCGCTTCTTTTAAACGATCCACAAATGTCATATATGGTTCCCCAGGATCCCACTCTATTGTAGAATAGGGTGGCACAGGGTTACCTCTATTTGGCAATTCTTTCACTGCCGCCAGAGCAAGCCCTTGCATTTGCTGCAAAGTCCTTGGATGAAGTGCTGCCTGAGTAGCACCATCCGCATATTGCCCACGACCCAGTAACTGGTCCATGCTAGCTAACCGCAACGGATCGTCAGCTGGTAAACGAACATTTTCTAATACTGCCAATTCCACTTTTCCCTGCCACTTGTCCAAGAACAGTAAACACCCCGCTGGAGGAAGCAATAACTCCATCAGTGCCCTAATATCTGTTTGAGTTAGTACTTGCCCCTTGAAAAATGAATTGATTAGCTGCATCACATGCTTATTATCCGTACCATATTGCATAACTGCACTTTGCAATTGCTCAACCGTTTTCCAATCAAAGGGCGACCAATGCCTTTGTCCTCTATTATCTATGTGCACTGGCATTGCTGTAATACTACCAGGTAACATGATCCCTTCAATAGTTGCATCTCTGATTACCCCTTGCCAACGTTGCCCTGCATTATAAGAACGATCTTGAGGAATATCTCTACCCTGACGCACAGGGGCAGCACCCAAATTATCATTATTATCACTGCTATACAATTCCCTTGTGTTTCCCTGTGGATCAGTAAGTCGACACATATTTGCAAACCAATCTGCTAACCCAGTCTCCAGCCCTTTTCCATATCACACTCTCAAATATTCATCTGCTTCTCTTACAGACCACATCCCACCTTCAACACATTGTCTAGCCCATTTTTGTATTCGCTCCCTTTTAATACGGAGCTCCTCGGGAGTGAGGTCTAATTCCGCCCCCTCCCTTTCCTGTTTTCCCCGTTTTTCACATTCCCTGCCAATTGCCTCCAGCCCGTCCTTAATTGCATCTGACGCCTTTTTATATGCTATCAACCGCGAAGTTTTACTGTTACCGCCATCTAGGCGTTTCATAGCTTTTAGAACTTCTTGCATCTGGCTCTCCTGCCATCTCAGTAAGTCCTTCAGGCTCTGCACGTGGCTCTCCTCCTGGAAGTCAGGGCGATTCTGCGGTGCTCCGTCCTGGTGTTCCATCGGGTCCTCCGGCAAAGGCGCGTCGGCTGGATTAACTTGTCCTGGCTTGTTGAAACTTGCTGGTTGCTGCCATTCGTCATCGGAGCCAGGCAATGGCTCAACGGGTGCAGAGGATATAATTTGCTCTCCGCCCCAGAACTCCAGATCTGATACAGGACATACCAGCGGTGCTGATTTTTCGGAGTTCTCGGAGGGCGGGCAGCTCGCGGCGGGCGGCTCCGAGGGGACGGCACACAGCTCCGGCTCCTCTGAGACTTCCTGCATTAGCTGCCTGACCTCCCGTCAGGCTCCAGTGAGATCGCAAGCCTCGCGGCTCCCCCTTGTAACCGCTTCCCATAGTTCGGTCCTTATGTCCTCCCATGTACCGGGAGAAAAAAATTCGTCCGTCGAACAAACACAGCCCTTATGCTGGGCGAATAGTAAAAGGCGCTCCAACGCGTCTTTTTCCAAAATTCTTCCTGTTCGTGCAGCCAGCTGCAGAACACTTTTCACTATTATTTTCTCTTCCACGGATGCCGTGTTTCCCATGCCACCTGCTTCCTCGCAGGCCTACTTTCCACTACGATTGAGCGCCGGGCTGGTGTCGCCCCCACGTGGCGTCCTTCCGTCTTCACTTCCGGCGATCTTGCTTCGATACGAAGTATCACATCGGGGTCACCAAAGTGTTGCTTTTTCCATGCGAGCCACGGAACCTGACACACCAATATGATGTTCACAGAGTTCACTTTATTGTCGGACCGGGCTGGCTTTATACCAAAACTGCCCTGTCCACGCGCCTTACAACAATGTGATTGGTTGTAACTCGAGTTATACAATAACATGATAGGCTGCACGTACTTTCCACGAGCTCTGCACGCATGTGTCCGGCGATTGCTCACTCATTATTACCTTCTAATGGTGCTCCTTTAGTTTCTTCTGTCTCTGGCTTCACCTCTCAGCCAGGCTGGCGACGACCCCATCCCCCTGGGGCGGGGGGGGACTCTGCCACTACACTCAACAATGGAAACCAAACCTACCTAGACCAACCTACCTAAAAACACAGCCATCCACCAACCTACCTAAACTGCCTACTGAAAACAAACAGAAACAAATCAAACCAACCTCCAATAACCCACCTAAAACACCCAACCTCAAATCATCTAAACAACCTCAAACAAACCACCGACACCAACCTCCAGCAAACTACTGAAAACAACCTCAATGAAAACAACTTCACATACCCCACATAAAACAACCAACGGGGGACAACTTCAACCAAAAATCACCTACATCAAGCTACCTGAACCCACCAGCCTTCAACAACCCAGTCTCCCACAACCACCCTCAAAGAAGAATCTGCCTCAAACAAACCACAACAAACCACCTCAACAACCTCAACCAAGCTACCAAAACCAAAAACCTCCCTCCACCAAAACAGCCCCTGCTTGGAAGGGCTCCAGCCCGGCTGCAACATCCGCAGCTGCCACTCGGCACCTCTCCCTGCGGGCAACACAAGCGCCTGGCAGGGACCAAAGCGCTCCTCGTGCATCCCTGCCCAAGAAGCACAGCAGCAAAACAAGCTGTGGAAGGCAAAACATCTGCTTGTCATCGCTACATGTGATGCTTTGGAAAAGATCCCACAGTACCACATACCTCTTCTTTTGTGCGTGGTCAGTCCCGCGCCTCATTCTCAAGGTTCTCCCTCTTCAGGAACCAGGGAAAGCTTGGCCTCTATTCCTGCTGCTGCTCTCTGCAGCTCTGGGACTTGCCTTTGCCAGCCTGCAAGGGCTGTTTGTTCAAGCTAAAGTGAAGAACGCAGCAGCCTGCTCCTGGCTACACGTGGGCTTGCGTTAAGGATTGTGAGCATTGGCTCTGAAACAGAGTGAGAAACGGAGATGACATGAAATTACATAAAATTAAGTAAATTTTAAAAATAAAATTAAATAACAAAATAAAATAAAATAAAATAAAATAAAATAAAATAAAATAAAATAAAATAAAATAAAATAAAATAAAATAGAAACACTTGTATCCATTGCGTTTTGTGTCCTGGGAAGTGGTTTTTAGGGAAGAGGGAAGGCAAGGGAATGGGAAGGCAAGGGAGAGGGAAGGCAAGGGAGAGGGAAGGGAAGGGCAACGGAAGGGAAGGGCAACGGAAGGGAAGGGCAAGGGAGAGGGAAGGGCAAGGGAGAGGGAGAGGGAAGGCAGAAGAGAAAAGAAAGCCCTGACAGAGCCCTGAGGGCTCCATACCTGAAATTGTGCTGTTTGGACTGAAAGTGAACTGATTCTCCTCATGCAGTTAGAAACCTTTCTTTTTCACAGCTCGCACGCTCATTATTTGGAATTAGTTTGAGAACAAGAGCTAACACCCCAGCACAGAACTAATGCTTGTAATTGCATTGGTCTGAGAGCCAAGGACATTCTGACTGCTCTGCCCAGGGATGGGACCTGTCGAGGAAGGGGGGCAGAGATGGGACAGAGCTTGACTGACATCCAGGCTGATCAAGAAGAGTATTTCATCCCATTAGCATCACGGTCATTATTTAAGGAGGGAGGGGATCTTTCTCACTCTCTCAGGCGTGCAGTGGAATCTTGATCAACTGGCCACATGGGTCAGGAAAGCTACCTGGCAAGCAAAAAGATCCATTGCACTCTTCTGCTCAGCACATCAAGATTTGCCCTCTAAGTCTTGGCAATTTCTTGAATATCACCAAGAATGAAAACAGGTTTCAAAGAGCAACATGGCATGACCAAATAATAAATACTTCTCTTTAAGTCCACTCATTTGTTTAATCTCTGCCTAGACCTTCAGGAAATGGAAAACCAAACTCACTACGGAGAAGTTCAACACAACAACCCACGCCAAATCAAGGCTACCAGGTAGGAACCCGATGACAAGGATCGGTCACGCAACTGCTACTCTATGACAGGGCTGCCCCGAACAGATCACCCCCAAGGATTCAGTCCAAGGCAGAAACTACTCAGCTGGCAAACATTCCAAAAAAACAAACACGTTTTGCTTACAGACCTTACAGCAAGTTTTCCCTCAGGAAACACAAAATGAAAGAGCAACAACAAGCAGAAATAATACTCACAAGCCTGTAACCTCTTCGACGGGATTTTCCCGCACCGGCCGACACCGCCGGACCCGGCGGGCACAGCCGCTCCCCCCGCTCCAGCTGCCCGCCAAGCGGCGGCGCCGAGCGCGCCACCCACGCGTGCCCGCAAGCGGCCCCGCCCTCCCCGCCCGCCCGCCCGCCGGGCACAGGCCGGGCCCCAGCGCAGCCCCGCCCGGGCACCGGGAGAGCGCGGAAGCGTCGCGGCGCCGCTTACCGAGCGGCAGCAGCAGCTGAGAGGGGCTGTCGCTCGCCTTGGCCGCCATGCTGGACACAGACCCGAGCAATCGCTACCGCCTCCCGCAAAGACCGAGCCAGCAGCCCCGACGAGCGGATGGCAGAGCCGTCGCTCCTCCGCCCCGCCCCGTGTGCCGGTAAACGCGGGAAGGAGCGGGAGTCGCGCGTTTTGTCTGTCTCCCGAGAGAGAGTTCGAGGAAAAACTCTTCCCGCCCCCTGTCCCTTCTTCTCCAGCCGGGCAGCCTCCTTGAGCTGCCGCCGCTACACGCGGTGCCGACAGCCCGGTGGCCCCGATGTGCCACCCCACCCTTACATCGCTCTTTTTCTTTTGTGTGGAGTGTCCGGTGGAGACTTTGAAGTGCTGTGTGTCACAGCTATTTTATGTGCTGATTTTTTTTCCACCCTATTTTCTCATTAATTCACAAGAAAGTTGTTGCAAGAAGGATTTTTGGAAACTCTTGAACATCCGTAGAATTGGCTTGGACCCAAAAGAGCACTGTCTTTTCAAACACGTTTTGCATTCTTATTACTACAGCACTAAAGAAAACCGGTATTTCGACTTCTACAGCCATTGCACATTCTGTGGCGGGTCAGAGTCCAGAAGAACTGAGCCTTCATAAGCTCTGTCCTCTGCCTCGGAGGGTGACGCTCCCTCCAGAAACGCCCCCACCTCTCAGGGGAGGGACAGCTGCTGGTGTCCCGGGGCTGCAGGCTGGGCTCTCAAACGAGCTGAGTTCCCAGCTAACTCCGAACAACTCGGCTTTCGGCTCCTGAAGTGAAATACAACCTTGGCAAACACCTGATGCTGCTGCCCTGCTGGGCTGGGCACAGGAGCCCTTCGCCGTGACCAAGGCAGGGAGATGCAACGCTGGGCTTGACTCGCGGCGCAGCTGCAGGGCTGGTGTGTCATCCTGCAGCAGAGGGGGATGAAGTGCCAGCTGAGATAGTGACAGTGACTGTGCCAGCCAGCACAGGCAAGTTACAGGAACAACCACGAAGCCACAAATGAAATGCAAAGAGTACATCATGGGAAAGAGCACTGGATCAGCACCCGGTGGATTGTCCCTTTGTTTTCTGTTGACTATCTGTGTTCTTTATTTAATCATATTTCTTTCTACTGATGTATGTTTGGTAATTTTAATCCATTTTGGGGTTTTCTGGATATTAGTTTTCCTTTATTTTACAAGGGGAAAATGGTGTGGGACAAATTTTTATTCATACATGGTACAGGACTAACACTGTCTTTGCCAGTGCCTAACCAGACTCTATTGACTGGAGCTTGGGACTTGATACAAGGGTTCATGCAAATTTGGAAGCAGAGGGACCAGGGGATGTGTCTCAAGCAATACTACAGGGTGTTTCAAACACATGGTCCCAATTTCAAATGCAGAGTGATTTCCAATTGGCTCCATCTTTTAGAAACATCCTGTACTTGGGGAGAGTTGTGGAAACAAACTTGAGATGGGTCCTATGTTACCTCTGTTCCTGTTCCTCGTACCATAGTACCGTGGTGGGATTCCTCCTCTGAAGGCGCTTCTTTTGAAGTAAATAAAACGTCTGTTGGAAGGAATTGTGGAATTTCAAATACGTGGTTATTACACCTTTGGACAAATGTTTGCGTTAAAAACGGAGGCAAATTTTCTCTCCTTCTCCCTATATATGTGTATGTAGACTGTATAGTTTATAAAGACATGTAAATATAGAAAATTAAATCTATGAATGTGCGCACACAGAAGCCCACAGGAGACCCCCGGAGATTGCAGGAGACCGTCGGAGACCGAAGGACACCGCTGGAAGCCATAGGACACCATGGGATCTGCGTCTTGGCTTAAAAAGGAAAAAGGTTTTCACATTCCAGCAAGTAATTAAGACTTTTGTTTTCTCTCTCCTTCTCCCTATACATGTGTATATGGACATTATAGTTTATAAAAATATGTATATATAGACAATAACAACTATAAATGCAGGCACACAGAAGCCCACTGGAGACCGCCGGAGATTGCAGGAGACTGTGGGAGACTGAAGGACACTGCTGGAAACCACAGGACACCACTGGAGAACGTCGGAGACCAAAGGACACCGTGGGACCCGCACCTTGCCTGAAAAAGGAAAAGTTTCTTAACATTTTACAAATACTTCAGACTTTTTCTTTCTCTCTCCCTCTGTAAATACTAGAAACGCAGTACAGGAGGAAGGGAGAAAAAGTCTTCTTTTGAACTTACAATCATTATGATGTTATCTGCTACAATAATAGATTTGAACATTAAAAGAAACACACTCCTAGTGATGCATCAATAAAAACCACAAAAGATTTGTATCGATTCTAGTGTAACATTGTATCTGCTGAGATTGTGGCTTCGGTAGATGTCAGTTGGGGAATAGATAGACTGCAGGAAAGTTTGTTGACAGAAGTGGGAAACTTGGATTTTTTTTCCCAGTTAACTTTTTTTTCCCCTTTCCTTTTCTACCCACCCCTGCTTAGGCTCACGACCTTCCAAAAGCTATTGCGGCAGATCACACACTTCTTCTGAAGGATCCAGATGCTGCAATGATGCAGAGAAATGTGGCCTACTGTCCGAGCAGACCTGATGCTGAGGCGCAAATTAGAGACTTGGAGACAAAAGCCTGCAAGGTATGTTTTTTATTCAGAGGGTGGTCTTTTGGAACCCTTCTATCATTCCTCTGATGGGCAAGATTCAAGGGTCTCATTTGCTTACATGTCCTCTGCTCCTCCACTCCTTCCCCTCTTGCTGTTTTCCTTCATCATCTGTGTTGTGTCTTCCTGTTGCCTTCAGTAATTCTTATCTCTGGCATTTTGTTTTTTCTTCCCAGGTTTGGTCATGAATTGGTAACAGGGTTGTTGGAAGAAGTACTGGAAGTAAGGCTGGACTGGCAACAAATCCACACTGTATTTTGGCAAAAAAGGGACATGGTTAGGTTGATTACTCCCCTGTCTTGGAGATGACAGGGACTGATTCGGGGCCAGCACCCCAAAGGCTTCCTCCCAAGGGTGCTGGTCAGAGTTGGGGTGGGCGGGGCTACACACGTGTGGCTGTGTCACCCCCACGTCACAATGCCAGCACCCGGCAACACAGCACTCACATTGCCCCGGGCAGGATCAAAAGGAGCAGCCGGGTCCCGCGTCCACTGCCAGAGCTGGCCCGGGGGCAGCCCCAACACATCCCGGAGGAAGCACTTGAGGAGCTGGTGGCATCACAGGGCAGGGGCTGAGGGAGGAAGAGCTCGCGTGAGGCTGCTGGAGGTTCTCCACTGTAAGACAATCTGCTGCCAGGGCCACCTTCAAACCTCAGCTCATGGATGGAAATCCTTTTCAGCTGGATAGCAGTGGAGAGACCAAGGGAATTTCTTCTCTGCTTGGAACGCCCACTGATGTCCCACCAGGCACAGGAAGGATTCTTGCCCCCAAGGTCCATAAGGTCAGAGGCGTTTGGGCACTCTCGGAAGTCCGGAAGATGGCTCCAGCTCAAGGGAGGATAGGATAGGATAGGATAGGATAGGATAGGATAGGATAGGATAGGATAGGATAGGATAGGATAGGATAGGATAGGATAGGATAGGACAGGGCTGGGGCAGGTCCTGGGAGGCGTGAGCAGCCTGTGGGACAAGGAGCCAGGTCTGGCTCACATGCTCAGGGAACAGCCGATCGCCAGCGCTGGGGTCAGGAAGGAATTTTTTCCCCCGGGGCAGATTGGCACTGGTCCCAGGGGGTTTTTTGCCTTCCTCTGCAGCATTGAGCATGACCACTTTGCAGAGCTCCTCTGGGCCCTTTTGGCTCGGATCCTGCCTGCTGCTCAAGCACCAGGAAGATGGCCTCTCGTGCCCTGCAGCTGGGGGGAGGAAGGCTTTTTTTTTCCCCCAGGTGGGACGGCAAGCGTCTCCGGGGGTTTTTTGCCTTCCTCTGCAGCGCTGAGCACGGCCCCTTGCCACGGCTTCTTTGGGCCATTTGGGCTGGGTGCCAGCTGCTCCATGAGCTGGCCCTAAACTTAGCTAGAACAGCCTGCCCAAACCAGCATAGAACAGCTCACCTAAACCAACCTTAAAGAAGCTAAACCAATCTGCCTTAAAAAACTTCAGTCAGCCACCAACAACCTAAACAGAACCTTAAACAATCTACAACAAATTACCTAAAACTACCTAAACCAAACTAAATAAACCAACCTAAACACCCTAAAACAAACCTACCTAAACCAAATGATCGAAATAATCCTACCTAAAACAAACCAAAACTACATAAACCGGCATTTCTCAGCCAACCTTAAGCAACCTAGAACCAAACAAGCTAAACAAACCGAAATCAACCAATCTTAACCCTAGATAACCATTAAACAATCTCAAATAACTTCAAAACTGTCTAATAAAGGATAAAACTACCTAAAACAACCGATCTAAACCAACCTCAAAAATATGAAACTAAACGACATAACCTGACCAAAATGACCTAAAGCAAACAACCCAAAGCTAAATAGAACCACTGAAACCAACCGACAGTGACCAAGCTAAAAACCAATCTAGATCAACTCAACTTCAACAACAAAGCTAAAACACCCTAAAAAACCTCAACAACAAAAATCCAGCCAACAGCCACCCTATCCCAGGCAGTGTCTCACTTGGATGTGTCTGCAGTCTTGGAAGCCTGACTACCCCAGGTTCTCCTCCTAACGGACCCTGAGCTTGTTTGGAGGTCCTCAAGCACAGCGCAGCTACCGTATACCCTTGACCTAGCAATGGTTCGCCTCTAGCGGGGAACGTCGTCCTCTTTGAGCAAGGCAGGGAAACACATGGAGCAGGGAAGGAGGAAGGGGACGTCTGCCGAGACAGCAGAAACAGCCCAATCGAGCCTGGTGATTAGTGGGGGGACACATGTCCCAGCGAGATTGCACTCACATCCAAAGCATCCAGACACAACCGAAAACCAACAAAACACAACGTACATCTAACCAAACCACCTAAAGCACCCTCAACAACCAATCTAAGCCACCCCAGCCTGAAGGAACCCATCTTCAAAACATGCAACCTCAAGAACGTAAACCAATCTGCTTTAAAAAACTTCAGTCAGCCACCAACAACCTAAACAGAACTTCAAACAATCTACAACAAATTACCTAAGCCAACCTAAACCAAACAAAATAAGCCAACCTAAACCAAATAAACCAACCTAAACACCCCAAAACAAACCTACCTAAAACAAATAATCTAAAAAATCCTACCTAAAACAATCTAAAACTACATAAACCGGCATTTCTCAGCCAGCCTTAAGCAACCTGAAACCAAACAAGCTAAACAAACCGAAACCAACCAATCTTAACCTAAAATAACCATTAAACAATCCCAAATAACTTAAAAACTATCTATTAAAGGATAAAACTACCTGAAACAACTAATCTAAACCAACCTCAAAAATGTGAAACCAAATGACATAACCTGACCAAAATGACCTAAAGCAAACAACCCAAAGCTAAATGGAACCACTGAAACCAGCCTACAACGAAACACCCAATGAAACCACCCAAACAACCCAACCTAAACCAGCATAGAACAACTCACCTAAATCAACCTTAAACAACTGCAACCAACCAGCCTTCAAGAATGTCAACCAATCTAGCTTCAAAATCTTCAAACAACCAGCCATCAACAACCTACAAAGAACTTTCAACAACCTACAACATACTACCTGAACCAACCTAAATCAACCTCAAGCAACCAACCGAAACCAAAGATAAACAACTTTCAATGACCTCCAAGAACCCAGCTTCAACAACATGAAGCCTCTGAGAAACAGGCAACCTACAAACACACAACCAGCCTCAGACAGCACAAAACAACTGAAAACAACAAACCCCGAACAACCTCAGCCAAGCTAAGCCAAATGACCTCAACCACCAAACAACCAAAACCAAACCTACCAAAATTCCCAAACTAAACCACCTAGTCAACCTAAGCCACCAGAAAACACCTCGATAACCTCAAAAGCCTACCCAAATCAAATCACCTCATCCAAACTACCTAAATACAACTAAGCCAACCTCAAACAAACAACCTGAGCCAACCTCAAAACAAACCCTTCAACGATGGAAACCAAACCTACCTAGAACAACCTATCTAAAAACACAGACATCCACCAACCTACTTGAGCCGTCTACTGAAAAAAACAGAAAAAAATCAAACCAACCTCAGAGAACCCACCTAAACCACTCAACCTCAAATCATCTAAACAACCTCAAACAAACTACTGAAAACAACCTCCACAAAAACAGCTTCACATACCCCACCTAAACCAACCAATGGAAAACAGCTTCAACCAAAAATCACCTACATCAAGCTACCTAAACCCACCAGCCTTTAACAATCAGCTTCTCACAACCACCCTCAAAGAACAACCTGCCTCAAACAAACCACAACAAACCACCTCCAACCACCTCAGCAACCTCAACCAAGCTACCAAAACCAAAAACCTCCCTCCACCAAAACAGTCCCCGCTTGGAAGGGCTCCAGCCTGGCTGCACCATCCACAGCTGCCACTCGGCACCTCTCCCTGTGGGCAACACCAGCGCCTGGCAGGGACTAGAACGCTTCTTGTGCATCCCTGCCCAAGAAGCACAGCAGCAAAACAAGCTGTGGAAGGCAAAACACCTGCTTGTCATCGCTACATGTGATGCTTTGGAAAAGATCCCACAGTACCACATACCTCTTCTTTTGTGCGTGGTCAGTCCCGCGCCTCATTCTCAAGGTTCTCCCTCTTCAGGAACCAGGGAAAGCTTGGCCTCTATTCCTGCTGCTGCTCTCTGCAGCTCTGGGACTTGCCTTTGCCAGCCTGCAAGGGCTGTTTGTTCAAGCTAAAGTGAAGAATGTATCAGCCTGCTCCTGGCTACACATGGGCTTGTGTTAAGGATGGTGAGCATTGGCTCTGAAACAGAATCAGAAACGGAAATAATATGACATGAAATAACGTAACATGATATAACAGAAAATAAATTAATAAATTAACAACAAGAACAACAACAACAACAAATAAAGTAAAATAAAATAAAGTAAAATAAAACAAAATAAAATAAAAAGATACACTTGTATCCATTGTATTTTCTGTTCTTGAAAGTTGTTTTCAAGGGAAGAGAGAGAGAGTAGAGAGAAAAGGAAAGGGGAAGGAGAAGGGAGAAGGCGAGGGAAGGGAAGGGAAGGGAAGGGAAGGGAAGGGAAGGGAAGGGAAGGGAAGGGAAGGGAAGGGAAGGGAAGGGAAGGGAAGGGAAGGGAAGGGAAGGGAAGGGAAGGGAAGGGAAGGGAAGGGAAGGGAAGGGGAGTTCTGCTTTGTTACGCCTGGAGGTCTGCATGACAAGCCCTGAGAGAGCCCTGAGGGCTCCATACCTGAAAAATGATGCACTATTAATTTTTTTCTGATGAGAATCAACACAGGAAAATTCTAAATTGTTAAGCAAAGAAAGTATTTGGCACAGTTGCACTTGGTCAACATCCCATTCTTTTCAACAAGTGAACAAGTGCAATCAAATTTCTTTCAAGAGCCATACAGAAGGAGAAAGTACAGATTCTGCTCTGTATGACAGCAAGCAGGTGAAGGAGCTGCTACTGAGTTGAAAACTACATGGGCTCTGCTGTGTCAGTTTTGATCCGGGGGAAGAAAACCAGCCCTTATTCTTTCACTATTTAGGTCCACTTTTTCTCATTTGCAAAGTAGATCCACTACTTGGAAAGACTGATGTACAAGTTTGTTAATAATTTATCATGGCTCTGTTTTGAATACTGGCATTTTCCACTGCTTTTATTATACCTGTTATTATGAGATCATGACATCACCTATCATACAAGTGTAACTTTCTTAACTTTGAAATGAAAACTTCTGGACAATACACAAAGTTACACAAGCGAGGGAAGTACACAGTGATTTCACAGGCAATTTGGAACTGGGCTCCTGACTTGCATTTCTGACTTTGAAAACCTCTCTCCAAATCATTTGCCATCTTTCATTAAGATCCAGCAATAGTTCTCTCCTGTGCCTCCTGCTTTCCCTTAGTCATCCAAAGCCCACAGAGCTGCACCACAGGCTTGAAGAACAGTAGGCCAGGCTCATGTCCCGTTTCTGTTACCTAGTTTTTATGTATCATTTCCCACTAATTAAAACACCCAGTGATTCCTCATCACACATGACACTTCAGTTAGTACAGCCACACGTTATTTTAGCAGCATTGTATTTGCACAGATTAGCTGTTGAACCCTCCAGATGATGCCTTGCCTTTCAAGAAGGGTGTAATACAACTTCTGGGATTCTACAGAAAGTCAACAGGGCAATAGTGAAGAGAAACAAGTGTGCTTAAACATCTAAAAGGTAGCTATGAAGAAAAGCTTTTGTGTACATCCACTGCACACAGGACACAGAATAATGAGGCTTAAGGTAAAAACCTGAAAAACGTAGGGTATGTAGCAACCTTTGCAACAGCAGTAATATTAAAGGAATTTTTAAAGAACAAATTAGACAAGCATTTGTAAGGAATTATACCAAAAACTGATCATCCTCCTTTGGGATGCGAGCAACACCAGACTATCTTTAAAGGTTCTTCTTTCCTCATTGCTGGTCCCCTGTGTGTTTCCGTGGTCATCACACAAGCATCATCATATTATCAAGGATTAACAGAATATGGATGCACAGAAACTGTCTTTAGAGTGATGTCCACAGACCTTGGAGTCAAGATCTGCTCTTTTTCTCTCCCAAGCTGCAGTTTAAGACTGTTTTCAAAATACTGAGTGAAGTAGAAACTAAATGCACACACTGGAACATGCATAGAATTGTGTTAAAAACAATGCAATGCAATAGTTCTACACTGGCTAGAAATCTTTGAAGTGTTCAGATGAAGACTCAATTTATTTCTAGGAAACAAAGTATTTGGGGCCAAAATCAACATGATGTTCCAATACAATCTAATTTTTTTAAAAACAGTATTTTTTTTTTAATGTATTGAAAAATGCTGGAGAAGGAAATTGGGACAGAAATGAAAACCCATTCAGGGAGTCAGTGGTATAGATTGTCACCACGCAATCTAAACATGGTAACTGCAGCTCATGTATTCAGAACAAGTGAGTCAAAAGTTGCACACTCCCTGAGATAGGGAAGGGTCTTTCTCCTTTAACAGGCTCAAGCCAGAAGCTCTCACTGTATTTTGAGCTAAGACACAGTGAGCAGAACGCAGCTTTTCTGACAGATAAATGAAGACAAAAGGACCTAGTGCAGCAACTTCTCTGCAGTCTCTCGCTCCTGAGCCCCCTTCTTCAACTCTTCTTTCTTCTGGAGACGGGAAGGCAAAGCGTGTCCTGTCCCTGGGAGCCCACACAGCACCCTACTTGTCCATGGGAAGAGCCAGCACCTGCCATTCCTCTCCAAAGACATTTATGCACAGAGATGAGTGGAGCAGTGGATCAGGGAAGCATAAGCTGCAGTGGACATGAGTTAGAATCAGTTCTTTTCTTGTCCATGCTGACAAAATAAAACCAGCAATTCCTTACTTCATAGAAATTCTCCTAAAGTAGTAGCTGCTCCCAATACCTCTCGAGTTTTTGATATCACAGGAGAACAGACGCAGCCAGAACATTTCCTCTAATGGCTGCTCTGAACTACACAGGCAGGCACGGGCAGCTCCCAGTGCAATTAAATACACACAGCACCACTTGGTGGTGAAAGCAGAATCACCACTGACATGAAGAAGAAGATTTAACACCAGCCCTCTTTTAGGTTTGGTTCAGTTTTGGTTTTTAACCCCTTGAACATGAAGTGGGTCTGGTCTGTCCGTCCTCGCTTGCCAAATACCATTTTGGTGCCTTCACTAAAAGAAAGTGGAGCTACCGAGCAAAAGAAGTCCAAGAGAGCTGAACCTCAAAGCCAGCAGAACCAAAGGCTTCTGAGCGCCACACAGATGCATCCACTTCGAGGAGCTGCCAGAATTCTGCAACATTTTATCACATGGTTTCTGGTGACACAGCCTGAAGATATGTTTAAACACATGATCCAGCTTAGTATCTGCCTGTACCCCAAAGAAGAGCAACACCAGCTCACAACTGGTGATTTCTACAGACCTGGGCCGTAAACAGACGCACCAGACACAGAAAAACCAAAGGCTTAGAGCAGCTGAAATACAACTATTATTTTTCCATTCCATCAACCAGTTATGAAACTACCTATGGCTTGTGCACTTACAGAACAGAACACAGTAACTAACAAAAAGAAAGTCTTTGATTCGGAAGAGATCAGTGCGTCTTTACAAGAAGTCATGAGTTCAACATACAAAGTCAGTATTCTCATTAGCAACACACCTTCCCTGAAGAGGAACTCCTCACCTTTTATCAAATGTCAGCTGCAAGAGCTTGTAAACAAAACAAAACAACCCACACCAAAACCCACCCACACCCCAAAAGCTCTGTTTAGATTATACACCTACATAAAACATGTCTTTGTAGATGATAACTGTTGAATTCATACTTCAGGTCCTTCTCCTCCAGGAACCAGCTATGAAAGGTAAACACCATTTTCTGTTTGAGTTCTACAAACCCATATGCGACAGTTCTTGTTTTACAACATTTTAGCAGATGGAGACTTCAGGGTTGACCACAAAAGTGGTTTTTATATTCAATATGATCTTACTCTCCCAACAGATGAAGTCAGTTACTGCCAGACAAGCACATGCTAAAAAGAACCTCCAAAATACAAGGAATGCTTAACAAAACAGAAATGAGTTCCTAGATAACACACATTTTGGCTTTTGTCTTTGTTCTTCACTTCAAGGAAACAATTCTCTCTAGAAATGCTACAGTTCATTTCTAAAAGGACAAAGAACATGCTTCCTTTCATGAAGCATTTCTCCAGTCACTCATTCTTCCCCAGACTGGCGCTGGACTGGGAAGGTGGTTTCCTCCTGTCAACTTCTAGTGCTATGCACAGTCCAACAAGTAATAGAGCCTGAACCCTTCTACAGGCAGCAGGGAGCCAGGCAGCATTGCACTTTCCTGTGAAGAAAGTAAAGAACTGACTGTGTACACATGTGCAGGCACGTTGCAAGAAAAGCCAGAGGTCACGAATGCATTGTAAAGAACAAGTTTTATTTTAGTTACCTCTCTACTGGGGGATCTCCGAAGCCACACCTGAGCTCCCAGGCAGAGGTGACACCAGCGGGGACGCAGGCGCTGGTCAGTTCAGCCCTGCTGGAAGATCGCTGGGCCTGCTGAGCTCGCCTGTATTCCAAGGCTTCAGGCAGGCGCAGCCTCCCGCTCTTTCTCACAACAAAGCAGGAATCTCAGACATAGTGATAAGGTGCCTAGAGTTCCTCACAGGCCTGTGTTATCTAACACAGAGGTTCTGCTCATCAAGCACACAAGGTCAGTAAAACAATGAGTGTGATGTATGTGCTTTTTCTACAGAGTGGTGCAAGTCACTTGAGAGTATTTACATTTAACTAACCTCCCCACCAAATCTTCCACAATATCGCCATACATTCCACCCCCTCACTCACATGTCTTGCTTCTGCTGGGGCCGACAAAGCCAGAGTTGTTCATTTGGGCTTGTGAGGTGTAGCACAGAGCAATTTACAGGGGCACACAATAAACACATACAGAAAAAGGAAAAAACATATTTCTACAATAATCAGGTGTCCCATTCATCTTGTCAAGGAATTAAATGAGTCATTCAGCCAGGCATTAGTTCCAAAGATGCAAGATGTTGTCTTCCATGCTGGCTAGTTCATCATCTGTGTTGAAGCAACACATGACTTCAAAATCAAAGCAGCATTTGCAGCTACTACCTACTCAGAGAAACAACAATAAGAAACATTAATGTTAAAATCTCTTAGCATAGCACAATTCTGTAACACAGCTATGGGGGTTGTCACCTTCCAGTAATACATATGCTGTTGCTCCAGCTCCTTCAGCTGGTATCACTCTGGGTTTAACAACCTGCTGTGGGCTAATTGCCCACACAGACTGAAAAGTCGTGGCCTGCACTTTTTCAGATTGGACTTCAGTTGGATGTTGAGTCTGTGACACCAATAACATCGTTCAAGTGCTGTTTCCTCTAGATAAAACACAGGTGTTCACTGAAGACACCTGAAATACAAGAACTCGAGAATCTGATATTAGTAAAGGATGTAACATAAGAGGAGAAGTCAGGGTACTAAACCATACAGCATTCTCTGGAGTCATATGAATTTTTACATCTGGATCAATAGGCTGCAGTCCCACTTCACAATTCATTGGTGTGAATAATTTCATTTCCCCTGTAGTTAGTGCTCACACTGTATCCACAGAAGTGTATACATATTGCCACCCCTAGATGGGAGTATGGAGCCAATATAATCAACCTGACAGGTATTCAAGGCCCACTGACCCCATTTTACCTTTCCCCATGCTCTTAAATGTAGCTGTGTACAAGCAGTACAATGATGTAAGCATGTTTTACAAGTACATAACAGCAAAGGGGTTTGATTGTGACCAATGTCCCATGTGTGTGCAGCATAAGCTGATCTGTGTCCACAAGCTATACGCACATTTAGAGCTTGAGCATGCAGCTCAGCAGAGGTCATATTATCTGCTTTCTTACTTTTTTGAGACACAAATGAATCAATTTATTGTGCTCTGCTATTAACCCTTCACAAGGGGAATCCTCCTCCGCAGAAGATGTAGGGATGAAAATTCTCCAATGCCCTAAAAATCCTAAAAAGGCATGTAACTGTTTTACTGCAGCTGGTACAGAAAACTGCTGGACTGTGTGCTACACTTTATCTGGTGTTTCTCTAAGCTGCCTATGCCAAACTATTTCTAAAAATAGTACAGTAGTGCAAGGGCCCTGTGTTTTCGTCAGAGTAATTGCCCAGCCTTGGTCCTGCAAATGCACCTTCAAAAATTCAGCAGCTGCTTCAGTTTCTTGTTGTCACACTGCCATAATCAACAGATTATCAATATCATGGCAATCAGTAACAGTACCCGACCACAGTGCTATATCAGCTACTATCATTTGGTGGCAGACAGAGGGACCGTGTTTGTACCTCTGAGAAAATACTTGGCAAGTATATTGCTTTTGTTGCCAGGTAAAGGCAAACTGGTCTTGCACTGAGGTGGCAGTTGGGGTGGAGGGTGGGTGCAGTGTTGGCGGGGGGGCTAGGGCTGGTTGGCTTTTTTGCATAAGCATTAACTTTTGCAAGCAGCAAAAAATTTGTGATGGTATGATCCCGCTTATTTCTGATTGTGGGATACCAGCTTGTACTAAATCATTCCACATTAGTGTTCTCATCACCTGTGCTCTAACTCTTTTCAGTTTTGCCAGATTTCCATTATCCACCACCCAAACAGAGGGTTCTGAAATTACAGCCCCAATTCCCCTCAAGGCATTTGCTACAGTGCCTGCATTACCTGTAGCACTTGTCACTGCTACCCTGTCCGAATCGGATCCCATAATCAATGCATACACCATCCCCATCTGCCGCACTAAATCAATACTTTCCTCCATTGTGCACCAATTTCCATGGGACAACACAAATTCAACAGGTTCAGCATACACTGTTAAAACTGCTGCACACAAACATGGACATAGCATAGGTGCAATAATATCTTGCCTGTCCGGACCTCTGACAGTTTGCAGCTGAGCATATCCTTGTTGTATCTGATCATCATAGACTATAGGGCTTAAGAAATCTTTTTCAGCTGCTAATCAATGGATAAATACAGCTACACTATCCCAAGCCGGCAATATCTGTGCCGGAATTCCTTCCCCGCTCGTCTGCTGAGAGATCTCTGAAAATGCCGTTAACTCCTTCGGAGAGTGAGTATGTGCTATCTGCCCCGTCTCATTTGCTTGTTCCTGCTGCAGCACCGTTTGTATGGAGGTTGTGCTCCCACCACTTCCCCTGACTTAAATGTCAGGATGAAATTCAGACTCAATAACGGAGTCTGAGGATTCACTCCAAATATTTCCATCCCATTCCTTGGGATTCCAAGAGTGTTTTGTGGTAAGAGTACAAACCTGAGAACACAAAAACTTACTTTTGGCATATTTTTCCTTTTGTTCCTTAGCAATACATGCTAGCAACCACTCTATATCATCTTGCAGCTCATAGCACCTCTCTGCTTGAACAGTAATTACTTCTTGTGCAATCACATTTGCATCCTGTAAAATCTGAACCTCCTTTTCCAGTTCTCTTATTTTACTCTTCAATGCAACAACGTCACGATCAAGAGCTCTAAGACGGGTAACAAATAACCATCCCAACCTCCCTGCTAATTTGCAAGAAGTTGTTGATACCACTCTCCATGGAAACTTTAGCATAGCTGCTTGAATTAGCTGGTGGGGGGTAATCACTGCCCCATCATCAATCTGAGGTCATGCCTCCAGCGGAGCAAACTCAGACAGGAGAGCAGCCACGGGAGATCAGCACTCCATACTGGGCCATCCTGGAATTTCGGGAGTCACCCTCAAGGCCTCCTGAGTCCCCAGTGTTTTTGCAAACCACAGTATGGCTGGTTCTAGCAACTGCTGACTAACGCCAAATGTGTACACATACACAGGCACATCACAAGAAGAGCCAGAGGTCACGAAAGCATTGCAAAGAGCAAGTTTTATTTTAGTAATCTCTCTACTGAGGGATCTCCGAAGCCACACCTGAGCTCCCAGGCAGAGGTGACACCAGCGGGGACACAGGCGCTGGTCAGTTCAGCCCTGCTGGAAGATCGCTGGGTCTGCTGAGCTCCCCTGTATTCCAAGGCTTCGGGCAGTTGCAGCCTCCCGCTCTTTCTCACAACAAAGCAGGAATCTCAGACATAGTGATAAGGTGCCTAGAGTTTCTCACAGGCCTATGTTATCTAACACAGAGGTTCTGCTCATCAAGCACACAAGGTCAGTAAAACAATGAGTGTGATGTACGTGCTTTTTCGACAGACTGGTGCAAGTCACTTGAGCGTATTTACATTTAGCTAATCTCCTCGCCGAATCTTTCGCTATATCCCCATACACCTATATACCTACATTAATTCAGACTAATGTGCAGCTGCTATGGAAGTCAGCTATGTTGTAGTTATGGTGTTTGCCCCCAGTGTGGTTTCCCAGTCCAATTTTGGACTCAGGAAATTTCAGAAATGATTTGAAGAGTGAGATTAAGACACGAACAAGATCAGATGCTGCTGAACAATCTCATTTTATTTTTATGCCTAAAGACAGAGTAAAGGCAATCTATTTAATTTTAACATGTAAACTTCAAGCATTCTTTGAGTTTTAGCAATTCACATTTTGCACTTTAACTCACTGTATTTAGACCTTTACAGCAGGCCCAATTAAGCAAGCAGCATGAGCGAGCATTTCTCTGTAACAAGCGGGCCTTAAGCATATTATTTTAGCAAGCAAGCTTTGAGACAAATAATTCACACTATCTCAACCTTCCACACTTATACCATATGCTAACACAGAGTTGTTTTATGTTATTTGAGGCCCATGTAGCTAAATGTGTAAAGTAATATCTCGGGTCTAAGAGCTGCAACATAGACAGTTCACTTCATTAGCCAAGATTTCTTATTCAACCTATGCCACTATGTTCTTAGGAATAACGAGTCTCTGATCTCATTAGTATAACAGCATCTAGATAATAGCTCACAGCTACCTGTGTTAGAGGAAACGACAGTTCATTCTTAACATTTGAGATCACCATTGCTCCTGAAATCAATACAACTCTGTAGAATATAGTAATAGCACACATATGGATGAGATGTTGCCAGACAACAAACAGGAGAATATAGAAATCATAGTTTACAACGTCCTGTTCTAGAATCTAGGAGTCAGACTGAAGTATCAGAAGATGCCTTTTGAAAAATCCTGTTAGCTATCTTATCCTGTTTGTTTGCAAAAGTGGTTGAAGACTTAAATTTTTTTAAACACCCCAGAACTGCCTCAGCTTATTTTACATGTTTAAAAGCTACTTCTGCTGAGAAAGTAATAAGTGAGTCCTGCTACCTTCTCATACCATCACAGTGAGGGTGTCTCTGGGCATGAGGGAAGTGAGAAATGGTCGCCTAGAGAGGGGAAGAGTGCCTTGAAGTGTGGCCTGCATGCATGGAAAAGGACTCCTTAAATTACCCAGATCTAAAAAAATATTGAGTTAAACTGGTTTTACCATTTTGTCGTGGTTTAACTCGAGCTAGCAATACAACGACGACAGCTGGGCACATGCCCCCCCGCCTTTTCCTCCCCCATAGGGGAGAGAATCAAAAGGGAAGGGAGAAACTTGGAGTGAGATAAACACACTCTAATAATATAACAAAATACTAATACACCACTAGTAAATATATAGATAAAATAGAAATAAAAGGTAGTCAAGCCAGTTCTCACAAACTCTGTCCACACCAAGTAGCCGATTCCAGGAAGGGGCACCTGGTCCCCACAGTTGATCCCAAATAGATAAAAAAGGAAAAATGCAGAAAAACCCAGAGGCCTCTGCAAAACGGCAAAGGGCCGAACAAAACATCCCGCACCAAAAACTCCCCCGGCTCTGACAAAAAAAGACTGAAGAAAAACAAACTATGCGTGCAGGAGAAAGCACCCGAGAGAGTGAGAGAGATCCCCTCCCTCCTTAGATAATGACCATGATGCAAATGGGATGAAATTTTTGTATTGATCAGCCTGGATGTCAGCCAAGCTCTGTCCCATCTCTGCCCTCCTTCCTCGATACCTCACATCTGCGGGCAGAGCAGTCAGAATGTCCTTGGCTCTCAGACCAGAGCAATAAAAAACATCAGCTCTGTGCTGGGGTGTTATTTCTTGTTCTCAAACAAACTCCAAATAATGACTGTGCGAGCTTTGACAAAGAAAGGTTTCTAACTCCATGAAGAAAATCAGTTCACTTTCAGTCCAAACAGCACAATTTCAGGTATGGAGCCCTCAGGGCTCTGTCAGGGCTTTCTTCTCTCTTCTGCCTTCCGTTCCCTTCCCCCCTGCCCTTTTCCCTTCCCTCTCCCTTCCTTCACTCTTCCCCAAAACACACTTTCCAGGACACAAAACACAATGGATACAAGTGTTTCTATTTTATTTTATTTTTTTTTATTTGTATTTTTATTTTATTTTATTTTTTGAAGTTACTTCATTTTATGTTATTTCATGTTCTGTTATTTCATGGCATTTCCGTTTCTCACTCTGTTTCAGAGCCAATGCTCACAATCCTTAACGCAAGCCCACGTGTAGCCAGGAGCAGGCTGCTGCGTTCTTCACTTTAGCTTGAACAAACAGCCCTTACAGGCTGGCAAAGGCAAGTCCCAGAGCTGCAGAGAGCAGCAGCAGGAATAGAGGCCAAGCTTTCCCTGGTTCCTGAAGAGGGAGAACCTTGAGAATGAGGCGCGGGACTGACCACGCACAAAAGAAGAGGTATGTGGTACTGTGGGATCTTTTCCAAAGCATCATGTGTAGCGATGACAAGCAGGTGTTTTGCCTTCCACAGCTTGTTTTGCTGCTGTGCTTCTTGGGCAGGGATGCACGAGAAGCGCTCTGGTCCCGGCCAGGCGCTGGTGTTGCCCGCAGGGAGAGCTGCCGAGTGGCAGCTGCGGATGTTGCTTCCTGTTCCTGACAGGACACCAGTGGCTGCTCCAAAGCACTGGGTCCCCATGCAACATCTCTGCATCCTGTTCCCTACATCTGCCTTCTTTGTCTGTAACTTGTTTGGGTTTTGCCTGTTTCTTTCTACCTTGTTTGGTTTTTTGTTTTTGTTGTTGGTGCTGTTTTGTTGTTGTATCTATTGTTGTTGTTATTCTGGTTTTGCTGGGGTTTTTTGAGTTTGTTTCATTTGGTTGGTTTAGGTCAGTTTATATTTGTTGGTTTTGGTAGGCTTTTTGAGACTGGTTGTTCGAAGTTGGTTGTTTGACACTGTATTACGTTGTTGGTAGGTTGTGTGTTTGTAGGTCACTGAAGGCTGGTTGGTTTAGGTTAAGGCTTGTTAAGTTTGGTTTAGGTTGGTGGTCTTAGATTACTTGTTTCAGGTTTGATGGTTTAGCTTGGTTTTGGTCGGTTCGTTTAGGTGGGTTGATTCAGGTTGTTTAATGTGATTTTGTAATGGCTGATCCATGTTGTTTAGCTGAGGAGGTGTATTTTTCTTGGTTTTGCTGGGTTCTTTGGTTGGTGCTGTTTTCTGATGATTCTTTAGCACTGGTTGTGTGAGTTTGGTTTAGGTTTCTGGTTTTGGTAGCTTGGTTCAGTTTGTTGCAGTCGTTTGAGGTTGGTTTGAGGCAGGTTCTTTGAGGGTGGTTGTGAGAGGCTGGTTGTTGAAGGCTGGTGGGTTTAGGTAGTTTGATGTAGGTGATTTTTGGTTGAAGCTGTTTTCCATTGGTTGGTTTAGGTGGGGTATGTGAAGTTGTTTTTGGTGGAGGTTGTGTTCAGTAGTTTGTTTGAGCTTGGTGTAGGTGGTTTGTTTGAGGTTGTTTAGATGATTTGAGGTTGGGTGGTTTAGGTGGGTTCTTTGAGGTTGGTTTGATTTTTTTCGTTTTTTTCAGTAGGCGGTTCAGGTAGGTTGGTGGATGTCTGTGTTGTTAGGTAGGTTGTTCTAGGTAGCTGAGGAGGTTTATTTTTCTTGGTTTTGCTGGGTTCTTCGGTTGGTGCTGTTTTCTGAGGATTCTTTAGCACTGGCTGTGTGAGTTTGGTTTAGGTTTCTGGTTTTAGTAGCTCGGTTCAGTTTGTTGCGGTCGTTTGAGGTTGGTTTGAGGCAGGTTCTTTGAGGGTGGTTGTGAGAGGCTGGTTGTTGAAGGCTGGTGGGTTCAGGTTGCTTGATGTAGGTGATTTTTGTTGAAGTTGTCTTCCGTCGGTTCTTTTAGGTGGCGTATCTGAAGCTGTTTTTGTTGAGGCTGTTTTCAGGAGTTTGGTTGAGGTTTGTTTAGATGATTTCAAGTTGGGGGTGGGTTGGTTGGTTGGTTGGTTATTTGAGGTTGTTTCTTTTCAGTAAGCAGCTTAGGTGGGTTGGTGGGTGTCTGTGTTTTTAGGTAGGTTGGTTTAGGCAGGATTGGTTTACATTGTTTAGGTCGCTTGAAGGGTTTCTGTTAAGGTTGGTTCAGGTTGTTTGGTTTAGGTTGTTTTAGTTATTTCCTGGTAGGTTGTTTAGGGCAGTGTTATGCACGGTGCATGTTTTGAAGATGGGTTCCTTCAGGCTGGGGTGGCTTAGATTGGTTGTTGAGGGTGCTTTAGGTGGTTTGGTTAGATGTACATTGTGTTTAGTTGGTTTTCGGTTGTGTCTGGATGCTTTGGATGTGAGTGCAATCTCGCTGGGACACGTGTCCCCCCACTAATCACCAGGCTCGATTGGGCTGTTTCTGCTGTCTCGGCAGACGTCCCCTTCCTCCTTCCCTGCTCCACGTGTTTCCCTGTCTTGCTCAAAGAGGACGACGCTCCCGGCTAGAGGCGAACCATAGCTAGGTCAAGGGTATATGGAAGCTGCGCTGTGCTTGAGAACCTTCAAACAAGCTCAGGGTCCATTAGGAAGAGAACCTGGGGTAGTCAGGCTTCCAAGACTGCAGGCACATCCAAGTGAGACACTGCCTGGGGTAGGGTGGCTGGTGGTTGGGTTTTTGTTGTTGAGGTTTTTTAGGGTGTTTTAGCTTCGTTGTTGAAGTTTAGTTGATTTAGATTGGTTTCTAGCTTGGTCATTGGAGGCTGGTTTCAGTGGTTCTATTTAGCTTTGGGTTGTTTGCTTTAGGTCATTTTGGTCAGGTTATGTCATTTGGTTTCATATTTTTGAGGTTGGTTTAGATTAGTTGTTTTAGGTAGTTTTATCCTTTATTAGATTGTTTTTAAGTTCTTTGAGATTGTTTAATGGTTATTTTAGGTTAAGATTGGTTGGTTTTGATTTGTTTAGCTTGTTTGGTTTCAGGTTGCTTAAGGTTGGCTGAAAAATGCCGGTTTATGTAGTTTTAGATTGTTTTGGGTAGGATTTTTTAGATCATTTGGTTTAGGTAGGTTTGTTTAAGGGTGTTTAGGTTGGTTTGTTTTGTTTGGTTTAGGTAGTTTTAGGTAATTTGTTGTAGATTGTTTAAGGTTCTGTTTAGGTTGTTGGTGGCTGATTGAAGTTTTTTAAGGCAGATTGGTTTAGCTTCTTTAAGGTTGGTTTAGGTGAGCTGTTCTATGCTGGTTTGGGTGTGCTGTTCTAGCTAAGTTTAGGGCCAGCTCGTGGAGCAGCAGGCACCCAGCCCAAATGGCCCAAAGAAGCCGTGGCAAGGGGCCGTGCTCAGCACTGCAGAGGAAGGCAAAAAACCCCCAGAGACGCTTGCTGTCCCACCTGGGGGAAAAAAAAGCCTTCCTCCCCCCAGCTGCAGGGCACGAGAGGCCATCTTCCTGGTGCTTGAGCAGCAGGCAGGATCCGAGCCAAAAGGGCCCAGAGGAGCTCTGCAAAGTGGTCATGCTCAATGCTGCAGAGGAAGGCAAAAAACCCCCGGGGACCAGTGCCAATCTGCCCCGGGGGAAAAAATTCCTTCCTGACCCCAGTGCTGGCGATCGGCTGTTCCCTGAGCATGTGAGCCAGACCTGGCTCCTTGTCCCACAGGCTGCTCACGCCTCCCAGGACCTGCCCAAGCCCTGTCCTATCCTATCCTATCCTATCCTATCCTATCCTATCCTATCCTATCCTATCCTATCCTATCCTATCCTATCCTATCCTATCCTATCCTATCCTATCCTATCCTATCCTATCCTATCCTACCTTGAGCTGGAGCCATCTCCCGCATTTGTGAGAGTGCCCTAGTGCCTCTGACCTGATGGACCTTGAGGGCAAGAATCCTTCCTGTGCCTGGTGGGACACCAGTGGGTGTTTCAAGCACAGAAGAAATTCCCTTGGTCTCTCCACTGCTGTCCAGCTGTAAAGGATTTCCATCCGTGAGCTGAGTTTGGAAGGTGGCCCTGCCAGCAGATCACCTTGCAGTGGAGAACCTCCAGCAGCCTCATGCAAGGTCTTCCTCCCTCAGCCCCTGCCCTGTGATTCTACCAGCTCCTCAAGTGCTTCCTCTGGGATGTGTTGAGGCTGCCCCTGCGCCAGCTCTGGCAGTGGATACAGGACCCGGCTGCTCCTTTTGATCCTGCTCGGGGCATTGTGAGCGCTGCATTTCCGAGTGCTGGCATTGTGACATGGGGGTGACAGAGTCACACATGTGCGTCCCCACCCACCCCCCCTCTGCCCAGCTGCCTATGGAGGAAGCCTTTGGGGTGCTGGCCCCAAATCAGTCCCTGTCATCTCCAAGACAGGGGAGTAATCAACCTAACCATGTCCCTTTTTTGCCAAAATACAGTGTGGATTTGTTGCCAGTCCAGCCTTACTTCCAGTACTTGTTCCAATAGCCCTGTTTACGAATTCATGACCTAACCTGGGAAGAAAAAACAAAATGCCAGAGATGAGAATTACTGAAGTCAACAGGAAGACACAACACAGATGATGGAGGAAAACAGCAAGAGGAGAAGGAGAGGAGGAGCAGAGGACATCTAAGCAAATGAGACCCTTCAATCTCATCCAGTCAGAGGAGTGATAGAAGGGTTTCCAAAGACCAGGCTCTGAATAAAAAGCATACCTCGTAAGGTTTTGTCTCCTCAGCCTCAGTCTGTTCTGACAGTAGGCCACGTTTCTTTGCATCATTTCAGTATCTGGATGCTTCGAAAGAAATGTGTGAGCTGCTGCAATAGCCTTTGGAAGGTTATGAGCCTAAACAGGGATGGCAAAAAGAGGAAGAGGGGGAAATGGTTTAATTGGGGAAAAAAAAATAAAAGTTTACCAGTTTTTGTCAACAAATTTTCCTGCAGCTTCTAGATTCCCAGCTTACTTCTACTGAAGCCACAGTATCTATTATTGCTGCAGATAGCATAGATAATGACTTTAAGGTAAAAGAAGAGCATTTTTCCCCTCCACCTGCCCTGTTAATAAAAATAAGTGTTTCCACCTACCTGTAGTGATACAGAAGCTACGGAAGAGGAAAAAAAAGACAGTAAAGGCATAGCTCCTTCCTCAATGTATTAAAAACTCCTTTCAGATTTTCTGAAACTAAAAGTGAAATCTAGCAGGTTTTTTAAATTTTTCCTTTTCTGGAGCATAATATTTTGTTTTTCTAATTTTTTAAAATATAATTTAAATTCTCTTTAGTGCCATGGAGTACTAAATCAGAAAATCCCTCAAATCATCTCTAAAGAAATAGCAGTGTTGGATGATTCATAAAACAACCATTGGTGCAATTTGTTATCATATACCTAACTTAAAGACGGCTCCATGAAAGGACAAGTGAAGTAGTTTATATTTTCCACAAGTTACAAGGTTATATACAGACCATTACTGCAGAGCAACTGTTTATAGTTAGGTTTTTTAAGAGTAGTTTGGTTATGTACTATACTCTTACATCAGCCTCAGTAAATATCCCCTAATTGGCTTAGCAGCTCGTGTTTCAATCTTTTATGATGTGATAATTCTATTAGCTATCCATCCTAGCATTATTTCCTGTGTTCCTTTCACTATTGACATATTTGGTTTCTCTAGCCATTCAATCCCATTTTCTGCAGCCATCCTTTTGTATGGCTGAGCTCTTGAAGTTTCCAAATGTCAGTGTGAGTTCCTAGGAAGACACGGTCACCTAAAAAATCTCACCTTCATCCTAACAATAATTAAACTGTTACTTGTCTTCTGTGTTAGACCAACTAACCATATTTCTCTCTTCTCTTTCACTTTTCACACATTTCTTTCAACTTGGTAGTGACCTTCACTGCTGCTTTCTGGAATGTCTCCTATTTCATTAAACCTCTTTTTTTAGCAGTTCATTTGACTATAGATATGTCAGTATCTGACTTCTTGTTGTACAAGTCCCTGTCTGTAATTACATTTCTATTCTTTTACTTAAAGTAGCTTTGTCTGTACCCTAAATCAGTGCTGGTGACCTTTCCTGCAATAAGCTTGATGACATCATGTATAATTGTCACTTATTCCACCATCTTCTCCTTTCCTTGCAATTACTTTCCAGAGTTCTCTCAGTGGAGAATTTCTCCTCTTTCTCAAAGGCTGCTGTGCTGTTCCTAGATAAAAGTATCCTGTAAAAACTAAGTTAAATGTCTCTTTTAACAGGACTTCACTGACCTGCTTCCCAATAGCAGTTCCCCGAGTACAGCTGAAGCCAGTTGCAGTTCCCTGTTGCAACTGCAGAGAGCAGTGGAGACCAGACGGATCAGAGGATTTCCAGATTTTTTTTCTTTCAAATTGTCTTCCCCCATTTCTCAGGAAAAAAGTCTTGATCTGAGCATCTTACTCAAAACAGCAGCTGATACCATTTTTCATTATGAAAGTACTCTACATGATTTGCCTACTCTTATTCCTTCAGAAACTTGTTTCTTGAGTGACATGGGAGAATAAATAGCTCATTTCAAGGCCGGATCAGAATTCAGTAATTCCGTGAATGACATCCAAAACAGATACTGACTGAACAATATCCTCACAGTGCAAGGATATTTTATTCCTTCAGAGGTATATTCCTGTGGAACACCTGCTACGGTATTTGCATGATGCTAACCTACGTGGGGAGAGGCAGGAATGTACAATGATTTGGTGCAGCAAACTGGCAATATAAGCTATTGTGCAGGAATGCACAAATGCTTGGACGTTAGTGGATACACAGAACTCAGTCACTTGATTCAAGTGTGATCAGAAAGAAAAGGGCTACAAAAAAAGAGACACCTCATTTTTCTTTATCATATGTTTTGTATGTAGCTTTCTGCTTCATGTTTTATAAAGATGAGACATAACTCATTCCAAATGATTAATTTCAAGCTAGTGTCTCCAGGTATTAAATAGCAAATATTTCCTCTGTCATGTAGGAAGGTTAGATTATGCAATTACCCACAAACACTGTTTTAGTCTCTATGGTTACTCAGGTGATTCTGGCATTTTTCTTCCACACCATTGGTTGCCAAGGATACAAGTTGTTATAAAATACAGCAGCTACAAGCCAAGATATAGTCCTCCTGCATGCAGCAGTTATGTATAATAAATCTTACTTGAAGCAGCATTTGAATCCTGAAGGCGTTCTCTCTGGAGTTCCTGGAGTTAACCAAGCTAATAAGTTTGTTATTAAAGGAGACGATGCTCACCAAAGCTATCAAAGATAAAACGCATATGGCATAACTGCATTGCCAGAAATAAAGCACTTGAGTGCCTTCTGGCAAGGACTAAAATATGCTGATCCTAACTATATTATTCTCAAATAGAATTCCAATCCAGACCAACAGAAATTGAATCAGAGCAGAATGCTTTCTACATTTAACGACAATATTACCTTACCAAGAGGGATATTGTCCTGCACTGTAAAATAACTACTTGTAAAAAAAGAATCACAAATATTTGCTCATGTCTGCTGCACTATGTAAACTGGCAAAAAGAGACAAAACTGCCTATAAATGCAAAAAGCGATAGAACAGGAAGCGCACTCAGCTACGTTTACATTTTTCTGCTCATAAAATTGCAAAGACAACTTCATGCGGATTTTCATATGTCTGAGTTATCTGAACTGCAGGGAGATTACAGAGGTGAAACAACTGAACTGTATTCAGAAACTAAGCCCTTAATGATCTACATCACACTGCATGTTAAAAATAAATGCTCTTTGAAATCTTGCAGTTCATATATATTATAAAATAACCCCCTGTATTTTCATTAGAATACGGTTATCTAACATCTAAGTTTTTCAGTTCTTTCAAATTTAAGAAGTAAAAAAATACATATGCTTTTCTAGACCTGTGACCCCAGATAAACAACCAACTTGCTGAAAATGAATCACTTCTTATTGTGTAAAAACTCAAAAATTGCTACAGGGTGCAATACATCATCCTAGTAGTTATATTTACCCTTATAAAGACAAAGTGAAATAAAATTTGAAAAAACCTTCTGCATATTGTTGCTGTCTGAAATGACAGAACACATATTTCAGCCATCATGTGACTCTGAATTAAAAAATACTTTTTATCCCATGGAAGTTTTCTTTTTTTACAGATGTTGATTTTCTGCTTTAAGTTCTAGAAATCCTGAGTATCAAGTATCTAAATTGAAATATTGGATTGCTTTTGCTGTGTCTTGTGATTTTTTGGAACTGTTCTTGTCAATGAACATCTCCATTTCCTTTTATAGGATGGTGTATTTAAATCCAATCACACAGACTTTTTTTTTATCCATACTGAATTTTATTTGCAATTTAGTCATATTATTAAAAAAATATTATTGACAGTAACTTTTTAAATGCACGAGTTGCAGGCAAGAATTAGAAAAAATTTAAAAAAAAAAAAAAAACAAACCAGAAATGGCTTCCATTTCTGAAACACACACTATTCTTCTAAGTTGAGTAAAGTTAATGGACAGTCTGACTATCTGCTTAGAAACATTAGAATAATTTCCAGAGACCCCGAGTTTGCCTTTGAAAATATTATATTGCAATTTTAAATGGTTGATCATTCTTATACTAAGACATCACAGAATCTGTGAGAGGAGTCTGATAAGTTGCAGAACGGGAAAGGTTGTTTGAGTTTTTAAAATACAATCAGGTATTTCTTTTTCTTCTGTCAAATTGCCTATTTTCTTTTTTCTTTTTTTTTTTAAACCATATTTTACTGACTTACCTCAAAGTTTGCATCTTCAGTTTGCTAGCTGATAAAGAATGCTAGTAGTAAGCTGATTAAACAACTCCATGAAGAGATTTGCACATTTATAATCATCATACCTAATTTAGGACCAAATTCAATTCCGTTAACTGTAGTTGGGCAATGACTTCTTAAGCTACCAGTGTTATAAACCTGAGGCATTAAAATTACATTTGGAATTCATTAGGAGGTTGCAAGCTTCATGTGAAGCCACCCTGAACTAAGCAGAAAACATTGTAATAGCTGTCAAAAGTGTTGATATAAAGTATACAGCTAAATCTTTGCTATCTTCAGGCTTGTCCTGAACGTAGAAATAAAACCTGAATGTTTAGCTTTAGAGTCCAGGATTTTGACTTGATCCATTATTTGAGAGCTGGCTGAAATCACCTTTCTAGAAGAGTCATAATCTCATCCATGAAACATGCTTCTGCGCATCAGAAAATAACTGTTATAGACAATACTGTAGATCTAGTAACAGAGAACATACACTGCAGAACTTCAGCAACACTGAAGAAAATGGTATAAAAGCAAGAATATGTTGCGCAGTGCATGGTGTGGGTGTTCAGGAAATCAGACTTTTCTGAACCACTTTGAAAATTCAACCTCCCTATGCTTTCTATCAGCTACTGAGTTGTGGGAGCTTGAAGCTTTAAAGCTTTGTATGTTCTTGCCAACAGATGGTATGGAAAATAAGAGCTAATACAGTTTCAAAAAGAACTTGGGTATTCATGGACTAGAAATACACAGACACAGAAATACCACAATCAGCTCACAAACACGGAGCCAAATACAGCTACATGCTCAGAAGTTATTAAAGCTATCATGTGTATTTTTCCATTGCCATCTGCTTTTGGTAACAACATGGGACAGGGTACTGCACTAGATGAACCTTTGGCTTGACTGCACCTCTCTAAGAAATGTTTGACATGCAATTTTAGAAAGAGAGTAAGAATAAGTGTTACATGAAATATTCTGCTCAAGATAAAATTACACTGTGAGATACAAAACCACTTAAAACTCATCTTGGCTTATTGCAAACAGCTTGGATTTTCTTTCCCAGGCCCACCATCACTCCCTATAGCTATAAACAGTACAGTGATATAGTTATAAAAATGGACCATGATGACACCATTTCTTTTTTCAAAAATCTGTCTGCTTTAATATCCTTGTTCTAGTCAGCTATTCCTTTCTGGAAGGGTAGCCTTGCAGGGCCATTTCTGGTTGAGCACCTTTGCCAGCATGGACAGAAGGTCACAGAGCCAGTTGAGAAACCAGAAAGGCAGCCAGGCCAGTCATTTTACTCTAATTAAATGTGTGTGAACTATATCAATGTGTTTATATTCCTCTGTTTCCACAGCTGACTTGTTTTTACAGTCTGATTAATACTATTGGAATCAACTATTGCAGGCAAGAGTGACAAACTTTCTAAGCATGAGGGAAAGACCCGCTGCAGGGATCAGAAGGGTAAAAGCTTCTTGAAGGGCAACCATGATGTGACAATTGCAATAATATTGCCATAATATTTTAAAGGAGCTATTCTCAACATGCCCCAAAAGCTTTTCACCAGTAACACTTCATTTAGGAACACCAGTGTGAAGTCTCGTGAAACCTAAGCCAGAAAACTCAGAACTTGATTTATTCAGTTATGTTCCGAAATAATTAAAAGCTCGTAAAATCCTAAGATAAGTATTGCTTTTTAGAGAACAGTGCTCAAACATAATAGCAGGAGAAAGAGTGCTTGGGGTGGGCTTTTTCTTTTCATTTTGAAAAGGATTTTTGTTTGCTTAGACTCTCAAGGAAACGATGATAGAGAAAAACAGGGTTTAACATGGTTTCTCATGTTACCATACTATGTGTTTTATACTCCTTTGGTTTATTTGTGGTTTTACAAGGAATGAATCTGATGTTATATTAAACTACTACTCCCAGTTTCAGTGACTGAAGACATTTCAGTGCAAAGCGAATTGGACTGAACCTAGTGAAAAGAACAATATTGTATGAATATTCTAGCCTAATCCTAACGGTTGCATAGACATGAGAACTGGGACTGTGATTTAAATGACACCAGTACTATGAAATTTAGGAGTCCAACATCATAGTTTTATATGATGCAAAAAAAAGGACAGTGTTGTTGAGACTCACAATGTCATTTCACATTTAGTGGCATTCTTAAGGAGTTATAATACTTGTGCACCAGTTGACTTCAAACCTCAAGAGAGGTTCTCTCTCTGTATCAGTAGCTTTGCCAGAGCAACTCTTCCTGCAGCTGGTGGGGAGTGACAACACCGACAGAAGGCACCAAGGCCAGCACGAGCAAATAGTTCTCACACCTTCTGATTTGCTACATGCTCTCTTCTTCCTCACTAAGAGGGAATAAATGATTTAAGGTTTGTTGCTGTCACCACTTGCATCTCCTTCCCTTCTCTGGTAGCTGCAGCCAAAGGATTCACAGGGAAGGTGAAGACAGGGGATGGCGATTTAACATTCTCAAGGATCCTGAAGAAAGGGAAAGCACAATAAATTCATGGTTTGGCAAAGAAACACCAGTTTACACGGCATCCTGCATTATGGTTATTTTTGTTGTTGTAGGCACCTTCTGGACTATTTTGAAAAATATGAAAAAGGTTGATGGCTGATGTTGTAGGATAGGTTTTTAATTTGGGGAAGAAGGAAATGAAAAAAAGAGGGTTCAGACCTGTCTGGTTGGTGTACAAAGTTAAAGTCCTTGATACCTTAACTGAGATGTTAAAAGAACAGGGAGTGGAAATAGTCAACGACAGAATAAAGATGGGAATAATTACACAGAAGCAGACGAGTGTGTTTTGATGAGTAATTGGCATGATTTTCAGCTGTATCAGCCCAATGTGATTTGAAAATCTCTGCAAAGGTCACATTACCACTTCCTTGTATTTTGATGTGTTTTTACCCAGCAGCAGGGGTTACAGAGTGACTTCACTTAACTTCATTAAGGTAAGATTTCCAGGCTTTTTGTTCACTAAGAGTACAAAAAAGACTAATAAAGATACATAAATAGCATCTTTCTATTCCTTAGAGATGAGGCATGTTGTGGAACATCAGCTCAGAGAAAACAGACCCCCAAGCAACTGAGATGGAACCCCAGAAGCCACAGCAGTAACAACTGAGAAAACAGGAGGCTTAAATAGGAGATGCAGTAAGCAGGAATGTTGCTAAATTACAGTTGAAATGAAAGTAATACTGTATCTGCAACAACCCACAGTAAAATCACTAATATATAATTATTTATGGATTCATGGAATGGATCTATTAACATAAAGAAAAGTTGTAAAACTACAGTTTTTATTAAGGAAGAGGGTAAAAATATACACTTGCCTTGAAGAAAACATATTTCAACAAAACAAAGAAGGAAAGGATTACACCATGTCACTCTAACCTTTTGCACTCTTACTAGATTTCCTGATACCGTCACTAGTGGAACAGAGAAGCTATGGATGATAAAAACCTACTCAGACATCATTTGTCGAGGCAGAAGCTTTACTTGGACTGGCAGTAGAAATAATGTGTGAGTACAACTGATAGTGCTGGACAAATGGCCAAGAACAGGAACTCTCCTCATTGCAGCTTTCAAAAAATCTCATAATTATTGAGGAATCAGGAAAAAAACCTGTCTCAGATGCCTTGAAGGTGAATTTTTTCAGTATTGGCAGATGGTTCCTCAGCCTGAAACAGATTGAGGTTTTCTTGTACCTGTTTAAGATGGAAGGTGGGGAAGGGGTATTTTCAGAAAAGCACAGTACACTCTAACAAAGGTTGAGTATTGGTAACCAAATTAGCTTATCTCTCAAACTCCTTCTTCTGAATATATGTCACAGGGAAAACTCCAAAGCAACTGGTTTAGCAGAGCGGGTTAGTGGGGGAAGGAGGGCAGGGTGCAGGGTGACTGGCAAAGCTGGGACAGAGGAACCTTCCCGCACACCACAGTAATGTTATGTCTCAGGCCAGGGCTTCCCTGTCTCAGCACCAAGATGCTCAGAAGGGCCATTTGGCAGTGATGGGGGGTGTGTGTCAGAGACAGACTCCAAAATGCCCCTGGATGTCTGGCAGTGAGTTATTTGTCCTGGGTGATGACAGCTTCACAAGGCTTTTGTCCGATCAAGTGAATGCACTTACTGTGGGAAGGCAGCTGGAGGTAACCAGATCAACATTTACCTAGAAGTCTATATTTTGAAGTTTCAATGATTTTTCAGATAACATTACAGCACACTTGCTGAGATTACTATTTCATGAGGGTTAAGCCTATTAGTTCATCAATGATATGAAAGGCAAGAATTGGCTCACCAAGAAAATATCATCTTAGCCTCAGGCATCTGCAGAGATACTGCTTTCTCAGTGTGTTCCACCATTTCATGGTGTTCCTGGAGTTTGCAGATTGCGAACAGGCACCAGGTGCTGCTGCTGGGTTTCTCGAATGGGACCTGTTTGCTCTGATGCCTTTCTATTTGCACAGGACTCGCTGTGTCTTGTTCATTCAACAGAGAAGGCAATCTGAGTGAAAGAAAAGTCAAGGGCACTGGATCGGCTACTCCTGTGCAGAGAAAGCAAACGGGGACAGTTACTCCTCTCATCCTTTCCCCTGGCTTTCACCGAGATGGTGGGAGGCACCTCCTGACAGGACATGCAGAGGACTTGTCTCCCTAAGCCTGTGCTGCGCTAAGGAGCCTTTTGCCTACTTTTGACACTCCATCTGGTGCTTTTACACAACCCCGTGAAGAACTGGAGGAAAACCCTCTTCCCCCCGTGGGTCAGTAAATCAAGCCCCAGGGCTCGCAGGAAGGCTGCAAGGCGTGAGAAACGGGGCTGCCTCACAAGGGAAAGACAGCCAGGCTTCCTCTCTCCGCACACGCTTCAAGTCAAGTAGCTTTGGTCAACATCAGAGAAAGTACAGCAGTCTTCTCATCGATCCTTTTGTGTTGCTGTTAGAATAATTATTAGGAATTTGCACAATCCTTTTTCCTTCATACAAGCAGATTTCAGTCTCCATATGCTGGCCAAAACAGCCAACGTGCAGAAATCACAGAAACTGAGGAATGAAAATTGGCAGAGCAGAAAAATATATTTAAAATATATTTATATATATATGTATATATTTATATTTATAAAATATATTTTTTAAAGTGTCAACAGACAGTTCCTCTAGGCTCCTTCCTATATAATCACAAGCAATCCACTATTACAGTTCAGAGATTTAATTCCTCGCTTTACAGAGCAAGCACATGAGTTATGGGCTCCCTGTAAAAAGGAAGATTTAAGTAGGTTCAGGAAATGTCATATACACCATTGTTGAAAAAAGCTGGTAAGGAGGGAATCAGAAGAAGAGGTGAAAAGAAGAGGTAAAAGCATTTGTATGCTTAAGAGATGACATTTTTATGTCTTTAGAGCACTGTTTTTTTCATCCTGTAGCACCTGCAAAATACCATTTCCCTGAAGTCAAGGACTTACAATTCATTGGAGTCTAAGAACTTGACAATACACTAGCATCACTAGCAGGTGGAACAGAGAATTTGGGATCTTAGGCTGGTGCAAATCAACATGAAACCTTTGCAATGGAAGTTTGAAATTCACAGCTCTTTGCATTTTATTTCACTTGAAATAGCTTGCTTAAAATGTTGCTAAGATGGACAAACATAAAGTACTTTTCTATGGTACATGAACTTTGGTGCTGAGTAGTAAAATGCCTCTTTCCAAATGGAAAGGCGTTATTTTGGAGTCCAACTGTAAAAAACCAAAGAAACAAACCATTTCTGCACGTTCTTGACTACAAACGTACCAGAGTCACTCGGGAGAAAATGTGAATGAGGCAAGAATCAGGATAGAGCAAATTCAAAGACACAGAAATGTGGAATACTTTATTGGAAAGCTATGCTGAATAAGCCATGGGTCCTCTTACAAAGGTTTCAGAGATACTTGCTGTTGGGACATGGGGCTTTGTCAGCTGAGCAGTGTCAGGTCCCTGGCACAAAGTTTTTCAGAAAATCAGACAGGTAATAATCAGGAGGAAGGTAGAACTGTAAGTAGAGCGTAGACTGGGGGCAGCGCAGCTCATGCCAGATGAGTGCCAGACTCCTGCTGGGGAAAATCCCTACCAGGAGTGACAGTGTCCCCAAAACACACATGTGGACACAGAACAGTGAAAAGACATGCAGGGGACAAGGGTCTGAAGACTTCCATGCAACACGACCATACAAAAGTGGTGGGATCCCACCTTCCAAGCTCCTCGGCAGACGACATGGACGCCGCGGTCGCCTTACGAGCGCCGTACACAAAGTCAGGCAGCACAGAGGTCTCAGCTACCTTCTCACGACAGATCGTTGGTTCAACATCTTCAGACCTTTGCTTAAGGTCTTAAGACCTGGGAGCCTCTTGCTGCTTCATATCCCGCAGCAGCACCGAGGTCAAGCCTCTGGAAAGGTAAACCCCCTCTCGGGGTAACCCTGCGGGAGGTAACACGGCTCTGCTGCACCGGGACCCCGCTGCGCGGGGGCGGCATCGGAGCGGGACCGGCATCACCCGCCACGGCCGCAGAGGGTCTAACACCGGCCAGGTGCGCCGGAGGTGCCATTTGGAGCTCGCAGCCCGGCCGGGGGGCGGCGCCATTTGCTGCCCCCAGCGTCTCTCCCGCGCCCCCTCCTCAAGATGGAGGCGCGGCGCCTCTTCGTCTCGCTGCCGGCGGGAGGTCCCCGCGCTCCCGCTTGGGATGGAATCGGACCAACCTCGCGTCCCCCACGGCGATCGCTTCCCAAACCCTCTTCTCCCTTCCCAGCGTCGCTGCCGCTGCCCACAGGTGTGGCTCCCTCAGCTGCAGCCGGCTTGGCAGCCTACAGCGGGCGGTGCGTGTTGGGCGGGGGTCTCCGGGCGGCGATCCTGCGCGGAACGCGGCGGCCGCCCCCGGGAGGTGTGCGGAGGGACGGCGCCTGCTCCTGAGTCAGCAGCGGGAGGAGGCGGGAGGCACCTCGCCGCCCGGCCCGGCCCCGCCGAGCGCCCCCGGCCCCCAGCACCGCGCTGGTTCCCGGTACCCCGCGCTGAGTACCCGCGGAAGGAAGGAAAGGAGGAAGGGCGTCGCGGGGGCTCCGCCGGCCCCTGCCCTCCGCTGACGGCAGGTAGGCTCGCCCGCGGCCTGGGTGCGGCCGCAGGTGCCGGCGCGGGTGGGGAGGCGTGGAAAACCGAGTCGGCGCTGCCCAGCTCCCCGCTTGGGCTTCGGGTGACCGATCCCCGAGCTCAGCGCTGGGCGGCCGCTCCGGCTCCCCGGCGAGGGGCTGGAGTGGAAGGTGGGCGAAGGGCTCCGGGAGGAGATGTGAGCGCCGTGCTGGCGGGACAGCGGTGGCGGTGGTCCGGGCTGCGGGGAGTTCTCCCTCTCTCCTTCCCTCCCTCTTTCGTGTGTGTGTGACAAAATCCGTGTTGTGTGTGTGTGCAACCTGTTAGGCCGGGAGTGTGGGGAGAAACAACAGTAGGCTGTGTTGCGGGAATGTGTTTATGTTTGGGTGTTTAATTTGCAGATACATTTTAATATATGTATGTAAATAAATCTATCTTTTCATATATATATTTGCGTATGAAGGATCAAGCAGTTTTGATGGGATGTTTCCTAAGTGTGCCTGTGCATTTAGCTGTATCTAATCTGAACGCAGAAATCATAGCTTTTTATATTCTCCGTGTGTGCGTGCATATATATTTGGATATTTATATATCCAAAGAACGTAAGAATATTACTCTTGCCAAGTTGCTTTCCTGTCTTCTGCCAAAGTATGTGTTTGTTACAGCTTAAACCTGTGTTTATGTGTGAGCGTGGTACTAACATGTAATATGTGAAATGCTTTGTCAGATTGCTTTCTGAAAAGCAGAGCTTAAACAGAAGAAAATACTACATGTGATTTTTATATTGCTACAGTTTTTTTGTGCTATCTACATTACAATTGCCATACAAAAGCAAAAGACAGTTCCATCATTCTTCTGATCCCCTTCAAAACGTATCATAGATAACCTACGAATAGTCAGATAGTTGAGGAAGCAGCTTGAAGCACAAACTGGTCTGCCCTCTGTCTCTCCCTGTCTGTTTGTGCTGTAGGAGCACTCTCATGTCTGCATGATAAGATAATGGAGTTGATATAGGGTATACTGGCCTTTTAACTCTTTGGGGTTGATTGTGTATCTGCCTTTGCCTTTACAATATCTTGTAGTGCACTTCTGTGACACTTCTGAAAGCTTCAGGTTCCACAGAAAATGCATGCAAATACAAAGCTGTTACAAATCCACCAGCTGCTTGTCAGTGAGCTGCAATTCTGTCAGTTCTAATGAGCCGCATGGAGTGAAGGAGTTTTGGTGACCTGGAGCTGGTGTGGTTTAGTTCAGCTGTGCACACAGCTGACCTCTCACCGTGTTAGTTTTGGATGCTGAGCAAGCTGCTGATTTCAGTGGTGCGGAGATGGAATAGTTTCCATGGACAGGTTTCTGAACCTGCTAGTGAAATCTCCATCAACAGCGCTTTAGAAGAATTTGATCCCCTCTCCTCCCTATGTGTACAGATGTGGTACCTGTTTCAGATGAAGCCCTTCAGACCCTTTTCATCTGTACCTTCTGTGATGTTGAATAAAGTAGGCTTACTGTGGGCTTCTTTGCATATTGGTTGTCTGGACTTCACTTTTAGATCTTTCCTTTTAGAAAATGTGGTGATGTTTTATGTTTGCCAGTTTTGATAGTGATAGTAAATGTATATTCTTAGTAGGAAATTGGCGATTAACCAGGTGCTGTGTATCTAGCAGCCTCCAATTTCAGCACTGCAGGGATAGCACAGAACCCCTGTAATGGATATTGTACCCATGGGGAGAAATCGTTCCTACTGTCAGGCAGTTAGTTTTCAATTTCTGTCACAAAGTGTTTTTCTGTACAAATTTATAATCTAATTTAACTGCAGATATTGTTGCTTTTCCATTTAAGTACCTAATCTCATTCTGAATGGTGCCAGGGTATGACTGTGAAGTACTTTTCAGGATGATGTGACTTTGTGCTGAGCAGAGGCAATCAGTCAATCCAGTTGGAGGTAATACGAATGTGGTTTGCCTGATGCCAGTTTTCAGCTAGTTAACCTTGACAAAGAGGTGGTTTGGTGGCTGTTTCCTGTCCTGATGCTTTTTCCGTGTTAAATCTGTCATCTGTACAGTTTATTAACTCTTTTGCGTGTTATGAAGAGTTTCACTTGTTAAATATAGGTGGATTTTAAAGAAATAAAATGTGCTCAGTTACCTGAGGTAGGGCTCCAGAGGTTTGCATCTTAGGAGAGGGTATGTGCACGTGTGCTTTATCTGTTTATAACAAGCAAGTAATATATATCCGTATATAACAGTATATATATCTGTTTATAACAAGTAGTTTTCTGAACAGCAGAGTTAATGAAAATTTCTGTGAATTTATCTCTTGTGGTCAAACAAAGATTTTTCCATTTTCTTTGCATATGCCTCTACATTTTTTCCAGGTAGTCTCCTCTTTCTACAGTTTGCACTGATGGTGCAACACATGGGCTACCATTTTCAATTATGCAAATTGGATGGGTGGGCATGTAGAAGTTCAAATTGCAGTTTTGCCTTCTCTGGCTTGGTATTTTTACAGAAGTGATAGGAACCTAATTACTTGCTGGTAATCTGTTCTCTGGTTGAAATCACTCAATGGCTTAAAGGGAACTGTGAGTAAATAAAGGGACCTATTTGCAAAGCAGTCAAGTAGACTTTTTCTCTGCAGGAGACCAGACCATAAAACTTGGCTTGATCATGTGAGTGAAAAGACTTCCCCCTTTCCCACCCCCCTTTCTTAGCCAAGAAAATTTACTAATTTCTCTGCTCTTACATCAACACACAAGGTTTCAAGTATAGAAGTGGATGTACAGCATCCAACTGCATTGAGAGTCTTTTCTTGAAGGTGATAAAATAGCAAGGTACAAATGGAGAGAGTATTTATGTATTTCACTTGCAAGATATTGTTTTTTTTTTTTCTGGCTATCTCCTGTTGTACCCACGCCACCTTATGCGAGCTTTTTCCCTGCAGTGCGTGTGGTTGTATTTCAGGCAGTGTCTGTGTGTTCAGCCCTCTAACATCAAAAATGGTCAGTTAGCTTGTTGACATTAGTGCTTACTTTGCTTGAGCCAATCTCTGCCAGTCAATCTGTGAACGGCCTTTGAAGGCTATCGTAAATTAGATGCACTTATGTAACTTCTAAGTCTGGTTTTATGACACCATGGTCATCTAATACAAAAATGTTACCCCAAATCCTAGCACATCTATTTGACTTCAAGTGTCAGACTGTTGTTTTTTCTATGATATGGTGTATTGTTGATTAATGAAGATAATATAAATCACCTGAAGGCCATAAAACAGAAAGTTTGCTTTTCATTTTAAGTGAAGTGGGTTCCAGAGAACTTTTGCAGTAAAACTTAAATTTTAATGTCGTAGCTTTGGATTGTGTCCCTCCACAATGCTTGTATCATGGATATTATTACTGCTACAATGTTGAAGTAAAATCTAGTAGTTGATTTTATTGCAACAAGTCAAATTGCACTGGACAATAAATAATACAAAAGCTTTTGCTCCCCTTTATGTAGGTGGTATTGCTTTGGCTGAAGTTGTAAGCTTTCATTGTTTCAAGACAACCTCATGTTTTATGTGGCAGACAGCCTCTACATTTTGGAGATAGTGTCTGCAGTTTCCTTTGAATTGTGAACATCTCTGTGTTCAGCACTTCTGCAATCCATGTCCAGGGTTCCTATATGGTGTATTTACAGACTTGAGTCCTCTGGATCTGCAAATATTAGCTTTGATGCTTCAGTAGAGATCAAGTTACAAAAAGATTTGATTTTACTTTTTTTAAAGTATTAGATATTGAATAGTGGTATTAACCGTTGCAAGAGTTCAAGTATCAAAAATGAGATGTCCTAAATACTGACACTGACTTAAACATGTTCATGACTTTGTTCCATGAAATTTTTCTTTAAGAAAAAAAAAAAATCCAGTATTTAAAGTCTTGATGATCTGTGAAAGACTGTAAATCTTGTGGGTTCAAATTGTAGGACTTTCTCTGCAACAATGAGAGAGAGAATATTTTTTTTCTACCGAAGGTTGAGACTTCCAAGAATTACTATAGTTCAGGAAATAGCACTTAAGGAAAAAAATTAAAAATTCTAAGAACTGCAGCACGACAGTTATTTGAATCAATTAATAGAGTGCTTATAGTCTTAAATGGTGAAAAAAAAATCCTCTTAGTTTCAACCCAGTGTTATAGAAAAGCTATTTTTGTAGTTTTTTTTGTAGTCATTTTTGACCTTGAACAAGTGCAAAATCAATAAATTATCATGTTCTCCGCACTCACGTGATCCAGTTTAAACTATCTATGTATCTTTCTTATAACTCTCCTTAAAATTTACTCAAGTTTCTCCAAAAGCATCAGCTCTCACTTACACATCGTACCTCTGCCACAGAAGGATGTCTCGGTGTCTAGTCACAGCCCGCCGTGCAGTCCGGCTCGCTGTATTTGTTGCTTTCTGTCATGATGACTCTTGAACTAGAAATGGATTGAGACCACACAACTTTGTCACACAGACCTTCATTCGGCCGGCGGACAGTAACAACTTTGAGCTTTGCGAGACTCGAAGAGATTCGTACCAAGTTTTTTGTGTATGTCTCCTTCTTCCAGGCAGTCTGAAATCTCTTTTTTTCCATCCAAAGCTTAAAACTGATCTTATGTTTCTTCTGTGATCTGTTTTCCTGTTGTAAAAGTAGTTAAATACTGGGAAAACAGAGAGATATTCTGAAATACCCTACATGAGAGGCTTATGACGGGTTAGATAAAATTGAGAGGACAATATCTTGCTTCTGGGCTGTGGAAGTGACAAGATACCATCTTATTGCTTCAAGCTCTCTCACTTTCCAGATCTCGCCTCATTTTCGCTGCAGAGTACATATTTTATGATAGCAGAGAGAATTGATAAGTGAGGCCATGTTCTTGTGAAAATGGAAGACATGTGGAAACCAGAGTATGATGGTTTAGAGGAACTGTCTTATATAGTTCACCTCCCTTCTGAGGGCAGATATTTCCATGTCCCTGGCCTGCCAGTGGTGAGTGCAGGGCTCTTGGATCTCTAATGATCTCAGTCTGCACTACTAACTCTTACTGAGGTTAGTTTTTGATTAGTGGGTGCCCCCTCTCTGCCGGTCTGGCTTACCTTGAGGCTATACAAATGTCTGTATTGCAAATTAAGCAGTAACAATGCTGAATTATTCTGACCTTTTTCCCCTTATGCCACAATATGATGTAAATCCCAACACTAATAATAGTGATTTAATTTCTCAGCAGAGCAGTTCCACCATTCATTGGTGTTTCTTGAGTATTTTTTTCTTCTCTGTAAATAATTCTTGACACCATATATGCCTACTAGGCATCTCACCTTTAGGATTTCCACTGTTGTTTGCTCTCTCCACAGCATTTATAATAAAGACTACTTAGATTTTGTAGGATGAAATTACAGGATGAACCACTGCTGTTTTGTTTTTGTTTGTCCAGTTGTGTCACTTAGCAGTTGACAGGGCTGTGGGTGTCAGTGGAAGACGTAGTCCATCCAGTATAACAGGGCAGGGTATTTTCAGCTATTCAGTTTGTTGTTTTGTCACAATTAACTTCTGTTTGTGCCCTGACCTTGACTGAGGAAATCTATTTAGAGTTGGGACGTAATGCCAGTCCAATGTCAGCCTTCAACGAGACCTGTGGGAGCCCCTCTGAATAAAGTAGAGACACTAGCAATTATAGCTATACCCTGTAGCTACAATAGCTTACCATCAGTAGTCATTGTTTTGTTTTCAAGTATAGGTCCCTATTGTTATTATAGAAAATTGTGTAGGAGAGGAAGGTGACTTTGCACAGGTTGTAAACATTGATGACTCTCTGATATCTTCCACATCTGCTGAAGGGCTTGAAAATTATTCCCTTTATTTAGATGCCTAACCTCTGGCTGTATTGATGGTGTGTGTTCTAGTAAAGCCTTTGACACGGTTTCCCACAGCATTCTTCTGAAGAAGCTGGCAGCTCATGGCCTGGACAGCCATACTCTTCACTGGGTGAAAAACTGACTGGAAGACCAGGCCCAAACAGTTGTGGTGAATGGAGTCAAATCCAGTTGGTGGCTGGTCATGAATGGTGTTTCCCAGGGCTCAGTACTGGGGCCAGCTGTTTAATCTCTTTATCAGTGATCTGGATGAGGGGATTGAGTACACCCTCACTAAGTTTGGAGATGACACCAGATTGGGTGGGAGTGTTGATCTGTTGGAGGATAGGAAGGCTCTACAGAGGGATCTGGAGCAGCTGGGTCATTGGGCTGAGGCCAATTGTATGAGCTTCAACAAGACCAAGGGCCAGGTCCTGCACTTGGATCACAACAACCCCAGGCAGTGCTACAGGCTCAGGGAAGAGTAGCTGGAAAGCTGCCTAGAGGAAAAGAATCTGGGGGTATTGATTGACAGCTGGGTGAACATGAGCCAATGCTGTGCCTACGTAGCCAAAAAGGCCAACAGCATCTGGTCTGGGCTTGTATCAGGAACAGTGTGGCCAGCAGGACTCGGGAAGTGATTGTGCCACTTTACTCAGCTCTGTTGAGGCAGCACCTGGAATCCTGTGTTCAGTTTTGGGCCCCTCACTACAAGAAAGACCTTGAGGTGCTGGAGCAAGTTCAGAGGAGGATAACGAAGCTGATGAGGAGTCTGGAGCACAAGTCTGATGAGGAGCAGCTGAGAGAACTGGAGCTGTTTAGCCTGGAGAAAAGGAGGCTGAGGGGAGACCTGATCACTGTCTATAACTACCTGAAAGGAGGTTGTAGCATGGGGGCGTGTTGGTCTCTTCTCCCAAGCTGCAAGTGATAGAACAAGAGGAAACGGCCTCAATTTGCACCAGGGGAAGTTTAGATTGGATATTAGGAAAAATTTCTTTGCAGAATGGGTTATCAAGCATTGAACAGGCTGCCCAGGGAAATAATTGAGTCACCATCCCTGGAGGTGTTTGAAAGATGAGGTTCTTAGGGACGTGGTTTAGAGGTGGACTTGGGAGTGTTTGGTTGTTGGACTTGATGGTCTTAAAGGTGTTTTCCAACCAAAATGATTCTATGATATAAGTTGGGGAATGACCTATTAGAGAGCAATGTAGGGGAAAGGAACCTGAGGGTCCTGGTGGACAGCAGGATGACCATGAGCCAGCACTGTGCCCTTGTGACCAGGGAGGCCAATGGCATCCTGGGGTGTATTAGAAGGGGGGCGGTTAGTAGGTCCAGAGAGGTTCTCCTTCCACTCTACTCTGCTGTGGTAAGACCACATCTGGAATATTGTGTCCAGTTCTGGGCCCCTCCGTTCAATAAGGACAGGGAACTGCTGGAGAGAGTCCAGCGCAGGGCAATGAAGATGATTAAGGGAGTGGAGCATCTCCCTTATGAGGAAAGGCTGAGGGAGCTGGGTCTCTTTAGTTTGGAGGAGACTGAGGGGTGACCTCATTAATATTTATAAATATGTAAAGGGTGAGTGTCATGAGGATGGAGCCAGGCTCTTCTCAGTGACAACCAATGGTAAGACAAGAGGTAATGGGTCCAAACTGGAACACGAGAGGTTCCACTTAAATATGAGAAGAAACTTCTCAGTGAGGGTAACAGAGCACTGGAACAGGCTGCCCAGGGGGGTTGTGATCTCCTACTCTGGAGACATTCAAAACCCACCTGGACACCTTTCTGTGTAACCTCATCTAGGTGTTCCTGCTCTGGCAGAGGGATTGGACTAGATGATCTTTTGAGGTCCCTTCCAATCCCTAACATTCTGTGATTCTGTGTGTAAGAGGTGACAATGTAGTTCTGCTTCACTGCCCCCTTTCTCTAAGGGAGAAAACTGAGTTTGCATTAAGGTCCGGATGAACCAAAATGCAGAGTGAGATTTTTGGGTGGAGGAGAGGGGGACAATTCAGGCAATTCCTTTTCCTTGGAGAGCTGTTGTATTTCGTGTGTTATCTGCCAAAAGATGTTGTGGTCCTGATCAGCAATTGCAAATGTTTAATAGACTGCGAAGTCAAAATGCTTGTATTGAGGAACCAGTTAGAACTCCCCCTTCTCTTGTTGGCTAGAGCACTGACAAAAGCTGCCCTCTGGAACAGAAAAATATGGCTTTCAGAGTAAGACAATATAGGTATAATACACACATATACATATATATTTATCATACCTGCATATACAGTTCTTAAGGCTGCCATTCCTCATGTAGCTAAGAGGGCCAGTTAGGCTTGAACTGCTGAAAGCCAAGAAATTCCACAGTCATTACCAGCAGTGGTGTCTGCTTGTATTCTCACAAGAATAAGAGGCTTTGTGATATCACTGAAGGACAGAGATTCAGCTAGAAAGCTAATCTTGTGGCTTTATTTTTAACTGCTGGAATCTCATGGCCGGCCATCTTAAATTTCGATGTCTCTTGTGTTTGTGTGATGAAACTTGCATGTGTGGGGAACAGTACAGTATCATGGGGAAGATAAGAGGAGCATTGCATGCACATACTGCAGTGGCGTTTACTGTCTTAACTGTTTAAGAAAGCATGAGGTGTCTGGTAGTTATGTTCTCATCTGTGGATCTGAAGCTGTGCACTGAATTGTGGTGACCCATGGATGCTGTGTCTGAGCTTGATCCTAATATCAGGAAATGCAAGCTAATTTTATAGTGAACACAAGCTCTTCTGTTATGTGGAAATTAAACATCAGTAGATGTGTAGCCACAAAGATACGCAGGAGGTCACAGTGCTGTTTTTGTGCATTCACTGTATCCTCATTTGGTGTGTCCTGTAAGGATACAATGAAAATTGTGCATTCAGTACAAAGTCTACCATTCTGTAGCTTTGGTAACTCATGCTTCCTTAATAAAAATAAATAAATAAATGCTGCCACTCCCCTTCCCCCCAGAAATGTTTGCTATAACTGCTTGGGTTTCTGAACTCAGGACAAGCAATGCTGCAAAAGTCTGGAACATTTGCATGGTCTCTCAGTGTTGTTCTTGGTATTGCTAGAAGTAATCATGTGGTCTCCTCAGTCAACTCTTCTGTAGGATATAGAAGCAGCGACTTGTTTCATTTTAATGGCAGTGAGATAGACCTTGCAGAGGAAAAAGACCCATAAAATAAACAAAAATATTTTTCTGTGATCTGATCAGTGTTAATTCTGACCATGTGATATTCTGATACCAAGCCTGATGCATTTTTCCTTGGGCTAAAGGACTGAAAGTCTCTCTTAGGCATCTAGTCCATTTGACTGCTCTGGGAATGAGGGAAGGTTACAGCAAATGCACAATATCTCAGAAACCCAGAGTTTTGGTAATAACTTTTTTTTTTTTTTTTTTTTTTTTTTGTGGCTGACAATTTTCCAAATCTAGACAGATTTCCATAGAAACAGGGAAAAGGCTGTGAGTGAAATTATGGTTTTACTGTAATAATAACTTCCTTACCACTCAGTCTGCTGAGGTATTTGGTGTATATGTGTTAACAAAGTGGAAATACTTATTAGGTTGACTGTCTTATCTATGTTCTTCTCATTCTCAAAAGCAAAAGAAACATTTAAAAAACTGTTGAAAGGTGAAATTTATGAAAAAAAATGCTCATCTGCCTCACTTGTTTGGTTTGAAAGTTGTGAAATAAAACACTAAATAAAAATAATCACCTTGAGTAATGCATTAGAATAAATCCGCAGATGATCAGCAGGTGCAGGTATGTGCTAGTGGGTTCAGCTCGAAAGGCTTAAGAAATCTTCTGTTTTCAGCTGGAGATCACTGTCTGCATATCTGAGTGCCAAGATGGATTCACCAAGGGAAGAATCATGCTTGACCAACCTCTTAGTCATTTCATTATAGGAGTCTGGCTTGGTAGATGAGTGGAGAACAGTGGATATTGCCTGATTTGACTTCATTAAGGCTTTTGACACTGTTTCCCTTAATATCCTTGTGGAGAAGCTGTTGAAGTACAGGCTGGATAAGCAGACAGTGAGGTGGACTGAAAACTGGCTGAATGAATGGCTGTGCCCAAAGTGTGATGGTCAGTGGCACAAAGTCTGACTGGAGGCCAGTACTAGAGGTGTACCCCAGGGGTCAGTCCTGGGTTCAGTCCTGTTTGACATCTTCATTAGTGATCTGGGCATTGGGGCAGAGTGTACCCTCAGCATGTTTGCTGACTACACCAAACTGGGAGGAGTGGCAGATATGCCAGAGAGTTGTGCTGCCATCCAGAGGGCCCTCAGGCTGTGACATGGGCTGACAAGACCTTCATGAAGTTCAGCAAGTGGAAGTGCCTGCCACAAGAGCTGACTTAACTCTGCATGGATTTTAGCATGGCCATACTGTACATTATTCCTTGGTTAGGGGTACCTGCTAGTTGCTGTTTAAAGCCAGAGCAAAACCAGGGTCTGGATAACTGCAGACAGAGCATTTCTAGGTTTTGAGGTACAGAAGCCCATGCCTGCAAATATTTCTGGGACATTTCTGCATCTCCAACAAATGAGATTTCCAGGTAGGTGATTTGTTCCATATCTTCAGCTTGCCTGATCTGTTGTCATCCATCAGGAAGTAATAATAAAGCCTGTATTTAACTTGTCTATTGGCTTTTACTGTGACATTCTAATTAACACTCACATTTGACCTATTTCTTCTTGTGCTGTCTGTTGCAGTGCTCATGGCCACAGCAGGGTACTAAATATTAGAGGAAACCGACATTAAGACCTACAATTTCCACGCAGCTGGTTGAAAAAGTACTTGTTGCTGCCTTCCTGGTGCAGCATGGCATTTGGACCTGGTGTTCTCTGCCTGCTACTGTGGGCAGTAACAGGTAGGAGTTTACTTCTTATGTGTCTGAGTCACACAGAACGAGTGAAGCAAATGCTCCTGGAGTGTGTACGCAGATGTGAATGAAATATGAGTAAGGCAAGAGCTGGGAAATCTTGTGACTCCTCAGTGCGAAAGGTTCTTATAAGATACAGCTTCATAACCAGCAGCTGCTTGCAATGGAGGAAGGTGGTTGTGAGTAGCTGTTTGCAGCCAATTTCAATAAGGCTGTTTCAGGGGAGATGCATGGGGCAAGAGGGGGTTGTGGGAGAGTTCAAAGAGTTTTGCTTCTCTTTCTCTTGCAGGACAGCAATTTAAGAATGATGTATTGATTTTGTTCTAAGCTATTTTTTTTTTTCTGAAGTATCATAAGATGGTTAAATTACAAGAAGCATGAATGCATTTATTTATGTCTCTCATCTCATTATCTGCTCTACAGCCATATGTTATCTTTGAAAGACCACAGGAAGGTCCTGTAAGAGATAGGTAAATTATTTCCATAATCAGACAGATGAAGAATTACGGTAATTCTTAATACTGTGTCTATGTCACAGGGAGAGTTAATGTGGTGCAGGCAGTTTTGACATGGCAACTACGGAACAATATATGCAAATGTGGGGTTAATTTCTTTAAAATACAGTGTTTTAATTATGTCTGTGGAGATACTGGCAGTATCTATATTAGCAGGAATTGAGAAACTAATAATCCTGTAGTATAAACACTGGGTCCCACAGCAAGGAAGACCAGGGACTCAATCCAGCTGGACACAAACCCTTTCCTGAGGCATAAAGAGAGTGATTTTGAGAGCTGCAGAGAGCAGCAGCAGGAATAGAGGCCAAGCTTTCCCTGGTTCCTGAAGAGGGAGAACCTTGAGAATGAGGCGCGGGACTGACCATGCCCAAAAGAAGAAGAAGGAGGAGAAGATGGTGATGACGGGTGTGGTACCGTGGGATGTTTTCCAGAGCTACGTGACACGTAGCGATGACGAGCAGACTGTTTGCCTTCCACAGCTTGTTTTGCTGCCGTGCTTCTTGGGCAGGGATGCACGAGGAGCGCTTTGGTCCCTGCCAGGCGCTTGTGTTGCCCGCAGGGAGAGGTGCCGAGTGGCAGCTGCGGATGTTGCAGCCGGGCTGGAGCCCTTCCAAGCAGGGGCTGTTTTGGTGGAGGGAGGTTTTTGGTTTTGGTAGCTTGGTTGAGGTTGTTGAGGTGGTTGGAGGTGGTTTGTTTGAGGCAGGTTCTTCTTTGAGGGTGGTTGTGGGAGGCTGGGTTGGTGAAGGCTGGTGGGTTTAGGTAGCTTGATGGAGGTGATATTTGGTTGAAGTTGTTTTCCCCTTGGTTGTTTTAGGTGGGGTATGTGAAGTTGTTTTCATTGAGGTTGTTTTCAGTATTTTGTTGGAGGTTGGTGTAGGTGGTTTGGTTGAGGTTGTTTAGATGATTTGAGGTTGGGTGGCTTAGGTTGGTTCTGTTATAAAGCTTCAGTTGCCATGGGGGGACTCGAACCCACGAGCGGAGAGTCTGTTCACCCTTCTCCCACTTCCATGCAGTCATTAGCGGGTCCATCCTGGCTCCCGTGACCGGGACGCAACAGAAGGCTCACTCAGGGTTACTCGATCTACCCCCAAGATGGCTAGCGGCTGACCCCCTTCTGGTGGAGTCAAGTCAGTAGCCCCCTTAGGCAGGTGCCCATTTACAGCAATATGGGGAATCTGGCCATGCGGAGGCTTCCCTCGCCAGTTGCTGGCCCCCCATGTTACAGGCCCACGTTACAGTAAAACAGCAGCATACCTTATCCGCTTAATTCAAAAAGTCGTCGTCTGCCCCCGCGGTGACCAGCCGGAGTGGAACGGAGCCCCTCTGAAATAAAAGGTTCGGGACACGTCTGGGAGGTCCGTTTCTCTCAGGCGGTCCGCACAGCCGGGCAGAGCTTGTGCCTTCGTGGTCGCCAAAATTGATACGTGGAAACAACTTTACAACCTATAAAGTCATAAAACTTTACAACGTGCAAGGTTTATAAAGCGGGTGTGTTTATCTGATATCGGGCGCAAGGGGGATCGTTCCACCGTTCATGCGCACCTTCTAACACTATGAGGTGTGTTTAAATACAGCAAGGTGTTAGGTATTCATAATGACCCCAGGAACGCCTATACTTATTCATAACCTTTCCCCGCTTCTTATTAAAATGAGTCCCAGGTCATAATTTGCAAAGTCTCCTCCTAGGCAGCTCCCTGTTGCGCCTGCGCAGTGCCATCTGGTGGTCTTGAGGAGGGGTCTTTGGATGAGGGCTCCTTCAGCTTCCTCACAGTGAACTTTTTACCTTTGGCTCATTATGTTGAATTGACTGGGACCCAAGCTGCCAAGTCGATTGAAACCAGGCTGGCACCCCCTTTTGCTCTAAATCTTTGTTATCTTGTCTCCTCAAGTTTACAGCTGGGTGCAGTAAAACTTCTTATCTTGGCATTCGAGGGAGTTCTGTTTTTCTTAGCATAAGTCTACATAAAGCTCTAAACTAAGCACTTATTGTGTGCCTAAGCCTTAAAGTGGTAGTTTGTTAGTAGGCACCCATGATATGTTTAGTTAACCCTTAAAATGGTAGTTCCCTCTATCATCTCCCCTCCCCCCCATCCCCTGTCTCTCACCCCTTCTCCCCCCCTCTTCCCCCCACCCCCTTCCCCTCTCTCTCCCGCGCTCCCCGCTCTGTCCCCCCTCCCCGTCCTATCCCTCTCTCCTCACTCCCCCTCCCTCCCTCTCTCCCTCTCTCTCCCCCCTCCCTCCTCTTTTCCCTAAAAAACACTTTCAAGGACACAAAACACAATGGATACAAAGTGTTTATTTTTATTTTATTTTAGGTTCTTGAAGGTTGGTTAGTTGCTTGCTGTTGGTGTAGGTTGGGTTAGGTGAGTTGTTCTATGCTGGTTTGGGTGTGCTGTTCTAGCTAAGTTTAGGGCCAGCTCGTGGAGCAGCAGGCACCCAGCCCAAATGGCCCAAAGAAGCCGTGGCAAGGGGCCGTGCTCAGCACTGCAGAGGAAGGCAAAAAACCCCCAGAGACGCTTGCTGTCCCACCTGGGGGAAAAAAAAGCCTTCCTCCCCCCAGCTGCAGGGCACGAGAGGCCATCTTCCTGGTGCTTGAGCAGCAGGCAGGATCCGAGCCAAAAGGGCCCAGAGGAGCTCTGCAAAGTGGTCATGCTCGATGCTGCAGAGGAAGGCAAAAAACCCCCGGGGACCAGTGCCAATCTGCCCCGGGGGAAAAAATTCCTTCCTGACCCCAGTGCTGGCGATCGGCTGTTCCCTGAGCATGTGAGCCAGACCTGGCTCCTTGTCCCACAGGCTGCTCACGCCTCCCAGGACCTGCCCAAGCCCTAGCCTATCCTGTCCTAGCCTAGCCTGTCCTACCTTGCACTGGAGCCATCTCCTGGACTTGGGAGAGTGCCCAAAGGCCTCTCACCTGACGGACCTTGGGGGCAAGAACACTTTGGAAAATCCTGCTTCCAAGTGTCCTGTCAAGAATTCATGAGCAAACCTGGGCAGAGAAAACAAAATGCCAGAGATGAAACTTACTGCACGTAACAAGAGGACACAACAGAGATGACGGAGGAAAACAGCAAGAGGGGAAGGAGAGGAGGAGCAGAGAACACATGAGTAAACGAGACCCTTAAATCTCCCCCAATCAGAGGAGTAAGAGAAGGGTTCCAAAAGACCAGGCTCTGAATACAAAGCATACCTCGTAAGGTTTTGTCTCCAAACTTTTCCTCTTTTGAAGGCAAGGTGCAGATCCCACGCTGTCCTTTGGTCTCCGACGTCCTCCAGCGGCGTCCTTCGGTCCCCGACGGTCTCTGGCGGTCTCCAGTGGGCTTCTGTGCGCACACACACACACAGGCACGCACACATCTGCTTTTTATTTTCTATATCTACACATTTCTATTAACTCTAGAGTCTGTATACACGTCTACAGGGAGAAGGAGAAAAAGTCTGACTTATTTGTGCAATGTGCAAACCTTTTCCCTTGAAGGCAAGCTCCAGCTCCAGCGCTGCCCTTGGGTGTCCTGGCCGTCTGTGGTGGCTCCTGAGGACTCCTCCCGGTGCTCTGGGGCTGCCGACCAGAAGATGGCAGCGACTCTCCTCGCCTCTTCCCCAGGCCCCAGGGCAGAGGAGATGCCCCGGCATGAGGGCCGGGGGTGCGGCTTGGGAAGCCGGGCTCACCTGCGGCTCCAGAGCGGCTGCTGCTCCGGCCCGGCCCATCCCATCCCGTCCCGTCCCATGCCCCGGAGGCGGCTAGTGGCGGCTGCGGGGGCGGCGCCGCTTGTGCCCAGGCGCCTGCTTGGGGGCTCTGGGAGAGCCCCCGGCCGTCCTGCGGCGCTTCGGGCACCACGGCGCTGGGGGCTGCCCGCCCATGCTGCTCTTGTGCCCCAGCAGCCCTGCCTGAGGCGGGTCCACGTCCATCGGCTCCGCCTCCTCCCGAGGCGGGTCGATGTCCATGGGCTGCTCCTCCTCCTCCCGGGGTGGGTCAACCTCCATCGGCTCCTCCTCTTGCCTGTGGGCGGTGCTGGTGCTCGCCACAGGCTGCCGCCGTTTCTTGGGCGGCGGAGCCATGGGCCGGGGGGTCCGTGAGCCTCCTCTTCTGTCTTCTGCTCGCTGCGGCCTCTTGTCTCCGAGCGCTGGCGCGGCTGGCACGGCTGTGCTCCAACTGCCACAACAGAGGCTCGCGGCGTCCCCAGCGAACGCTGCGGTGGCCGGCATGGCGGCCCGCAGGGCCACGAGGGCCCCGTCGCGGGGCCATTTTGCTCTGCAGTGCTGTCAGTGCTTGCATTTGGTTTGCCTCGCCTCGGATGGAACCAGCTCATTTGCCTTTTGTCTTGAGGAAAGACCGACAGCCGCACATCTTTTGACAATATCTTTTACCAGCACGACAAACCTGGCACTTGTATTGCACAATTATCCTGCGCTAAGGGATTCTGCTGTTTCTTTAGTGCTGTAGGATGAAGAATGCAAAAGGTGTTTGAAGAGACAGTGCTCGTTCCCGCGTTTACCGGCACACGGGGCGGGGCCGAGGAGCGACGGCTCTGCCATCCGCTCGTCGTGGCTGCTGGCTCGGTCTTTGCGGGAGGCGGTAGCGATTGCTCGGGTCTGTGTCCAGCATGGCGGCCAAGGCGAGCGACAGCCCCTCTCAGCTGCTGCTGCCGCTCGGTAAGCGGCGCCGCGACGCTTCCGCGCTCTCCCGGTGCCCGGGCGGGGCTGCGCTGGGGCCCGGCCTGTGCCCGGCGGGCGGGCATGCGGGCGGGCGGAGAGGGCGAGGCCGCTTGCGGCACGCGTGGATGGCGCGCTCGGCGCCGCCGCTTGGCGGGCAGCTGGAGCGGGGGGAGCGGCTGTGCCCGCCGGGTCCGGCGGTGTCGGCCGGTGCGGGAAAATCCCGTCGAAGAGGTTACAGGCTTGTGAGTATTATTTCTGCTTGTTGTTGCTCTTTCATTTTGTGTTTCCTGAGGGAAAACTTGCTGTAAGGTCTGTAAGCAAAACGTGTTTGTTTTTTTGGAATGTTTGCCAGCTGAGTAGTTTCTGCCTTGGACTGAATCCTTGGGGGTGATCTGTTCGGGGCAGCCCTGTCATAGTGTAGCAGTTGCGTGACCGATCCTTGTCATCGGGTTCCTACCTGGTAGCCTTGATTTGGCGTGGGTTGTTGTGTTGAACTTCTCTGTAGTGAGTTTGGTTTTCTATTTCCTGAAGGTCTAGGCAAAGATTAAACAAATGAGTGGACTTAAAGAGAAGTATTTATTATTTGGTCATGCCATGTTGCTCTTTGAAACCTGTTTTGATTCTTGGTGATATTCAAGAAACTGCCGCGACTCAGAGGGCAAATCTTGATGTGCTGAGCAGAAGAGTGCAATGGATCTTTTTGCTTGCCAGGTAGCTTTCCTGGCCCATGTGGCCAGTTGATCAAGATTCCACTGCACGCCTGAGGGAGTGAGAAAGTTCCTCTCCCTCCTTAAATAATGACCGTGATGCTAATGGGATGAAATACTCTTCTTGATCAGCCTGGATGTCAGTCAAGCTCTGTCCCATCTCTGCCCCCCTTCCTCGACAGGTCCCATCCCTGGGCAGAGCAGTCAGAATGTCCTTGGCTCTCAGACCAGAGCAATTACAAGCATTAGTTCTGTGCTGGGGTGTTAGCTCTTGTTCTCAAACTAATTCCAAATAATGAGCGTGCGAGCTGTGAAAAAGAAAGGTTTCTAACTGCCTGAAGAAAATCAGTTTGCTTTCGGTGAAAACAGCACAATTTCTTTCAGGTATGGAGCCCTCAGGGCTCTGTCAGGGCTTGCTTTTCTCCTCTGCCTTCTTTTCCCTTCCCTTCCCTTCCCTTCCCTTCCCTTCCCTTCCCCCTTCCCTCTCCCTTCCTTCACTCTTCCCTAAAAACCACTTCCCAGGACACAAAACGCAATGGATACAAGTGTTTCTATTTTATTCTGGTTGATTTTATTTTTTAATGTACTTCCTTTGATATTATTTGATGTCATTTCTGTTTCTCACTCTGTTTCAGAGCCAGTGCTCACAATCCTTAACGCAAGCCCACGTGTAGCCAGGAGCAGGCTGCTGCGTTCTTCACTTTAGCTTGAACAAACAGCCCTTGCAGGCTGGCAAAGGCAAGTCCCAGAGCTGCAGAGAGCAGCAGCAGGAATAGAGGCCAAGCTTTCCCTGGTTCCTGAAGAGGGAGAACCTTGAGAATGAGGCGCGGGACTGACCACGCACAAAAGAAGAGGTATGTGGTACTGTGGGATCTTTTCCAAAGCATCACATGTAGCGATGACAAGCAGGTGTTTTGCCTTCCACAGCTTGTTTTGCTGCTGTGCTTCTTGGGCAGGGATGCACGAGAAGCGCTCTGGTCCCGGCCAGGCGCTGGTGTTGCCCACAGGGAGAGGTGCCGAGTGGCAGCTGCGGATGTTGCTTCCTGTTCCTGACAGGACACCAGTGGCTGTTCCAAAGCACTGGGTCCCCATGCAACACCTCTGCATCCTGTTCCCTGCATCTGCCTTCTTTGTCTGTAACTTGTTTGGGTTTTGCCTGTTTCTTTCTACCTTGTTTGTTTTTTTGTTTTGGTGGTGGTGGTGTTGTTTCTCTTGTTGCTGTTGTTCTGGTTTTGTTGGGGTTTTTTAAGTTTGTTTAGTTTGGTTGGTGTAGGTCAGTTTCTATGAGTTGGTTTTGGTAGGCTTTTTGAGACTGGTTGTTCGAAGGTGCTTGTTTGACGCTGTATTACGTTGTTGGTAGGTTGTGTGTTCGTAGGTCACTGAAGGCTGGTTGTTTTAGGTTAAGGTTTGTTAAGTTTGGTTTAGGTTGGCGGTCTTAGCTGCTTGTCTCAGGTTTGATGGTTTAGCTTGGTTTGGGTTGGTTAGTTTAGGTGGGTGGGTTCAGGTTGTTTGATGTGATGTTTTTAGCGCTGCTCTGTGTGGTTTAGCTGAGGAGGTTTCTTTTTCTCGGTTTTGCTGGGTTCTTTGGTTGGTGCTGTTTTCTGAGGATTCTTTAGCACTGGCTGTGTTAGTTTGGTTTAGGTTTCTGGTTTTAGTAGCTCGGTTCAGTTTGTTGCGGTCGTTTGAGGTTGGTTTGAGGCAGGTTCTTTGAGGGTGGTTGTGAGAGGCTGGTTGTTGAAGGCTGGTGGGTTCAGGTTGCTTGATGCAGGTGATTTTTGCTTGAAGTTGTCTTCCGTCGGTTGTTGTAGGTGGCGTATCTGAAGCTGTTTTCATTGAGGCTGTTTTCTGTAGTTTGGTTGAGGTTTGTTTAGATGATTTTAAGTTGGGGGTGGGTGGGTGGGTTGGTTGGTTGGTTGGTTGGTTATTTGAGGTTGTTTCTTTTCAGTAAGCAGCTTAGGTGGGTTGGTGGGTGTCTGTGTTTTTAGGTAGGTTGGTTTAGGCAGGTTTGGTTTACATTCTTTAGGTCGCTTGAAGGGTTTCTGTTAAGGTTGGTTGAGGTTGTTTGGTTTAGGTTGGTTTAGTTATTTCCTGGTAGGTTGTTTAGGGCAGTGTTATGCACGGTGCATGTTTTGAAGATGGGTTCCTTCAGGCTGGGGTGGCTTAGATTGGTTGTTGAGGGTGCTTTAGGTGGTTTGGTTAGATGTACATTGTGTTTAGTTGGTTTTCGGTTGTGTCTGGATGCTTTGGATGTGAGTGCAATCTCGCTGGGACACGTGTCCCCCCACTAATCACCAGGCTCGATTGGGCTGTTTCTGCTGTCTCGGCAGACGTCCCCTTCCTCCTTCCCTGCTCCACGTGTTTCCCTGCCTTGCTCAAAGAGGACGACGTTCCCGGCTAGAGGCGAACCATAGCTAGGTCAAGGGTATACGGTAGCTGCGCTGTGCTTGAGGACCTCCAAACAAGCTCAGGGTCCGTTAGGAGGAGAACCTGGGGTAGTCAGGCTTCCAAGACTGCAGGCACATCCAAGTGAGACACTGCCTGGGGTAGGGTGGCTGGTGGTTGGGTTTTTGTTGTTGAGGTTTTTTAGGGTGTTTTAGCTTTGTTGTTGAAGTTGAGTTGATCTAGATTGGTTTTTAGCTTGGTCGTTGTAGGCTGGTTTCAGTGGTTCTATTTAGCTTTGGGTTGTTTGCTTTAGGTCATTTTGGTCAGGTTATGTCATTTGGTTTTGTATTTTTGAGGTTGGTTTAGATCGGTCGCTTTAGGTAGTTTTATCCTTTATTAGATTGGTTTTAAGTTGTTTGAGATTGTTTAATGGTTATTTTAGGTTAAGATTGGTTGGTTTCAGTTTGTTTAGCTTGTTTGGTTCTAGGTTGCTTCAGGTTGGTTGAGAAATGCCGGTTTATGTAGTTTTAGATTGTTTTAGGTAGGATTTTTTTAGATCATTTGGTTTAGATAGGTTTGTTTTAGGATTGTTTAGGTTGGTTTATTTTGTTTGGTTTAGGTAATTTGTTGTAGATTGTTTAAGGTTCTGTTTAGGTTGTTGGTGGCTGATTGAAGTTTTTTAAGGCAGATTGGTTTAGCTTCTTTAAGGTTGGTTTAGGTGAGCTGTTCTATGCTGGTTTGGGCAGGCTGTTCTAGCTAAGTTTAGGGCCAGCTCGTGGAGCAGCTGGCACCCAGCCCAAATGGCCCAAAGAAGCCGTGGCAAGGGGCCGTGCTCAGCGCTGCAGAGGAAGGCAAAAAACCCCCGGAGACGCTTGCCGTCCCACCTGGGGAAAAAAAAAAGCCTTCCTCCCCCCAGCTGCAGGGCACGAGAGGCCATCTTCCTGGTGCTTGAGCAGCAGGCAGGATCCGAGCCAAAAGGGCCCAGAGGAGCTCTGCAAAGTGGTCATGCTCAATGCTGCAGAGGAAGGCAAAAAACCCCCGGGGACCAGTGCCAATCTGCCCCGGGGGAAAAAATTCCTTCCTGACCCCAGTGCTGGCGATCGGCTGTTCCCTGAGCATGTGAGCCAGACCTGGCTCCTTGTCCCACAGGCTGCTCACGCCTCCCAGGACCTGCCCCAGCCCTGCCCCAGCCCTGCCCTGCCCCAGCCCTGCCCTGCCCTGCCCTGCCCTGCCCTGCCCTGCCCTGCCCTGCCCTGCCCTGTCCTGTCCTCCCTTGAGCTGGAGTCATCTCCTGGACTCCCGAGAGTGCTCAAATGCCCCTGACCTGATGGACCTTGGCGGGGACTAGAATGCTTCCTGTGCCTGGTGGGACACCAGTGGTTGTCCCAAAGCACTGCAACCCCTTGCAACCCCTTTACATCCTGGTTCTTACGGCTCCTGAGCCTGGCTCCACAGGGGATGAAGATGGTGAGCTCTGCAGTGCTCCTCCCGAAGGAATTCCCTTGGTCTTGCCACTGCTATCCAGCTGAAAAGGATTTCGAGCCATCAGATAAGCTTGGAAGGTGGCCCTGTCAGTCCGTGTGCCATTCCTTCCCAATGCAGCAAGTGACGTGCTGCTACGCTGTCATTTATGGTGACGCTGTCTGCTCGGGAAGAAGTCCTGAATGGTTTTGTGCTGTTTACCGTATCTTTCCTTGGACTTGATAGCTCTTTTCCTGCTTTGGCTTTCATCCTGGATATCGTCCTTGAAGAGCTCTGCAGTGCTCCTCAAGAAGAAATTCCCTTGGTCTTGCCACTGCTACCCAGCTGAAAAGGATTTCCATCCATGAGCTGAGGTTTGAAGGTGGCCCTGGCAGCAGATTGTCTTACAGTGGAGAACCTCCAGCAGCCTCACGCAAGCTCTTCCTCCCTCAGCCGCTGCCCTGTGATGCCACCAGCTCCTCAAGTGCTTCCTCCGGGATGTGTTGGGGCTGCCCCCGGGCCAGCTCTGGCAGTGGACGCGGGACCCGGCTGCTCCTTTTGATCCTGCCCAGGGCATTGTGAGCTCTGCGTTGCCGGGTGCTGGCATTGTGACGTGGGGGTGACAGAGCCCCACGTGTGCAGCCCCGCCCGCCCCCAATCCGCCCAGCACCCTATGGAGGAAGCCTTTGGGGTGCTGGCCCCAAATCAGTCCCTGAGCTGAAGAGGCCCAGGAGGCTGTCCCTGCCCTTGGTGTGCATTCACTGGGCAGAGCTGCTGGGTGTCCCTGAGGCCTCCTCTGCCGCTCGGCTCCCCAGAACAAACCTCCTGCTGTTTCTCTTCTCTCAGGCAGAAACCAGCCCTGCAGCCTCGAGGCCACCCTAGTAGCCATCTCCTCTCTGCCCCACATAAAATGCCCACTGGGTCCCACAGCAAGGAAGACCAGGGACTCAATCCAGCTGGACACAAACCCTTTCCTGAGGCATAAAGAGAGTGATTTTGAGAGCTGCAGAGAGCAGCAGCAGGAATAGAGGCCAAGCTTTCCCTGGTTCCTGAAGAGGGAGAACCTTGAGAATGAGGCGCGGGACTGACCATGCCCAAAAGAAGAAGAAGGAGGAGAAGATGGTGATGACGGGTGTGGTACCGTGGGATGTTTTCCAGAGCTACGTGACACGTAGCGATGACGAGCAGACTGTTTGCCTTCCACAGCTTGTTTTGCTGCCGTGCTTCTTGGGCAGGGATGCACGAGGAGCGCTTTGGTCCCTGCCAGGCGCTTGTGTTGCCCGCAGGGAGAGGTGCCGAGTGGCAGCTGCGGATGTTGCAGCCGGGCTGGAGCCCTTCCAAGCAGGGGCTGTTTTGGTGGAGGGAGGTTTTTGGTTTTGGTAGCTTGGTTGAGGTTGTTGAGGTGGTTGGAGGTGGTTTGTTTGAGGCAGGTTCTTCTTTGAGGGTGGTTGTGGGAGGCTGGGTTGGTGAAGGCTGGTGGGTTTAGGTAGCTTGATGGAGGTGATATTTGGTTGAAGTTGTTTTCCCCTTGGTTGTTTTAGGTGGGGTATGTGAAGTTGTTTTCATTGAGGTTGTTTTCAGTATTTTGTTGGAGGTTGGTGTAGGTGGTTTGGTTGAGGTTGTTTAGATGATTTGAGGTTGGGTGGCTTAGGTTGGTTCTGTTATAAAGCTTCAGTTGCCATGGGGGGACTCGAACCCACGAGCGGAGAGTCTGTTTACCCTTCTCCCACTTCCATGCAGTCATTAGCGGGTCCATCCTGGCTCCCGTGACCGGGACGCAACAGAAGGCTCACTCAGGGTTACTCGATCTACCCCCAAGATCGCTAGCGGCTGACCCCCTTCTGGTGGAGTCAAGTCAGTAGCCCCCTTAGGTAGGTGCCCATTTACAGCAATATGGGGAATCTGGCCATGCGGAGGCTTCCCTCGCCAGTTGCTGGCGCCCCATGTTACAGGCCCACGTTACAGTAAAACAGCAGCGTACCTTATCCGCTTAATTCAAAAAGTCGTCATCTGTCCCCGCGGTGACCAGCCGGAGTGGAACGGAGCCCCTCTGAAATAAAAGGTTCGGGACACGTCTGGGAGGTCCGTTTCTCTCAGGCGGTCCGCACAGCCGGGCAGAGCTTGTGCCTTCGTGGTCGCCAAAATTGATACGTGGAAACAACTTTACAACCTATAAAGTCATAAAACTTGACAACGTGCAAGGTTTATAAAGCGGGTGTGTTTATCTGATATCGGGCGCAAGGGGGATCGTTCCACCATTCATGCGCACCTTCTAACACTATGAGGTGTGTTTAAATACAGCAAGGTGTTAGGTATTCATAATGACCCCAGGAACGCCTATACTTATTCATAACCTTTCCCCGCTTCTTATTAAAATGAGTCCCAGGTCATAATTTGCAAAGTCTCCTCCTAGACAGCTCCCTGTTGCGCCTGCGCAGTGCCATCTGGTGGTCTTGAGGAGGGGTCTTTGGATGAGGGCTCCTTCAGCTTCCTCACAGTGAACTTTTTACCTTTGGCTCATTATGTTGAATTGACTGGGACCCGAGCTGCCAAGTCGATTGAAACCAGGCTGGCACCCCCTTTTGCTCTAAATCTTTGTTATCTTGTCTCCTCAAGTTTACAGCTGGGTGCAGTAAAACTTCTTATCTTGGCATTCGAGGGGGTTCTGTTTTTCTTAGCATAAGTCTACATAAAGCTCTAAACTAAGCACTTATTGTGTGCCTAAGCCTTAAAGTGGTAGTTTGTTAGTAGGCACCCATGATATGTTTAGTTAACCCTTAAAATGGTAGTTCCCTCTATCATCTCCCCTCCCCCCCATCCCCTGTCTCTCACCCCTTCTCCCCCCCTCTTCCCCCCACCCCCTTCCCCTCTCTCTCCCGCGCTCCCCGCTCTGTCCCCCCTCCCCGTCCTATCCCTCTCTCCTCACTCCCCCTCCCTCCCTCCCTCTCTCTCCCCCCTCCCTCCTCTTTTCCCTAAAAAACACTTTCAAGGACACAAAACACAATGGATACAAAGTGTTTATTTTTATTTTATTTTAGGTTCTTGAAGGTTGGTTAGTTGCTTGCTGTTGTTGTAGGTTGGGTTAGGTGAGTTGTTCTATGCTGGTTTGGGTGTGCTGTTCTAGCTAAGTTTAGGGCCAGCTCGTGGAGCAGCAGGCACCCAGCCCAAATGGCCCAAAGAAGCCGTGGCAAGGGGCCGTGCTCAGCGCTGCAGAGGAAGGCAAAAAACCCCCAGAGACGCTTGCTGTCCCACCTGGGGGAAAAAAAAGCCTTCCTCCCCCCAGCTGCAGGGCACGAGAGGCCATCTTCCTGGTGCTTGAGCAGCAGGCAGGATCCGAGCCAAAAGGGCCCAGAGGAGCTCTGCAAAGTGGTCATGCTCAATGCTGCAGAGGAAGGCAAAAAACCCCCGGGGACCAGTGCCAATCTGCCCCGGGGGAAAAAATTCCTTCCTGACCCCAGTGCTGGCGATCGGCTGTTCCCTGAGCATGTGAGCCAGACCTGGCTCCTTGTCCCACAGGCTGCTCACGCCTCCCAGGACCTGCCCAAGCCCTAGCCTATCCTATCCTAGCCTAGCCTGTCCTACCTTGCACTGGAGCCATCTCCTGGACTTGGGAGAGTGCCCAAAGGCCTCTCACCTGACGGACCTTGGGGGCAAGAACACTTTGGAAAATCCTGCTTCCAACTGTCCTGTCAAGAATTCATGAGCAAACCTGGGCAGAGAAAACAAAATGCCAGAGATGAAACTTACTGCACGTAACAAGAGGACACAACAGAGATGACGGAGGAAAACAGCAAGAGGGGAAGGAGAGGAGGAGCAGAGAACACATGAGTAAACGAGACCCTTGAATCTCACCCAATCAGAGGAGTAAGAGAAGGGTTCCAAAAGACCAGGCTCTGAATACAAAGCATACCTCGTAAGGTTTTGTCTCCAAACTTTTCCTCTTTTGAAGGCAAGGTGCAGATCCCACGCTGTCCTTTGGTCTCCGACGTCCTCCAGCGGCGTCCTTCGGTCCCCGACGGTCTCTGGCGGTCTCCAGTGGGCTTCTGTGCGCACACACACACACAGGCACGCACACATCTGCTTTTTATTTTCTATATCTACACATTTCTATTAACTCTAGAGTCTGTATACACGTCTACAGGGAGAAGGAGAAAAAGTCTGACTTATTTGTGCAATGTGCAAACCTTTTCCCTTGAAGGCAAGCTCCAGCTCCAGCGCTGCCCTTGGGTGTCCTGGCCGTCTGTGGTGGCTCCTGAGGACTCCTCCCGGTGCTCTGGGGCTGCCGACCAGAAGATGGCAGCGACTCTCCTCGCCTCTTCCCCAGGCCCCAGGGCAGAGGAGATGCCCCGGCATGAGGGCCGGGGGTGCGGCTTGGGAAGCCGGGCTCACCTGCGGCTCCAGAGCGGCTGCTGCTCCGGCCCGGCCCATCCCATCCCGTCCCGTCCCATGCCCCGGAGGCGGCTAGTGGCGGCTGCGGGGGCGGCGCCGCTTGTGCCCAGGCGCCTGCTTGGGGGCTCTGGGAGAGCCCCCGGCTGTCCTGCGGCGCTTCGGGCACCACGGCGCTGGGGGCTGCCCGCCCATGCTGCTCTTGTGCCCCAGCAGCCCTGCCTGAGGCGGGTCCACGTCCATCGGCTCCGCCTCCTCCCGAGGCGGGTCGATGTCCATGGGCTGCTCCTCCTCCTCCCGGGGTGGGTCAACCTCCATCGGCTCCTCCTCTTGCCTGTGGGCGGTGCTGGTGCTCGCGACAGGCTGCCGCCGTTTCTTGGGCGGCGGAGCCATGGGCCGGGGGGTCCGTGAGCCTCCTCTTCTCTCTTCTGCTCGCTGCGGCCTCTTCTCTCCGAGCGCTGGCGCGGCTGGCACGGCTGTGCTCCAACTGCCACAACAGAGGCTCGCGGCGTCCCCAGCGAACGCTGCGGTGGCCGGCATGGCGGCCCGCAGGGCCACGAGGGCCCCGTCGCGGGGCCATTTTGCTCTGCAGTGCTGTCAGTGCTTGCATTTGGTTTGCCTCGCCTCGGATGGAACCAGCTCCTTTGCCTTTTGTCTTGAGGAAAGACCGACAGCCGCACATCTTTTGACAATATCTTTTACCAGCACGACAAACCTGGCACTTGTATTGCACAATTATCCTGTGCTAAGGGATTCTGCTGTTTCTTTAGTGCTGTAGGATGAAGAATGCAAAAGGTGTTTGAAGAGACAGTGCTCGTTCCCGCGTTTACCGGCACACGGGGCGGGGCCGAGGAGCGACGGCTCTGCCATCCGCTCGTCGGGGCTGCTGGCTCGGTCTTTGCGGGAGGCGGTAGCGATTGCTCGGGTCTGTGTCCAGCATGGCGGCCAAGGCGAGCGACAGCCCCTCTCAGCTGCTGCTGCCGCTCGGTAAGCGGCGCCGCGACGCTTCCGCGCTCTCCCGGTGCCCGGGCGGGGCTGCGCTGGGGCCCGGCCTGTGCCCGGCGGGCGGGCGGGCGGGCGGGCGGGCGGAGAGGGCGAGGCCGCTTGCGGCACGCGTGGATGGCGCGCTCGGCGCCGCCGCTTGGCGGGCAGCTGGAGCGGGGGGAGCGGCTGTGCCCGCCGGGTCCGGCGGTGTCGGCCGGTGCGGGAAAATCCCGTCGAAGAGGTTACAGGCTTGTGAGTATTATTTCTGCTTGTTGTTGCTCTTTCATTTTGTGTTTCCTGAGGGAAAACTTGCTGTAAGGTCTGTAAGCAAAACGTGTTTGTTTTTTTGGAATGTTTGCCAGCTGAGTAGTTTCTGCCTTGGACTGAATCCTTGGGGGTGATCTGTTCGGGGCAGCCCTGTCATAGAGTAGCAGTTGCGTGACCGATCCTTGTCATCGGGTTCCTACCTGGTAGCCTTGATTTGGCGTGGGTTGTTGTGTTGAACTTCTCCGTAGTGAGTTTGGTTTTCCATTTCCTGAAGGTCTAGGCAAAGATTAAACAAATGAGTGGACTTAAAAGAAGTATTTATGATTTGGTCATGCCATGTTGCTCTTTGAAACCTGTTTTGATTCTTGGTGATATTCAAGAAACTGCCGCGACTCAGAGGGCAAATCTTGATGTGCTGAGCAGAAGAGTGCAATGGATCTTTTTGCTTGCCAGGTAGCTTTCCTGGCCCATGTGGCCAGTTGATCAAGATTCCACTGCACGCCTGAGGGAGTGAGAAAGTTCCTCTCCCTCCTTAAATAATGACCGTGATGCTAATGGGATGAAATACTCTTCTTGATCAGCCTGGATGTCAGTCAAGCTCTGTCCCATCTCTGCCCCCCTTCCTCGACAGGTCCCATCCCTGGGCAGAGCAGTCAGAATGTCCTTGGCTCTCAGACCAGAGCAATTACAAGCATTAGTTCTGTGCTGGGGTGTTAGCTCTTGTTCTCAAACTAATTCCAAATAATGAGCGTGCGAGCTGTGAAAAAGAAAGGTTTCTAACTGCCTGAAGAAAATCAGTTTGCTTTCGGTGAAAACAGCACAATTTCTTTCAGGTATGGAGCCCTCAGGGCTCTGTCAGGGCTTGCTTATCTCCTCTGCCTTCTTTTCCCTTCCCTTCCCCCTTCCCTCTCCCTTCCTTCACTCTTCCCTAAAAACCACTTCCCAGGACACAAAACGCAATGGATACAAGTGTTTCTATTTTATTCTGGTTGATTTTATTTTTTAATGTACTTCCTTTGATGTTATTTGATGTCATTTCTGTTTCTCACTCTGTTTCAGAGCCAGTGCTCACAATCCTTAACGCAAGCCCACGTGTAGCCAGGAGCAGGCTGCTGCGTTCTTCACTTTAGCTTGAACAAACAGCCCTTGCAGGCTGGCAAAGGCAAGTCCCAGAGCTGCAGAGAGCAGCAGCAGGAATAGAGGCCAAGCTTTCCCTGGTTCCTGAAGAGGGAGAACCTTGAGAATGAGGCGCGGGACTGACCACGCACAAAAGAAGAGGTATGTGGTACTGTGGGATCTTTTCCAAAGCATCACATGTAGCGATGACAAGCAGGTGTTTTGCCTTCCACAGCTTGTTTTGCTGCTGTGCTTCTTGGGCAGGGATGCACGAGAAGCGCTCTGGTCCCGGCCAGGTGCTGGTGTTGCCCGCAGGGAGAGGTGCCGAGTGGCAGCTGCGGATGTTGCTTCCTGTTCCTGACAGGACACCAGTGGCTGTTCCAAAGCACTGGGTCCCCATGCAACATCTCTGCATCCTGTTCCCTGCATCTGCCTTCTTTGTCTGTAACTTGTTTGGGTTTTGCCTGTTTCTTTCTACCTTGTTTGTTTTTTTGTTTTGGTGGTGGTGGTGTTTGTTGTTTCTCTTGTTGCTGTTGTTCTGGTTTTGTTGGGGTTTTTTAAGTTTGTTTAGTTTGGTTGGTGTAGGTCAGTTTCTATGAGTTGGTTTTGGTAGGCTTTTTGAGACTGGTTGTTCGAAGGTGGTTGTTTGACGCTGTATTACGTTGTTGGTAGGTTGTGTGTTCGTAGGTCACTGAAGGCTGGTTGTTTTAGGTTAAGGTTTCTTAAGTTTGGTTTAGGTTGGCGGTCTTAGCTGCTTGTTTCAGGTTTGATGGTTTAGCTTGGTTTGGGTTGGTTAGTTTAGGTGGGCGGGTTCAGGTTGTTTGATGTGATGTTCTTAGCGCTGCTCTGTGTGGTTTAGCTTAGGAGGTTTCTTTTTCTCGGTTTTGCTGGGTTCTTTGGTTGGTGCTGTTTTCTGAGGGTTCTTTAGCACTGGCTGTGTTAGTTTGGTTTAGGTTTCTGGTTTTAGTAGCTCGGTTCAGTTTGTTGCGGTCGTTTGAGGTTGGTTTGAGGCAGGTTCTTTGAGGGTGGTTGTGAGAGGCTGGTTGTTGAAGGCTGGTGGGTTCAGGTTGCTTGATGCAGGTGATTTTTGCTTGAAGTTGTCTTCCGTCGGTTGTTGTAGGTGGCGTATCTGAAGCTGTTTTCATTGAGGCTGTTTTCTGTAGTTTGGTTGAGGTTTGTTTAGATGATTTTAAGTTGGGGGTGGGTGGGTGGGTGGGTTGGTTGGTTGGTTGGTTATTTGAGGTTGTTTCTTTTCAGTAAGCAGCTTAGGTGGGTTGGTGGGTGTCTGTGTTTTTAGGTAGGTTGGTTTAGGCAGGTTTGGTTTACATTGTTTAGGTCGCTTGAAGGGTTTCTGTTAAGGTTGGTTGAGGTTGTTTGGTTTAGGTTGGTTTAGTTATTTCCTGGTAGGTTGTTTAGGGCAGTGTTATGCACGGTGCATGTTTTGAAGATGGGTTCCTTCAGGCTGGGGTGGCTTAGATTGGTTGTTGAGGGTGCTTTAGGTGGTTTGGTTAGATGTGCATTGTGTTTAGTTGGTTTTCGGTTGTGTCTGGATGCTTTGGATGTGAGTGCAATCTCGCTGGGACACGTGTCCCCCCACTAATCACCAGGCTCGATTGGGCTGTTTCTGCTGTCTCGGCAGACGTCCCCTTCCTCCTTCCCTGCTCCACGTGTTTCCCTGCCTTGCTCAAAGAGGACGACGTTCCCGGCTAGAGGCGAACCATAGCTAGGTCAAGGGTATACGGTAGCTGCGCTGTGCTTGAGGACCTCCAAACAAGCTCAGGGTCCGTTAGGAGGAGAACCTGGGGTAGTCAGGCTTCCAAGACTGCAGGCACATCCAAGTGAGACACTGCCTGGGGTAGGGTGGCTGGTGGTTGGGTTTTTGTTGTTGAGGTTTTTTAGGGTGTTTTAGCTTTGTTGTTGAAGTTGAGTTGATCTAGATTGGTTTTTAGCTTGGTCGTTGTAGGCTGGTTTCAGTGGTTCTATTTAGCTTTGGGTTGTTTGCTTTAGGTCATTTTGGTCAGGTTATGTCATTTGGTTTCGTATTTTTGAGGTTGCTTTAGATCGGTCGCTTTAGGAAGTTTTATCCTTTATTAGATTGGTTTTAAGTTGTTTGAGATTGTTTAATGGTTATTTTAGGTTAAGATTGGTTGGTTTCAGTTTGTTTAGCTTGTTTGGTTCTAGGTTGCTTAAGGTTGGTTGAGAAATGCCGGTTTATGTAGTTTTAGATTGTTTTAGGTAGGATTTTTTTAGATCATTTGGTTTAGATAGGTTTGTTTTAGGATTGTTTAGGTTGGTTTATTTTGTTTGGTTTAGGTAATTTGTTGTAGATTGTTTAAGGTTCTGTTTAGGTTGTTGGTGGCTGATTGAAGTTTTTTAAGGCAGATTGGTTTAGCTTCTTTAAGGTTGGTTTAGGTGAGCTGTTCTATGCTGGTTTGGGCAGGCTGTTCTAGCTAAGTTTAGGGCCAGCTCGTGGAGCAGCTGGCACCCAGCCCAAATGGCCCAAAGAAGCCGTGGCAAGGGGCCGTGCTCAGCGCTGCAGAGGAAGGCAAAAAACCCCCGGAGACGCTTGCCGTCCCACCTGGGGGAAAAAAAAAGCCTTCCTCCCCCCAGCTGCAGGGCACGAGAGGCCATCTTCCTGGTGCTTGAGCAGCAGGCAGGATCCGAGCCAAAAGGGCCCAGAGGAGCTCTGCAAAGTGGTCATGCTCAATGCTGCAGAGGAAGGCAAAAAACCCCCGGGGACCAGTGCCAATCTGCCCCGGGGGAAAAAATTCCTTCCTGACCCCAGTGCTGGCGATCGGCTGTTCCCTGAGCATGTGAGCCAGACCTGGCTCCTTGTCCCACAGGCTGCTCACGCCTCCCAGGACCTGCCCCAGCCCTGCCCCAGCCCTGTCCTGCCCCAGCCCTGCCCTGCCCTGCCCTGCCCTGCCCTGCCCTGCCCTGCCCTGCCCTGTCCTGTCCTCCCTTGAGCTGGAGTCATCTCCTGGACTCCCGAGAGTGCTCAAATGCCCCTGACCTGATGGACCTTGGCGGGGACTAGAATGCTTCCTGTGCCTGGTGGGACACCAGTGGTTGTCCCAAAGCACTGCAACCCCTTGCAACCCCTTTACATCCTGGTTCTTACGGCTCCTGAGCCTGGCTCCACAGGGGATGAAGATGGTGAGCTCTGCAGTGCTCCTCCCGAAGGAATTCCCTTGGTCTTGCCACTGCTATCCAGCTGAAAAGGATTTCGAGCCATCAGATAAGCTTGGAAGGTGGCCCTGTCAGTCCGTGTGCCATTCCTTCCCAATGCAGCAAGTGACGTGCTGCTACGCTGTCATTTATGGTGACGCTGTCTGCTCGGGAAGAAGTCCTGAATGGTTTTGTGCTGTTTACCGTATCTTTCCTTGGACTTGATAGCTCTTTTCCTGCTTTGGCTTTCATCCTTGATATCGTCCTTGAAGAGCTCTGCAGTGCTCCTCAAGAAGAAATTCCCTTGGTCTTGCCACTGCTACCCAGCTGAAAAGGATTTCCATCCATGAGCTGAGGTTTGAAGGTGGCCCTGGCAGCAGATTGTCTTACAGTGGAGAACCTCCAGCAGCCTCACGCAAGCTCTTCCTCCCTCAGCCCCTGCCCTGTGATGCCACCAGCTCCTCAAGTGCTTCCTCCGGGATGTGTTGGGGCTGCCCCCGGGCCAGCTCTGGCAGTGGACGCGGGACCCGGCTGCTCCTTTTGATCCTGCCCAGGGCATTGTGAGCTCTGCGTTGCCGGGTGCTGGCATTGTGACGTGGGGGTGACAGAGCCCCACGTGTGCAGCCCCGCCCGCCCCCAATCCGCCCAGCACCCTATGGAGGAAGCCTTTGGGGTGCTGGCCCCAAATCAGTCCCTGAGCTGAAGAGGCCCAGGAGGCTGTCCCTGCCCTTGGTGTGCATTCACTGGGCAGAGCTGCTGGGTGTCCCTGAGGCCTCCTCTGCCGCTCGGCTCCCCAGAACAAACCTCCTGCTGTTTCTCTTCTCTCAGGCAGAAACCAGCCCTGCAGCCTCGAGGCCACCCTAGTAGCCATCTCCTCTCTGCCCCACATAAAATGCCCACTGGGTCCCACAGCAAGGAAGACCAGGGACTCAATCCAGCTGGACACAAACCCTTTCCTGAGGCATAAAGAGAGTGATTTTGAGAGCTGCAGAGAGCAGCAGCAGGAATAGAGGCCAAGCTTTCCCTGGTTCCTGAAGAGGGAGAACCTTGAGAATGAGGCGCGGGACTGACCATGCCCAAAAGAAGAAGAAGGAGGAGAAGATGGTGATGACGGGTGTGGTACCGTGGGATGTTTTCCAGAGCTACGTGACACGTAGCGATGACGAGCAGACTGTTTGCCTTCCTCAGCTTGTTTTGCTGCCGTGCTTCTTGGGCAGGGATGCACGAGGAGCGCTTTGGTCCCTGCCAGGCGCTTGTGTTGCCCGCAGGGAGAGGTGCCGAGTGGCAGCTGCGGATGTTGCAGCCGGGCTGGAGCCCTTCCAAGCAGGGGCTGTTTTGGTGGAGGGAGGTTTTTTGTTTTGGTAGCTTGGTTGAGGTTGTTGAGGTGGTTGGAGGTGGTTTGTTTGAGGCAGGTTCTTCTTTGAGGGTGGTTGTGGGAGGCTGGGTTGGTGAAGGCTGGTGGGTTTAGGTAGCTTGATGGAGGTGATATTTGGTTGAAGTTGTTTTCCCCTTGGTTGTTTTAGGTGGGGTATGTGAAGTTGTTTTCAGTATTTTGTTGGAGGTTGGTGTAGGTGGTTTGGTTGAGGTTGTTTAGATGATTTGAGGTTGGGTGGCTTAGGTTGGTTCTGTTATAAAGCTTCAGTTGCCATGGGGGGACTCGAACCCACGAGCGGAGAGTCTGTTCACCCTTCTCCCACTTCCATGCAGTCATTAGCGGGTCCATCCTGGCTCCCGTGACCGGGACGCAACAGAAGGCTCACTCAGGGTTACTCGATCTACCCCCAAGATGGCTAGCGGCTGACCCCCTTCTGGTGGAGTCAAGTCAGTAGCCCCCTTAGGCAGGTGCCCATTTACAGCAATATGGGGAATCTGGCCATGCGGAGGCTTCCCTCGCCAGTTGCTGGCCCCCCATGTTACAGGCCCACGTTACAGTAAAACAGCAGCATACCTTATCCGCTTAATTCAAAAAGTCGTCGTCTGCCCCCGCGGTGACCAGCCGGAGTGGAACGGAGCCCCTCTGAAATAAAAGGTTCGGGACACGTCTGGGAGGTCCGTTTCTCTCAGGCGGTCCGCACAGCCGGGCAGAGCTTGTGCCTTCGTGGTCGCCAAAATTGATACGTGGAAACAACTTTACAACCTATAAAGTCATAAAACTTTACAACGTGCAAGGTTTATAAAGCGGGTGTGTTTATCTGATATCGGGCGCAAGGGGGATCGTTCCACCGTTCATGCGCACCTTCTAACACTATGAGGTGTGTTTAAATACAGCAAGGTGTTAGGTATTCATAATGACCCCAGGAACGCCTATACTTATTCATAACCTTTCCCCGCTTCTTATTAAAATGAGTCCCAGGTCATAATTTGCAAAGTCTCCTCCTAGGCAGCTCCCTGTTGCGCCTGCGCAGTGCCATCTGGTGGTCTTGAGGAGGGGTCTTTGGATGAGGGCTCCTTCAGCTTCCTCACAGTGAACTTTTTACCTTTGGCTCATTATGTTGAATTGACTGGGACCCAAGCTGCCAAGTCGATTGAAACCAGGCTGGCACCCCCTTTTGCTCTAAATCTTTGTTATCTTGTCTCCTCAAGTTTACAGCTGGGTGCAGTAAAACTTCTTATCTTGGCATTCGAGGGGGTTCTGTTTTTCTTAGCATAAGTCTACATAAAGCTCTAAACTAAGCACTTATTGTGTGCCTAAGCCTTAAAGTGGTAGTTTGTTAGTAGGCACCCATGATATGTTTAGTTAACCCTTAAAATGGTAGTTCCCTCTATCATCTCCCCTCCCCCCCATCCCCTGTCTCTCACCCCTTCTCCCCCCCTCTTCCCCCCACCCCCTTCCCCTCTCTCTCCCGCGCTCCCCGCTCTGTCCCCCCTCCCCGTCCTATCCCTCTCTCCTCACTCCCCCTCCCTCCCTCCCTCTCTCTCCCCCCTCCCTCCTCTTTTCCCTAAAAAACACTTTCAAGGACACAAAACACAATGGATACAAAGTGTTTATTTTTATTTTATTTTAGGTTCTTGAAGGTTGGTTAGTTGCTTGCTGTTGGTGTAGGTTGGGTTAGGTGAGTTGTTCTATGCTGGTTTGGGTGTGCTGTTCTAGCTAAGTTTAGGGCCAGCTCGTGGAGCAGCAGGCACCCAGCCCAAATGGCCCAAAGAAGCCGTGGCAAGGGGCCGTGCTCAGCGCTGCAGAGGAAGGCAAAAAACCCCCGGAGACGCTTGCTGTCCCACCTGGGGGAAAAAAAAAGCCTTCCTCCCCCCAGCTGCAGGGCACGAGAGGCCATCTTCCTGGTGCTTGAGCAGCAGGCAGGATCCGAGCCAAAAGGGCCCAGAGGAGCTCTGCAAAGTGGTCATGCTCAATGCTGCAGAGGAAGGCAAAAAACCCCCGGGGACCAGTGCCAATCTGCCCCGGGGGAAAAAATTCCTTCCTGACCCCAGTGCTGGCGATCGGCTGTTCCCTGAGCATGTGAGCCAGACCTGGCTCCTTGTCCCACAGGCTGCTCACGCCTCCCAGGACCTGCCCAAGCCCTAGCCTATCCTATCCTAGCCTAGCCTGTCCTACCTTGCACTGGAGCCATCTCCTGGACTTGGGAGAGTGCCCAAAGGCCTCTCACCTGACGGACCTTGGGGGCAAGAACGCTTTGGAAAATCCTGCTTCCAAGTGTCCTGTCAAGAATTCATGAGCAAACCTGGGCAGAGAAAACAAAATGCCAGAGATGAAACTTACTGCACGTAACAAGAGGACACAACAGAGATGACGGAGGAAAACAGCAAGAGGGGAAGGAGAGAAGGAGCAGAGAACACATGAGTAAACGAGACCCTTGAATCTCACCCAATCAGAGGAGTAAGAGAAGGGTTCCAAAAGACCAGGCTCTGAATACAAAGCATACCTCGTAAGGTTTTGTCTCCAAACTTTTCCTCTTTTGAAGGCAAGGTGCAGATCCCACGCTGTCCTTTGGTCTCCGACGTCCTCCACCGGCGTCCTTTGGTCCCCGACGGTCTCTGGCGGTCTCCAGTGGGCTTCTGTGGGCACACACACACACACGCACGCACACATCTGCTTTTTATTTTCTATATCTACACATTTCTATTAACTCTAGAGTCTGTATACACGTCTACAGGGAGAAGGAGAAAAAGTCTGACTTATTTGTGCAATGTGCAAACCTTTTCCCTTGAAGGCAAGCTCCAGCTCCAGCGCTGCCCTTGGGTGTCCTGGCCGTCTGTGGTGGCTCCTGAGGACTCCTCCCGGTGCTCTGGGGCTGCCGACCAGAAGATGGCAGCGACTCTCCTCGCCTCTTCCCCAGGCCCCAGGGCAGAGGAGATGCCCCGGCATGAGGGCCGGGGGTGCGGCTTGGGAAGCCGGGCTCACCTGCGGCTCCAGAGCGGCTGCTGCTCCGGCCCGGCCCATCCCATCCCGTCCCATGCCCCGGAGGCGGCTAGTGGCGGCTGCGGGGGCGGCGCCGCTTGTGCCCAGGCGCCTGCTTGGGGGCTCTGGGAGAGCCCCCGGCCGTCCTGCGGCGCTTCGGGCACCACGGCGCTGGGGGCTGCCCGCCCATGCTGCTCTTGTGCCCCAGCAGCCCTGCCTGAGGCGGGTCCACGTCCATCGGCTCCGCCTCCTCCCGAGGCGGGTCGATGTCCATGGGCTGCTCCTCCTCCTCCCGGGGTGGGTCAACCTCCATCGGCTCCTCCTCTCGCCTGTGGGCGGTGCTGGTGCTCGCGACAGGCTGCCGCCGTTTCTTGGGCGGCGGAGCCATGGGCCGGGGGGTCCGTGAGCCTCCTCTTCTCTCTTCTGCTCGCTGCGGCCTCTTCTCTCCGAGCGCTGGCGCGGCTGGCACGGCTGTGCTCCAACTGCCACAACAGAGGCTCGCGGCGTCCCCAGCGAACGCTGCGGTGGCCGGCATGGCGGCCCGCAGGGCCACGAGGGCCCCGTCGCGGGGCCATTTTGCTCTGCAGTGCTGTCAGTGCTTGCATTTGGTTTGCCTCGCCTCGGATGGAACCAGCTCCTTTGCCTTTTGTCTTGAGGAAAGACCGACAGCCGCACATCTTTTGACAATATCTTTTACCAGCACGACAAACCTGGCACTTGTATTGCACAGTTATCCTGTGCTAAGGGATTCTGCTGTTTCTTTAGTGCTGTAGGATGAAGAATGCAAAAGGTGTTTGAAGAGACAGTGCTCGTTCCCGCGTTTACCGGCACACGGGGCGGGGCCGAGGAGCGACGGCTCTGCCATCCGCTCGTCGGGGCTGCTGGCTCGGTCTTTGCGGGAGGCGGTAGCGATTGCTCGGGTCTGTGTCCAGCATGGCGGCCAAGGCGAGCGACAGCCCCTCTCAGCTGCTGCTGCCGCTCGGTAAGCGGCGCCGCGACGCTTCCGCGCTCTCCCGGTGCCCGGGCGGGGCTGCGCTGGGGCCCGGCCTGTGCCCGGCGGGCGGGCGGGCGGGCGGGCGGGCGGAGAGGGCGAGGCCGCTTGCGGCACGCGTGGATGGCGCGCTCGGCGCCGCCGCTTGGCGGGCAGCTGGAGCGGGGGAAGCGGCTGTGCCCGCCGGGTCCGGCGGTGTCGGCCGGTGCGGGAAAATCCCGTCGAAGAGGTTACAGGCTTGTGAGTATTATTTCTGCTTGTTGTTGCTGTTTCATTTTGTGTTTCTTGAGGGAAAACTTGCTGTAAGGTCTGTAAGCAAAACGTGTTTGTTTTTTTGGAATGTTTGCCAGCTGAGTAGTTTCTGCCTTGGACTGAATCCTTGGGGGTGATCTGTTCGGGGCAGCCCTGTCATAGAGTAGCAGTTGCGTGACCGATCCTTGTCATCGGGTTCCTACCTGGTAGCCTTGATTTGGCGTGGGTTGTTGTGTTGAACTTCTCCGTAGTGAGTTTGGTTTTCCATTTCCTGAAGGTCTAGGCAAAGATTAAACAAATGAGTGGACTTAAAGAGAAGTATTTATTATTTGGTCATGCCATGTTGCTCTTTGAAACCTGTTTTGATTCTTGGTGATATTCAAGAAATTGCCGCGACTCAGAGGGCAAATCTTGATGTGCTGAGCAGAAGAGTGCAATGGATCTTTTTGCTTGCCAGGTAGCTTTCCTGACCCATGTGGCCAGTTGATCAAGATTCCACTGCACGCCTGAGGGAGTGAGAAAGTTCCTCTCCCTCCTATAATAATGACCGTGATGCTAATGGGATGAAATACTCTTCTTGATCAGCCTGGATGTCAGTCAAGCTCTGTCCCATCTCTGCCCCCCTTCCTCGACAGGTCCCATCCCTGGGCAGAGCAGTCAGAATGTCCTTGGCTCTCAGACCAGAGCAATTACAAGCATTAGTTCTGTGCTGGGGTGTTAGCTCTTGTTCTCAAACTAATTCCAAATAATGAGCGTGCGAGCTGTGAAAAAGAAAGGTTTCTAACTGCCTGAAGAAAATCAGTTTGCTTTCGGTGAAAACAGCACAATTTCTTTCAGGTATGGAGCCCTCAGGGCTCTGTCAGGGCTTGCTTTTCTCCTCTGCCTTCTTTTCCCTTCCCTTCCCTTCCCTTCCCCCTTCCCTCTCCCTTCCTTCACTCTTCCCTAAAAACCACTTCCCAGGACACAAAACGCAATGGATACAAGTGTTTCTATTTTATTCTGGTTGATTTTATTTTTTAATGTACTTCCTTTGATGTTATTTGATGTCATTTCTGTTTCTCACTCTGTTTCAGAGCCAGTGCTCACAATCCTTAACGCAAGCCCACGTGTAGCCAGGAGCAGGCTGCTGCGTTCTTCACTTTAGCTTGAACAAACAGCCCTTGCAGGCTGGCAAAGGCAAGTCCCAGAGCTGCAGAGAGCAGCAGCAGGAATAGAGGCCAAGCTTTCCCTGGTTCCTGAAGAGGGAGAACCTTGAGAATGAGGCGCGGGACTGACCACGCACAAAAGAAGAGGTATGTGGTACTGTGGGATCTTTTCCAAAGCATCACATGTAGCGATGACAAGCAGGTGTTTTGCCTTCCACAGCTTGTTTTGCTGCCGTGCTTCTTGGGCAGGGATGCACGAGAAGCGCTCTGGTCCCGGCCAGGCGCTGGTGTTGCCCGCAGGGAGAGGTGCCGAGTGGCAGCTGCGGATGTTGCTTCCTGTTCCTGACAGGACACCAGTGGCTGTTCCAAAGCACTGGGTCCCCATGCAACACCTCTGCATCCTGTTCCCTGCATCTGCCTTCTTTGTCTGTAACTTGTTTGGGTTTTGCCTGTTTCTTTCTACCTTGTTTGTTTTTTTGTTTTGGTGGTGGTGGTGTTGTTTCTCTTGTTGCTGTTGTTCTGGTTTTGTTGGGGTTTTTTAAGTTTGTTTAGTTTGGTTGGTGTAGGTCAGTTTCTATGAGTTGGTTTTGGTAGGCTTTTTGAGACTGGTTGTTCGAAGGTGGTTGTTTGACGCTGTATTACGTTGTTGGTAGGTTGTGTGTTCGTAGGTCACTGAAGGCTGGTTGTTTTAGGTTAAGGTTTGTTAAGTTTGGTTTAGGTTGGCGGTCTTAGCTGCTTGTTTCAGGTTTGATGGTTTAGCTTGGTTTGGGTTGGTTAGTTTAGGTGGGCGGGTTCAGGTTGTTTGATGTGATGTTCTTAGCGCTGCTCTGTGTGGTTTAGCTGAGGAGGTTTCTTTTTCTCGGTTTTGCTGGGTTCTTTGGTTGGTGCTGTTTTCTGAGGATTCTTTAGCACTGGCTGTGTTAGTTTGGTTTAGGTTTCTGGTTTTAGTAGCTCGGTTCAGTTTGTTGCGGTCGTTTGAGGTTGGTTTGAGGCAGGTTCTTTGAGGGTGGTTGTGAGAGGCTGGTTGTTGAAGGCTGGTGGGTTCAGGTTGCTTGATGCAGGTGATTTTTGGATGAAGTTGTCTTCCGTCGGTTGCTGTAGGTGGCGTATCTGAAGCTGTTTTCATTGAGGCTGTTTTCTGTAGTTTGGTTGAGGTTTGTTTAGATGATTTTAAGTTGGGGGTGGGTGGGTGGGTTGGTTGGTTGGTTATTTGAGGTTGTTTCTTTTCAGTAAGCAGCTTAGGTGGGTTGGTAGGTGTCTGTGTTTTTAGGTAGGTTGGTTTAGGCAGGTTTGGTTTACATTGTTTAGGTCGCTTGAAGGGTTTCTGTTAAGGTTGGTTCAGGTTGTTTGGTTTAGGTTGGTTTAGTTATTTCCTGGTAGGTTGTTTAGGGCAGTGTTATGCACGGTGCATGTTTTGCAGATGGGTTCCTTCAGGCTGGGGTGGCTTAGATTGGTTGTTGAGGGTGCTTTAGGTGGTTTGGTTAGATGTACATTGTGTTTAGTTGGTTTTCGGTTGTGTCTGGATGCTTTGGATGTGAGTGCAATCTCGCTGGGACACGTGTCCCCCCACTAATCACCAGGCTCGATTGGGCTGTTTCTGCTGTCTCGGCAGACGTCCCCTTCCTCCTTCCCTGCTCCACGTGTTTCCCTGCCTTGCTCAAAGAGGACGACGTTCCCGGCTAGAGGCGAACCATAGCTAGGTCAAGGGTATACGGTAGCTGCGCTGTGCTTGAGGACCTCCAAACAAGCTCAGGGTCCGTTAGGAGGAGAACCTGGGGTAGTCAGGCTTCCAAGACTGCAGGCACATCCAAGTGAGACACTGCCTGGGGTAGGGTGGCTGGTGGTTGGGTTTTTGTTGTTGAGGTTTTTTAGGGTGTTTTAGCTTTGTTGTTGAAGTTGAGTTGATCTAGATTGGTTTTTAGCTTGGTCGTTGTAGGCTGGATTCAGTGGTTCTATTTAGCTTTGGGTTGTTTGCTTTAGGTCATTTTGGTCAGGTTATGTCATTTGGTTTTGTATTTTTGAGGTTGGTTTAGATCGGTCACTTTAGGTAGTTTTATCCTTTATTAGATTGGTTTTAAGTTGTTTGAGATTGTTTAATGGTTATTTTAGGTTAAGATTGGTTGGTTTCAGTTTGTTTAGCTTGTTTGGTTCTAGGTTGCTTCAGGTTGGTTGAGAAATGCCGGTTTATGTAGTTTTAGATTGTTTTAGGTAGGATTTTTTTAGATCATTTGGTTTAGGTAGGTTTGTTTTAGGATTGTTTAGGTTGGTTTATTTTGTTTGGTTTAGGTAATTTGTTGTAGATTGTTTAAGGTTCTGTTTAGGTTGTTGGTGGCTGATTGAAGTTTTTTAAGGCAGATTGGTTTAGCTTCTTGTCGAGGGTTATGATTGCGGGGTGACAATCAAACCCTGGCAGATGTATTGTTAACCTCCTCTCCCCCCCACTTCCCCCTTTTGCCCCTCCCTCTCCCCCCTTCCCACTCAGGACAGGCGATCGGGAGGGAAAGAAGGACAGAGAGAAGAGAGTTGGAAAAGTTAAAGATGTTTTACTAATGCTACTAATAAGAATAGAGAAAATAATACAAAATATACAAAACCAATCTTGTAAGTCTCAGCAACTGCAGAGCCAGCACCCAAAGTCCTGGATTAGACTCTGTAGCCAACCGGAGCTGGATTCAGTCTCTCACTAGGCCTCAGTTCGCAGGGACGACCAGCAAGGTCCTCTCCTAATGTCAGCCATGAGGAAAAAAAGGGAAAGAGACAAAAGGGACGAGATCCTCGTGATCTCCCACTTTTACATGAAGTATTCACGTGAATGGAATGTTATACACCGTTGGTCAGTCTCTCGGTCACCAGTTTCTCGTTGCCCCTCTCGCGAGATGTCCATCCGTGCTTATCAATAAGTTTGCATTCCCTTGCTAGGTTTAACCAAAACATGTGTCGGGTTCTCCAGGAAAATGCAGCTAATATGAAGGCTTTAGCTGACAGGCAAATTCACTAAAAAAGAAACTTGTTTTTAACAAAACCAGGACATTCCACCCCTTATAATATGGCATTCACTGAATACTTAAACCTTATCAATTCAATCTATCAATACAATCTAATTAATCACTACTACTATATATATATATATGTACATATATACACAGGAGTAATTAATCAGTGGACCATCCTTTGAAAAGTTCATTAAGGTCTTTTTGTCACAACAGTCTCCCAGGGCAGGAAAAATCGTACAAGTGCATCTCATGACCACTGTTTGTGGGTTAAGGACACCAACTTCGAAGAAGGTGTCGGGCGCCACTCGAAGAAGCTAGCTCTAGTTTCATCACCATTGTCTTGATCTGAAAGACACTTATTAAACATTGTTAGTGCGGCAATTCACATCATACAGTTCAGCATTGCATATTTTCACCTAAAATCAAATCTCCTTGAGGTACACACCGAACTTCTCCATCCTTAAGCATCACCCACCAGGTGCTGCCAGGTCCCTGGGCAAAAACAATCCCACGAATAGGTTTGCCTTTGCCTGAGGCAGGAGTAACCCAGACTGCCTTTCCTAAGATATTTTTCATGTGTACTACAGGGACTTTATCTCCTTCTACAGTCCGTAGAATTTCTGATTGGGCAGGCCCGGCTCGATTGGTTGATCCCCTAGTGTTGACCAACCAAGTGGCTTTTGCTAAATGTGAATCCCAGTTTTTAAAGGTTCCACCACCAAGTGCCTTTAGTGTAGTTTTTAACAAACCATTGTACCTTTCAATTTTCCCAGAGGCTGGTGCATGATATGGAATATGATATACCCACTCAATACCATGTTCTTTGGCCCAATTGTCTATAATACTGTTTTTGAGATGAGTACCATTGTCTGATTCAATTCTTTCTGGCGTACCGTGCCGCCAGAGGACTTGCTTCTCAAGGCCCAAGATAGTATTTCGGGCTGTAGCATGAGGTACGGCATATGTTTCCAAGCATCCAGTGGTTGCTTCCACCATTGTAAGTACATAGCGCTTACCTTGACGTGTTTGTGGAAGTGTAATATAATCAATCTGCCAAGCTTCTCCATACTTATACTTTAACCATCGCCCCCCATACCATACAGGTTTTAACCGTTTTGCTTGTTTGATTTCGGCGCAAGTTTCACATTCATGAATAACCTGTGAAATAGTGTCCATAGTTAAATCCACCCCTCGATCACGAGCCCATTTGTATGTTGCATCTCTACCTTGATGCCCTGAAGCATCATGGGCCCACCGAGCTAGGAAAAGTTCACCTTTATGTTGCCAGTCCAAGTCCACCTCAGCTACTTTAATCTTAGCAGCTTGATCTGCTTGTTGGTTGTTTAGATGTTCCTCGGTGGCTCGACTTTTAGGCACATGAGCATCTACATGACGAACTTTCACAGGCAGGCTCTCTAGCCGAGCAGCAATGTCTTGCCACAGTGTGGCAGCCCAAATGGGCTTACCTCTGCGTTGCCAGTTGCTTTTCTTCCATTGCTGTAGCCACCCCCACAAGGCATTTGCTACCATCCATGAGTCAGTATAGAGATAAAGTATTGGCCACTTCTCTCGTTCAGCAATGTCCAAAGCCAGCTGGATGGCTTTCACTTCTGCAAACTGACTGGATTCACCTTGTCCTTCAGTGGCTTCTGTAACTTGTCGTGTGGGACTCCACACAGCAGCTTTCCACCTTCGATGTTTTCCTACAAGACGACAGGATCCATCTGTGAACAGTGCATACTGCTTATCAGTCTCTGAAAGCGTATTATATGGTGGTGCTTCTTCAGCACGTTTTACTTCCTCCTCATCTGGAGACATCCCAAAGTCTTTGCTTTCTGGCCAGTCTGTAATCACTTCTAATATCCCTGGACGGTTGGGACTTCCAATTCGAGCTCGTTGCGTGATCAGTGCAATCCATTTACTCCATGTAACTTCGGTTGCATGATGTGGAGAGGGAACCGTCCCTTTGAACATCCAGCTCAGCACCGGCAGTCGAGGTGCCAGGAGGAGCTGTGCTTCAGTGCCGATCACTTCTGAAGCAGCTCGAACTCCTTCATATGCTGCTAGTATCTCCTTTTCAGTTGGAGTATAGTTGGCCTCAGATCCTTTGTATCCTCGACTCCAAAAACCTAAGGGTCGACCTCGGGTTTCTCCTGGTGCTTTCTGCCAGAGGCTCCAGGTAAGTCCATTATCTCCGGCTGCGGTGTAGAGCACATTTTTAACATCTAGTCCAGTTCGGACTGGTCCAAGGGCCACCGCATGAGTTATCTCACGCTTAATTTGTTCAAAGGCTTGTCGTTGTTCAGGGCCCCACTCAAATTGGTTCTTTTTATGAGTCACTCGATAGAGAGGGCTCACAATGTGGCTGTAGTCAGGAATATGCATTCTCCAAAAACCTACAACGCCCAAGAAAGTCTGTGTCTCCTTCTTATTAGTAGGTGGAGACATTGCTGCAATTTTGTTGATCACATCCATTGGGATCTGACGGCGGCCATCTTGCCATTTTATTCCTAAAAACTGGATCTCTCGTGCAGGTCCCTTGACCTTACTTCGTTTTATGGCAAAACCAGCATCCAAAAGAATATGAATTATTCTCTCACCTTTCTCGAAGACTTCTTTCGCTGTGTCGCCCCATACGATGATGTCATCAATATATTGCAAGTGTTCTGGAGCTTCACCTTGCTCCAGCGTGGTCTGGATCAGTCCATGGCAGATGGTAGGACTGTGTTTCCACCCCTGGGGCAAGCGATTCCATGTGTACTGGATGCCCCTCCAGGTGAAAGCAAACTGCGGCCTGCACTCTGCTGCTACAGGAATAGAGAAAAATGCATTAGCAATGTCAATTGTAGCATACCACTTGGCTGCCTTTGACTCCAGTTCAAATTGCAGTTCTAGCATGTCAGGCACAGCAGCACTCAGTGGTGGTGTAACTTCATTCAGGCCACGATAGTCTACAGTTAGTCTCCACTCATCACTAGACTTACGCACTGGCCAGATTGGGCTGTTAAAAGGTGAGCGAGTCTTACTGATCACACCCTGGCTTTCCAATTGACGGATCAGCTTCTGGATAGGAATCAAAGAGTCTCGATTGGTGCGATATTGCCGGCGATGCACCGTCGTGGTAGCAATTGGCACCTGCTGATCATCAACCATCAGCAGTCCTACAACAGAAGGGTCATCTGAAAGACCAGGCAAATCAGACAGCTGTTCAATTTTCTCAGTGTCCACAGCTGCTATACCAAATGCCCACCTATACCCTTTTGGGTCCTTAAAATACCCTCTCCTGAGGTAGTCTATGCCAAGGATGCACGGAGCATCTGGACCAGTCACAATGGGATGCTTTTGCCAGTTTTTTCCAGTTAGGCTCACTTCAGCCTCTACAACAGCCAGCTCCTGGGATCCCCCAGTCACTCCAACAATATTGATGGATTGCGTTCCTTTATAATTAGAAGGAATTATTGTGCACTGAGCACCAGTGTCCACTAAAGCTTTGTACTCCTGGGGTTGTGTTGTACCAGGCCATAGTATTTGTACAGTCCGATAAACTCTGTTATCCCTTTCCTCCACCTGGTTGGAGGCAGGGCACCTCTAATTCCTGTTTTGCACAGTCTCTGGGTGTGAATTAGAGGTTCCTTCAAGAGCATCAGAATTTCTTCTGCTCCTTTTGTAAACTGGAGCAGCCACCTTCCTAGGAGTTTTTCCTTTTATCTCACGTACTCGTTCTTGAAGTTCTGAGGTAGGCCTTCCATGCCACTTATTCATGTTTTCTCCCTGCTCATGTAGGAAGAACCACAGTGAACCTCTTTTTGTGGGCTGTCTCTGCCCTCTCTCTCGAGATTGGAAACGCCTTCTCCTAACAGCTGAAACATAGGTTTGTGCAGGTCGTGAACGGTACGAGTCTTCTCTGAGCTCTTTGATTTCTTGCAACAGCTTTTCAAACCGGTCATCAGATTTTTCACACAGTTTCTCCACTGCGGAGACACAAGCCCGTAGAGAACCAGCAAGGCTGTCCTCAAAGTACCGGAGCTGCTCAATCACTTCATTAATTTCTTGTATACCTCTAGCCGACCAGACCATCCCTGCCAATGACTTAGCATATGCAGGTGGTGCACTTTGTACAAATCTGCGCCACATAGATTTTGTACAATTGATTCTATCTGGGTCTGTCCCCTCTTGGCTGTTTGGTCCTAGATAGATGATCTCTCGCACAGCTAATTCTCTCAGGAACTGGATACCTCTCTCCATAGTATTCCATTTTCCTAACTTGGATATACAATCTTCCTTGTAGGGAAATCTGACTTTCATAGCTGCCAGGAGTCGGGTCCAGAGAGTAGCGGCATTAGACTCTCTTGAAATTGCCCTATCAATGGTGGAATCTTTTGACAGAGATCCCAGCTGCCTGGCTTCACCACCTTCTAATTCAATTGTTTCTGCCCCATTGTCCCAGCATCGCAGCAGCCAGGTTAAAATATTCTCGCCTTTTCGCAGATCTCTCAGCTCACCTGGAGAAAAAGACCAAGTGGTGGTCACTTCATCTCCACCCTGTCCTGATGATGCCTCTTGGGTTGATGTTGGCCCTGTGCCATCACCTGCTGCACGGGTAGTCTTTCTAGTGACTTTCTTACAACCAGCAACTGATGCTGATATGGGTTCACCATCATTTGATTCATTTTCAGAGTCTGAATGACTGTCACAGTGATTGTTGTGGTTACAGCAGCAACAGTGCCCAGTGTGTGAGGACGGGGGGGCTGCCTTGTTAGCCTTTGAGGCTGGAGAAGTAACGTTATCTGCAGCGACCTTGGCAGAGGAGCTCTGCGGAGGAGCTGTAGCTTCAGCCTGTGAAGCCGCGGTTGGGGGGGCAGTGGCTGCAGCGGCAGCTTTGGCTGTTTTGCCTTTTCTCGAGCGGCTAGGAGTGCTTTTTGCTAAAGCTTCCGAAGACGCACCGCAAATCTCAGGACTAAAAAGAGACGCAAACCTCCTATTGAACCTCATTTCTCTTAACAGTAACACAAACTGACATACATTCAGCAAACCAGATAACACCATCACAGTTCTATCAAAGCTCCAAGGATATTCAAAGTTCTCTAAAACATTTACAAACTGTCCCAGCGAAATCACAAAAGTATTGTTAGTCAGCCTTTCTAAAGATTCGCTTGACCAATTAGCAAATATAGAGCCATTCTGCTCTTTAATCTCTCCTGGAGGTTTTTCAAGGTAAAGCAGAAGCGAGTAGAAATTCATTAGCGGCTGCAGTATAATGAAATAAACCAGTGCCATACCACACAGTATCATCATGACCGCTGTCCAGTTTCTTGTTGTTATATAATGAATACTTCGATTCAGAAAGAAACACCAACACAGATATGGGATCAGCGAGCACAATGTAGAAAATAACTGATACAACTTTTGCCATAACATCTTTAAGGCAAAGTGAATTACATTGATTTAATACCACTAAATAATATCCAAAGCAAACAGACGCGCGAGTATCACAACTCTATGAGTTGGCACCGTGCCAAGAAAATTGAAAGGTACGTCAGAGCAGTAGAAAAGTCAAAAATCTCCAAATTTACCCCTTTCTCTTGCCCCACGTTGGGCGCCAATTATCTGTCGAGGGTTATGATTGCGGGGTGACAATCAAACCCTGGCAGATGTATTGTTAACCTCCTCTCCCCCCCACTTCCCCCTTTTGCCCCTCCCTCTCCCCCCTTCCCACTCAGGACAGGCGATCGGGAGGGAAAGAAGGACAGAGAGAAGAGAGTTGGAAAAGTTAAAGATGTTTTACTAATGCTACTAATAAGAATAGAGAAAATAATACAAAATATACAAAACCAATCTTGTAAGTCTCAGCAACTGCAGAGCCAGCACCCAAAGTCCTGGATTAGACTCTGTAGCCAACCGGAGCTGGATTCAGTCTCTCACTAGGCCTCAGTTCGCAGGGACGACCAGCAAGGTCCTCTCCTAATGTCAGCCATGAGGAAAAAAAGGGAAAGAGACAAAAGGGACGAGATCCTCGTGATCTCCCACTTTTACATGAAGTATTCACGTGAATGGAATGTTATACACCGTTGGTCAGTCTCTCGGTCACCAGTTTCTCGTTGCCCCTCTCGCGAGATGTCCATCCGTGCTTATCAATAAGTTTGCATTCCCTTGCTAGGTTTAACCAAAACATGTGTCGGGTTCTCCAGGAAAATGCAGCTAATATGAAGGCTTTAGCTGACAGGCAAATTCACTAAAAACGAAACTTGTTTTTAACAAAACCAGGACACTTCTTTAAGGTTGGTTTAGGTGAGCTGTTCTATGCTGGTTTGGGCAGGCTGTTCTAGCTAAGTTTAGGGCCAGCTCGTGGAGCAGCAGGCACCCAGCCCAAATGGCCCAAAGAAGCCGTGGCAAGGGGCCGTGCTCAGCGCTGCAGAGGAAGGCAAAAAACCCCCGGAGACGCTTGCTGTCCCACCTGGGGGAAAAAAAAAGCCTTCCTCCCCCCAGCTGCAGGGCACGAGAGGCCATCTTCCTGGTGCTTGGGCAGCAGGCAGGATCCGAGCCAAAAGGGCCCAGAGGAGCTCTGCAAAGTGGTCATGCTCAATGCTGCAGAGGAAGGCAAAAAACCCCCGGGGACCAGTGCCAATCTGCCCCAGGGGAAAAAATTCCTTCCTGACCCCAGTGCTGGCGATCGGCTGTTCCCTGAGCATGTGAGCCAGACCTGGCTCCTTGTCCCACAGGCTGCTCACGCCTCCCAGGACCTGCCCAAGCCCTATCCTATCCTATCCTATCCTATCCTATCCTATCCTATCCTATCCTATCCTATCCTATCCTATCCTGTCCTCCCTTGAGCTGGAGTCATCTCCTGGACTCCCGAGAGTGCTCAAATGCCCCTGACCTGATGGACCTTGGCGGGGACTAGAATGCTTCCTGTGCCTGGTGGGACACCAGTGGTTGTCCCAAAGCACTGCAACCCCTTGCAACCCCTTTACATCCTAGTTCTTACGGCTCCTGAGCCTGGCTCCACAGGGGATGAAGATGGTGAGCTCTGCAGTGCTCCTCCCGAAGGAATTCCCTTGGTCTTGCCACTGCTATCCAGCTGAAAAGGATTTTGAGCCATCAGATAAGCTTGGAAGGTGGCCCTGTCAGTCCGTGTGGCATTCCTTCCCAATGCAGCAAGTGACGTGCTGCTACGCTGTCATTTATGGTGACGCTGTCTGCTCGGGAAGAAGTCCTGAATGGTTTTGTGCTGTTTACCGTATCTTTCCTTGGACTTGATAGCTCTTTTCCTGCTTTGGCTTTCATCCTTGATATCGTCCTTGAAGAGCTCTGCAGTGCTTCTCAAGAAGAAATTCCCTTGGTCTTGCCACTGCTACCCAGCTGAAAAGGATTTCCATCCATGAGCTGAGGTTTGAAGGTGGCCCTGGCAGCAGATTGTCTTACAGTGGAGAACCTCCAGCAGCCTCACGCAAGCTCTTCCTCCCTCAGCCCCTGCCCTGTGATGCCACCAGCTCCTCAAGTGCTTCCTCCGGGATGTGTTGGGGCTGCCCCCGGGCCAGCTCTGGCAGTGGACGCGGGACCCGGCTGCTCCTTTTGATCCTGCCCAGGGCATTGTGAGCTCTGTGTTGCCGGGTGCTGGCATTGTGACGTGGGGGTGACAGAGCCCCACGTGTGCATCCCCGCCCGCCCCCAATCCGCCCAGCACCCTATGGAGGAAGCCTTTGGGGTGCTGGCCCCAAATCAGTCCCTGAGCTGAAGAGGCCCAGGAGGCTGTCCCTGCCCTTGGTGTGCATTCACTGGGCAGAGCTGCTGGGTGTCCCTGAGGCCTCCTCTGCCGCTCGGCTCCCCAGAACAAACCTCCTGCTGTTTCTCTTCTCTCAGGCAGAAACCAGCCCTGCAGCCTCGAGGCCACCCTAGTAGCCATCTCCTCTCTGCCCCACATAAAATGCCCACTGGGTCCCACAGCAAGGAAGACCAGGGACTCAATCCAGCTGGACACAAACCCTTTCCTGAGGCATAAAGAGAGTGATTTTGAGAGCTGCAGAGAGCAGAAGCAGGAATAGAGACCAAGCTTTCCCTGGTTCCTGAAGAGGGAGAACCTTGAGAATGAGGCGCGGGACTGACCATGCCCAAAAGAAGAAGAAGGAGGAGAAGATGGTGATGACGGGTGTGGTACCGTGGGATGTTTTCCAGAGCTACGTGACATGTAGCGATGACGAGCAGACTGTTTGCCTTCCGCAGCTTGTTTTGCTGCCGTGCTTCTTGGGCAGGGATGCACGAGGAGCGCTTTGGTCCCTGCCAGGCGCTTGTGTTGCCCGCAGGGAGAGGTGCCGAGTGGCAGCTGCGGATGTTGCAGCCGGGCTGGAGCCCTTCCAAGCAGGGGCTGTTTTGGTGGAGGGAGGTTTTTGGTTTTGGTAGCTTGGTTGAGGTTGTTGAGGTGGTTGGAGGTGGTTTGTTTGAGGCAGGTTCTTCTTTGAGGGTGGTTGTGGGAGGCTGGGTTGGTGAAGGCTGGTGGGTTTAGGTAGCTTGATGGAGGTGATATTTGGTTGAAGTTGTTTTCCCCTTGGTTGTTTTAGGTGGGGTATGTGAAGTTGTTTTCATTGAGGTTGTTTTCAGTATTTTGTTGGAGGTTGGTGTAGGTGGTTTGGTTGAGGTTGTTTAGATGATTTGAGGTTGGGTGGCTTAGGTTGGTTCTGTTATAAAGCTTCAGTTGCCATGGGGGGACTCGAACCCACGAGCGGAGAGTCTGTTCACCCTTCTCCCACTTCCATGCAGTCATTAGCGGGTCCATCCTGGCTCCCGTGACCGGGACGCAACAGAAGGCTCACTCAGGGTTACTCGATCTACCCCCAAGATGGCTAGCGGCTGACCCCCTTCTGGTGGAGTCAAGTCAGTAGCCCCCTTAGGCAGGTGCCCATTTACAGCAATATGGGGAATCTGGCCATGCGGAGGCTTCCCTCGCCAGTTGCTGGCCCCCCATGTTACAGGCCCACGTTACAGTAAAACAGCAGCATACCTTATCCGCTTAATTCAAAAAGTCGTCGTCTGCCCCCGCGGTGACCAGCCGGAGTGGAACGGAGCCCCTCTGAAATAAAAGGTTCGGGACACGTCTGGGAGGTCCGTTTCTCTCAGGCGGTCCGCACAGCCGGGCAGAGCTTGTGCCTTCGTGGTCGCCAAAATTGATACGTGGAAACAACTTTACAACCTATAAAGTCATAAAACTTTACAACGTGCAAGGTTTATAAAGCGGGTGTGTTTATCTGATATCGGGCGCAAGGGGGATCGTTCCACCGTTCATGCGCACCTTCTAACACTATGAGGTGTGTTTAAATACAGCAAGGTGTTAGGTATTCATAATGACCCCAGGAACGCCTATACTTATTCATAACCTTTCCCCGCTTCTTATTAAAATGAGTCCCAGGTCATAATTTGCAAAGTCTCCTCCTAGGCAGCTCCCTGTTGCGCCTGCGCAGTGCCATCTGGTGGTCTTGAGGAGGGGTCTTTGGATGAGGGCTCCTTCAGCTTCCTCACAGTGAACTTTTTACCTTTGGCTCATTATGTTGAATTGACTGGGACCCAAGCTGCCAAGTCGATTGAAACCAGGCTGGCACCCCCTTTTGCTCTAAATCTTTGTTATCTTGTCTCCTCAAGTTTACAGCTGGGTGCAGTAAAACTTCTTATCTTGGCATTCGAGGGGGTTCTGTTTTTCTTAGCATAAGTCTACATAAAGCTCTAAACTAAGCACTTATTGTGTGCCTAAGCCTTAAAGTGGTAGTTTGTTAGTAGGCACCCATGATATGTTTAGTTAACCCTTAAAATGGTAGTTCCCTCTATCATCTCCCCTCCCCCCCATCCCCTGTCTCTCACCCCTTCTCCCCCCCTCTTCCCCCCACCCCCTTCCCCTCTCTCTCCCGCGCTCCCCGCTCTGTCCCCCCTCCCCGTCCTATCCCTCTCTCCTCACTCCCCCTCCCTCCCTCCCTCCCTCTCTCTCCCCCCTCCCTCCTCTTTTCCCTAAAAAACACTTTCAAGGACACAAAACACAATGGATACAAAGTGTTTATTTTTATTTTATTTTAGGTTCTTGAAGGTTGGTTAGTTGCTTGCTGTTGGTGTAGGTTGGGTTAGGTGAGTTGTTCTATGCTGGTTTGGGTGTGCTGTTCTAGCTAAGTTTAGGGCCAGCTCGTGGAGCAGCAGGCACCCAGCCCAAATGGCCCAAAGAAGCCGTGGCAAGGGGCCGTGCTCAGCGCTGCAGAGGAAGGCAAAAAACCCCCGGAGACGCTTGCTGTCCCACCTGGGGGAAAAAAAAAGCCTTCCTCCCCCCAGCTGCAGGGCACGAGAGGCCATCTTCCTGGTGCTTGAGCAGCAGGCAGGATCCGAGCCAAAAGGGCCCAGAGGAGCTCTGCAAAGTGGTCATGCTCGATGCTGCAGAGGAAGGCAAAAAACCCCCGGGGACCAGTGCCGATCTGCCCCGGGGGAAAAAATTCCTTCCTGACCCCAGTGCTGGCGATCGGCTGTTCCCTGAGCATGTGAGCCAGACCTGGCTCCTTGTCCCACAGGCTGCTCACGCCTCCCAGGACCTGCCCAAGCCCTAGCCTATCCTATCCTAGCCTAGCCTGTCCTACCTTGCACTGGAGCCATCTCCTGGACTTGGGAGAGTGCCCAAAGGCCTCTCACCTGACGGACCTTGGGGGCAAGAACGCTTTGGAAAATCCTGCTTCCAAGTGTCCTGTCAAGAATTCATGAGCAAACCTGGGCAGAGAAAACAAAATGCCAGAGATGAAACTTACTGCACGTAACAAGAGGACACAACAGAGATGACGGAGGAAAACAGCAAGAGGGGAAGGAGAGGAGGAGCAGAGAACACATGAGTAAACGAGACCCTTGAATCTCACCCAATCAGAGGAGTAAGAGAAGGGTTCCAAAAGACCAGGCTCTGAATACAAAGCATACCTCGTAAGGTTTTGTCTCCAAACTTTTCCTCTTTTGAAGGCAAGGTGCAGATCCCACGCTGTCCTTTGGTCTCCGACGTCCTCCACCGGCGTCCTTTGGTCCCCGACGGTCTCTGGCGGTCTCCAGTGGGCTTCTGTGCGCACACACACACACACGCACGCACACATCTGCTTTTTATTTTCTATATCTACACATTTCTATTAACTCTAGAGTCTGTATACACGTCTACAGGGAGAAGGAGAAAAAGTCTGACTTATTTGTGCAATGTGCAAACCTTTTCCCTTGAAGGCAAGCTCCAGCTCCAGCGCTGCCCTTGGGTGTCCTGGCCGTCTGTGGTGGCTCCTGAGGACTCCTCCCGGTGCTCTGGGGCTGCCGACCAGAAGATGGCAGCGACTCTCCTCGCCTCTTCCCCAGGCCCCAGGGCAGAGGAGATGCCCCGGCATGAGGGCCGGGGGTGCGGCTTGGGAAGCCGGGCTCACCTGCGGCTCCAGAGCGGCTGCTGCTCCGGCCCGGCCCATCCCATCCCGTCCCATGCCCCGGAGGCGGCTAGTGGCGGCTGCGGGGGCGGCGCCGCTTGTGCCCAGGCGCCTGCTTGGGGGCTCTGGGAGAGCCCCCGGCCGTCCTGCGGCGCTTCGGGCACCACGGCGCTGGGGGCTGCCCGCCCATGCTGCTCTTGTGCCCCAGCAGCCCTGCCTGAGGCGGGTCCACGTCCATCGGCTCCGCCTCCTCCCGAGGCGGGTCGATGTCCATGGGCTGCTCCTCCTCCTCCCGGGGTGGGTCAACCTCCATCGGCTCCTCCTCTCGCCTGTGGGCGGTGCTGGTGCTCGCCACAGGCTGCCGCCGTTTCTTGGGCGGCGGAGCCATGGGCCGGGGGGTCCGTGAGCCTCCTCTTCTCTCTTCTGCTCGCTGCGGCCTCTTCTCTCCGAGCGCTGGCGCGGCTGGCACGGCTGTGCTCCAACTGCCACAACAGAGGCTCGCGGCGTCCCCAGCGAACGCTGCGGTGGCCGGCATGGCGGCCCGCAGGGCCACGAGGGCCCCGTCGCGGGGCCATTTTGCTCTGCAGTGCTGTCAGTGCTTGCATTTGGTTTGCCTCGCCTCGGATGGAGCCAGCTCCTTTGCCTTTTGTCTTGAGGAAAGACCGACAGCCGCACATCTTTTGACAATATCTTTTACCAGCACGACAAACCTGGCACTTGTATTGCACAATTATCCTGTGCTAAGGGATTCTGCTGTTTCTTTAGTGCTGTAGGATGAAGAATGCAAAAGGTGTTTGAAGAGACAGTGCTCCTTCCCGCGTTTACCGGCACACGGGGCGGGGCCGAGGAGCGACGGCTCTGCCATCCGCTCGTCGGGGCTGCTGGCTCGGTCTTTGCGGGAGGCGGTAGCGATTGCTCGGGTCTGTGTCCAGCATGGCGGCCAAGGCGAGCGACAGCCCCTCTCAGCTGCTGCTGCCGCTCGGTAAGCGGCGCCGCGACGCTTCCGCGCTCTCCCGGTGCCCGGGCGGGGCTGCGCTGGGGCCCGGCCTGTGCCCGGCGGGCGGGCGGAGAGGGCGAGGCCGCTTGCGGCAGGCGTGGATGGCGCGCTCGGCGCCGCCGCTTGGCGGGCAGCTGGAGCGGGGGGAGCGGCTGTGCCCGCCGGGTCCGGCGGTGTCGGCCGGTGCGGGAAAATCCCGTCGAAGAGGTTACAGGCTTGTGAGTATTATTTCTGCTTCTTGTTGCTCTTTCATTTTGTGTTTCCTGAGGGAAAACTTGCTGTAAGGTCTGTAAGCCAAACGTGTTTGTTTTTTTGGAATGTTTGCCAGCTGAGTAGTTTCTGCCTTGGACTGAATCCTTGGGGGTGATCTGTTCGGGGCAGCCCTGTCATAGAGTAGCAGTTGCGTGACCGATCCTTGTCATCGGGTTCCTACCTGGTAGCCTTGATTTGGCGTGGGTTGTTGTGTTGAACTTCTCCGTAGTGAGTTTGGTTTTCCATTTCCTGAAGGTCTAGGCAAAGATTAAACAAATGAGTGGACTTAAAGAGAAGTATTTATTATTTGGTCATGCCATGTTGCTCTTTGAAACCTGTTTTGATTCTTGGTGATATTCAAGAAATTGCCGCGACTCAGAGGGCAAATCTTGATGTGCTGAGCAGAAGAGTGCAATGGATCTTTTTGCTTGCCAGGTAGCTTTCCTGACCCATGTGGCCAGTTGATCAAGATTCCACTGCACGCCTGAGAGAGTGAGAAAGATCCTCTCCCTCCTTAAATAATGACCGTGATGCTAATGGGATGAAATACTCTTCTTGATCAGCCTGGATGTCAGTCAAGCTCTGTCCCATCTCTGCCCCCCTTCCTCGACAGGTCCCATCCCTGGGCAGAGCAGTCAGAATGTCCTTGGCTCTCAGACCAGAGCAATTACAAGCATTAGTTCTGTGCTGGGGTGTTAGCTCTTGTTCTCAAACTAATTCCAAATAATGAGCGTGCGAGCTGTGAAAAAGAAAGGTTTCTAACTGCCTGAAGAAAATCAGTTTGCTTTCGGTGAAAACAGCACAATTTCTTTCAGGTATGGAGCCCTCAGGGCTCTGTCAGGGCTTGCTTTTCTCCTCTGCCTTCTTTTCCCTTCCCTTCCCCCTTCCCTCTCCCTTCCTTCACTCTTCCCTAAAAACCACTTCCCAGGACACAAAACGCAATGGATACAAGTGTTTCTATTTTATTCTGGTTGATTTTATTTTTTAATGTACTTCCTTTGATGTTATTTGATGTCATTTCTGTTTCTCACTCTGTTTCAGAGCCAGTGCTCACAATCCTTAACGCAAGCCCACGTGTAGCCAGGAGCAGGCTGCTGCATTCTTCACTTTAGCTTGAACAAACAGCCCTTGCAGGCTGGCAAAGGCAAGTCCCAGAGCTGCAGAGAGCAGCAGCAGGAATAGAGGCCAAGCTTTCCCTGGTTCCTGAAGAGGGAGAACCTTGAGAATGAGGCGCGGGACTGACCACGCACAAAAGAAGAGGTATGTGGTACTGTGGGATCTTTTCCAAAGCATCACATGTAGCGATGACAAGCAGGTGTTTTGCCTTCCACAGCTTGTTTTGCTGCCGTGCTTCTTGGGCAGGGATGCACGAGAAGCGCTCTGGTCCCGGCCAGGCGCTGGTGTTGCCCGCAGGGAGAGGTGCCGAGTGGCAGCTGCGGATGTTGCTTCCTGTTCCTGACAGGACACCAGTGGCTGTTCCAAAGCACTGGGTCCCCATGCAACACCTCTGCATCCTGTTCCCTACATCTGCCTTCTTTGTCTGTAACTTGTTTGGGTTTTACCTGTTTCTTTCTACCTTGTTTGTTTTTTTGTTTTGGTGGTGGTGTTTGTTGTTTCTCTTGTTGCTGTTGTTCTGGTTTTGTTGGGGTTTTTTAAGTTTGTTTAGTTTGGTTGGTGTAGGTCAGTTTCTATGAGTTGGTTTTGGTAGGCTTTTTGAGACTGGTTGTTCGAAGGTGGTTGTTTGACGCTGTATTACGTTGTTGGTAGGTTGTGTGTTCGTAGGTCACTGAAGGCTGGTTGTTTTAGGTTAAGGTTTGTTAAGTTTGGTTTAGGTTGGCGGTCTTAGCTGCTTGTTTCAGGTTTGATGGTTTAGCTTGGTTTGGGTTGGTTAGTTTAGGTGGGCGGGTTCAGGTTGTTTGATGTGATGTTCTTAGCGCTGCTCTGTGTGGTTTAGCTGAGGAGGTTTCTTTTTCTCGGTTTTGCTGGGTTCTTTGGTTGGTGCTGTTTTCTGAGGATTCTTTAGCACTGGCTGTGTTAGTTTGGTTTAGGTTTCTGGTTTTAGTAGCTCGGTTCAGTTTGTTGCGGTCGTTTGAGGTTGGTTTGAGGCAGGTTCTTTGAGGGTGGTTGTGAGAGGCTGGTTGTTGAAGGCTGGTGGGTTCAGGTTGCTTGATGCAGGTGATTTTTGGTTGAAGTTGTCTTCCGTCGGTTGTTGTAGGTGGCGTATCTGAAGCTGTTTTCATTGAGGCTGTTTTCTGTAGTTTGGTTGAGGTTTGTTTAGATGATTTTAAGTTGGGGGTGGGTTGGTTATTTGAGGTTGTTTCTTTTCAGTAAGCAGCTTAGGTGGGTTGGTGGGTGTCTGTGTTTTTAGGTAGGTTGGTTTAGGCAGGTTTGGTTTACATTGTTTAGGTCGCTTGAAGGGTTTCTGTTAAGGTTGGTTCAGGTTGTTTGGTTTAGGTTGGTTTAGTTATTTCCTGGTAGGTTGTTTAGGGCAGTGTTATGCACGGTGCATGTTTTGCAGATGGGTTCCTTCAGGCTGGGGTGGCTTAGATTGGTTGTTGAGGGTGCTTTAGGTGGTTTGGTTAGATGTACATTGTGTTTAGTTGGTTTTCGGTTGTGTCTGGATGCTTTGGATGTGAGTGCAATCTCGCTGGGACACGTGTCCCCCCACTAATCACCAGGCTCGATTGGGCTGTTTCTGCTGTCTCGGCAGACGTCCCCTTCCTCCTTCCCTGCTCCACGTGTTTCCCTGCCTTGCTCAAAGAGGACGACGTTCCCGGCTAGAGGCGAACCATAGCTAGGTCAAGGGTATACGGTAGCTGCGCTGTGCTTGAGGACCTCCAAACAAGCTCAGGGTCCGTTAGGAGGAGAACCTGGGGTAGTCAGGCTTCCAAGACTGCAGGCACATCCAAGTGAGACACTGCCTGGGGTAGGGTGGCTGGTGGTTGGGTTTTTGTTGTTGAGGTTTTTTAGGGTGTTTTAGCTTTGTTGTTGAAGTTGAGTTGATCTAGATTGGTTTTTAGCTTGGTCGTTGTAGGCTGGTTTCAGTGGTTCTATTTAGCTTTGGGTTGTTTGCTTTAGGTCATTTTGGTCAGGTTATGTCATTTGGTTTCGTATTTTTGAGGTTGGTTTAGATCGGTCGCTTTAGGTAGTTTTATCCTTTATTAGATTGGTTTTAAGTTGTTTGAGATTGTTTAATGGTTATTTTAGGTTAAGATTGGTTGGTTTCAGTTTGTTTAGCTTGTTTGGTTCTAGGTTGCTTCAGGTTGGTTGAGAAATGCCGGTTTATGTAGTTTTAGATTGTTTTAGGTAGGATTTTTTTAGATCATTTGGTTTAGATAGGTTTGTTTTAGGATTGTTTAGGTTGGTTTATTTTGTTTGGTTTAGGTAATTTGTTGTAGATTGTTTAAGGTTCTGTTTAGGTTGTTGGTGGCTGATTGAAGTTTTTTAAGGCAGATTGGTTTAGCTTCTTTAAGGTTGGTTTAGGTGAGCTGTTCTATGCTGGTTTGGGCAGGCTGTTCTAGCTAAGTTTAGGGCCAGCTCGTGGAGCAGCTGGCACCCAGCCCAAATGGCCCAAAGAAGCCGTGGCAAGGGGCCGTGCTCAGCGCTGCAGAGGAAGGCAAAAAACCCCCGGAGACGCTTGCCGTCCCACCTGGGGGAAAAAAAAAGCCTTCCTCCCCCCAGCTGCAGGGCACGAGAGGCCATCTTCCTGGTGCTTGAGCAGCAGGCAGGATCCGAGCCAAAAGGGCCCAGAGGAGCTCTGCAAAGTGGTCATGCTCAATGCTGCAGAGGAAGGCAAAAAACCCCCGGGGACCAGTGCCAATCTGCCCCGGGGGAAAAAATTCCTTCCTGACCCCAGTGCTGGCGATCGGCTGTTCCCTGAGCATGTGAGCCAGACCTGGCTCCTTGTCCCACAGGCTGCTCACGCCTCCCAGGACCTGCCCAAGCCCTATCCTATCCTATCCTATCCTATCCTATCCTATCCTATCCTATCCTATCCTATCCTATCCTATCCTATCCTATCTATCCTATCCTGTCCTCCCTTGAGCTGGAGTCATCTCCTGGACTCCCGAGAGTGCTCAAATGCCCCTGACCTGATGGACCTTGGCGGGGACTAGAATGCTTCCTGTGCCTGGTGGGACACCAGTGGTTGTCCCAAAGCACTGCAACCCCTTGCAACCCCTTTACATCCTAGTTCTTACGGCTCCTGAGCCTGGCTCCACAGGGGATGAAGATGGTGAGCTCTGCAGTGCTCCTCCCGAAGGAATTCCCTTGGTCTTGCCACTGCTATCCAGCTGAAAAGGATTTTGAGCCATCAGATAAGCTTGGAAGGTGGCCCTGTCAGTCCGTGTGGCATTCCTTCCCAATGCAGCAAGTGACGTGCTGCTGCGCTGTCATTTATGGTGACGCTGTCTGCTCGGGAAGAAGTCCTGAATGGTTTTGTGCTGTTTACCGTATCTTTCCTTGGACTTGATAGCTCTTTTCCTGCTTTGGCTTTCATCCTGGATATCGTCCTTGAAGAGCTCTGCAGTGCTCCTCAAGAAGAAATTCCCGTGGTCTTGCCACTGCTACCCAGCTGAAAAGGATTTCCATCCATGAGCTGAGGTTTGAAGGTGGCCCTGGCAGCAGATTGTCTTACAGTGGAGAACCTCCAGCAGCCTCACGCAAGCTCTTCCTCCCTCAGCCCCTGCCCTGTGATGCCACCAGCTCCTCAAGTGCTTCCTCCGGGATGTGTTGGGGCTGCCCCCGGGCCAGCTCTGGCAGTGGACGCGGGACCCGGCTGCTCCTTTTGATCCTGCCCAGGGCATTGTGAGCTCTGCGTTGCCGGGTGCTGGCATTGTGACGTGGGGGTGACAGAGCCCCACGTGTGCATCCCCGCCCGCCCCCAATCCGCCCAGCACCCTATGGAGGAAGCCTTTGGGGTGCTGGCCCCAAATCAGTCCCTGAGCTGAAGAGGCCCAGGAGGCTGTCCCTGCCCTTGGTGTGCATTCACTGGGCAGAGCTGCTGGGTGTCCCTGAGGCCTCCTCTGCCGCTCGGCTCCCCAGAACAAACCTCCTGCTGTTTCTCTTCTCTCAGGCAGAAACCAGCCCTGCAGCCTCGAGGCCACCCTAGTAGCCATCTCCTCTCTGCCCCACATAAAATGCCCACTGGGTCCCACAGCAAGGAAGACCAGGGACTCAATCCAGCTGGACACAAACCCTTTCCTGAGGCATAAAGAGAGTGATTTTGAGAGCTGCAGAGAGCAGAAGCAGGAATAGAGACCAAGCTTTCCCTGGTTCCTGAAGAGGGAGAACCTTGAGAATGAGGCGCGGGACTGACCATGCCCAAAAGAAGAAGAAGGAGGAGAAGATGGTGATGACGGGTGTGGTACCGTGGGATGTTTTCCAGAGCTACGTGACACGTAGCGATGACGAGCAGACTGTTTGCCTTCCGCAGCTTGTTTTGCTGCCGTGCTTCTTGGGCAGGGATGCACGAGGAGCGCTTTGGTCCCTGCCAGGCGCTTGTGTTGCCCGCAGGGAGAGGTGCCGAGTGGCAGCTGCGGATGTTGCAGCCGGGCTGGAGCCCTTCCAAGCAGGGGCTGTTTTGGTGGAGGGAGGTTTTTGGTTTTGGTAGCTTGGTTGAGGTTGTTGAGGTGGTTGGAGGTGGTTTGTTTGAGGCAGGTTCTTCTTTGAGGGTGGTTGTGGGAGGCTGGGTTGGTGAAGGCTGGTGGGTTTAGGTAGCTTGATGGAGGTGATATTTGGTTGAAGTTGTTTTCCCCTTGGTTGTTTTAGGTGGGGTATGTGAAGTTGTTTTCATTGAGGTTGTTTTCAGTATTTTGTTGGAGGTTGGTGTAGGTGGTTTGGTTGAGGTTGTTTAGATGATTTGAGGTTGGGTGGCTTAGGTTGGTTCTGTTATAAAGCTTCAGTTGCCATGGGGGGACTCGAACCCACGAGCGGAGAGTCTGTTCACCCTTCTCCCACTTCCATGCAGTCATTAGCGGGTCCATCCTGGCTCCCGTGACCGGGACGCAACAGAAGGCTCACTCAGGGTTACTCGATCTACCCCCAAGATGGCTAGCGGCTGACCCCCTTCTGGTGGAGTCAAGTCAGTAGCCCCCTTAGGCAGGTGCCCATTTACAGCAATATGGGGAATCTGGCCATGCGGAGGCTTCCCTCGCCAGTTGCTGGCCCCCCATGTTACAGGCCCACGTTACAGTAAAACAGCAGCATACCTTATCCGCTTAATTCAAAAAGTCGTCGTCTGCCCCCGCGGTGACCAGCCGGAGTGGAACGGAGCCCCTCTGAAATAAAAGGTTCGGGACACGTCTGGGAGGTCCGTTTCTCTCAGGCGGTCCGCACAGCCGGGCAGAGCTTGTGCCTTCGTGGTCGCCAAAATTGATACGTGGAAACAACTTTACAACCTATAAAGTCATAAAACTTTACAACGTGCAAGGTTTATAAAGCGGGTGTGTTTATCTGATATCGGGCGCAAGGGGGATCGTTCCACCGTTCATGCGCACCTTCTAACACTATGAGGTGTGTTTAAATACAGCAAGGTGTTAGGTATTCATAATGACCCCAGGAACGCCTATACTTATTCATAACCTTTCCCCGCTTCTTATTAAAATGAGTCCCAGGTCATAATTTGCAAAGTCTCCTCCTAGGCAGCTCCCTGTTGCGCCTGCGCAGTGCCATCTGGTGGTCTTGAGGAGGGGTCTTTGGATGAGGGCTCCTTCAGCTTCCTCACAGTGAACTTTTTACCTTTGGCTCATTATGTTGAATTGACTGGGACCCAAGCTGCCAAGTCGATTGAAACCAGGCTGGCACCCCCTTTTGCTCTAAATCTTTGTTATCTTGTCTCCTCAAGTTTACAGCTGGGTGCAGTAAAACTTCTTATCTTGGCATTCGAGGGGGTTCTGTTTTTCTTAGCATAAGTCTACATAAAGCTCTAAACTAAGCACTTATTGTGTGCCTAAGCCTTAAAGTGGTAGTTTGTTAGTAGGCACCCATGATATGTTTAGTTAACCCTTAAAATGGTAGTTCCCTCTATCATCTCCCCTCCCCCCCATCCCCTGTCTCTCACCCCTTCTCCCCCCCTCTTCCCCCCACCCCCTTCCCCTCTCTCTCCCGCGCTCCCCGCTCTGTCCCCCCTCCCCGTCCTATCCCTCTCTCCTCACTCCCCCTCCCTCCCTCCCTCCCTCTCTCTCCCCCCTCCCTCCTCTTTTCCCTAAAAAACACTTTCAAGGACACAAAACACAATGGATACAAAGTGTTTATTTTTATTTTATTTTAGGTTCTTGAAGGTTGGTTAGTTGCTTGCTGTTGGTGTAGGTTGGGTTAGGTGAGTTGTTCTATGCTGGTTTGGGTGTGCTGTTCTAGCTAAGTTTAGGGCCAGCTCGTGGAGCAGCAGGCACCCAGCCCAAATGGCCCAAAGAAGCCGTGGCAAGGGGCCGTGCTCAGCGCTGCAGAGGAAGGCAAAAAACCCCCGGAGACGCTTGCTGTCCCACCTGGGGGAAAAAAAAAGCCTTCCTCCCCCCAGCTGCAGGGCACGAGAGGCCATCTTCCTGGTGCTTGAGCAGCAGGCAGGATCCGAGCCAAAAGGGCCCAGAGGAGCTCTGCAAAGTGGTCATGCTCGATGCTGCAGAGGAAGGCAAAAAACCCCCGGGGACCAGTGCCAATCTGCCCCGGGGGAAAAAATTCCTTCCTGACCCCAGTGCTGGCGATCGGCTGTTCCCTGAGCATGTGAGCCAGACCTGGCTCCTTGTCCCACAGGCTGCTCACGCCTCCCAGGACCTGCCCAAGCCCTAGCCTATCCTATCCTAGCCTAGCCTGTCCTACCTTGCACTGGAGCCATCTCCTGGACTTGGGAGAGTGCCCAAAGGCCTCTCACCTGACGGACCTTGGGGGCAAGAACGCTTTGGAAAATCCTGCTTCCAAGTGTCCTGTCAAGAATTCATGAGCAAACCTGGGCAGAGAAAACAAAATGCCAGAGATGAAACTTACTGCACGTAACAAGAGGACACAACAGAGATGACGGAGGAAAACAGCAAGAGGGGAAGGAGAGGAGGAGCAGAGAACACATGAGTAAACGAGACCCTTGAATCTCACCCAATCAGAGGAGTAAGAGAAGGGTTCCAAAAGACCAGGCTCTGAATACAAAGCATACCTCGTAAGGTTTTGTCTCCAAACTTTTCCTCTTTTGAAGGCAAGGTGCAGATCCCACGCTGTCCTTTGGTCTCCGACGTCCTCCACCGGCGTCCTTTGGTCCCCGACGGTCTCTGGCGGTCTCCAGTGGGCTTCTGTGCGCACACACACACACACGCACGCACACATCTGCTTTTTATTTTCTATATCTACACATTTCTATTAACTCTAGAGTCTGTATACACGTCTACAGGGAGAAGGAGAAAAAGTCTGACTTATTTGTGCAATGTGCAAACCTTTTCCCTTGAAGGCAAGCTCCAGCTCCAGCGCTGCCCTTGGGTGTCCTGGCCGTCTGTGGTGGCTCCTGAGGACTCCTCCCGGTGCTCTGGGGCTGCCGACCAGAAGATGGCAGCGACTCTCCTCGCCTCTTCCCCAGGCCCCAGGGCAGAGGAGATGCCCCGGCATGAGGGCCGGGGGTGCGGGTTGGGAAGCCGGGCTCACCTGCGGCTCCAGAGCGGCTGCTGCTCCGGCCCGGCCCATCCCATCCCGTCCCATGCCCCGGAGGCGGCTAGTGGCGGCTGCGGGGGCGGCGCCGCTTGTGCCCAGGCGCCTGCTTGGGGGCTCTGGGAGAGCCCCCGGCCGTCCTGCGGCGCTTCGGGCACCACGGCGCTGGGGGCTGCCCGCCCATGCTGCTCTTGTGCCCCAGCAGCCCTGCCTGAGGCGGGTCCACGTCCATCGGCTCCGCCTCCTCCCGAGGCGGGTCGATGTCCATGGGCTGCTCCTCCTCCTCCCGGGGTGGGTCAACCTCCATCGGCTCCTCCTCTCGCCTGTGGGCGGTGCTGGTGCTCGCCACAGGCTGCCGCCGTTTCTTGGGCGGCGGAGCCATGGGCCGGGGGGTCCGTGAGCCTCCTCTTCTCTCTTCTGCTCGCTGCGGCCTCTTCTCTCCGAGCGCTGGCGCGGCTGGCACGGCTGTGCTCCAACTGCCACAACAGAGGCTCGCGGCGTCCCCAGCGAACGCTGCGGTGGCCGGCATGGCGGCCCGCAGGGCCACGAGGGCCCCGTCGCGGGGCCATTTTGCTCTGCAGTGCTGTCAGTGCTTGCATTTGGTTTGCCTCGCCTCGGATGGAACCAGCTCCTTTGCCTTTTGTCTTGAGGAAAGACCGACAGCCGCACATCTTTTGACAATATCTTTTACCAGCACGACAAACCTGGCACTTGTATTGCACAATTATCCTGTGCTAAGGGATTCTGCTGTTTCTTTAGTGCTGTAGGATGAAGAATGCAAAAGGTGTTTGAAGAGACAGTGCTCGTTCCCGCGTTTACCGGCACACGGGGCGGGGCCGAGGAGCGACGGCTCTGCCATCCGCTCGTCGGGGCTGCTGGCTCGGTCTTTGCGGGAGGCGGTAGCGATTGCTCGGGTCTGTGTCCAGCATGGCGGCCAAGGCGAGCGACAGCCCCTCTCAGCTGCTGCTGCCGCTCGGTAAGCGGCGCCGCGACGCTTCCGCGCTCTCCCGGTGCCCGGGCGGGGCTGCGCTGGGGCCCGGCCTGTGCCCGGCGGGCGGGCGGAGAGGGCGAGGCCGCTTGCGGCAGGCGTGGATGGCGCGCTCGGCGCCGCCGCTTGGCGGGCAGCTGGAGCGGGGGGAGCGGCTGTGCCCGCCGGGTCCGGCGGTGTCGGCCGGTGCGGGAAAATCCCGTCGAAGAGGTTACAGGCTTGTGAGTATTATTTCTGCTTCTTGTTGCTCTTTCATTTTGTGTTTCCTGAGGGAAAACTTGCTGTAAGGTCTGTAAGCCAAACGTGTTTGTTTTTTTGGAATGTTTGCCAGCTGAGTAGTTTCTGCCTTGGACTGAATCCTTGGGGGTGATCTGTTCGGGGCAGCCCTGTCATAGAGTAGCAGTTGCGTGACCGATCCTTGTCATCGGGTTCCTACCTGGTAGCCTTGATTTGGCGTGGGTTGTTGTGTTGAACTTCTCCGTAGTGAGTTTGGTTTTCCATTTCCTGAAGGTCTAGGCAAAGATTAAACAAATGAGTGGACTTAAAGAGAAGTATTTATTATTTGGTCATGCCATGTTGCTCTTTGAAACCTGTTTTGATTCTTGGTGATATTCAAGAAATTGCCGCGACTCAGAGGGCAAATCTTGATGTGCTGAGCAGAAGAGTGCAATGGATCTTTTTGCTTGCCAGGTAGCTTTCCTGACCCATGTGGCCAGTTGATCAAGATTCCACTGCACGCCTGAGAGAGTGAGAAAGATCCTCTCCCTCCTTAAATAATGACCGTGATGCTAATGGGATGAAATACTCTTCTTGATCAGCCTGGATGTCAGTCAAGCTCTGTCCCATCTCTGCCCCCCTTCCTCGACAGGTCCCATCCCTGGGCAGAGCAGTCAGAATGTCCTTGGCTCTCAGACCAGAGCAATTACAAGCATTAGTTCTGTGCTGGGGTGTTAGCTCTTGTTCTCAAACTAATTCCAAATAATGAGCGTGCGAGCTGTGAAAAAGAAAGGTTTCTAACTGCCTGAAGAAAATCAGTTTGCTTTCGGTGAAAACAGCACAATTTCTTTCAGGTATGGAGCCCTCAGGGCTCTGTCAGGGCTTGCTTTTCTCCTCTGCCTTCTTTTCCCTTCCCTTCCCCCTTCCCTCTCCCTTCCTTCACTCTTCCCTAAAAACCACTTCCCAGGACACAAAACGCAATGGATACAAGTGTTTCTATTTTATTCTGGTTGATTTTATTTTTTAATGTACTTCCTTTGATGTTATTTGATGTCATTTCTGTTTCTCACTCTGTTTCAGAGCCAGTGCTCACAATCCTTAACGCAAGCCCACGTGTAGCCAGGAGCAGGCTGCTGCGTTCTTCACTTTAGCTTGAACAAACAGCCCTTGCAGGCTGGCAAAGGCAAGTCCCAGAGCTGCAGAGAGCAGCAGCAGGAATAGAGGCCAAGCTTTCCCTGGTTCCTGAAGAGGGAGAACCTTGAGAATGAGGCGCGGGACTGACCACGCACAAAAGAAGAGGTATGTGGTACTGTGGGATCTTTTCCAAAGCATCACATGTAGCGATGACAAGCAGGTGTTTTGCCTTCCACAGCTTGTTTTGCTGCCGTGCTTCTTGGGCAGGGATGCACGAGAAGCGCTCTGGTCCCGGCCAGGCGCTGGTGTTGCCCGCAGGGAGAGGTGCCGAGTGGCAGCTGCGGATGTTGCTTCCTGTTCCTGACAGGACACCAGTGGCTGTTCCAAAGCACTGGGTCCCCATGCAACACCTCTGCATCCTGTTCCCTGCATCTGCCTTCTTTGTCTGTAACTTGTTTGGGTTTTACCTGTTTCTTTCTACCTTGTTTGTTTTTTTGTTTTGGTGGTGGTGTTTGTTGTTTCTCTTGTTGCTGTTGTTCTGGTTTTGTTGGGGTTTTTTAAGTTTGTTTAGTTTGGTTGGTGTAGGTCAGTTTCTATGAGTTGGTTTTGGTAGGCTTTTTGAGACTGGTTGTTCGAAGGTGGTTGTTTGACGCTGTATTACGTTGTTGGTAGGTTGTGTGTTCGTAGGTCACTGAAGGCTGGTTGTTTTAGGTTAAGGTTTGTTAAGTTTGGTTTAGGTTGGCGGTCTTAGCTGCTTGTTTCAGGTTTGATGGTTTAGCTTGGTTTGGGTTGGTTAGTTTAGGTGGGCGGGTTCAGGTTGTTTGATGTGATGTTCTTAGCGCTGCTCTGTGTGGTTTAGCTGAGGAGGTTTCTTTTTCTCGGTTTTGCTGGGTTCTTTGGTTGGTGCTGTTTTCTGAGGATTCTTTAGCACTGGCTGTGTTAGTTTGGTTTAGGTTTCTGGTTTTAGTAGCTCGGTTCAGTTTGTTGCGGTCGTTTGAGGTTGGTTTGAGGCAGGTTCTTTGAGGGTGGTTGTGAGAGGCTGGTTGTTGAAGGCTGGTGGGTTCAGGTTGCTTGATGCAGGTGATTTTTGGTTGAAGTTGTCTTCCGTCGGTTGCTGTAGGTGGCGTATCTGAAGCTGTTTTCATTGAGGCTGTTTTCTGTAGTTTGGTTGAGGTTTGTTTAGATGATTTTAAGTTGGGGGTGGGTTGGTTATTTGAGGTTGTTTCTTTTCAGTAAGCAGCTTAGGTGGGTTGGTGGGTGTCTGTGTTTTTAGGTAGGTTGGTTTAGGCAGGTTTGGTTTACATTGTTTAGGTCGCTTGAAGGGTTTCTGTTAAGGTTGGTTCAGGTTGTTTGGTTTAGGTTGGTTTAGTTATTTCCTGGTAGGTTGTTTAGGGCAGTGTTATGCACGGTGCATGTTTTGCAGATGGGTTCCTTCAGGCTGGGGTGGCTTAGATTGGTTGTTGAGGGTGCTTTAGGTGGTTTGGTTAGATGTACATTGTGTTTAGTTGGTTTTCGGTTGTGTCTGGATGCTTTGGATGTGAGTGCAATCTCGCTGGGACACGTGTCCCCCCACTAATCACCAGGCTCGATTGGGCTGTTTCTGCTGTCTCGGCAGACGTCCCCTTCCTCCTTCCCTGCTCCACGTGTTTCCCTGCCTTGCTCAAAGAGGACGACGTTCCCGGCTAGAGGCGAACCATAGCTAGGTCAAGGGTATACGGTAGCTGCGCTGTGCTTGAGGACCTCCAAACAAGCTCAGGGTCCGTTAGGAGGAGAACCTGGGGTAGTCAGGCTTCCAAGACTGCAGGCACATCCAAGTGAGACACTGCCTGGGGTAGGGTGGCTGGTGGTTGGGTTTTTGTTGTTGAGGTTTTTTAGGGTGTTTTAGCTTTGTTGTTGAAGTTGAGTTGATCTAGATTGGTTTTTAGCTTGGTCGTTGTAGGCTGGTTTCAGTGGTTCTATTTAGCTTTGGGTTGTTTGCTTTAGGTCATTTTGGTCAGGTTATGTCATTTGGTTTCGTATTTTTGAGGTTGGTTTAGATCGGTCGCTTTAGGTAGTTTTATCCTTTATTAGATTGGTTTTAAGTTGTTTGAGATTGTTTAATGGTTATTTTAGGTTAAGATTGGTTGGTTTCAGTTTGTTTAGCTTGTTTGGTTCTAGGTTGCTTCAGGTTGGTTGAGAAATGCCGGTTTATGTAGTTTTAGATTGTTTTAGGTAGGATTTTTTTAGATCATTTGGTTTAGATAGGTTTGTTTTAGGATTGTTTAGGTTGGTTTATTTTGTTTGGTTTAGGTAATTTGTTGTAGATTGTTTAAGGTTCTGTTTAGGTTGTTGGTGGCTGATTGAAGTTTTTTAAGGCAGATTGGTTTAGCTTCTTTAAGGTTGGTTTAGGTGAGCTGTTCTATGCTGGTTTGGGCAGGCTGTTCTAGCTAAGTTTAGGGCCAGCTCGTGGAGCAGCTGGCACCCAGCCCAAATGGCCCAAAGAAGCCGTGGCAAGGGGCCGTGCTCAGCGCTGCAGAGGAAGGCAAAAAACCCCCGGAGACGCTTGCCGTCCCACCTGGGGGAAAAAAAAAGCCTTCCTCCCCCCAGCTGCAGGGCACGAGAGGCCATCTTCCTGGTGCTTGAGCAGCAGGCAGGATCCGAGCCAAAAGGGCCCAGAGGAGCTCTGCAAAGTGGTCATGCTCAATGCTGCAGAGGAAGGCAAAAAACCCCCGGGGACCAGTGCCAATCTGCCCCGGGGGAAAAAATTCCTTCCTGACCCCAGTGCTGGCGATCGGCTGTTCCCTGAGCATGTGAGCCAGACCTGGCTCCTTGTCCCACAGGCTGCTCACGCCTCCCAGGACCTGCCCAAGCCCTATCCTATCCTATCCTATCCTATCCTATCCTATCCTATCCTATCCTATCCTATCCTATCCTATCTATCCTATCCTGTCCTCCCTTGAGCTGGAGTCATCTCCTGGACTCCCGAGAGTGCTCAAATGCCCCTGACCTGATGGACCTTGGCGGGGACTAGAATGCTTCCTGTGCCTGGTGGGACACCAGTGGTTGTCCCAAAGCACTGCAACCCCTTGCAACCCCTTTACATCCTAGTTCTTACGGCTCCTGAGCCTGGCTCCACAGGGGATGAAGATGGTGAGCTCTGCAGTGCTCCTCCCGAAGGAATTCCCTTGGTCTTGCCACTGCTATCCAGCTGAAAAGGATTTTGAGCCATCAGATAAGCTTGGAAGGTGGCCCTGTCAGTCCGTGTGGCATTCCTTCCCAATGCAGCAAGTGACGTGCTGCTGCGCTGTCATTTATGGTGACGCTGTCTGCTCGGGAAGAAGTCCTGAATGGTTTTGTGCTGTTTACCGTATCTTTCCTTGGACTTGATAGCTCTTTTCCTGCTTTGGCTTTCATCCTGGATATCGTCCTTGAAGAGCTCTGCAGTGCTCCTCAAGAAGAAATTCCCGTGGTCTTGCCACTGCTACCCAGCTGAAAAGGATTTCCATCCATGAGCTGAGGTTTGAAGGTGGCCCTGGCAGCAGATTGTCTTACAGTGGAGAACCTCCAGCAGCCTCACGCAAGCTCTTCCTCCCTCAGCCCCTGCCCTGTGATGCCACCAGCTCCTCAAGTGCTTCCTCCGGGATGTGTTGGGGCTGCCCCCGGGCCAGCTCTGGCAGTGGACGCGGGACCCGGCTGCTCCTTTTGATCCTGCCCAGGGCATTGTGAGCTCTGCGTTGCCGGGTGCTGGCATTGTGACGTGGGGGTGACAGAGCCCCACGTGTGCATCCCCGCCCGCCCCCAATCCGCCCAGCACCCTATGGAGGAAGCCTTTGGGGTGCTGGCCCCAAATCAGTCCCTGAGCTGAAGAGGCCCAGGAGGCTGTCCCTGCCCTTGGTGTGCATTCACTGGGCAGAGCTGCTGGGTGTCCCTGAGGCCTCCTCTGCCGCTCGGCTCCCCAGAACAAACCTCCTGCTGTTTCTCTTCTCTCAGGCAGAAACCAGCCCTGCAGCCTCGAGGCCACCCTAGTAGCCATCTCCTCTCTGCCCCACATAAAATGCCCACTGGGTCCCACAGCAAGGAAGACCAGGGACTCAATCCAGCTGGACACAAACCCTTTCCTGAGGCATAAAGAGAGTGATTTTGAGAGCTGCAGAGAGCAGAAGCAGGAATAGAGACCAAGCTTTCCCTGGTTCCTGAAGAGGGAGAACCTTGAGAATGAGGCGCGGGACTGACCATGCCCAAAAGAAGAAGAAGGAGGAGAAGATGGTGATGACGGGTGTGGTACCGTGGGATGTTTTCCAGAGCTACGTGACACGTAGCGATGACGAGCAGACTGTTTGCCTTCCGCAGCTTGTTTTGCTGCCGTGCTTCTTGGGCAGGGATGCACGAGGAGCGCTTTGGTCCCTGCCAGGCGCTTGTGTTGCCCGCAGGGAGAGGTGCCGAGTGGCAGCTGCGGATGTTGCAGCCGGGCTGGAGCCCTTCCAAGCAGGGGCTGTTTTGGTGGAGGGAGGTTTTTGGTTTTGGTAGCTTGGTTGAGGTTGTTGAGGTGGTTGGAGGTGGTTTGTTTGAGGCAGGTTCTTCTTTGAGGGTGGTTGTGGGAGGCTGGGTTGGTGAAGGCTGGTGGGTTTAGGTAGCTTGATGGAGGTGATATTTGGTTGAAGTTGTTTTCCCCTTGGTTGTTTTAGGTGGGGTATGTGAAGTTGTTTTCATTGAGGTTGTTTTCAGTATTTTGTTGGAGGTTGGTGTAGGTGGTTTGGTTGAGGTTGTTTAGATGATTTGAGGTTGGGTGGCTTAGGTTGGTTCTGTTATAAAGCTTCAGTTGCCATGGGGGGACTCGAACCCACGAGCGGAGAGTCTGTTCACCCTTCTCCCACTTCCATGCAGTCATTAGCGGGTCCATCCTGGCTCCCGTGACCGGGACGCAACAGAAGGCTCACTCAGGGTTACTCGATCTACCCCCAAGATGGCTAGCGGCTGACCCCCTTCTGGTGGAGTCAAGTCAGTAGCCCCCTTAGGCAGGTGCCCATTTACAGCAATATGGGGAATCTGGCCATGCGGAGGCTTCCCTCGCCAGTTGCTGGCCCCCCATGTTACAGGCCCACGTTACAGTAAAACAGCAGCATACCTTATCCGCTTAATTCAAAAAGTCGTCGTCTGCCCCCGCGGTGACCAGCCGGAGTGGAACGGAGCCCCTCTGAAATAAAAGGTTCGGGACACGTCTGGGAGGTCCGTTTCTCTCAGGCGGTCCGCACAGCCGGGCAGAGCTTGTGCCTTCGTGGTCGCCAAAATTGATACGTGGAAACAACTTTACAACCTATAAAGTCATAAAACTTTACAACGTGCAAGGTTTATAAAGCGGGTGTGTTTATCTGATATCGGGCGCAAGGGGGATCGTTCCACCGTTCATGCGCACCTTCTAACACTATGAGGTGTGTTTAAATACAGCAAGGTGTTAGGTATTCATAATGACCCCAGGAACGCCTATACTTATTCATAACCTTTCCCCGCTTCTTATTAAAATGAGTCCCAGGTCATAATTTGCAAAGTCTCCTCCTAGGCAGCTCCCTGTTGCGCCTGCGCAGTGCCATCTGGTGGTCTTGAGGAGGGGTCTTTGGATGAGGGCTCCTTCAGCTTCCTCACAGTGAACTTTTTACCTTTGGCTCATTATGTTGAATTGACTGGGACCCAAGCTGCCAAGTCGATTGAAACCAGGCTGGCACCCCCTTTTGCTCTAAATCTTTGTTATCTTGTCTCCTCAAGTTTACAGCTGGGTGCAGTAAAACTTCTTATCTTGGCATTCGAGGGGGTTCTGTTTTTCTTAGCATAAGTCTACATAAAGCTCTAAACTAAGCACTTATTGTGTGCCTAAGCCTTAAAGTGGTAGTTTGTTAGTAGGCACCCATGATATGTTTAGTTAACCCTTAAAATGGTAGTTCCCTCTATCATCTCCCCTCCCCCCCATCCCCTGTCTCTCACCCCTTCTCCCCCCCTCTTCCCCCCACCCCCTTCCCCTCTCTCTCCCGCGCTCCCCGCTCTGTCCCCCCTCCCCGTCCTATCCCTCTCTCCTCACTCCCCCTCCCTCCCTCCCTCCCTCTCTCTCCCCCCTCCCTCCTCTTTTCCCTAAAAAACACTTTCAAGGACACAAAACACAATGGATACAAAGTGTTTATTTTTATTTTATTTTAGGTTCTTGAAGGTTGGTTAGTTGCTTGCTGTTGGTGTAGGTTGGGTTAGGTGAGTTGTTCTATGCTGGTTTGGGTGTGCTGTTCTAGCTAAGTTTAGGGCCAGCTCGTGGAGCAGCAGGCACCCAGCCCAAATGGCCCAAAGAAGCCGTGGCAAGGGGCCGTGCTCAGCGCTGCAGAGGAAGGCAAAAAACCCCCGGAGACGCTTGCTGTCCCACCTGGGGGAAAAAAAAAGCCTTCCTCCCCCCAGCTGCAGGGCACGAGAGGCCATCTTCCTGGTGCTTGAGCAGCAGGCAGGATCCGAGCCAAAAGGGCCCAGAGGAGCTCTGCAAAGTGGTCATGCTCGATGCTGCAGAGGAAGGCAAAAAACCCCCGGGGACCAGTGCCAATCTGCCCCGGGGGAAAAAATTCCTTCCTGACCCCAGTGCTGGCGATCGGCTGTTCCCTGAGCATGTGAGCCAGACCTGGCTCCTTGTCCCACAGGCTGCTCACGCCTCCCAGGACCTGCCCAAGCCCTAGCCTATCCTATCCTAGCCTAGCCTGTCCTACCTTGCACTGGAGCCATCTCCTGGACTTGGGAGAGTGCCCAAAGGCCTCTCACCTGACGGACCTTGGGGGCAAGAACGCTTTGGAAAATCCTGCTTCCAAGTGTCCTGTCAAGAATTCATGAGCAAACCTGGGCAGAGAAAACAAAATGCCAGAGATGAAACTTACTGCACGTAACAAGAGGACACAACAGAGATGACGGAGGAAAACAGCAAGAGGGGAAGGAGAGGAGGAGCAGAGAACACATGAGTAAACGAGACCCTTGAATCTCACCCAATCAGAGGAGTAAGAGAAGGGTTCCAAAAGACCAGGCTCTGAATACAAAGCATACCTCGTAAGGTTTTGTCTCCAAACTTTTCCTCTTTTGAAGGCAAGGTGCAGATCCCACGCTGTCCTTTGGTCTCCGACGTCCTCCACCGGCGTCCTTTGGTCCCCGACGGTCTCTGGCGGTCTCCAGTGGGCTTCTGTGCGCACACACACACACACGCACGCACACATCTGCTTTTTATTTTCTATATCTACACATTTCTATTAACTCTAGAGTCTGTATACACGTCTACAGGGAGAAGGAGAAAAAGTCTGACTTATTTGTGCAATGTGCAAACCTTTTCCCTTGAAGGCAAGCTCCAGCTCCAGCGCTGCCCTTGGGTGTCCTGGCCGTCTGTGGTGGCTCCTGAGGACTCCTCCCGGTGCTCTGGGGCTGCCGACCAGAAGATGGCAGCGACTCTCCTCGCCTCTTCCCCAGGCCCCAGGGCAGAGGAGATGCCCCGGCATGAGGGCCGGGGGTGCGGGTTGGGAAGCCGGGCTCACCTGCGGCTCCAGAGCGGCTGCTGCTCCGGCCCGGCCCATCCCATCCCGTCCCATGCCCCGGAGGCGGCTAGTGGCGGCTGCGGGGGCGGCGCCGCTTGTGCCCAGGCGCCTGCTTGGGGGCTCTGGGAGAGCCCCCGGCCGTCCTGCGGCGCTTCGGGCACCACGGCGCTGGGGGCTGCCCGCCCATGCTGCTCTTGTGCCCCAGCAGCCCTGCCTGAGGCGGGTCCACGTCCATCGGCTCCGCCTCCTCCCGAGGCGGGTCGATGTCCATGGGCTGCTCCTCCTCCTCCCGGGGTGGGTCAACCTCCATCGGCTCCTCCTCTCGCCTGTGGGCGGTGCTGGTGCTCGCCACAGGCTGCCGCCGTTTCTTGGGCGGCGGAGCCATGGGCCGGGGGGTCCGTGAGCCTCCTCTTCTCTCTTCTGCTCGCTGCGGCCTCTTCTCTCCGAGCGCTGGCGCGGCTGGCACGGCTGTGCTCCAACTGCCACAACAGAGGCTCGCGGCGTCCCCAGCGAACGCTGCGGTGGCCGGCATGGCGGCCCGCAGGGCCACGAGGGCCCCGTCGCGGGGCCATTTTGCTCTGCAGTGCTGTCAGTGCTTGCATTTGGTTTGCCTCGCCTCGGATGGAACCAGCTCCTTTGCCTTTTGTCTTGAGGAAAGACCGACAGCCGCACATCTTTTGACAATATCTTTTACCAGCACGACAAACCTGGCACTTGTATTGCACAATTATCCTGTGCTAAGGGATTCTGCTGTTTCTTTAGTGCTGTAGGATGAAGAATGCAAAAGGTGTTTGAAGAGACAGTGCTCGTTCCCGCGTTTACCGGCACACGGCGCGGGGCCGAGGAGCGACGGCTCTGCCATCCGCTCGTCGGGGCTGCTGGCTCGGTCTTTGCGGGAGGCGGTAGCGATTGCTCGGGTCTGTGTCCAGCATGGCGGCCAAGGCGAGCGACAGCCCCTCTCAGCTGCTGCTGCCGCTCGGTAAGCGGCGCCGCGACGCTTCCGCGCTCTCCCGGTGCCCGGGCGGGGCTGCGCTGGGGCCCGGCCTGGGCCCGGCGGGCGGGCGGAGAGGGCGAGGCCGCTTGCGGCAGGCGTGGATGGCGCGCTCGGCGCCGCCGCTTGGCGGGCAGCTGGAGCGGGGGGAGCGGCTGTGCCCGCCGGGTCCGGCGGTGTCGGCCGGTGCGGGAAAATCCCGTCGAAGAGGTTACAGGCTTGTGAGTATTATTTCTGCTTCTTGTTGCTCTTTCATTTTGTGTTTCCTGAGGGAAAACTTGCTGTAAGGTCTGTAAGCCAAACGTGTTTGTTTTTTTGGAATGTTTGCCAGCTGAGTAGTTTCTGCCTTGGACTGAATCCTTGGGGGTGATCTGTTCGGGGCAGCCCTGTCATAGAGTAGCAGTTGCGTGACCGATCCTTGTCATCGGGTTCCTACCTGGTAGCCTTGATTTGGCGTGGGTTGTTGTGTTGAACTTCTCCGTAGTGAGTTTGGTTTTCCATTTCCTGAAGGTCTAGGCAAAGATTAAACAAATGAGTGGACTTAAAGAGAAGTATTTATTATTTGGTCATGCCATGTTGCTCTTTGAAACCTGTTTTGATTCTTGGTGATATTCAAGAAATTGCCGCGACTCAGAGGGCAAATCTTGATGTGCTGAGCAGAAGAGTGCAATGGATCTTTTTGCTTGCCAGGTAGCTTTCCTGACCCATGTGGCCAGTTGATCAAGATTCCACTGCACGCCTGAGAGAGTGAGAAAGATCCTCTCCCTCCTTAAATAATGACCGTGATGCTAATGGGATGAAATACTCTTCTTGATCAGCCTGGATGTCAGTCAAGCTCTGTCCCATCTCTGCCCCCCTTCCTCGACAGGTCCCATCCCTGGGCAGAGCAGTCAGAATGTCCTTGGCTCTCAGACCAGAGCAATTACAAGCATTAGTTCTGTGCTGGGGTGTTAGCTCTTGTTCTCAAACTAATTCCAAATAATGAGCGTGCGAGCTGTGAAAAAGAAAGGTTTCTAACTGCCTGAAGAAAATCAGTTTGCTTTCGGTGAAAACAGCACAATTTCTTTCAGGTATGGAGCCCTCAGGGCTCTGTCAGGGCTTGCTTTTCTCCTCTGCCTTCTTTTCCCTTCCCTTCCCCCTTCCCTCTCCCTTCCTTCACTCTTCCCTAAAAACCACTTCCCAGGACACAAAACGCAATGGATACAAGTGTTTCTATTTTATTCTGGTTGATTTTATTTTTTAATGTACTTCCTTTGATGTTATTTGATGTCATTTCTGTTTCTCACTCTGTTTCAGAGCCAGTGCTCACAATCCTTAACGCAAGCCCACGTGTAGCCAGGAGCAGGCTGCTGCGTTCTTCACTTTAGCTTGAACAAACAGCCCTTGCAGGCTGGCAAAGGCAAGTCCCAGAGCTGCAGAGAGCAGCAGCAGGAATAGAGGCCAAGCTTTCCCTGGTTCCTGAAGAGGGAGAACCTTGAGAATGAGGCGCGGGACTGACCACGCACAAAAGAAGAGGTATGTGGTACTGTGGGATCTTTTCCAAAGCATCACATGTAGCGATGACAAGCAGGTGTTTTGCCTTCCACAGCTTGTTTTGCTGCCGTGCTTCTTGGGCAGGGATGCACGAGAAGCGCTCTGGTCCCGGCCAGGCGCTGGTGTTGCCCGCAGGGAGAGGTGCCGAGTGGCAGCTGTGGATGTTGCTTCCTGTTCCTGACAGGACACCAGTGGCTGTTCCAAAGCACTGGGTCCCCATGCAACACCTCTGCATCCTGTTCCCTACATCTGCCTTCTTTGTCTGTAACTTGTTTGGGTTTTACCTGTTTCTTTCTACCTTGTTTGTTTTTTTGTTTTGGTGGTGGTGTTTGTTGTTTCTCTTGTTGCTGTTGTTCTGGTTTTGTTGGGGTTTTTTAAGTTTGTTTAGTTTGGTTGGTGTAGGTCAGTTTCTATGAGTTGGTTTTGGTAGGCTTTTTGAGACTGGTTGTTCGAAGGTGGTTGTTTGACGCTGTATTACGTTGTTGGTAGGTTGTGTGTTCGTAGGTCACTGAAGGCTGGTTGTTTTAGGTTAAGGTTTGTTAAGTTTGGTTTAGGTTGGCGGTCTTAGCTGCTTGTTTCAGGTTTGATGGTTTAGCTTGGTTTGGGTTGGTTAGTTTAGGTGGGCGGGTTCAGGTTGTTTGATGTGATGTTCTTAGCGCTGCTCTGTGTGGTTTAGCTGAGGAGGTTTCTTTTTCTCGGTTTTGCTGGGTTCTTTGGTTGGTGCTGTTTTCTGAGGATTCTTTAGCACTGGCTGTGTTAGTTTGGTTTAGGTTTCTGGTTTTAGTAGCTCGGTTCAGTTTGTTGCGGTCGTTTGAGGTTGGTTTGAGGCAGGTTCTTTGAGGGTGGTTGTGAGAGGCTGGTTGTTGAAGGCTGGTGGGTTCAGGTTGCTTGATGCAGGTGATTTTTGGTTGAAGTTGTCTTCCGTCGGTTGTTGTAGGTGGCGTATCTGAAGCTGTTTTCATTGAGGCTGTTTTCTGTAGTTTGGTTGAGGTTTGTTTAGATGATTTTAAGTTGGGGGTGGGTTGGTTATTTGAGGTTGTTTCTTTTCAGTAAGCAGCTTAGGTGGGTTGGTGGGTGTCTGTGTTTTTAGGTAGGTTGGTTTAGGCAGGTTTGGTTTACATTGTTTAGGTCGCTTGAAGGGTTTCTGTTAAGGTTGGTTCAGGTTGTTTGGTTTAGGTTGGTTTAGTTATTTCCTGGTAGGTTGTTTAGGGCAGTGTTATGCACGGTGCATGTTTTGCAGATGGGTTCCTTCAGGCTGGGGTGGCTTAGATTGGTTGTTGAGGGTGCTTTAGGTGGTTTGGTTAGATGTACATTGTGTTTAGTTGGTTTTCGGTTGTGTCTGGATGCTTTGGATGTGAGTGCAATCTCGCTGGGACACGTGTCCCCCCACTAATCACCAGGCTCGATTGGGCTGTTTCTGCTGTCTCGGCAGACGTCCCCTTCCTCCTTCCCTGCTCCACGTGTTTCCCTGCCTTGCTCAAAGAGGACGACGTTCCCGGCTAGAGGCGAACCATAGCTAGGTCAAGGGTATACGGTAGCTGCGCTGTGCTTGAGGACCTCCAAACAAGCTCAGGGTCCGTTAGGAGGAGAACCTGGGGTAGTCAGGCTTCCAAGACTGCAGGCACATCCAAGTGAGACACTGCCTGGGGTAGGGTGGCTGGTGGTTGGGTTTTTGTTGTTGAGGTTTTTTAGGGTGTTTTAGCTTTGTTGTTGAAGTTGAGTTGATCTAGATTGGTTTTTAGCTTGGTCGTTGTAGGCTGGTTTCAGTGGTTCTATTTAGCTTTGGGTTGTTTGCTTTAGGTCATTTTGGTCAGGTTATGTCATTTGGTTTCGTATTTTTGAGGTTGCTTTAGATCGGTCGCTTTAGGTAGTTTTATCCTTTATTAGATTGGTTTTAAGTTGTTTGAGATTGTTTAATGGTTATTTTAGGTTAAGATTGGTTGGTTTCAGTTTGTTTAGCTTGTTTGGTTCTAGGTTGCTTCAGGTTGGTTGAGAAATGCCGGTTTATGTAGTTTTAGATTGTTTTAGGTAGGATTTTTTTAGATCATTTGGTTTAGATAGGTTTGTTTTAGGATTGTTTAGGTTGGTTTATTTTGTTTGGTTTAGGTAATTTGTTGTAGATTGTTTAAGGTTCTGTTTAGGTTGTTGGTGGCTGATTGAAGTTTTTTAAGGCAGATTGGTTTAGCTTCTTTAAGGTTGGTTTAGGTGAGCTGTTCTATGCTGGTTTGGGCAGGCTGTTCTAGCTAAGTTTAGGGCCAGCTCGTGGAGCAGCTGGCACCCAGCCCAAATGGCCCAAAGAAGCCGTGGCAAGGGGCCGTGCTCAGCGCTGCAGAGGAAGGCAAAAAACCCCCGGAGACGCTTGCTGTCCCACCTGGGGGAAAAAAAAAGCCTTCCTCCCCCCAGCTGCAGGGCACGAGAGGCCATCTTCCTGGTGCTTGAGCAGCAGGCAGGATCCGAGCCAAAAGGGCCCAGAGGAGCTCTGCAAAGTGGTCATGCTCAATGCTGCAGAGGAAGGCAAAAAACCCCCGGGGACCAGTGCCAATCTGCCCCGGGGGAAAAAATTCCTTCCTGACCCCAGTGCTGGCGATCGGCTGTTCCCTGAGCATGTGAGCCAGACCTGGCTCCTTGTCCCACAGGCTGCTCACGCCTCCCAGGACCTGCCCAAGCCCTATCCTATCCTATCCTATCCTATCCTATCCTATCCTATCCTATCCTATCCTATCCTATCCTATCCTATTTATCCTATCCTGTCCTCCCTTGAGCTGGAGTCATCTCCTGGACTCCCGAGAGTGCTCAAATGCCCCTGACCTGATGGACCTTGGCGGGGACTAGAATGCTTCCTGTGCCTGGTGGGACACCAGTGGTTGTCCCAAAGCACTGCAACCCCTTGCAACCCCTTTACATCCTAGTTCTTACGGCTCCTGAGCCTGGCTCCACAGGGGATGAAGATGGTGAGCTCTGCAGTGCTCCTCCCGAAGGAATTCCCTTGGTCTTGCCACTGCTATCCAGCTGAAAAGGATTTTGAGCCATCAGATAAGCTTGGAAGGTGGCCCTGTCAGTCCGTGTGGCATTCCTTCCCAATGCAGCAAGTGACGTGCTGCTACGCTGTCATTTATGGTGACGCTGTCTGCTCGGGAAGAAGTCCTGAATGGTTTTGTGCTGTTTACCGTATCTTTCCTTGGACTTGATAGCTCTTTTCCTGCTTTGGCTTTCATCCTGGATATCGTCCTTGAAGAGCTCTGCAGTGCTCCTCAAGAAGAAATTCCCGTGGTCTTGCCACTGCTACCCAGCTGAAAAGGATTTCCATCCATGAGCTGAGGTTTGAAGGTGGCCCTGGCAGCAGATTGTCTTACAGTGGAGAACCTCCAGCAGCCTCACGCAAGCTCTTCCTCCCTCAGCCCCTGCCCTGTGATGCCACCAGCTCCTCAAGTGCTTCCTCCGGGATGTGTTGGGGCTGCCCCCGGGCCAGCTCTGGCAGTGGACGCGGGACCCGGCTGCTCCTTTTGATCCTGCCCAGGGCATTGTGAGCTCTGCGTTGCCGGGTGCTGGCATTGTGACGTGGGGGTGACAGAGCCCCACGTGTGCATCCCCGCCCGCCCCCAATCCGCCCAGCACCCTATGGAGGAAGCCTTTGGGGTGCTGGCCCCAAATCAGTCCCTGAGCTGAAGAGGCCCAGGAGGCTGTCCCTGCCCTTGGTGTGCATTCACTGGGCAGAGCTGCTGGGTGTCCCTGAGGCCTCCTCTGCCGCTCGGCTCCCCAGAACAAACCTCCTGCTGTTTCTCTTCTCTCAGGCAGAAACCAGCCCTGCAGCCTCGAGGCCACCCTAGTAGCCATCTCCTCTCTGCCCCACATAAAATGCCCACTGGGTCCCACAGCAAGGAAGACCAGGGACTCAATCCAGCTGGACACAAACCCTTTCCTGAGGCATAAAGAGAGTGATTTTGAGAGCTGCAGAGAGCAGCAGCAGGAATAGAGACCAAGCTTTCCCTGGTTCCTGAAGAGGGAGAACCTTGAGAATGAGGCGCGGGACTGACCATGCCCAAAAGAAGAAGAAGGAGGAGAAGATGGTGATGACGGGTGTGGTACCGTGGGATGTTTTCCAGAGCTACGTGACACGTAGCGATGACGAGCAGACTGTTTGCCTTCCGCAGCTTGTTTTGCTGCCGTGCTTCTTGGGCAGGGATGCACGAGGAGCGCTTTGGTCCCTGCCAGGCGCTTGTGTTGCCCGCAGGGAGAGGTGCCGAGTGGCAGCTGCGGATGTTGCAGCCGGGCTGGAGCCCTTCCAAGCAGGGGCTGTTTTGGTGGAGGGAGGTTTTTGGTTTTGGTAGCTTGGTTGAGGTTGTTGAGGTGGTTGGAGGTGGTTTGTTTGAGGCAGGTTCTTCTTTGAGGGTGGTTGTGGGAGGCTGGGTTGGTGAAGGCTGGTGGGTTTAGGTAGCTTGATGGAGGTGATATTTGGTTGAAGTTGTTTTCCCCTTGGTTGTTTTAGGTGGGGTATGTGAAGTTGTTTTCATTGAGGTTGTTTTCAGTATTTTGTTGGAGGTTGGTGTAGGTGGTTTGGTTGAGGTTGTTTAGATGATTTGAGGTTGGGTGGCTTAGGTTGGTTCTGTTATAAAGCTTCAGTTGCCATGGGGGGACTCGAACCCACGAGCGGAGAGTCTGTTCACCCTTCTCCCACTTCCATGCAGTCATTAGCGGGTCCATCCTGGCTCCCGTGACCGGGACGCAACAGAAGGCTCACTCAGGGTTACTCGATCTACCCCCAAGATGGCTAGCGGCTGACCCCCTTCTGGTGGAGTCAAGTCAGTAGCCCCCTTAGGCAGGTGCCCATTTACAGCAATATGGGGAATCTGGCCATGCGGAGGCTTCCCTCGCCAGTTGCTGGCCCCCCATGTTACAGGCCCACGTTACAGTAAAACAGCAGCATACCTTATCCGCTTAATTCAAAAAGTCGTCGTCTGCCCCCGCGGTGACCAGCCGGAGTGGAACGGAGCCCCTCTGAAATAAAAGGTTCGGGACACGTCTGGGAGGTCCGTTTCTCTCAGGCGGTCCGCACAGCCGGGCAGAGCTTGTGCCTTCGTGGTCGCCAAAATTGATACGTGGAAACAACTTTACAACCTATAAAGTCATAAAACTTTACAACGTGCAAGGTTTATAAAGCGGGTGTGTTTATCTGATATCGGGCGCAAGGGGGATCGTTCCACCGTTCATGCGCACCTTCTAACACTATGAGGTGTGTTTAAATACAGCAAGGTGTTAGGTATTCATAATGACCCCAGGAACGCCTATACTTATTCATAACCTTTCCCCGCTTCTTATTAAAATGAGTCCCAGGTCATAATTTGCAAAGTCTCCTCCTAGGCAGCTCCCTGTTGCGCCTGCGCAGTGCCATCTGGTGGTCTTGAGGAGGGGTCTTTGGATGAGGGCTCCTTCAGCTTCCTCACAGTGAACTTTTTACCTTTGGCTCATTATGTTGAATTGACTGGGACCCAAGCTGCCAAGTCGATTGAAACCAGGCTGGCACCCCCTTTTGCTCTAAATCTTTGTTATCTTGTCTCCTCAAGTTTACAGCTGGGTGCAGTAAAACTTCTTATCTTGGCATTCGAGGGGGTTCTGTTTTTCTTAGCATAAGTCTACATAAAGCTCTAAACTAAGCACTTATTGTGTGCCTAAGCCTTAAAGTGGTAGTTTGTTAGTAGGCACCCATGATATGTTTAGTTAACCCTTAAAATGGTAGTTCCCTCTATCATCTCCCCTCCCCCCCATCCCCTGTCTCTCACCCCTTCTCCCCCCCTCTTCCCCCCACCCCCTTCCCCTCTCTCTCCCGCGCTCCCCGCTCTGTCCCCCCTCCCCGTCCTATCCCTCTCTCCTCACTCCCCCTCCCTCCCTCCCTCTCTCTCCCCCCTCCCTCCTCTTTTCCCTAAAAAACACTTTCAAGGACACAAAACACAATGGATACAAAGTGTTTATTTTTATTTTATTTTAGGTTCTTGAAGGTTGGTTAGTTGCTTGCTGTTGGTGTAGGTTGGGTTAGGTGAGTTGTTCTATGCTGGTTTGGGTGTGCTGTTCTAGCTAAGTTTAGGGCCAGCTCGTGGAGCAGCAGGCACCCAGCCCAAATGGCCCAAAGAAGCCGTGGCAAGGGGCCGTGCTCAGCGCTGCAGAGGAAGGCAAAAAACCCCCGGAGACGCTTGCTGTCCCACCTGGGGGAAAAAAAAAGCCTTCCTCCCCCCAGCTGCAGGGCACGAGAGGCCATCTTCCTGGTGCTTGAGCAGCAGGCAGGATCCGAGCCAAAAGGGCCCAGAGGAGCTCTGCAAAGTGGTCATGCTCGATGCTGCAGAGGAAGGCAAAAAACCCCCGGGGACCAGTGCCAATCTGCCCCGGGGGAAAAAATTCCTTCCTGACCCCAGTGCTGGCGATCGGCTGTTCCCTGAGCATGTGAGCCAGACCTGGCTCCTTGTCCCACAGGCTGCTCACGCCTCCCAGGACCTGCCCAAGCCCTAGCCTATCCTATCCTAGCCTAGCCTGTCCTACCTTGCACTGGAGCCATCTCCTGGACTTGGGAGAGTGCCCAAAGGCCTCTCACCTGACGGACCTTGGGGGCAAGAACGCTTTGGAAAATCCTGCTTCCAAGTGTCCTGTCAAGAATTCATGAGCAAACCTGGGCAGAGAAAACAAAATGCCAGAGATGAAACTTACTGCACGTAACAAGAGGACACAACAGAGATGACGGAGGAAAACAGCAAGAGGGGAAGGAGAGGAGGAGCAGAGAACACATGAGTAAACGAGACCCTTGAATCTCACCCAATCAGAGGAGTAAGAGAAGGGTTCCAAAAGACCAGGCTCTGAATACAAAGCATACCTCGTAAGGTTTTGTCTCCAAACTTTTCCTCTTTTGAAGGCAAGGTGCAGATCCCACGCTGTCCTTTGGTCTCCGACGTCCTCCACCGGCGTCCTTTGGTCCCCGACGGTCTCTGGCGGTCTCCAGTGGGCTTCTGTGCGCACACACACACACACGCACGCACACATCTGCTTTTTATTTTCTATATCTACACATTTCTATTAACTCTAGAGTCTGTATACACGTCTACAGGGAGAAGGAGAAAAAGTCTGACTTATTTGTGCAATGTGCAAACCTTTTCCCTTGAAGGCAAGCTCCAGCTCCAGCGCTGCCCTTGGGTGTCCTGGCCGTCTGTGGTGGCTCCTGAGGACTCCTCCCGGTGCTCTGGGGCTGCCGACCAGAAGATGGCAGCGACTCTCCTCGCCTCTTCCCCAGGCCCCAGGGCAGAGGAGATGCCCCGGCATGAGGGCCGGGGGTGCGGGTTGGGAAGCCGGGCTCACCTGCGGCTCCAGAGCGGCTGCTGCTCCGGCCCGGCCCATCCCATCCCATCCCGTCCCATGCCCCGGAGGCGGCTAGTGGCGGCTGCGGGGGCGGCGCCGCTTGTGCCCAGGCGCCTGCTTGGGGGCTCTGGGAGAGCCCCCGGCCGTCCTGCGGCGCTTCGGGCACCACGGCGCTGGGGGCTGCCCGCCCATGCTGCTCTTGTGCCCCAGCAGCCCTGCCTGAGGCGGGTCCACGTCCATCGGCTCCGCCTCCTCCCGAGGCGGGTCGATGTCCATGGGCTGCTCCTCCTCCTCCCGGGGTGGGTCAACCTCCATCGGCTCCTCCTCTCGCCTGTGGGCGGTGCTGGTGCTCGCCACAGGCTGCCGCCGTTTCTTGGGCGGCGGAGCCATGGGCCGGGGGGTCCGTGAGCCTCCTCTTCTCTCTTCTGCTCGCTGCGGCCTCTTCTCTCCGAGCGCTGGCGCGGCTGGCACGGCTGTGCTCCAACTGCCACAACAGAGGCTCGCGGCGTCCCCAGCGAACGCTGCGGTGGCCGGCATGGCGGCCCGCAGGGCCACGAGGGCCCCGTCGCGGGGCCATTTTGCTCTGCAGTGCTGTCAGTGCTTGCATTTGGTTTGCCTCGCCTCGGATGGAACCAGCTCATTTGCCTTTTGTCTTGAGGAAAGACCGACAGCCGCACATCTTTTGACAATATCTTTTACCAGCACGACAAACCTGGCACTTGTATTGCACAATTATCCTGTGCTAAGGGATTCTGCTGTTTCTTTAGTGCTGTAGGATGAAGAATGCAAAAGGTGTTTGAAGAGACAGTGCTCGTTCCCGCGTTTACCGGCACACGGCGCGGGGCCGAGGAGCGACGGCTCTGCCATCCGCTCGTCGGGGCTGCTGGCTCGGTCTTTGCGGGAGGCGGTAGCGATTGCTCGGGTCTGTGTCCAGCATGGCGGCCAAGGCGAGCGACAGCCCCTCTCAGCTGCTGCTGCCGCTCGGTAAGCGGCGCCGCGACGCTTCCGCGCTCTCCCGGTGCCCGGGCGGGGCTGCGCTGGGGCCCGGCCTGGGCCCGGCGGGCGGGCGGAGAGGGCGAGGCCGCTTGCGGCAGGCGTGGATGGCGCGCTCGGCGCCGCCGCTTGGCGGGCAGCTGGAGCGGGGGGAGCGGCTGTGCCCGCCGGGTCCGGCGGTGTCGGCCGGTGCGGGAAAATCCCGTCGAAGAGGTTACAGGCTTGTGAGTATTATTTCTGCTTCTTGTTGCTCTTTCATTTTGTGTTTCCTGAGGGAAAACTTGCTGTAAGGTCTGTAAGCCAAACGTGTTTGTTTTTTTGGAATGTTTGCCAGCTGAGTAGTTTCTGCCTTGGACTGAATCCTTGGGGGTGATCTGTTCGGGGCAGCCCTGTCATAGAGTAGCAGTTGCGTGACCGATCCTTGTCATCGGGTTCCTACCTGGTAGCCTTGATTTGGCGTGGGTTGTTGTGTTGAACTTCTCCGTAGTGAGTTTGGTTTTCCATTTCCTGAAGGTCTAGGCAAAGATTAAACAAATGAGTGGACTTAAAGAGAAGTATTTATTATTTGGTCATGCCATGTTGCTCTTTGAAACCTGTTTTGATTCTTGGTGATATTCAAGAAATTGCCGCGACTCAGAGGGCAAATCTTGATGTGCTGAGCAGAAGAGTGCAATGGATCTTTTTGCTTGCCAGGTAGCTTTCCTGACCCATGTGGCCAGTTGATCAAGATTCCACTGCACGCCTGAGAGAGTGAGAAAGATCCTCTCCCTCCTTAAATAATGACCGTGATGCTAATGGGATGAAATACTCTTCTTGATCAGCCTGGATGTCAGTCAAGCTCTGTCCCATCTCTGCCCCCCTTCCTCGACAGGTCCCATCCCTGGGCAGAGCAGTCAGAATGTCCTTGGCTCTCAGACCAGAGCAATTACAAGCATTAGTTCTGTGCTGGGGTGTTAGCTCTTGTTCTCAAACTAATTCCAAATAATGAGCGTGCGAGCTGTGAAAAAGAAAGGTTTCTAACTGCCTGAAGAAAATCAGTTTGCTTTCGGTGAAAACAGCACAATTTCTTTCAGGTATGGAGCCCTCAGGGCTCTGTCAGGGCTTGCTTTTCTCCTCTGCCTTCTTTTCCCTTCCCTTCCCCCTTCCCTCTCCCTTCCTTCACTCTTCCCTAAAAACCACTTCCCAGGACACAAAACGCAATGGATACAAGTGTTTCTATTTTATTCTGGTTGATTTTATTTTTTAATGTACTTCCTTTGATGTTATTTGATGTCATTTCTGTTTCTCACTCTGTTTCAGAGCCAGTGCTCACAATCCTTAACGCAAGCCCACGTGTAGCCAGGAGCAGGCTGCTGCGTTCTTCACTTTAGCTTGAACAAACAGCCCTTGCAGGCTGGCAAAGGCAAGTCCCAGAGCTGCAGAGAGCAGCAGCAGGAATAGAGGCCAAGCTTTCCCTGGTTCCTGAAGAGGGAGAACCTTGAGAATGAGGCGCGGGACTGACCACGCACAAAAGAAGAGGTATGTGGTACTGTGGGATCTTTTCCAAAGCATCACATGTAGCGATGACAAGCAGGTGTTTTGCCTTCCACAGCTTGTTTTGCTGCCGTGCTTCTTGGGCAGGGATGCACGAGAAGCGCTCTGGTCCCGGCCAGGCGCTGGTGTTGCCCGCAGGGAGAGGTGCCGAGTGGCAGCTGCGGATGTTGCTTCCTGTTCCTGACAGGACACCAGTGGCTGTTCCAAAGCACTGGGTCCCCATGCAACACCTCTGCATCCTGTTCCCTACATCTGCCGCCTTTGTCTGTAACTTGTTTGGGTTTTACCTGTTTCTTTCTACCTTGTTTGTTTTTTTGTTTTGGTGGTGGTGTTTGTTGTTTCTCTTGTTGCTGTTGTTCTGGTTTTGTTGGGGTTTTTTAAGTTTGTTTAGTTTGGTTGGTGTAGGTCAGTTTCTATGAGTTGGTTTTGGTAGGCTTTTTGAGACTGGTTGTTCGAAGGTGGTTGTTTGACGCTGTATTACGTTGTTGGTAGGTTGTGTGTTCGTAGGTCACTGAAGGCTGGTTGTTTTAGGTTAAGGTTTGTTAAGTTTGGTTTAGGTTGGCGGTCTTAGCTGCTTGTTTCAGGTTTGATGGTTTAGCTTGGTTTGGGTTGGTTAGTTTAGGTGGGCGGGTTCAGGTTGTTTGATGTGATGTTCTTAGCGCTGCTCTGTGTGGTTTAGCTGAGGAGGTTTCTTTTTCTCGGTTTTGCTGGGTTCTTTGGTTGGTGCTGTTTTCTGAGGATTCTTTAGCACTGGCTGTGTTAGTTTGGTTTAGGTTTCTGGTTTTAGTAGCTCGGTTCAGTTTGTTGCGGTCGTTTGAGGTTGGTTTGAGGCAGGTTCTTTGAGGGTGGTTGTGAGAGGCTGGTTGTTGAAGGCTGGTGGGTTCAGGTTGCTTGATGCAGGTGATTTTTGGTTGAAGTTGTCTTCCGTCGGTTGTTGTAGGTGGCGTATCTGAAGCTGTTTTCATTGAGGCTGTTTTCTGTAGTTTGGTTGAGGTTTGTTTAGATGATTTTAAGTTGGGGGTGGGTTGGTTATTTGAGGTTGTTTCTTTTCAGTAAGCAGCTTAGGTGGGTTGGTGGGTGTCTGTGTTTTTAGGTAGGTTGGTTTAGGCAGGTTTGGTTTACATTGTTTAGGTCGCTTGAAGGGTTTCTGTTAAGGTTGGTTCAGGTTGTTTGGTTTAGGTTGGTTTAGTTATTTCCTGGTAGGTTGTTTAGGGCAGTGTTATGCACGGTGCATGTTTTGCAGATGGGTTCCTTCAGGCTGGGGTGGCTTAGATTGGTTGTTGAGGGTGCTTTAGGTGGTTTGGTTAGATGTACATTGTGTTTAGTTGGTTTTCGGTTGTGTCTGGATGCTTTGGATGTGAGTGCAATCTCGCTGGGACACGTGTCCCCCCACTAATCACCAGGCTCGATTGGGCTGTTTCTGCTGTCTCGGCAGACGTCCCCTTCCTCCTTCCCTGCTCCACGTGTTTCCCTGCCTTGCTCAAAGAGGACGACGTTCCCGGCTAGAGGCGAACCATAGCTAGGTCAAGGGTATACGGTAGCTGCGCTGTGCTTGAGGACCTCCAAACAAGCTCAGGGTCCGTTAGGAGGAGAACCTGGGGTAGTCAGGCTTCCAAGACTGCAGGCACATCCAAGTGAGACACTGCCTGGGGTAGGGTGGCTGGTGGTTGGGTTTTTGTTGTTGAGGTTTTTTAGGGTGTTTTAGCTTTGTTGTTGAAGTTGAGTTGATCTAGATTGGTTTTTAGCTTGGTCGTTGTAGGCTGGTTTCAGTGGTTCTATTTAGCTTTGGGTTGTTTGCTTTAGGTCATTTTGGTCAGGTTATGTCATTTGGTTTCGTATTTTTGAGGTTGCTTTAGATCGGTCGCTTTAGGTAGTTTTATCCTTTATTAGATTGGTTTTAAGTTGTTTGAGATTGTTTAATGGTTATTTTAGGTTAAGATTGGTTGGTTTCAGTTTGTTTAGCTTGTTTGGTTCTAGGTTGCTTCAGGTTGGTTGAGAAATGCCGGTTTATGTAGTTTTAGATTGTTTTAGGTAGGATTTTTTTAGATCATTTGGTTTAGATAGGTTTGTTTTAGGATTGTTTAGGTTGGTTTATTTTGTTTGGTTTAGGTAATTTGTTGTAGATTGTTTAAGGTTCTGTTTAGGTTGTTGGTGGCTGATTGAAGTTTTTTAAGGCAGATTGGTTTAGCTTCTTTAAGGTTGGTTTAGGTGAGCTGTTCTATGCTGGTTTGGGCAGGCTGTTCTAGCTAAGTTTAGGGCCAGCTCGTGGAGCAGCTGGCACCCAGCCCAAATGGCCCAAAGAAGCCGTGGCAAGGGGCCGTGCTCAGCGCTGCAGAGGAAGGCAAAAAACCCCCGGAGACGCTTGCCGTCCCACCTGGGGGAAAAAAAAAGCCTTCCTCCCCCCAGCTGCAGGGCACGAGAGGCCATCTTCCTGGTGCTTGAGCAGCAGGCAGGATCCGAGCCAAAAGGGCCCAGAGGAGCTCTGCAAAGTGGTCATGCTCAATGCTGCAGAGGAAGGCAAAAAACCCCCGGGGACCAGTGCCAATCTGCCCCGGGGGAAAAAATTCCTTCCTGACCCCAGTGCTGGCGATCGGCTGTTCCCTGAGCATGTGAGCCAGACCTGGCTCCTTGTCCCACAGGCTGCTCACGCCTCCCAGGACCTGCCCAAGCCCTATCCTATCCTATCCTATCCTATCCTATCCTATCCTATCCTATCCTATCCTATTTATCCTATCCTGTCCTCCCTTGAGCTGGAGTCATCTCCTGGACTCCCGAGAGTGCTCAAATGCCCCTGACCTGATGGACCTTGGCGGGGACTAGAATGCTTCCTGTGCCTGGTGGGACACCAGTGGTTGTCCCAAAGCACTGCAACCCCTTGCAACCCCTTTACATCCTAGTTCTTACGGCTCCTGAGCCTGGCTCCACAGGGGATGAAGATGGTGAGCTCTGCAGTGCTCCTCCCGAAGGAATTCCCTTGGTCTTGCCACTGCTATCCAGCTGAAAAGGATTTTGAGCCATCAGATAAGCTTGGAAGGTGGCCCTGTCAGTCCGTGTGGCATTCCTTCCCAATGCAGCAAGTGACGTGCTGCTACGCTGTCATTTATGGTGACGCTGTCTGCTCGGGAAGAAGTCCTGAATGGTTTTGTGCTGTTTACCGTATCTTTCCTTGGACTTGATAGCTCTTTTCCTGCTTTGGCTTTCATCCTGGATATCGTCCTTGAAGAGCTCTGCAGTGCTCCTCAAGAAGAAATTCCCGTGGTCTTGCCACTGCTACCCAGCTGAAAAGGATTTCCATCCATGAGCTGAGGTTTGAAGGTGGCCCTGGCAGCAGATTGTCTTACAGTGGAGAACCTCCAGCAGCCTCACGCAAGCTCTTCCTCCCTCAGCCCCTGCCCTGTGATGCCACCAGCTCCTCAAGTGCTTCCTCCGGGATGTGTTGGGGCTGCCCCCGGGCCAGCTCTGGCAGTGGACGCGGGACCCGGCTGCTCCTTTTGATCCTGCCCAGGGCATTGTGAGCTCTGCGTTGCCGGGTGCTGGCATTGTGACGTGGGGGTGACAGAGCCCCACGTGTGCATCCCCGCCCGCCCCCAATCCGCCCAGCACCCTATGGAGGAAGCCTTTGGGGTGCTGGCCCCAAATCAGTCCCTGAGCTGAAGAGGCCCAGGAGGCTGTCCCTGCCCTTGGTGTGCATTCACTGGGCAGAGCTGCTGGGTGTCCCTGAGGCCTCCTCTGCCGCTCGGCTCCCCAGAACAAACCTCCTGCTGTTTCTCTTCTCTCAGGCAGAAACCAGCCCTGCAGCCTCGAGGCCACCCTAGTAGCCATCTCCTCTCTGCCCCACATAAAATGCCCACTGGGTCCCACAGCAAGGAAGACCAGGGACTCAATCCAGCTGGACACAAACCCTTTCCTGAGGCATAAAGAGAGTGATTTTGAGAGCTGCAGAGAGCAGAAGCAGGAATAGAGACCAAGCTTTCCCTGGTTCCTGAAGAGGGAGAACCTTGAGAATGAGGCGCGGGACTGACCATGCCCAAAAGAAGAAGAAGGAGGAGAAGATGGTGATGACGGGTGTGGTACCGTGGGATGTTTTCCAGAGCTACGTGACACGTAGCGATGACGAGCAGACTGTTTGCCTTCCGCAGCTTGTTTTGCTGCCGTGCTTCTTGGGCAGGGATGCACGAGGAGCGCTTTGGTCCCTGCCAGGCGCTTGTGTTGCCCGCAGGGAGAGGTGCCGAGTGGCAGCTGCGGATGTTGCAGCCGGGCTGGAGCCCTTCCAAGCAGGGGCTGTTTTGGTGGAGGGAGGTTTTTGGTTTTGGTAGCTTGGTTGAGGTTGTTGAGGTGGTTGGAGGTGGTTTGTTTGAGGCAGGTTCTTCTTTGAGGGTGGTTGTGGGAGGCTGGGTTGGTGAAGGCTGGTGGGTTTAGGTAGCTTGATGGAGGTGATATTTGGTTGAAGTTGTTTTCCCCTTGGTTGTTTTAGGTGGGGTATGTGAAGTTGTTTTCATTGAGGTTGTTTTCAGTATTTTGTTGGAGGTTGGTGTAGGTGGTTTGGTTGAGGTTGTTTAGATGATTTGAGGTTGGGTGGCTTAGGTTGGTTCTGTTATAAAGCTTCAGTTGCCATGGGGGGACTCGAACCCACGAGCGGAGAGTCTGTTCACCCTTCTCCCACTTCCATGCAGTCATTAGCGGGTCCATCCTGGCTCCCGTGACCGGGACGCAACAGAAGGCTCACTCAGGGTTACTCGATCTACCCCCAAGATGGCTAGCGGCTGACCCCCTTCTGGTGGAGTCAAGTCAGTAGCCCCCTTAGGCAGGTGCCCATTTACAGCAATATGGGGAATCTGGCCATGCGGAGGCTTCCCTCGCCAGTTGCTGGCCCCCCATGTTACAGGCCCACGTTACAGTAAAACAGCAGCATACCTTATCCGCTTAATTCAAAAAGTCGTCGTCTGCCCCCGCGGTGACCAGCCGGAGTGGAACGGAGCCCCTCTGAAATAAAAGGTTCGGGACACGTCTGGGAGGTCCGTTTCTCTCAGGCGGTCCGCACAGCCGGGCAGAGCTTGTGCCTTCGTGGTCGCCAAAATTGATACGTGGAAACAACTTTACAACCTATAAAGTCATAAAACTTTACAACGTGCAAGGTTTATAAAGCGGGTGTGTTTATCTGATATCGGGCGCAAGGGGGATCGTTCCACCGTTCATGCGCACCTTCTAACACTATGAGGTGTGTTTAAATACAGCAAGGTGTTAGGTATTCATAATGACCCCAGGAACGCCTATACTTATTCATAACCTTTCCCCGCTTCTTATTAAAATGAGTCCCAGGTCATAATTTGCAAAGTCTCCTCCTAGACAGCTCCCTGTTGCGCCTGCGCAGTGCCATCTGGTGGTCTTGAGGAGGGGTCTTTGGATGAGGGCTCCTTCAGCTTCCTCACAGTGAACTTTTTACCTTTGGCTCATTATGTTGAATTGACTGGGACCCAAGCTGCCAAGTCGATTGAAACCAGGCTGGCACCCCCTTTTGCTCTAAATCTTTGTTATCTTGTCTCCTCAAGTTTACAGCTGGGTGCAGTAAAACTTCTTATCTTGGCATTCGAGGGGGTTCTGTTTTTCTTAGCATAAGTCTACATAAAGCTCTAAACTAAGCACTTATTGTGTGCCTAAGCCTTAAAGTGGTAGTTTGTTAGTAGGCACCCATGATATGTTTAGTTAACCCTTAAAATGGTAGTTCCCTCTATCATCTCCCCTCCCCCCCATCCCCTGTCTCTCACCCCTTCTCCCCCCCTCTTCCCCCCACCCCCTTCCCCTCTCTCTCCCGCGCTCCCCGCTCTGTCCCCCCTCCCCGTCCTATCCCTCTCTCCTCACTCCCCCTCCCTCCCTCCCTCCCTCTCTCTCCCCCCTCCCTCCTCTTTTCCCTAAAAAACACTTTCAAGGACACAAAACACAATGGATACAAAGTGTTTATTTTTATTTTATTTTAGGTTCTTGAAGGTTGGTTAGTTGCTTGCTGTTGGTGTAGGTTGGGTTAGGTGAGTTGTTCTATGCTGGTTTGGGTGTGCTGTTCTAGCTAAGTTTAGGGCCAGCTCGTGGAGCAGCAGGCACCCAGCCCAAATGGCCCAAAGAAGCCGTGGCAAGGGGCCGTGCTCAGCGCTGCAGAGGAAGGCAAAAAACCCCCGGAGACGCTTGCTGTCCCACCTGGGGGAAAAAAAAAGCCTTCCTCCCCCCAGCTGCAGGGCACGAGAGGCCATCTTCCTGGTGCTTGAGCAGCAGGCAGGATCCGAGCCAAAAGGGCCCAGAGGAGCTCTGCAAAGTGGTCATGCTCAATGCTGCAGAGGAAGGCAAAAAACCCCCGGGGACCAGTGCCAATCTGCCCCGGGGGAAAAAATTCCTTCCTGACCCCAGTGCTGGCGATCGGCTGTTCCCTGAGCATGTGAGCCAGACCTGGCTCCTTGTCCCACAGGCTGCTCACGCCTCCCAGGACCTGCCCAAGCCCTAGCCTATCCTATCCTAGCCTAGCCTGTCCTACCTTGCACTGGAGCCATCTCCTGGACTTGGGAGAGTGCCCAAAGGCCTCTCACCTGACGGACCTTGGGGGCAAGAACGCTTTGGAAAATCCTGCTTCCAAGTGTCCTGTCAAGAATTCATGAGCAAACCTGGGCAGAGAAAACAAAATGCCAGAGATGAAACTTACTGCACGTAACAAGAGGACACAACAGAGATGACGGAGGAAAACAGCAAGAGGGGAAGGAGAGGAGGAGCAGAGAACACATGAGTAAACGAGACCCTTGAATCTCACCCAATCAGAGGAGTAAGAGAAGGGTTCCAAAAGACCAGGCTCTGAATACAAAGCATACCTCGTAAGGTTTTGTCTCCAAACTTTTCCTCTTTTGAAGGCAAGGTGCAGATCCCACGCTGTCCTTTGGTCTCCGACGTCCTCCACCGGCGTCCTTCGGTCCCCGACGGTCTCTGGCGGTCTCCAGTGGGCTTCTGTGCGCACACACACACACACGCACGCACACATCTGCTTTTTATTTTCTATATCTACACATTTCTATTAACTCTAGAGTCTGTATACACGTCTACAGGGAGAAGGAGAAAAAGTCTGACTTATTTGTGCAATGTGCAAACCTTTTCCCTTGAAGGCAAGCTCCAGCTCCAGCGCTGCCCTTGGGTGTCCTGGCCGTCTGTGGTGGCTCCTGAGGACTCCTCCCGGTGCTCTGGGGCTGCCGACCAGAAGATGGCAGCGACTCTCCTCGCCTCTTCCCCAGGCCCCAGGGCAGAGGAGATGCCCCGGCATGAGGGCCGGGGGTGCGGGTTGGGAAGCCGGGCTCACCTGCGGCTCCAGAGCGGCTGCTGCTCCGGCCCGGCCCATCCCATCCCATCCCGTCCCATGCCCCGGAGGCGGCTAGTGGCGGCTGCGGGGGCGGCGCCGCTTGTGCCCAGGCGCCTGCTTGGGGGCTCTGGGAGAGCCCCCGGCCGTCCTGCGGCGCTTCGGGCACCACGGCGCTGGGGGCTGCCCGCCCATGCTGCTCTTGTGCCCCAGCAGCCCTGCCTGAGGCGGGTCCACGTCCATCGGCTCCGCCTCCTCCCGAGGCGGGTCGATGTCCATGGGCTGCTCCTCCTCCTCCCGGGGTGGGTCAACCTCCATCGGCTCCTCCTCTCGCCTGTGGGCGGTGCTGGTGCTCGCCACAGGCTGCCGCCGTTTCTTGGGCGGCGGAGCCATGGGCCGGGGGGTCCGTGAGCCTCCTCTTCTCTCTTCTGCTCGCTGCGGCCTCTTCTCTCCGAGCGCTGGCGCGGCTGGCACGGCTGTGCTCCAACTGCCACAACAGAGGCTCGCGGCGTCCCCAGCGAACGCTGCGGTGGCCGGCATGGCGGCCCGCAGGGCCACGAGGGCCCCGTCGCGGGGCCATTTTGCTCTGCAGTGCTGTCAGTGCTTGCATTTGGTTTGCCTCGCCTCGGATGGAACCAGCTCCTTTGCCTTTTGTCTTGAGGAAAGACCGACAGCCGCACATCTTTTGACAATATCTTTTACCAGCACGACAAACCTGGCACTTGTATTGCACAATTATCCTGTGCTAAGGGATTCTGCTGTTTCTTTAGTGCTGTAGGATGAAGAATGCAAAAGGTGTTTGAAGAGACAGTGCTCCTTCCCGCGTTTACCGGCACACGGGGCGGGGCCGAGGAGCGACGGCTCTGCCATCCGCTCGTCGGGGCTGCTGGCTCGGTCTTTGCGGGAGGCGGTAGCGATTGCTCGGGTCTGTGTCCAGCATGGCGGCCAAGGCGAGCGACAGCCCCTCTCAGCTGCTGCTGCCGCTCGGTAAGCGGCGCCGCGACGCTTCCGCGCTCTCCCGGTGCCCGGGCGGGGCTGCGCTGGGGCCCGGCCTGTGCCCGGCGGGCGGGCGGAGAGGGCGAGGCCGCTTGCGGCAGGCGTGGATGGCGCGCTCGGCGCCGCCGCTTGGCGGGCAGCTGGAGCGGGGGGAGCGGCTGTGCCCGCCGGGTCCGGCGGTGTCGGCCGGTGCGGGAAAATCCCGTCGAAGAGGTTACAGGCTTGTGAGTATTATTTCTGCTTCTTGTTGCTCTTTCATTTTGTGTTTCCTGAGGGAAAACTTGCTGTAAGGTCTGTAAGCCAAACGTGTTTGTTTTTTTGGAATGTTTGCCAGCTGAGTAGTTTCTGCCTTGGACTGAATCCTTGGGGGTGATCTGTTCGGGGCAGCCCTGTCATAGAGTAGCAGTTGCGTGACCGATCCTTGTCATCGGGTTCCTACCTGGTAGCCTTGATTTGGCGTGGGTTGTTGTGTTGAACTTCTCCGTAGTGAGTTTGGTTTTCCATTTCCTGAAGGTCTAGGCAAAGATTAAACAAATGAGTGGACTTAAAGAGAAGTATTTATTATTTGGTCATGCCATGTTGCTCTTTGAAACCTGTTTTGATTCTTGGTGATATTCAAGAAATTGCCGCGACTCAGAGGGCAAATCTTGATGTGCTGAGCAGAAGAGTGCAATGGATCTTTTTGCTTGCCAGGTAGCTTTCCTGACCCATGTGGCCAGTTGATCAAGATTCCACTGCACGCCTGAGAGAGTGAGAAAGATCCTCTCCCTCCTTAAATAATGACCGTGATGCTAATGGGATGAAATACTCTTCTTGATCAGCCTGGATGTCAGTCAAGCTCTGTCCCATCTCTGCCCCCCTTCCTCGACAGGTCCCATCCCTGGGCAGAGCAGTCAGAATGTCCTTGGCTCTCAGACCAGAGCAATTACAAGCATTAGTTCTGTGCTGGGGTGTTAGCTCTTGTTCTCAAACTAATTCCAAATAATGAGCGTGCGAGCTGTGAAAAAGAAAGGTTTCTAACTGCCTGAAGAAAATCAGTTTGCTTTCGGTGAAAACAGCACAATTTCTTTCAGGTATGGAGCCCTCAGGGCTCTGTCAGGGCTTGCTTTTCTCCTCTGCCTTCTTTTCCCTTCCCTTCCCCCTTCCCTCTCCCTTCCTTCACTCTTCCCTAAAAACCACTTCCCAGGACACAAAACGCAATGGATACAAGTGTTTCTATTTTATTCTGGTTGATTTTATTTTTTAATGTACTTCCTTTGATGTTATTTGATGTCATTTCTGTTTCTCACTCTGTTTCAGAGCCAGTGCTCACAATCCTTAACGCAAGCCCACGTGTAGCCAGGAGCAGGCTGCTGCGTTCTTCACTTTAGCTTGAACAAACAGCCCTTGCAGGCTGGCAAAGGCAAGTCCCAGAGCTGCAGAGAGCAGCAGCAGGAATAGAGGCCAAGCTTTCCCTGGTTCCTGAAGAGGGAGAACCTTGAGAATGAGGCGCGGGACTGACCACGCACAAAAGAAGAGGTATGTGGTACTGTGGGATCTTTTCCAAAGCATCACATGTAGCGATGACAAGCAGGTGTTTTGCCTTCCACAGCTTGTTTTGCTGCCGTGCTTCTTGGGCAGGGATGCACGAGAAGCGCTCTGGTCCCGGCCAGGCGCTGGTGTTGCCCGCAGGGAGAGGTGCCGAGTGGCAGCTGCGGATGTTGCTTCCTGTTCCTGACAGGACACCAGTGGCTGTTCCAAAGCACTGGGTCCCCATGCAACACCTCTGCATCCTGTTCCCTACATCTGCCGCCTTTGTCTGTAACTTGTTTGGGTTTTACCTGTTTCTTTCTACCTTGTTTGTTTTTTTGTTTTGGTGGTGGTGTTTGTTGTTTCTCTTGTTGCTGTTGTTCTGGTTTTGTTGGGGTTTTTTAAGTTTGTTTAGTTTGGTTGGTGTAGGTCAGTTTCTATGAGTTGGTTTTGGTAGGCTTTTTGAGACTGGTTGTTCGAAGGTGGTTGTTTGACGCTGTATTACGTTGTTGGTAGGTTGTGTGTTCGTAGGTCACTGAAGGCTGGTTGTTTTAGGTTAAGGTTTGTTAAGTTTGGTTTAGGTTGGCGGTCTTAGCTGCTTGTTTCAGGTTTGATGGTTTAGCTTGGTTTGGGTTGGTTAGTTTAGGTGGGCGGGTTCAGGTTGTTTGATGTGATGTTCTTAGCGCTGCTCTGTGTGGTTTAGCTGAGGAGGTTTCTTTTTCTCGGTTTTGCTGGGTTCTTTGGTTGGTGCTGTTTTCTGAGGATTCTTTAGCACTGGCTGTGTTAGTTTGGTTTAGGTTTCTGGTTTTAGTAGCTCGGTTCAGTTTGTTGCGGTCGTTTGAGGTTGGTTTGAGGCAGGTTCTTTGAGGGTGGTTGTGAGAGGCTGGTTGTTGAAGGCTGGTGGGTTCAGGTTGCTTGATGCAGGTGATTTTTGGTTGAAGTTGTCTTCCGTCGGTTGTTGTAGGTGGCGTATCTGAAGCTGTTTTCATTGAGGCTGTTTTCTGTAGTTTGGTTGAGGTTTGTTTAGATGATTTTAAGTTGGGGGTGGGTTGGTTATTTGAGGTTGTTTCTTTTCAGTAAGCAGCTTAGGTGGGTTGGTGGGTGTCTGTGTTTTTAGGTAGGTTGGTTTAGGCAGGTTTGGTTTACATTGTTTAGGTCGCTTGAAGGGTTTCTGTTAAGGTTGGTTCAGGTTGTTTGGTTTAGGTTGGTTTAGTTATTTCCTGGTAGGTTGTTTAGGGCAGTGTTATGCACGGTGCATGTTTTGCAGATGGGTTCCTTCAGGCTGGGGTGGCTTAGATTGGTTGTTGAGGGTGCTTTAGGTGGTTTGGTTAGATGTACATTGTGTTTAGTTGGTTTTCGGTTGTGTCTGGATGCTTTGGATGTGAGTGCAATCTCGCTGGGACACGTGTCCCCCCACTAATCACCAGGCTCGATTGGGCTGTTTCTGCTGTCTCGGCAGACGTCCCCTTCCTCCTTCCCTGCTCCACGTGTTTCCCTGCCTTGCTCAAAGAGGACGACGTTCCCGGCTAGAGGCGAACCATAGCTAGGTCAAGGGTATACGGTAGCTGCGCTGTGCTTGAGGACCTCCAAACAAGCTCAGGGTCCGTTAGGAGGAGAACCTGGGGTAGTCAGGCTTCCAAGACTGCAGGCACATCCAAGTGAGACACTGCCTGGGGTAGGGTGGCTGGTGGTTGGGTTTTTGTTGTTGAGGTTTTTTAGGGTGTTTTAGCTTTGTTGTTGAAGTTGAGTTGATCTAGATTGGTTTTTAGCTTGGTCGTTGTAGGCTGGTTTCAGTGGTTCTATTTAGCTTTGGGTTGTTTGCTTTAGGTCATTTTGGTCAGGTTATGTCATTTGGTTTCGTATTTTTGAGGTTGCTTTAGATCGGTCGCTTTAGGTAGTTTTATCCTTTATTAGATTGGTTTTAAGTTGTTTGAGATTGTTTAATGGTTATTTTAGGTTAAGATTGGTTGGTTTCAGTTTGTTTAGCTTGTTTGGTTCTAGGTTGCTTCAGGTTGGTTGAGAAATGCCGGTTTATGTAGTTTTAGATTGTTTTAGGTAGGATTTTTTTAGATCATTTGGTTTAGATAGGTTTGTTTTAGGATTGTTTAGGTTGGTTTATTTTGTTTGGTTTAGGTAATTTGTTGTAGATTGTTTAAGGTTCTGTTTAGGTTGTTGGTGGCTGATTGAAGTTTTTTAAGGCAGATTGGTTTAGCTTCTTTAAGGTTGGTTTAGGTGAGCTGTTCTATGCTGGTTTGGGCAGGCTGTTCTAGCTAAGTTTAGGGCCAGCTCGTGGAGCAGCTGGCACCCAGCCCAAATGGCCCAAAGAAGCCGTGGCAAGGGGCCGTGCTCAGCGCTGCAGAGGAAGGCAAAAAACCCCCGGAGACGCTTGCCGTCCCACCTGGGGGAAAAAAAAAGCCTTCCTCCCCCCAGCTGCAGGGCACGAGAGGCCATCTTCCTGGTGCTTGAGCAGCAGGCAGGATCCGAGCCAAAAGGGCCCAGAGGAGCTCTGCAAAGTGGTCATGCTCAATGCTGCAGAGGAAGGCAAAAAACCCCCGGGGACCAGTGCCAATCTGCCCCGGGGGAAAAAATTCCTTCCTGACCCCAGTGCTGGCGATCGGCTGTTCCCTGAGCATGTGAGCCAGACCTGGCTCCTTGTCCCACAGGCTGCTCACGCCTCCCAGGACCTGCCCAAGCCCTATCCTATCCTATCCTATCCTATCCTATCCTATCCTATCCTATCCTATCCTATCCTATCCTATCCTATCCTATTTATCCTATCCTGTCCTCCCTTGAGCTGGAGTCATCTCCTGGACTCCCGAGAGTGCTCAAATGCCCCTGACCTGATGGACCTTGGCGGGGACTAGAATGCTTCCTGTGCCTGGTGGGACACCAGTGGTTGTCCCAAAGCACTGCAACCCCTTGCAACCCCTTTACATCCTAGTTCTTACGGCTCCTGAGCCTGGCTCCACAGGGGATGAAGATGGTGAGCTCTGCAGTGCTCCTCCCGAAGGAATTCCCTTGGTCTTGCCACTGCTATCCAGCTGAAAAGGATTTTGAGCCATCAGATAAGCTTGGAAGGTGGCCCTGTCAGTCCGTGTGGCATTCCTTCCCAATGCAGCAAGTGACGTGCTGCTACGCTGTCATTTATGGTGACGCTGTCTGCTCGGGAAGAAGTCCTGAATGGTTTTGTGCTGTTTACCGTATCTTTCCTTGGACTTGATAGCTCTTTTCCTGCTTTGGCTTTCATCCTGGATATCGTCCTTGAAGAGCTCTGCAGTGCTCCTCAAGAAGAAATTCCCGTGGTCTTGCCACTGCTACCCAGCTGAAAAGGATTTCCATCCATGAGCTGAGGTTTGAAGGTGGCCCTGGCAGCAGATTGTCTTACAGTGGAGAACCTCCAGCAGCCTCACGCAAGCTCTTCCTCCCTCAGCCCCTGCCCTGTGATGCCACCAGCTCCTCAAGTGCTTCCTCCGGGATGTGTTGGGGCTGCCCCCGGGCCAGCTCTGGCAGTGGACGCGGGACCCGGCTGCTCCTTTTGATCCTGCCCAGGGCATTGTGAGCTCTGCGTTGCCGGGTGCTGGCATTGTGACGTGGGGGTGACAGAGCCCCACGTGTGCATCCCCGCCCGCCCCCAATCCGCCCAGCACCCTATGGAGGAAGCCTTTGGGGTGCTGGCCCCAAATCAGTCCCTGAGCTGAAGAGGCCCAGGAGGCTGTCCCTGCCCTTGGTGTGCATTCACTGGGCAGAGCTGCTGGGTGTCCCTGAGGCCTCCTCTGCCGCTCGGCTCCCCAGAACAAACCTCCTGCTGTTTCTCTTCTCTCAGGCAGAAACCAGCCCTGCAGCCTCGAGGCCACCCTAGTAGCCATCTCCTCTCTGCCCCACATAAAATGCCCACTGGGTCCCACAGCAAGGAAGACCAGGGACTCAATCCAGCTGGACACAAACCCTTTCCTGAGGCATAAAGAGAGTGATTTTGAGAGCTGCAGAGAGCAGAAGCAGGAATAGAGACCAAGCTTTCCCTGGTTCCTGAAGAGGGAGAACCTTGAGAATGAGGCGCGGGACTGACCATGCCCAAAAGAAGAAGAAGGAGGAGAAGATGGTGATGACGGGTGTGGTACCGTGGGATGTTTTCCAGAGCTACGTGACACGTAGCGATGACGAGCAGACTGTTTGCCTTCCGCAGCTTGTTTTGCTGCCGTGCTTCTTGGGCAGGGATGCACGAGGAGCGCTTTGGTCCCTGCCAGGCGCTTGTGTTGCCCGCAGGGAGAGGTGCCGAGTGGCAGCTGCGGATGTTGCAGCCGGGCTGGAGCCCTTCCAAGCAGGGGCTGTTTTGGTGGAGGGAGGTTTTTGGTTTTGGTAGCTTGGTTGAGGTTGTTGAGGTGGTTGGAGGTGGTTTGTTTGAGGCAGGTTCTTCTTTGAGGGTGGTTGTGGGAGGCTGGGTTGGTGAAGGCTGGTGGGTTTAGGTAGCTTGATGGAGGTGATATTTGGTTGAAGTTGTTTTCCCCTTGGTTGTTTTAGGTGGGGTATGTGAAGTTGTTTTCATTGAGGTTGTTTTCAGTATTTTGTTGGAGGTTGGTGTAGGTGGTTTGGTTGAGGTTGTTTAGATGATTTGAGGTTGGGTGGCTTAGGTTGGTTCTGTTATAAAGCTTCAGTTGCCATGGGGGGACTCGAACCCACGAGCGGAGAGTCTGTTCACCCTTCTCCCACTTCCATGCAGTCATTAGCGGGTCCATCCTGGCTCCCGTGACCGGGACGCAACAGAAGGCTCACTCAGGGTTACTCGATCTACCCCCAAGATGGCTAGCGGCTGACCCCCTTCTGGTGGAGTCAAGTCAGTAGCCCCCTTAGGCAGGTGCCCATTTACAGCAATATGGGGAATCTGGCCATGCGGAGGCTTCCCTCGCCAGTTGCTGGCCCCCCATGTTACAGGCCCACGTTACAGTAAAACAGCAGCATACCTTATCCGCTTAATTCAAAAAGTCGTCGTCTGCCCCCGCGGTGACCAGCCGGAGTGGAACGGAGCCCCTCTGAAATAAAAGGTTCGGGACACGTCTGGGAGGTCCGTTTCTCTCAGGCGGTCCGCACAGCCGGGCAGAGCTTGTGCCTTCGTGGTCGCCAAAATTGATACGTGGAAACAACTTTACAACCTATAAAGTCATAAAACTTTACAACGTGCAAGGTTTATAAAGCGGGTGTGTTTATCTGATATCGGGCGCAAGGGGGATCGTTCCACCGTTCATGCGCACCTTCTAACACTATGAGGTGTGTTTAAATACAGCAAGGTGTTAGGTATTCATAATGACCCCAGGAACGCCTATACTTATTCATAACCTTTCCCCGCTTCTTATTAAAATGAGTCCCAGGTCATAATTTGCAAAGTCTCCTCCTAGGCAGCTCCCTGTTGCGCCTGCGCAGTGCCATCTGGTGGTCTTGAGGAGGGGTCTTTGGATGAGGGCTCCTTCAGCTTCCTCACAGTGAACTTTTTACCTTTGGCTCATTATGTTGAATTGACTGGGACCCAAGCTGCCAAGTCGATTGAAACCAGGCTGGCACCCCCTTTTGCTCTAAATCTTTGTTATCTTGTCTCCTCAAGTTTACAGCTGGGTGCAGTAAAACTTCTTATCTTGGCATTCGAGGGGGTTCTGTTTTTCTTAGCATAAGTCTACATAAAGCTCTAAACTAAGCACTTATTGTGTGCCTAAGCCTTAAAGTGGTAGTTTGTTAGTAGGCACCCATGATATGTTTAGTTAACCCTTAAAATGGTAGTTCCCTCTATCATCTCCCCTCCCCCCCATCCCCTGTCTCTCACCCCTTCTCCCCCCCTCTTCCCCCCACCCCCTTCCCCTCTCTCTCCCGCGCTCCCCGCTCTGTCCCCCCTCCCCGTCCTATCCCTCTCTCCTCACTCCCCCTCCCTCCCTCCCTCCCTCTCTCTCCCCCCTCCCTCCTCTTTTCCCTAAAAAACACTTTCAAGGACACAAAACACAATGGATACAAAGTGTTTATTTTTATTTTATTTTAGGTTCTTGAAGGTTGGTTAGTTGCTTGCTGTTGGTGTAGGTTGGGTTAGGTGAGTTGTTCTATGCTGGTTTGGGTGTGCTGTTCTAGCTAAGTTTAGGGCCAGCTCGTGGAGCAGCAGGCACCCAGCCCAAATGGCCCAAAGAAGCCGTGGCAAGGGGCCGTGCTCAGCGCTGCAGAGGAAGGCAAAAAACCCCCGGAGACGCTTGCTGTCCCACCTGGGGGAAAAAAAAAGCCTTCCTCCCCCCAGCTGCAGGGCACGAGAGGCCATCTTCCTGGTGCTTGAGCAGCAGGCAGGATCCGAGCCAAAAGGGCCCAGAGGAGCTCTGCAAAGTGGTCATGCTCGATGCTGCAGAGGAAGGCAAAAAACCCCCGGGGACCAGTGCCAATCTGCCCCGGGGGAAAAAATTCCTTCCTGACCCCAGTGCTGGCGATCGGCTGTTCCCTGAGCATGTGAGCCAGACCTGGCTCCTTGTCCCACAGGCTGCTCACGCCTCCCAGGACCTGCCCAAGCCCTAGCCTATCCTATCCTAGCCTAGCCTGTCCTACCTTGCACTGGAGCCATCTCCTGGACTTGGGAGAGTGCCCAAAGGCCTCTCACCTGACGGACCTTGGGGGCAAGAACGCTTTGGAAAATCCTGCTTCCAAGTGTCCTGTCAAGAATTCATGAGCAAACCTGGGCAGAGAAAACAAAATGCCAGAGATGAAACTTACTGCACGTAACAAGAGGACACAACAGAGATGACGGAGGAAAACAGCAAGAGGGGAAGGAGAGGAGGAGCAGAGAACACATGAGTAAACGAGACCCTTGAATCTCACCCAATCAGAGGAGTAAGAGAAGGGTTCCAAAAGACCAGGCTCTGAATACAAAGCATACCTCGTAAGGTTTTGTCTCCAAACTTTTCCTCTTTTGAAGGCAAGGTGCAGATCCCACGCTGTCCTTTGGTCTCCGACGTCCTCCACCGGCGTCCTTCGGTCCCCGACGGTCTCTGGCGGTCTCCAGTGGGCTTCTGTGCGCACACACACACACACGCACGCACACATCTGCTTTTTATTTTCTATATCTACACATTTCTATTAACTCTAGAGTCTGTATACACGTCTACAGGGAGAAGGAGAAAAAGTCTGACTTATTTGTGCAATGTGCAAACCTTTTCCCTTGAAGGCAAGCTCCAGCTCCAGCGCTGCCCTTGGGTGTCCTGGCCGTCTGTGGTGGCTCCTGAGGACTCCTCCCGGTGCTCTGGGGCTGCCGACCAGAAGATGGCAGCGACTCTCCTCGCCTCTTCCCCAGGCCCCAGGGCAGAGGAGATGCCCCGGCATGAGGGCCGGGGGTGCGGGTTGGGAAGCCGGGCTCACCTGCGGCTCCAGAGCGGCTGCTGCTCCGGCCCGGCCCATCCCATCCCATCCCGTCCCATGCCCCGGAGGCGGCTAGTGGCGGCTGCGGGGGCGGCGCCGCTTGTGCCCAGGCGCCTGCTTGGGGGCTCTGGGAGAGCCCCCGGCCGTCCTGCGGCGCTTCGGGCACCACGGCGCTGGGGGCTGCCCGCCCATGCTGCTCTTGTGCCCCAGCAGCCCTGCCTGAGGCGGGTCCACGTCCATCGGCTCCGCCTCCTCCCGAGGCGGGTCGATGTCCATGGGCTGCTCCTCCTCCTCCCGGGGTGGGTCAACCTCCATCGGCTCCTCCTCTCGCCTGTGGGCGGTGCTGGTGCTCGCCACAGGCTGCCGCCGTTTCTTGGGCGGCGGAGCCATGGGCCGGGGGGTCCGTGAGCCTCCTCTTCTCTCTTCTGCTCGCTGCGGCCTCTTCTCTCCGAGCGCTGGCGCGGCTGGCACGGCTGTGCTCCAACTGCCACAACAGAGGCTCGCGGCGTCCCCAGCGAACGCTGCGGTGGCCGGCATGGCGGCCCGCAGGGCCACGAGGGCCCCGTCGCGGGGCCATTTTGCTCTGCAGTGCTGTCAGTGCTTGCATTTGGTTTGCCTCGCCTCGGATGGAACCAGCTCCTTTGCCTTTTGTCTTGAGGAAAGACCGACAGCCGCACATCTTTTGACAATATCTTTTACCAGCACGACAAACCTGGCACTTGTATTGCACAATTATCCTGTGCTAAGGGATTCTGCTGTTTCTTTAGTGCTGTAGGATGAAGAATGCAAAAGGTGTTTGAAGAGACAGTGCTCCTTCCCGCGTTTACCGGCACACGGGGCGGGGCCGAGGAGCGACGGCTCTGCCATCCGCTCGTCGGGGCTGCTGGCTCGGTCTTTGCGGGAGGCGGTAGCGATTGCTCGGGTCTGTGTCCAGCATGGCGGCCAAGGCGAGCGACAGCCCCTCTCAGCTGCTGCTGCCGCTCGGTAAGCGGCGCCGCGACGCTTCCGCGCTCTCCCGGTGCCCGGGCGGGGCTGCGCTGGGGCCCGGCCTGTGCCCGGCGGGCGGGCGGAGAGGGCGAGGCCGCTTGCGGCAGGCGTGGATGGCGCGCTCGGCGCCGCCGCTTGGCGGGCAGCTGGAGCGGGGGGAGCGGCTGTGCCCGCCGGGTCCGGCGGTGTCGGCCGGTGCGGGAAAATCCCGTCGAAGAGGTTACAGGCTTGTGAGTATTATTTCTGCTTCTTGTTGCTCTTTCATTTTGTGTTTCCTGAGGGAAAACTTGCTGTAAGGTCTGTAAGCCAAACGTGTTTGTTTTTTTGGAATGTTTGCCAGCTGAGTAGTTTCTGCCTTGGACTGAATCCTTGGGGGTGATCTGTTCGGGGCAGCCCTGTCATAGAGTAGCAGTTGCGTGACCGATCCTTGTCATCGGGTTCCTACCTGGTAGCCTTGATTTGGCGTGGGTTGTTGTGTTGAACTTCTCCGTAGTGAGTTTGGTTTTCCATTTCCTGAAGGTCTAGGCAAAGATTAAACAAATGAGTGGACTTAAAGAGAAGTATTTATTATTTGGTCATGCCATGTTGCTCTTTGAAACCTGTTTTGATTCTTGGTGATATTCAAGAAATTGCCGCGACTCAGAGGGCAAATCTTGATGTGCTGAGCAGAAGAGTGCAATGGATCTTTTTGCTTGCCAGGTAGCTTTCCTGACCCATGTGGCCAGTTGATCAAGATTCCACTGCACGCCTGAGAGAGTGAGAAAGATCCTCTCCCTCCTTAAATAATGACCGTGATGCTAATGGGATGAAATACTCTTCTTGATCAGCCTGGATGTCAGTCAAGCTCTGTCCCATCTCTGCCCCCCTTCCTCGACAGGTCCCATCCCTGGGCAGAGCAGTCAGAATGTCCTTGGCTCTCAGACCAGAGCAATTACAAGCATTAGTTCTGTGCTGGGGTGTTAGCTCTTGTTCTCAAACTAATTCCAAATAATGAGCGTGCGAGCTGTGAAAAAGAAAGGTTTCTAACTGCCTGAAGAAAATCAGTTTGCTTTCGGTGAAAACAGCACAATTTCTTTCAGGTATGGAGCCCTCAGGGCTCTGTCAGGGCTTGCTTTTCTCCTCTGCCTTCTTTTCCCTTCCCTTCCCCCTTCCCTCTCCCTTCCTTCACTCTTCCCTAAAAACCACTTCCCAGGACACAAAACGCAATGGATACAAGTGTTTCTATTTTATTCTGGTTGATTTTATTTTTTAATGTACTTCCTTTGATGTTATTTGATGTCATTTCTGTTTCTCACTCTGTTTCAGAGCCAGTGCTCACAATCCTTAACGCAAGCCCACGTGTAGCCAGGAGCAGGCTGCTGCGTTCTTCACTTTAGCTTGAACAAACAGCCCTTGCAGGCTGGCAAAGGCAAGTCCCAGAGCTGCAGAGAGCAGCAGCAGGAATAGAGGCCAAGCTTTCCCTGGTTCCTGAAGAGGGAGAACCTTGAGAATGAGGCGCGGGACTGACCACGCACAAAAGAAGAGGTATGTGGTACTGTGGGATCTTTTCCAAAGCATCACATGTAGCGATGACAAGCAGGTGTTTTGCCTTCCACAGCTTGTTTTGCTGCCGTGCTTCTTGGGCAGGGATGCACGAGAAGCGCTCTGGTCCCGGCCAGGCGCTGGTGTTGCCCGCAGGGAGAGGTGCCGAGTGGCAGCTGCGGATGTTGCTTCCTGTTCCTGACAGGACACCAGTGGCTGTTCCAAAGCACTGGGTCCCCATGCAACACCTCTGCATCCTGTTCCCTACATCTGCCGCCTTTGTCTGTAACTTGTTTGGGTTTTACCTGTTTCTTTCTACCTTGTTTGTTTTTTTGTTTTGGTGGTGGTGTTTGTTGTTTCTCTTGTTGCTGTTGTTCTGGTTTTGTTGGGGTTTTTTAAGTTTGTTTAGTTTGGTTGGTGTAGGTCAGTTTCTATGAGTTGGTTTTGGTAGGCTTTTTGAGACTGGTTGTTCGAAGGTGGTTGTTTGACGCTGTATTACGTTGTTGGTAGGTTGTGTGTTCGTAGGTCACTGAAGGCTGGTTGTTTTAGGTTAAGGTTTGTTAAGTTTGGTTTAGGTTGGCGGTCTTAGCTGCTTGTTTCAGGTTTGATGGTTTAGCTTGGTTTGGGTTGGTTAGTTTAGGTGGGCGGGTTCAGGTTGTTTGATGTGATGTTCTTAGCGCTGCTCTGTGTGGTTTAGCTGAGGAGGTTTCTTTTTCTCGGTTTTGCTGGGTTCTTTGGTTGGTGCTGTTTTCTGAGGATTCTTTAGCACTGGCTGTGTTAGTTTGGTTTAGGTTTCTGGTTTTAGTAGCTCGGTTCAGTTTGTTGCGGTCGTTTGAGGTTGGTTTGAGGCAGGTTCTTTGAGGGTGGTTGTGAGAGGCTGGTTGTTGAAGGCTGGTGGGTTCAGGTTGCTTGATGCAGGTGATTTTTGGTTGAAGTTGTCTTCCGTCGGTTGTTGTAGGTGGCGTATCTGAAGCTGTTTTCATTGAGGCTGTTTTCTGTAGTTTGGTTGAGGTTTGTTTAGATGATTTTAAGTTGGGGGTGGGTTGGTTATTTGAGGTTGTTTCTTTTCAGTAAGCAGCTTAGGTGGGTTGGTGGGTGTCTGTGTTTTTAGGTAGGTTGGTTTAGGCAGGTTTGGTTTACATTGTTTAGGTCGCTTGAAGGGTTTCTGTTAAGGTTGGTTCAGGTTGTTTGGTTTAGGTTGGTTTAGTTATTTCCTGGTAGGTTGTTTAGGGCAGTGTTATGCACGGTGCATGTTTTGCAGATGGGTTCCTTCAGGCTGGGGTGGCTTAGATTGGTTGTTGAGGGTGCTTTAGGTGGTTTGGTTAGATGTACATTGTGTTTAGTTGGTTTTCGGTTGTGTCTGGATGCTTTGGATGTGAGTGCAATCTCGCTGGGACACGTGTCCCCCCACTAATCACCAGGCTCGATTGGGCTGTTTCTGCTGTCTCGGCAGACGTCCCCTTCCTCCTTCCCTGCTCCACGTGTTTCCCTGCCTTGCTCAAAGAGGACGACGTTCCCGGCTAGAGGCGAACCATAGCTAGGTCAAGGGTATACGGTAGCTGCGCTGTGCTTGAGGACCTCCAAACAAGCTCAGGGTCCGTTAGGAGGAGAACCTGGGGTAGTCAGGCTTCCAAGACTGCAGGCACATCCAAGTGAGACACTGCCTGGGGTAGGGTGGCTGGTGGTTGGGTTTTTGTTGTTGAGGTTTTTTAGGGTGTTTTAGCTTTGTTGTTGAAGTTGAGTTGATCTAGATTGGTTTTTAGCTTGGTCGTTGTAGGCTGGTTTCAGTGGTTCTATTTAGCTTTGGGTTGTTTGCTTTAGGTCATTTTGGTCAGGTTATGTCATTTGGTTTCGTATTTTTGAGGTTGCTTTAGATCGGTCGCTTTAGGTAGTTTTATCCTTTATTAGATTGGTTTTAAGTTGTTTGAGATTGTTTAATGGTTATTTTAGGTTAAGATTGGTTGGTTTCAGTTTGTTTAGCTTGTTTGGTTCTAGGTTGCTTCAGGTTGGTTGAGAAATGCCGGTTTATGTAGTTTTAGATTGTTTTAGGTAGGATTTTTTTAGATCATTTGGTTTAGATAGGTTTGTTTTAGGATTGTTTAGGTTGGTTTATTTTGTTTGGTTTAGGTAATTTGTTGTAGATTGTTTAAGGTTCTGTTTAGGTTGTTGGTGGCTGATTGAAGTTTTTTAAGGCAGATTGGTTTAGCTTCTTTAAGGTTGGTTTAGGTGAGCTGTTCTATGCTGGTTTGGGCAGGCTGTTCTAGCTAAGTTTAGGGCCAGCTCGTGGAGCAGCTGGCACCCAGCCCAAATGGCCCAAAGAAGCCGTGGCAAGGGGCCGTGCTCAGCGCTGCAGAGGAAGGCAAAAAACCCCCGGAGACGCTTGCCGTCCCACCTGGGGGAAAAAAAAAGCCTTCCTCCCCCCAGCTGCAGGGCACGAGAGGCCATCTTCCTGGTGCTTGAGCAGCAGGCAGGATCCGAGCCAAAAGGGCCCAGAGGAGCTCTGCAAAGTGGTCATGCTCAATGCTGCAGAGGAAGGCAAAAAACCCCCGGGGACCAGTGCCAATCTGCCCCGGGGGAAAAAATTCCTTCCTGACCCCAGTGCTGGCGATCGGCTGTTCCCTGAGCATGTGAGCCAGACCTGGCTCCTTGTCCCACAGGCTGCTCACGCCTCCCAGGACCTGCCCAAGCCCTATCCTATCCTATCCTATCCTATCCTATCCTATCCTATCCTATCCTATCCTATCCTATCCTATCCTATCCTATTTATCCTATCCTGTCCTCCCTTGAGCTGGAGTCATCTCCTGGACTCCCGAGAGTGCTCAAATGCCCCTGACCTGATGGACCTTGGCGGGGACTAGAATGCTTCCTGTGCCTGGTGGGACACCAGTGGTTGTCCCAAAGCACTGCAACCCCTTGCAACCCCTTTACATCCTAGTTCTTACGGCTCCTGAGCCTGGCTCCACAGGGGATGAAGATGGTGAGCTCTGCAGTGCTCCTCCCGAAGGAATTCCCTTGGTCTTGCCACTGCTATCCAGCTGAAAAGGATTTTGAGCCATCAGATAAGCTTGGAAGGTGGCCCTGTCAGTCCGTGTGGCATTCCTTCCCAATGCAGCAAGTGACGTGCTGCTACGCTGTCATTTATGGTGACGCTGTCTGCTCGGGAAGAAGTCCTGAATGGTTTTGTGCTGTTTACCGTATCTTTCCTTGGACTTGATAGCTCTTTTCCTGCTTTGGCTTTCATCCTGGATATCGTCCTTGAAGAGCTCTGCAGTGCTCCTCAAGAAGAAATTCCCGTGGTCTTGCCACTGCTACCCAGCTGAAAAGGATTTCCATCCATGAGCTGAGGTTTGAAGGTGGCCCTGGCAGCAGATTGTCTTACAGTGGAGAACCTCCAGCAGCCTCACGCAAGCTCTTCCTCCCTCAGCCCCTGCCCTGTGATGCCACCAGCTCCTCAAGTGCTTCCTCCGGGATGTGTTGGGGCTGCCCCCGGGCCAGCTCTGGCAGTGGACGCGGGACCCGGCTGCTCCTTTTGATCCTGCCCAGGGCATTGTGAGCTCTGCGTTGCCGGGTGCTGGCATTGTGACGTGGGGGTGACAGAGCCCCACGTGTGCATCCCCGCCCGCCCCCAATCCGCCCAGCACCCTATGGAGGAAGCCTTTGGGGTGCTGGCCCCAAATCAGTCCCTGAGCTGAAGAGGCCCAGGAGGCTGTCCCTGCCCTTGGTGTGCATTCACTGGGCAGAGCTGCTGGGTGTCCCTGAGGCCTCCTCTGCCGCTCGGCTCCCCAGAACAAACCTCCTGCTGTTTCTCTTCTCTCAGGCAGAAACCAGCCCTGCAGCCTCGAGGCCACCCTAGTAGCCATCTCCTCTCTGCCCCACATAAAATGCCCACTGGGTCCCACAGCAAGGAAGACCAGGGACTCAATCCAGCTGGACACAAACCCTTTCCTGAGGCATAAAGAGAGTGATTTTGAGAGCTGCAGAGAGCAGAAGCAGGAATAGAGACCAAGCTTTCCCTGGTTCCTGAAGAGGGAGAACCTTGAGAATGAGGCGCGGGACTGACCATGCCCAAAAGAAGAAGAAGGAGGAGAAGATGGTGATGACGGGTGTGGTACCGTGGGATGTTTTCCAGAGCTACGTGACACGTAGCGATGACGAGCAGACTGTTTGCCTTCCGCAGCTTGTTTTGCTGCCGTGCTTCTTGGGCAGGGATGCACGAGGAGCGCTTTGGTCCCTGCCAGGCGCTTGTGTTGCCCGCAGGGAGAGGTGCCGAGTGGCAGCTGCGGATGTTGCAGCCGGGCTGGAGCCCTTCCAAGCAGGGGCTGTTTTGGTGGAGGGAGGTTTTTGGTTTTGGTAGCTTGGTTGAGGTTGTTGAGGTGGTTGGAGGTGGTTTGTTTGAGGCAGGTTCTTCTTTGAGGGTGGTTGTGGGAGGCTGGGTTGGTGAAGGCTGGTGGGTTTAGGTAGCTTGATGGAGGTGATATTTGGTTGAAGTTGTTTTCCCCTTGGTTGTTTTAGGTGGGGTATGTGAAGTTGTTTTCATTGAGGTTGTTTTCAGTATTTTGTTGGAGGTTGGTGTAGGTGGTTTGGTTGAGGTTGTTTAGATGATTTGAGGTTGGGTGGCTTAGGTTGGTTCTGTTATAAAGCTTCAGTTGCCATGGGGGGACTCGAACCCACGAGCGGAGAGTCTGTTCACCCTTCTCCCACTTCCATGCAGTCATTAGCGGGTCCATCCTGGCTCCCGTGACCGGGACGCAACAGAAGGCTCACTCAGGGTTACTCGATCTACCCCCAAGATGGCTAGCGGCTGACCCCCTTCTGGTGGAGTCAAGTCAGTAGCCCCCTTAGGCAGGTGCCCATTTACAGCAATATGGGGAATCTGGCCATGCGGAGGCTTCCCTCGCCAGTTGCTGGCCCCCCATGTTACAGGCCCACGTTACAGTAAAACAGCAGCATACCTTATCCGCTTAATTCAAAAAGTCGTCGTCTGCCCCCGCGGTGACCAGCCGGAGTGGAACGGAGCCCCTCTGAAATAAAAGGTTCGGGACACGTCTGGGAGGTCCGTTTCTCTCAGGCGGTCCGCACAGCCGGGCAGAGCTTGTGCCTTCGTGGTCGCCAAAATTGATACGTGGAAACAACTTTACAACCTATAAAGTCATAAAACTTTACAACGTGCAAGGTTTATAAAGCGGGTGTGTTTATCTGATATCGGGCGCAAGGGGGATCGTTCCACCGTTCATGCGCACCTTCTAACACTATGAGGTGTGTTTAAATACAGCAAGGTGTTAGGTATTCATAATGACCCCAGGAACGCCTATACTTATTCATAACCTTTCCCCGCTTCTTATTAAAATGAGTCCCAGGTCATAATTTGCAAAGTCTCCTCCTAGGCAGCTCCCTGTTGCGCCTGCGCAGTGCCATCTGGTGGTCTTGAGGAGGGGTCTTTGGATGAGGGCTCCTTCAGCTTCCTCACAGTGAACTTTTTACCTTTGGCTCATTATGTTGAATTGACTGGGACCCAAGCTGCCAAGTCGATTGAAACCAGGCTGGCACCCCCTTTTGCTCTAAATCTTTGTTATCTTGTCTCCTCAAGTTTACAGCTGGGTGCAGTAAAACTTCTTATCTTGGCATTCGAGGGGGTTCTGTTTTTCTTAGCATAAGTCTACATAAAGCTCTAAACTAAGCACTTATTGTGTGCCTAAGCCTTAAAGTGGTAGTTTGTTAGTAGGCACCCATGATATGTTTAGTTAACCCTTAAAATGGTAGTTCCCTCTATCATCTCCCCTCCCCCCCATCCCCTGTCTCTCACCCCTTCTCCCCCCCTCTTCCCCCCACCCCCTTCCCCTCTCTCTCCCGCGCTCCCCGCTCTGTCCCCCCTCCCCGTCCTATCCCTCTCTCCTCACTCCCCCTCCCTCCCTCCCTCCCTCTCTCTCCCCCCTCCCTCCTCTTTTCCCTAAAAAACACTTTCAAGGACACAAAACACAATGGATACAAAGTGTTTATTTTTATTTTATTTTAGGTTCTTGAAGGTTGGTTAGTTGCTTGCTGTTGGTGTAGGTTGGGTTAGGTGAGTTGTTCTATGCTGGTTTGGGTGTGCTGTTCTAGCTAAGTTTAGGGCCAGCTCGTGGAGCAGCAGGCACCCAGCCCAAATGGCCCAAAGAAGCCGTGGCAAGGGGCCGTGCTCAGCGCTGCAGAGGAAGGCAAAAAACCCCCGGAGACGCTTGCTGTCCCACCTGGGGGAAAAAAAAAGCCTTCCTCCCCCCAGCTGCAGGGCACGAGAGGCCATCTTCCTGGTGCTTGAGCAGCAGGCAGGATCCGAGCCAAAAGGGCCCAGAGGAGCTCTGCAAAGTGGTCATGCTCGATGCTGCAGAGGAAGGCAAAAAACCCCCGGGGACCAGTGCCAATCTGCCCCGGGGGAAAAAATTCCTTCCTGACCCCAGTGCTGGCGATCGGCTGTTCCCTGAGCATGTGAGCCAGACCTGGCTCCTTGTCCCACAGGCTGCTCACGCCTCCCAGGACCTGCCCAAGCCCTAGCCTATCCTATCCTAGCCTAGCCTGTCCTACCTTGCACTGGAGCCATCTCCTGGACTTGGGAGAGTGCCCAAAGGCCTCTCACCTGACGGACCTTGGGGGCAAGAACGCTTTGGAAAATCCTGCTTCCAAGTGTCCTGTCAAGAATTCATGAGCAAACCTGGGCAGAGAAAACAAAATGCCAGAGATGAAACTTACTGCACGTAACAAGAGGACACAACAGAGATGACGGAGGAAAACAGCAAGAGGGGAAGGAGAGGAGGAGCAGAGAACACATGAGTAAACGAGACCCTTGAATCTCCCCCAATCAGAGGAGTAAGAGAAGGGTTCCAAAAGACCAGGCTCTGAATACAAAGCATACCTCGTAAGGTTTTGTCTCCAAACTTTTCCTCTTTTGAAGGCAAGGTGCAGATCCCACGCTGTCCTTTGGTCTCCGACGTCCTCCACCGGCGTCCTTTGGTCCCCGACGGTCTCTGGCGGTCTCCAGTGGGCTTCTGTGCGCACACACACACACACGCACGCACACATCTGCTTTTTATTTTCTATATCTACACATTTCTATTAACTCTAGAGTCTGTATACACGTCTACAGGGAGAAGGAGAAAAAGTCTGACTTATTTGTGCAATGTGCAAACCTTTTCCCTTGAAGGCAAGCTCCAGCTCCAGCGCTGCCCTTGGGTGTCCTGGCCGTCTGTGGTGGCTCCTGAGGACTCCTCCCGGTGCTCTGGGGCTGCCGACCAGAAGATGGCAGCGACTCTCCTCGCCTCTTCCCCAGGCCCCAGGGCAGAGGAGATGCCCCGGCATGAGGGCCGGGGGTGCGGGTTGGGAAGCCGGGCTCACCTGCGGCTCCAGAGCGGCTGCTGCTCCGGCCCGGCCCATCCCATCCCGTCCCGTCCCATGCCCCGGAGGCGGCTAGTGGCGGCTGCGGGGGCGGCGCCGCTTGTGCCCAGGCGCCTGCTTGGGGGCTCTGGGAGAGCCCCCGGCCGTCCTGCGGCGCTTCGGGCACCACGGCGCTGGGGGCTGCCCGCCCATGCTGCTCTTGTGCCCCAGCAGCCCTGCCTGAGGCGGGTCCACGTCCATCGGCTCCGCCTCCTCCCGAGGCGGGTCGATGTCCATGGGCTGCTCCTCCTCCTCCCGGGGTGGGTCAACCTCCATCGGCTCCTCCTCTCGCCTGTGGGCGGTGCTGGTGCTCGCCACAGGCTGCCGCCGTTTCTTGGGCGGCGGAGCCATGGGCCGGGGGGTCCGTGAGCCTCCTCTTCTCTCTTCTGCTCGCTGCGGCCTCTTCTCTCCGAGCGCTGGCGCGGCTGGCACGGCTGTGCTCCAACTGCCACAACAGAGGCTCGCGGCGTCCCCAGCGAACGCTGCGGTGGCCGGCATGGCGGCCCGCAGGGCCACGAGGGCCCCGTCGCGGGGCCATTTTGCTCTGCAGTGCTGTCAGTGCTTGCATTTGGTTTGCCTCGCCTCGGATGGAACCAGCTCCTTTGCCTTTTGTCTTGAGGAAAGACCGACAGCCGCACATCTTTTGACAATATCTTTTACCAGCACGACAAACCTGGCACTTGTATTGCACAATTATCCTGTGCTAAGGGATTCTGCTGTTTCTTTAGTGCTGTAGGATGAAGAATGCAAAAGGTGTTTGAAGAGACAGTGCTCCTTCCCGCGTTTACCGGCACACGGGGCGGGGCCGAGGAGCGACGGCTCTGCCATCCGCTCGTCGGGGCTGCTGGCTCGGTCTTTGCGGGAGGCGGTAGCGATTGCTCGGGTCTGTGTCCAGCATGGCGGCCAAGGCGAGCGACAGCCCCTCTCAGCTGCTGCTGCCGCTCGGTAAGCGGCGCCGCGACGCTTCCGCGCTCTCCCGGTGCCCGGGCGGGGCTGCGCTGGGGCCCGGCCTGGGCCCGGCGGGCGGGCGGAGAGGGCGAGGCCGCTTGCGGCAGGCGTGGATGGCGCGCTCGGCGCCGCCGCTTGGCGGGCAGCTGGAGCGGGGGGAGCGGCTGTGCCCGCCGGGTCCGGCGGTGTCGGCCGGTGCGGGAAAATCCCGTCGAAGAGGTTACAGGCTTGTGAGTATTATTTCTGCTTCTTGTTGCTCTTTCATTTTGTGTTTCCTGAGGGAAAACTTGCTGTAAGGTCTGTAAGCCAAACGTGTTTGTTTTTTTGGAATGTTTGCCAGCTGAGTAGTTTCTGCCTTGGACTGAATCCTTGGGGGTGATCTGTTCGGGGCAGCCCTGTCATAGAGTAGCAGTTGCGTGACCGATCCTTGTCATCGGGTTCCTACCTGGTAGCCTTGATTTGGCGTGGGTTGTTGTGTTGAACTTCTCCGTAGTGAGTTTGGTTTTCCATTTCCTGAAGGTCTAGGCAAAGATTAAACAAATGAGTGGACTTAAAGAGAAGTATTTATTATTTGGTCATGCCATGTTGCTCTTTGAAACCTGTTTTGATTCTTGGTGATATTCAAGAAATTGCCGCGACTCAGAGGGCAAATCTTGATGTGCTGAGCAGAAGAGTGCAATGGATCTTTTTGCTTGCCAGGTAGCTTTCCTGACCCATGTGGCCAGTTGATCAAGATTCCACTGCACGCCTGAGAGAGTGAGAAAGATCCTCTCCCTCCTTAAATAATGACCGTGATGCTAATGGGATGAAATACTCTTCTTGATCAGCCTGGATGTCAGTCAAGCTCTGTCCCATCTCTGCCCCCCTTCCTCGACAGGTCCCATCCCTGGGCAGAGCAGTCAGAATGTCCTTGGCTCTCAGACCAGAGCAATTACAAGCATTAGTTCTGTGCTGGGGTGTTAGCTCTTGTTCTCAAACTAATTCCAAATAATGAGCGTGCGAGCTGTGAAAAAGAAAGGTTTCTAACTGCCTGAAGAAAATCAGTTTGCTTTCGGTGAAAACAGCACAATTTCTTTCAGGTATGGAGCCCTCAGGGCTCTGTCAGGGCTTGCTTTTCTCCTCTGCCTTCTTTTCCCTTCCCTTCCCCCTTCCCTCTCCCTTCCTTCACTCTTCCCTAAAAACCACTTCCCAGGACACAAAACGCAATGGATACAAGTGTTTCTATTTTATTCTGGTTGATTTTATTTTTTAATGTACTTCCTTTGATGTTATTTGATGTCATTTCTGTTTCTCACTCTGTTTCAGAGCCAGTGCTCACAATCCTTAACGCAAGCCCACGTGTAGCCAGGAGCAGGCTGCTGCGTTCTTCACTTTAGCTTGAACAAACAGCCCTTGCAGGCTGGCAAAGGCAAGTCCCAGAGCTGCAGAGAGCAGCAGCAGGAATAGAGGCCAAGCTTTCCCTGGTTCCTGAAGAGGGAGAACCTTGAGAATGAGGCGCGGGACTGACCACGCACAAAAGAAGAGGTATGTGGTACTGTGGGATCTTTTCCAAAGCATCACATGTAGCGATGACAAGCAGGTGTTTTGCCTTCCACAGCTTGTTTTGCTGCCGTGCTTCTTGGGCAGGGATGCACGAGAAGCGCTCTGGTCCCGGCCAGGCGCTGGTGTTGCCCGCAGGGAGAGGTGCCGAGTGGCAGCTGCGGATGTTGCTTCCTGTTCCTGACAGGACACCAGTGGCTGTTCCAAAGCACTGGGTCCCCATGCAACACCTCTGCATCCTGTTCCCTGCATCTGCCTTCTTTGTCTGTAACTTGTTTGGGTTTTGCCTGTTTCTTTCTACCTTGTTTGTTTTTTTGTTTTGGTGGTGGTGGTGTTGTTTCTCTTGTTGCTGTTGTTCTGGTTTTGTTGGGGTTTTTTAAGTTTGTTTAGTTTGGTTGGTGTAGGTCAGTTTCTATGAGTTGGTTTTGGTAGGCTTTTTGAGACTGGTTGTTCGAAGGTGGTTGTTTGACGCTGTATTACGTTGTTGGTAGGTTGTGTGTTCGTAGGTCACTGAAGGCTGGTTGTTTTAGGTTAAGGTTTGTTAAGTTTGGTTTAGGTTGGCGGTCTTAGCTGCTTGTTTCAGGTTTGATGGTTTAGCTTGGTTTGGGTTGGTTAGTTTAGGTGGGCGGGTTCAGGTTGTTTGATGTGATGTTCTTAGCGCTGCTCTGTGTGGTTTAGCTGAGGAGGTTTCTTTTTCTCGGTTTTGCTGGGTTCTTTGGTTGGTGCTGTTTTCTGAGGATTCTTTAGCACTGGCTGTGTTAGTTTGGTTTAGGTTTCTGGTTTTAGTAGCTCGGTTCAGTTTGTTGCGGTCGTTTGAGGTTGGTTTGAGGCAGGTTCTTTGAGGGTGGTTGTGAGAGGCTGGTTGTTGAAGGCTGGTGGGTTCAGGTTGCTTGATGCAGGTGATTTTTGGTTGAAGTTGTCTTCCGTCGGTTGCTGTAGGTGGCGTATCTGAAGCTGTTTTCATTGAGGCTGTTTTCTGTAGTTTGGTTGAGGTTTGTTTAGATGATTTTAAGTTGGGCGTGGGTTGGTTATTTGAGGTTGTTTCTTTTCAGTAAGCAGCTTAGGTGGGTTGGTGGGTGTCTGTGTTTTTAGGTAGGTTGGTTTAGGCAGGTTTGGTTTACATTGTTTAGGTCGCTTGAAGGGTTTCTGTTAAGGTTGGTTCAGGTTGTTTGGTTTAGGTTGGTTTAGTTATTTCCTGGTAGGTTGTTTAGGGCAGTGTTATGCACGGTGCATGTTTTGCAGATGGGTTCCTTCAGGCTGGGGTGGCTTAGATTGGTTGTTGAGGGTGCTTTAGGTGGTTTGGTTAGATGTACATTGTGTTTAGTTGGTTTTCGGTTGTGTCTGGATGCTTTGGATGTGAGTGCAATCTCGCTGGGACATGTGTCCCCCCACTAATCACCAGGCTCGATTGGGCTGTTTCTGCTGTCTCGGCAGACGTCCCCTTCCTCCTTCCCTGCTCCACGTGTTTCCCTGCCTTGCTCAAAGAGGACGACGTTCCCGGCTAGAGGCGAACCATAGCTAGGTCAAGGGTATACGGTAGCTGCGCTGTGCTTGAGGACCTCCAAACAAGCTCAGGGTCCGTTAGGAGGAGAACCTGGGGTAGTCAGGCTTCCAAGACTGCAGGCACATCCAAGTGAGACACTGCCTGGGGTAGGGTGGCTGGTGGTTGGGTTTTTGTTGTTGAGGTTTTTTAGGGTGTTTTAGCTTTGTTGTTGACATTGAGTTGATCTAGATTGGTTTTTAGCTTGGTCGTTGTAGGCTGGTTTCAGTGGTTCTATTTAGCTTTGGGTTGTTTGCTTTAGGTCATTTTGGTCAGGTTATGTCATTTGGTTTCGTATTTTTGAGGTTGGTTTAGATCGGTCGCTTTAGGTGGTTTTATCCTTTATTAGATTGGTTTTAAGTTGTTTGAGATTGTTTAATGGTTATTTTAGGTTAAGATTGGTTGGTTTCAGTTTGTTTAGCTTGTTTGGTTCTAGGTTGCTTCAGGTTGGTTGAGAAATGCCGGTTTATGTAGTTTTAGATTGTTTTAGGTAGGATTTTTTTAGATCATTTGGTTTAGATAGGTTTGTTTTAGGATTGTTTAGGTTGGTTTATTTTGTTTGGTTTAGGTAATTTGTTGTAGATTGTTTAAGGTTCTGTTTAGGTTGTTGGTGGCTGATTGAAGTTTTTTAAGGCAGATTGGTTTAGCTTCTTTAAGGTTGGTTTAGGTGAGCTGTTCTATGCTGGTTTGGGCAGGCTGTTCTAGCTAAGTTTAGGGCCAGCTCGTGGAGCAGCTGGCACCCAGCCCAAATGGCCCAAAGAAGCCGTGGCAAGGGGCCGTGCTCAGCGCTGCAGAGGAAGGCAAAAAACCCCCGGAGACGCTTGCCGTCCCACCTGGGGGAAAAAAAAAGCCTTCCTCCCCCCAGCTGCAGGGCACGAGAGGCCATCTTCCTGGTGCTTGAGCAGCAGGCAGGATCCGAGCCAAAAGGGCCCAGAGGAGCTCTGCAAAGTGGTCATGCTCAATGCTGCAGAGGAAGGCAAAAAACCCCCGGGGACCAGTGCCGATCTGCCCCGGGGGAAAAAATTCCTTCCTGACCCCAGTGCTGGCGATCGGCTGTTCCCTGAGCATGTGAGCCAGACCTGGCTCCTTGTCCCACAGGCTGCTCACGCCTCCCAGGACCTGCCCCAGCCCTGTCCTATCCTATCCTATCCTATCCTATCCTATCCTATCCTATCCTATCCTATCCTATCCTATCCTATCCTATCCTATCCTATCCTATCCTATCCTATCCTATCCTATCCTCCCTTGAGCTGGAGTCATCTCCTGGACTCCCGAGAGTGCTCAAATGCCCCTGACCTGATGGACCTTGGCGGGGACTAGAATGCAATATATCTGTGATCACCGTTTATTTTTTATATATTTCATAACTATAGAATTTACATATTTGTGAACTGTTCAGAAAAAATCATTTTAGTAACAAGAGAGTAGTAAATAGGCCATAGGCAAATTTCTTTAAAAAAATGAAGAAAATTCTGTTTCTTCGTAGAAATATTATGTGGAATCACTATCTAGAAGCATATTTTGCTCAGTTTCTTTTGAGAAGGGTATTATTTTCTACAATGCCCAAGAGATTTAACAACACACACACACATGCAATTTTAGTAAGTAACTCAATCGAACAGTTTAAGCACTCTTCTGTTTCTTCCTCTTGAATGTTTTACAAAAATCTTCCCATAGGACTCAGATCTCTTCTGACTTTAGGCATGTAAAAGCTGACATTTTTTTTCAACTTCTTTAGGAAGATGCAGACACTCCTTGGACGCAATTTATCTCACTTGTTCTCATACTGATCTCAGGACATCCTGTAGCTGGGCAAAAATTCACATTTCTAAACCTGCTTATGTACACAGCAAATGTGAAATTTAACTGGACACACATATTACCTTCCTCATTTCGGGGAGGTCAAAAGGAGGTTCTTAGGGACACGGTTTAGTGCTAGAGTTAGGTTATGGTTGGACTCGATGATCCTGAGGTTTTCTTACAACTGAAATGATTCTATGATTCCATTTTAACAACCCTTCAAATAAAGATTAATTACATGTAAGGTACAGCTCTTCTCCATTGCATTCAGTACATCACTTCTGCTGCTGTTTTCAGTCTTTTCCACAAGATGCTGGGGAGGACAACCAGATGTATTAATTTCCTCTGTAATCACTGTTGCTTTGACATTCACCCAAGACCTCTTGCACCAGGATACCACCCTCTGATTACAGGACACATTACTGTTATATCTCCACCTGGACCATAAATACTCTCCAAGAACACTGCATGTCACTCCATGCTGTTTAGTTCCTGTGCCAGGGTTTGCGATGCAAAACACCAACAACCATAACCAATATAAACATTTTGGCTTTGAAAGACTTTCAGTTTAAGAAAAACTCCACCCCACAACAGAGAGTGCCCTACAACCAAAGCTCCAATACAACCTGCCCCCTTAAGCCACTCTCTCATTCTTCTGCTGGTATATATTGAATTTTATTCCACAAGCTGATTCCTGTATAGCCCCTCCAACTAATCTGGGCAGACAACTTCATTAATCTTTACACAGCAGCCTGCTCAGTAACTGTCAAGTTGGAATACTGTTGGTCTTTGGAAAAGTCAGCTACTACTCAAAGGTCCCTAACAACCTGGATCACCTCTCTGAAAAGGAAGAGGGAATTTCCGCAGCATCTCGATGTATTGCTGTTGAATGTTAATTTACTTTGTGGCCTGAAAGGCATCTGGAAGCAGAATATGATTACTGAGAGGAGAGACCCTAATGCATTATATCCATCACTATTTGTTGCTGTGGTTACAGTTATTAAAGACCATAATAAGACACATTATACCAGATTAGAGGAAAAAAGAAACTAATGATCGCCCTATCATTTTCCTATCTTCTTCCACAAAAGAGTTCAGACTGGTTTGAAAATTAGTGTTATTAGACCTGACGTCAAAGGCAAGAAGCATTTTATCACTCAGCATTGTTATCAGTGATAGAGCATAGAAATAGTACAGCAAAGCTCAATGGGGAATAAAAAATAATTTCTTAAGAAAAAGAGTAGGGGCACTTTCATTCAATTCAAAACTTAGTTATTCCTATGCATAGAGTACCAGGTACGCACTGGCCAAAACCAACCTCAAATCTCTTATAGCTGCTATTTGATGGGGAAGCAACATCAGGGACTCAGAAGTCCTATTGTCAAGCAACAACAAGAAGAAAGTGGTTGACTGAAGAAAAACCTCTAGCATTTTGTATTCCCTAAAACATAATTCGTTTTTCCAGGTCGTGACTGAGATGTGGCCTCTCCTCCCATACTCAGGCCCTCTAAAAAAATGTCTCATACAGCAAGGGTCTTCTACAATTTCTCTTTATTTCTGTGTGCCGGGATAGGACAAAATGAATTACAGGCTCATTCACTGTCAAGTTTGCATGTCTTCTTTCGCAGCTAACATTTACTTCAATCTTCTATATACATAGCTGTTTGACATAATTGTTCAGAGGTTTATTTTTCAGCCTGCCTAATACTCTTTCTGATGTCTCAGTGATATATAGAATATAATTCCGCATTTAAGATTTGAAGCACTCATAAAACTGTGTTACTGATTAAAGTCTGCCAAGAAAGGCAGTTAAGGTAACATTTTGAACAAGATTCATCTTAGACTTTTATAGAAGACGGTAGCAACAACAGAAAAGCATGCAAGATTGGAGTGAAAAAGTGAGCCTTGAATAAAGGATACTGCTAAGATTTAGCAATAACCTTAAAGATTCAGTACAGCAGGAGAAAATAACCAGAGCATATAATGACCTGCCACACCCTCACCGCCTGCCAGACACTATAGGAAGGAAAAGCAATCTCAGAAGACCCTGCTAATGGCTCTCCAGCCCTTCATACAGTCAATGCAACACAAAAATACAGAAAACAGGAGGTCCCCTGTACAAATATTTGTTCATAGGCATCCTCCTTTTTTGTGCTTTGCTGCTAGCCTCAGTATCTGTGGCAGGATGCAACCCCTCCCCCCCACTCTCTCCCCCCCCTCCTTCAATATGGAAGGAGTAGGCACATCTCCCTCTCTATTACTTGAGGGTAACAGCTTCTTTTGTTGGCGCCTAGCTATTGATTATCGAAAATTGAATAATAACACCGCACCACTAACAGCTGCTGTCCCAATCATAGCCTCGGTGGTGACTGTAATACAAGCAGCAACTCACCCATGGATGGCTGCTTTAGATGTTAAAGATATGTTCTTCATGATTCCCCTAAGGGAAGAAGACAAGGCACAATTTGCTTTTGCCTGGGAAGGGAAGCAATACACTTTTAATCAGCTTACTCAGGGGTACAAACACTCTCCTACTATTGCCCACAATGCCCTTGCTGCACTCATTGACACTGTACAGGTACCGTCAGGCATTTGCATATATCAATATATAGACGACATCTTAGTGGGCGGAGACAATAAGGAACAGGTGGGGCAAGTAGCAGAAACTCTTTGGAATTTATTAACACAGAACGGATTAGATATTCCACCGTCCAAGTGCCAGGGTCCCAGCCAGGAAGTTAAATTCCTAGGGGCTTGGTGGATAGGGGGAGCCATAGCAGTGCCTGATGATGTTCTGGCTACCATAGACAAGGGGCACACCCCAAACAGCAAAGCAGACTTGCAATGCCTGTTGGGTACATTAGGGTACTGGAGAAAACATATCCCAGGATTCTCAGTGATTGCCCGTCCCCTATATGACCTACTCCGAAAAAACAAGAAATGGAATTGGACTCTACAACATACAGAGGCCCTTAATGTTCTAAAAGATGGACTTAAAGCCTATCAGAAATTTGGCCCACTACATCCACAAGACCCATTAAGAGTGGAATGGGGGTTTGCAGAACATGCCTCCTATTGCGCTATATTCCAAAGGGGGCCAATAGGGCCAGCTAGACCTTTGTTGTTCTCTTCCACCGCATTTAAGGGAGCTGAACAACGATATTCAGAGTGGGAAAAGGGGCTTCTCTCACTTACCCGAGCAGTTAAGGAGGCAGAGAAACTGTGTACATCACAGAAAGTTATTGTACAAGGCCCTTTCCCTCTGTTGAATTCAATCCTTAAAGGGTTACCCCGCCGAGGGGGTGGCACAGAAAGCAACGGTACGAAAATGGTACGCCTATTTAGAGGGAGTTAGCCAATTGTTACTACTAAAGGAGGGTTCTGTAAAAGTTTCAAAACTTCAACAACCTGTGAACACTGATCAGGTCCTGTTGAGCCTGCCTTATAAACCCTCTCCAATAAAAGAAGCACCTAAGCTAACTCAGGACTCAGACATACAAGGAGTCTGTTTCACTGATGCATCAGCCCATCAGGTAGGGACAAACTGGCAGTACAAGGCAGCAGCATTGGAGATTGCTACTGGAAAAAGAATAACAGAGGAGGGGGAAGGTAGTGCTCAAGTAGGAGAACTGCGTGCTCTCTTATTAGCAGCAGCAGGAGGAGCCTTCACGATTTACACTGATTCCTATGCAACCTATAAGGGTACCACTGAATGGATATGCCAATGGGAATCCAACCAGTGGGAAGTAAATTGCACCAGAGTGTGGAGAGCTGAAGATTGGCAAAGACTATTAGAGATAGGCAGGTCACGACCTTTGAGTGTGGGCTGGGTAGAAGGACATGCAAAGGATGGAACCCCCGCTGCCAAATGGAATCAACAAGCTGACTTTCTAGCCCAGATCAGGCTAGCTGAAAGCATACCAGAGGAGTGGGCACGGTTAGCTGAATGGTTACACCTTAAGCGAGGCCATTCTGGAAAAGCAGATCTTTATTACGAATGCCGATCTCGGGGTTGGCCAGTGTCCGTGGGAACATGCGAAGCAATTCTTACAGCCTGTCCACAATGTCGGATCAGACTTAAAGCTGATCACCCAAATCATGCCCCGGTCCTACATATCAGGCAGGGCAAGACTCTCTGGAGCATGTGGCAAGTTGACTATGTCGGGCCATTGAGACCCTCTAATGGAAAGAAATACATCCTGGTGGGGGTAGAGGTAGTATCAGGATTATCAATGACCACTGCTGTTTCATACACCATACTATCCCCAAGCCAATGGGATCGTGGAACGAACCAATGGTTTGATTAAGAAATATGCAGATGTATCATGACACAACTGGGACAAGCGATTAGCACAAGCTGTCTTCCTTGTCAATAACCGCTGGGGAAGCTATGGAAGCCCCAAAATCAGGGCGTTCTGTCCTGAAAAGCCATTGACAGGCAGCAACTTGACAACCAACACAGAGGAAGAACAGCCCCCAAAAATACAAGTGGGCCAGCCTGTCATGATGAAATTACCGTCTGTTGGTATTGTGCCCATGACTCTAGCAAAACCCAGAGGGTTATATGCGTGGGAAGCCCTTGATGAGAATGGGAAAACCCACCGTATTAGTGCTCGGTGGATAGTTCCAGACTGCCAACCCTGAAAGCCCGGTTCCTCCCCCGGGACTGAGGTCTGTTCTTGTGTTTTCTTGCAGGGCGAAGGAAGATGACGGGGTGGAAGAGGATCCAGATGCCTTGGAAACAACACCAACAATGACGGGGTGGAAAAGGATCCAGCTAACACCAGCAAGCCATTCAGAAGGAAGGCAGTCACAGGAATGGAAACACTAACGAACTGTGACTGATGCTGGGACTCAATAATTACCTTGGGCGATTGTTGATTGTTGTAATTACTTCAATTCTATTGTTGATTGTTATTAATAACTGTTTTGCAGGGGTAAGTCAACATATGAGATATGGTAATTGTTTTGCAGGGGTAAGTCAACATATGTTATATGGTGATCCACAGTGGACATTAAGGCTCACCGGCAGAAGTGTCCCCTTTTCTCTTTGGAGGCAAGAGATGACTGCACCACCACTCCAAAGGTATCAGACCATGACTGTAGTCACGGGGTGGATTGTGGCAGGATGCACCCCCCCACACCTCTCTCCCCCCGCCTCCATCAATATGGAAGGAGTAGGCACATCTCCCTCTCTATTACTTGAGGCTAACAGCTTCTTTTGTTTGGCCCCAGAGCACCCTGGCCAGGGCCATTAGGAGAAGGGAGTGCCGAGGTGCCAGTGAGCCGCTGGGCACCTGTGACCAGTGTGGGGGATGTTTGGAGGCTTCAGGGGCACCCCACAGCCAGTGTGGGGGTGCAGAGAAGCTTCTAGAATGCCTACAGTCAGGTCTGATCTGCCAATATAAAACGGGACTCTCGTCGAGACTGGGCCCATTGTCGTGGGTGTCTCAGAGCACGAGCTTAGCCACTGCTGCCAGGAGCCACAGCCCCCCACCACTTCCCGGGACTGAGACTCCGCTTGCCTTGCCGCCACGTGTGTAAGTAAATTAACCCTCGCAGGATTGCGAGTACATATATATTCCGTGCACATTTGCACGTGTACTTTCCGTGCACATTTGCACGTGTAACTTTCCGTGCACATTTGAACGGGTACTTTAAATAATTTCCTCGCACAATCGCGAGTGTATTTTCCTCCTGTGCTTCCACATAAGCACGTGTAGTATTCCGTGCACATTTGCACGTTTAAGTAAATTAACCCTCGCGGGATTGCGAGTACATATATATATATTCCGTGCATATTTGCACGTGTACTTTCCGTACTCACTATGAGTACGTATATCTCTTTAAGAATAATCTCACACCATGTTCAGGCAAGTGTGTATTCATCCTGGACTCAGGGCCGGCTCCGGCATTGTTCTGGTTTAAGCCACGTGCATGCATACTGTGGACCTCCTGTTGTATTAGTTGCTGCCCCTTAATAATTTTCCTCAACTGATATCCGAACCTGTATTTAAGTCAATTTTGGAGTGCTAAAACCCTGTTTCTCACCGGTTTAATAAAAGTTGTTTTGGACCCTATTGTCCCTTAAGGTAACCTCGGGGTGCCTCCGTGACAGCGTCAATCTACAAATGCTTTCTGAAGTATATGTCTATAGGGATACATACCTGTTTGCAATATCCCCAGTGAAAATATCTGAGCTATTCCTGACTTGGCTGAAGTCAGGACCTGAGCCAGCTGATCAGGAGCCTCAGGTGCTCACTATGTCTGAGGATCATTCTCTGATGTGGCTGTAACAAAAGATTTCCTCTCCTCCCAGGTGGAGCAAGAAATCACCAGCACTTTCCCAGGAAAGAAAAGCCACAGCAGGTGGCAGGAGGAGGACCTATCCAGCAACTAGGGTGCATCTGCTTGGGCAAGTGCACTACATCCAGGCAAACAGACACATCCACATGCAGAAGGAACCCTCTGGTGAGGCAAGCTCCCCACTGCAAGCCACTCCTGATGTCAGGGTGCTACAGAGGAATTTCATAGAATCATTTAATTGGAAAAGTGCTTTAAGATTGAGTTCTACCTACAACCTAGCATTGCCAAGTCCACCTCTAAACTGTGTGCCTAAGAACCTCATCTTTTAAACACGTCCAGGAATGGTGACTCAACCACTTCCCTGGGCAGCCTGTTCCAATGCTTCACAGCTCTTTCATTGAAGAAGTTTTACCCTAATATCCTATATAAACATCCCCTGGTGCAACTTGAGGCCATTTCCTCTCGTCCCATCACTTGCTACTTGGGAGAAGAGACCAACACCCTCCATGCTACAACCTCCTTTCAGATAGTTGCAGACAGCAATAAGGTCTCCCCTCAGCCTCCTTTTCTCATTCACATCTCTCAGAGATTCTGCTTGCAGCTGCCTTAAACTGAAGCAGATGCCAAAGACACCTATACTATGTTTTCCAGATTTATTTATAACTATGCAGTCTAGAGGTTTCAGTTTCCATTCAAACAGAAAAAGGAGATTCTGTTTCTCAAGCCCCCTGATAGAAAACAGTTTCCAGGTTTGAAAAGCGCTCGAGTGTTTATAAGTAATATTTGGGATCAAAATCTTAACCCTGCATTCCCAAAACACTCTGGTGAGCTGCCACAGCAGTGAGAAATGGGGTACGTTGTCAGACAGCTGGGTAACACCATGTTGCTCTCCATCTGTGACGCCCAGTGCCACACTGCAGAAGCAGAACAGGCTCACCTCACTGTTTCCTAGAGAACTTCCAAAGCCACCTTGGTCCAGAAACCAGCAGTTTCTCTACACCACATCTCACTCCCTGTGATCTGAACAGTGTTTGTAGGCACACTTACTAATGTGAGCATCCAATCCCTAACATTCTGTGATTCTGTGTGTGTGTGAATAAGTGGAGATCAAGTTTGACTCTGGTCCTGAGCTAAGCACAGTTGCCACTCAATGGAAATAAGAGATAGAAAAGGCCACAGCTTGGGTGCAAGGACAGGGAAAGTGGGGAGAGGTGCTTCTTCAGGAGCTCCTTCAGGAACTTCAAAGAATAAAGGAAGTATTTTTTTTTTAATTATGCCTTGTTTCTACTGGCAGATATTATTTATCTACAGGGCTCTAGGGAAGTGACATTAATAAATCCACCCCCTACTGAGAAGTTATCACCATACAGAGAAAATGAAGGACTTTGGTGGGGGGCAGGGAAATAAATCTTACACTTTCTTTGTTTCTTTTTCCTATGACACCTCTGTAACAGAGGCTGGCAGCATACTGTGTGCTGTACCCATCCAGCAGCACTAACCTGTCCTTTCCTGGCAACCTCTGTACATATCCCAGCGGCTAACAGTCCCGAGGGCAACAAAAAGAGCAATGCAATTAAGCATCATTTGCTGCTTGGGCGTTCTTTTGAAGAGAGTGAGTGTTTTCTTTGAGTCATTGACACTAAACATTTGGTACATTTTATTTTTGAACATAGCTCAGTGAAACAAAAGAAACTGCTGAAGCAGAAAAAATAAAATCACATGCACATTACTTCCACAGTGCTACTAATTGTTTCCAAATGACAAGTCAAAACATCTCTGATTTTTTTGTTAGGAGATTAATTTGGACAGCTGAAAAAGTTACTCCAACCCTTTAGATACTACCCCTGCAATCTGAGTGCAAGATCATTTTATCCACGTAAATCTTATTTGCATACACAAACAATGTTAATGTTGCTTCAGTCAGTATTTGTCCTTCTCCAGATCACCACAAGATGGGGATTTCTGTTTGTTGGTAATGCAGCACTCATCATACTTGAGGAGAGATGTGTCAGGCTAAACACTTTAGACCCTTGTCCAAATCAGAACCCACGTAGCAAGGTGGGCAGGTTGGCGGACATTGCAGTAGTACAACATAATCCTGCTGGTAGTCCTGCCAGAATGATTGATTACTAATACTTTCAAAAAACCCACAAACAGGTGTTGTATTTTAAGTCCTTAAAGACTGTAACTCAGTGCTTCTGTTGTTTCTGTGGTAACAAAATAGTATTCATAATATAATTTAATGGCTAAGCAACAGCAGCACTCCAGCTAGTGTGCTAGCCATGTGCTCATTAGCTAGAAATCATGATGTACCAAAAGCTCATTTGAATTGGGGCAATCATTTAAAAAATATTATTCTAGCTTCAAGTCACAACACATTATTAATGATCCAGTTGCAGGACTACATCTGATGGTGAAGATTTTCTTATTCCTCATTAGAAAAAAGGTGATCAATCCCATCGGTTTTATAACACTGTATCAGATCTGGCTGGGACAGAGTGAATTTTCTTCATAGCACTTTGTATGGTGCTGTGTTTTAGATTAGTGACCAAAACAAGGTTGATAACACGTTTTAGCTGTGGCTGAAAGCGCTTGCACAGCATTGGGGGCCTCTGTTTCTCACTCTGCCCCCGCTCAGTGAATAGTTTGGGGGCGTTGCAAGAGGTTAGGAGGGGACATGACCAGACAGGTAACCCAAACTGATCGAAGAGATATTCTGTACCATATAACATCACACTCAGCAATAAAAAGGGAGGGGAGGGGATTTTAGGGGGATTAGCTATCTTTTGGTCACGAACTGGCTGAGCAACAGTCTACTTGTGGGAGGTGGTGAGTGATTGCCTTTGCATGACTTTTGCTTGCTTTGTCTCTTCTTCCACTTACCTTTTGCTTATTAAACGATTTAAATCTTGATGTACAAGTTTCCTTGCTTTTACTCTTCCTTTCTCCCCCCATCCCATTGGGGGTCAGAGAAAGCAAACAAGCAGCTGTGTGGTGCTTCACTGCCTTCCAGGGTTAAACCACAACAAAGATGAAAAGCTAACTGAGTCAGAAAAGGTTAAACAGTGTGACTCATAAAAATTTTTGCCAACATACTCATAACACACACCCACCTCACCCCAACACACACACAGCTGTGTTTTCGGGTTTGGCATTTAGGCAGAAACCCCAATTCACACAATACCCCATGAGAAAGATCCTTGTCTGGATTTTGAGAAGACCCCCAAAGGCCTCCTCTAGTCATGGCAGGGCTGACAGCAGCTCAGCTGGATCTAGATCCTCAATATTAGAGATACAAGAAACAGTACAATGCAGTACAAGTGCAGTCAGGCAAAACACTGGATGCAGAAAACGTTTCTGCCAGTGCCATTCTGAAGATGCAATACTCACGTAGGAGAGCCTGTATGTAGGTGCAAAGGACTCCAAAATGCCCATTCTCCTTGAGCACAGAATCTAGAGTCATCTGTTCATGCCCACAGTCACTACTCAGGGCCCCACCAAGTTTTAGGACAGCCCAAACATTGCCAATTACTTCAGGTCCCTGTATGGGCAGTTTGCAGAGTTCCTGCTCTGTATGCATGTCTGCAATACCATAAATCATTTTTGATGAATAGGACCATTTCTCAGTCAGCAATAAGCTGCATGGAAAAAGGCATACGTGAACATTTAGAGGAGTCACTTAGGGTTTGTTCTGTTTTAATGTGCCAAGCTTAACACCTAACAGGACATTTCACACTCTGCTCCAAGTAGACATGGAGAAGCCAAGTCCCATCTGCCGTAGAGCAACTGCTGACTCAGCTCTACTGCAAACAGAGCCCAACTCTCACTTGCATTGATCACAGTTCCAAAAGTGCAAGAGCCAGAAACTCAAGTAAATAAAGTCAGGATTCCGCTTTGGGATCCACATTTGAATATATAGATGCCCCGATTGCTTCTATACGGTGAAAACTGTAGCCTGTTTCCACATACTTAAATGGTTTAGATGAAGTGCTGATGGCTTGCATTATAACATCTTTCCAAATTAATGTCATAATACAGATGTAGACATACAGTCATAATCTACAAGAAGATACATGCTATTGCTTCTCCTTCCCTCTTATATGTAATTTAAACCAAAAAGAAACTGGTTTTAACGTGGACTTAGCCTTTCAGAACAAACTTGCCAAGTGCTGTTGACAGTCTTCCACTTCCTTTGGACCTCATTTGCCTAGAATTAGATGTTTTCTTTGTTAGGACACCACTTTGTAAAGAATTGATAAAATTGCTAATTTCTGAATTGTTTTCTCTTAGCTCCTTACAGTCAAGAGAATCATAAACAATTAATACATCTGTTGGCTCAACGGCAAGTCTTCAGTCAGAATACTGCAAATTCACCTTTGCTCTGTCACCACTACCACATCCCCCCAAAAATCTATTTATGTGCTCACAAATGTGAAAGAAAACATTTTAAAAAACCCTACACAGGTCAAGGTGATGTGTACAAGCTTAGTATGCTGCCAAATTCACTTGTTTGGTACACAAAAACTACCGAGCTTGCTGGGTAGACTTAATGTTTTGAGAGGCAATTATCTTGCTTTAACTTCACCGGAACCTTAATAAGTGCCTGTTTTTTATGGTCTGAAGTGAAAGTTAGTCCTCAGTCCATGACTTTGGCAGCAGGTATCCATCTAACACTCCATAGGCATCAGGCTCAAAACACTGACCCCGCTGAATTTATGAGGTAAAGTCCTGACAGTTTCAATTAAGCCTGAATCCCACCCCAACACAGCTCAGAGCCATCATGTGGGCTCCAGCAGACAAGCAACATTTATCACCTCCAGCTCTTCTGTTTTGCTGGAGATTAACACCAGGAGAAAAAGAGGCAACAAGAGCAATAGTGCAACAATTTTTTCAGCTACCCCAGGTTCACAAGGCTATTTTACTGGGCTGTGCTATGGAGCCTCAAAGCTGCAGGAGCTGAGAAGGAGGCACTTGTTTGCTGCTGTTGCTGTGATGAAGACCTCCAGCAGAAGGGAGACAAGAGCTACAGCCAGTGACACCTTCCACCATGGCTGCCTAATCCAACAGACTCCTGAGAGCAACATGGCAGGTGCCTTTCAAGATGGAAGAGAAGGCAGCACCCACCAAGACACTAAAACTGAAAGAGAAATACTTAAAGGCTGTATATGCTTGGATCTATCAAAATCAAGATGGTCAGGATAGGGAAAAAAGAAAAAAAAACCAAAAGACAATGCCATAAGATCAATTCTACCTTTTTTTTTGTTTCTTTTCAGGAGCCCTGGTCTGCACAAAAACACTACTTCGAGGTTGTGTTCCACCCGACCAAAATAAAAACCCTCTTGTTGACTTTAATCAAGCTCCAGTGCTCTTTTGCCTTCTGAAAAAGAAAAGGCAAGAAAAACAAACAAATAAGAAAAAAAACCCCGAAACCAACAACAACAACAACAACAACAAACACAGGAAAAAAACAACAACAAAAAACCAACCAACCAAACAACAAAAAACAAACCACAAACAAAAAGCTAAATCATGGTGGACACACTTTGGCTTTGTTTGAATGTTAAAGTCTACAGATAGCTGCACACAGACACCATAAACCTACCACAGAATCTGACACCACTGGCAGATGTTGTACAAAACGGCCCCAGAAAAGGAAGGGGCAGGGATTATCAGGGAAATCGGTTTTGCGTGGAAATGGACATTTATAATTTACCTCCTGATACACACAAGCTTCCTCTAGAGAGACTGGAGTTTAGCCTGTGAGTGCTGGTTGATCTCTGTCAGTATTTCTTTTGGGAATACTGAGAAAATGGAAAAATTATTCTCTTCTTGAAAAGCTGCTCATGGACATGAGAAATTTTCAGTGCAAATCTAACTTTATTTTCCAGTTCCCTAAAGGCATTTTGTTCTGAAGTTTTTGCCATCAACTTTAAAACCATACTTCAAATAGAGTCAATAAAATTAGATTAAAACAGAAGATTTTAGTCTGTTGTGATAACAGACTGCACACCTGCAAATCAAGATCGAAGAACTCTCACTAGGACTAATATAGAAAACTGAAGCAGTGCCATACATCAGATTTACTTTTCATCTTGCACTAGCAATGCTTACATTTTCAGAATTTTGTCTTGAATTTAAATTCACTTCATCAAAGCAGGATGCTAACCTATAGACGGAGTTTTACCATGAACACTAATAAGGAAGCATTTGAGAAGGGCGAGTGTTTAAGCCCCTCATACAAGTGTACATATATATGTCTAAGGCACAAGAGACTGCTAGGCTCTGCAGGTGATAGTTTTGTACAGTCCACAATTTGTAAATGAGAGAAATATCTGCTAGTTTGAGGGGAAAAAAAATCATTTAATTACTGTCATTAAGGATAAAATTCAGTTTCTCTTCTGGCCAGCTCAATGCTGATGCAATGATCTGGTCCTCAAGGAATCAAAAGAGTCTTATGGTGGCAAGCAAGAAAATTTCACCCTCCCACAGAGGCAACAGGAGCCAGATTCTCACCTCTGTTCCAGGATAACATTACAAAATACTACTAATGAGGAATTCCTGTTTTATAGAGCCATAGCATGTCCAACAGCACAACGGTGGTCAGCCTTCAAGGCTACATCTACAGGGTCAGATGGAACAGGGCCACAAACAGGTGTCTGATCCTGAGGTCAAACAGCACAGGCTGGCCTGTCTGATCTACTATAGGACCCAGTGGCCCCAAAGGACACCTGTGAAGAGATCCAAACCCGGGTCGGTCTGGTGAGAACAGTCCCTCGTGTGCCACCACCCCACCACATCCAGACACTCACACAAACCAGCAGCACACGAGGGAACGACTCAGGAGAATGAGAGAGCAGCATTCAAGCTCATTCATTTAGCAGCAGAAGTATAGTCTGAGAGTACCTGTGGGCTTTACACAAGAAAGTACAGCACTGAGCAAGCCCTGAATGGTGAATTAGATACCACACATTGATGTTGCTGTGGCTGTAGAGGTCACACGTCAAAAATAAAGCCTCCAAATGGGATGGATCCCATGGCCTTTGCAAAATGAGCATCCCCAGTAGTTTTGATTCTCCTCTAGTTAAACGGAACAGCCCAAAAGAGGTATCAGAAACCAAGATCTTATATGAAGGGTAAACAAGAACAACACATGATGAAATATGCAATTGTATCCAGGAATCAGGAAAAGCCTAGGAGGGAAGCAAATAGAGGAAGGACTCAGCTTTATGTTGTATTAGCAAGGATAGAAAATCTGCAGTTGTTTGTCACACTGTATGTATTCACACTTACAGTTAATAATAACTATCAGGTTCCCTTCAAGACCTGCTGCAATAAAATGAGTGCTTAATTATAGCTCAGAACAATAATCTTTAGTCATGCTTCACTTTTTAAAAATCCCAGTGTCAGACTTTTTGTGTAATTATGCCCTCGATAAGCAAATGTGCGTCACAAGAGTTGCCAGCCAGCTACAAAAAAAGCAGGTTTCTCTCCATGGCAGCAAGACCAGCATCCAACAGGCTTTTCTCACCTGCAAGAAACTAGTTTGAAAACAGATCGCAAAACTGAAACAAAACAGGACAGGCCATATTTACTCTGGAAGCAGACCTAAATTTCCACTTAGAAAAATGCAGAGGTACAAACATTGTTTTTATGATTACACTAGACAGACACAGTCTATGGACCTGCCTGCTCTCAAAACCTTTGTCAGAATTAGGCTACATTTCCTGTTGCAGGAACTCAATGTACATTAGCTTGGAGCTGCTGCAGCTTGGATTGCTATACACTATGTATTAAACCAGCCAGGTCTTTTTATGATCCTTGGGCATGGAGAGGAAGCACTTGAGTATCAACAAACCATGAACGGAACTCTGTGCACAGGTAATGAACCAAATGCTATTTGCACATTTAATAGAGTGAAACACTCTTGTATTTGTTGTTTTGGCTCACTACCAGAAAAAATAATATACAACCATCACAATTACATTGGCATGGATTTTGTTATTAATTTCCTCTAGGCTCTTTAATTATAGAAATAAATTCAAACATGTAATTATACTTTGATGCCTGCAAACCTTGCCAATGGAGACCTGAGTCAGCGTTGTGGTATTGCACAGAACAACTAAAAAAAACTCAGGAAAAAGGTAAATAATACACAAAATATGCAATTAAAGCATCTGCCACCCTCACAGCTCAACCTTAATTCCACACCGCCATACGCTGAAAATAGTCACTGGGAGTGCCTGTGTAGCATCTCCAAGCTTGAATTCACCACCAAGAAAAAAAAAGTCTTTTATTTTATGAAATAAGGCATTGGAATTATTGCCCATGAACATTCAATAGACATCCATCATTGCCTGTTTCTGCTCAGTGCTTAGCAAGAACCTCAAGAGCATTTCCACTGCAGGCCAGGGGCACCAAGCCACCCATGTGCAGATCTGCCATAATGTCCCAAATTCTGTGGCAGGCCCTATGCAGCATTTTAATAAGACAAGGGAGAACTCGTTTCTGTACCTGTCTACCACAAATCTTGGCCAAGTTACCTAAGTCCTGGGGCCAAGGACACGCACTTCTGCTACAGTCCAGCTGCAGATGGTAGCTCCTTGAGGCATAGTATCTCATCCCCTTTAAGCTAGGTGCTATACTTCGATCTCCTCATCCATCAAACAGGCATAATGACTTCTACTTTCCTTGGAAAGTCTTCCAAGATCTAGTTATTGCTTAAAACTAGCATATATGCTTTTATATAGACCACAGGAAAATGAATTTCATTGCTTAAAACACTGCTTGGGACCAAAGCAAGGTCACAACTGCAGCACAGGACCACATGGCAGGCAGGTAAACCTGCTGTGCCAGGTTGTGTCACCCAGCATAGACCACCTTCCCCTCCACCCCATCCTGCCCCCATGGCAAGCAGTTTCCAAGAACCGTGTCTAGAGAATAGGAGAGAAAGAAAAAGATGCCATGAAACATGGAAATAGCATCCTGAACTACTGTTGGGACGTGGGAATAATCTCTTCTGGCAATATCTGGTCATCCCAACTGAAGACACATCTATGCCACGTGGCCTAAGCCAAGCAGCACACATGGTGTGAGACCACGTCCTGTTCTGATTGCCAGCCCGCACCCAATTGGATACAGCTGTATTTGGGTAGCATAGCACCCAGCGTAATCAGTCCAGCCTAAGATAATGAACCAAGCATGCTTGGTTCTGGAGTTGTTACTGCACACAGAGCCAGCTCAAGCCTCAAAAGGCAGACTTCCCTTAAACAATATTTATCCACATGCTCCAAACTATCCAAGCAAGGTGATGCCAAGACTTTTAATAGGATTCATAATGCAGCTATTTTCAGATCTTAGTGCTAAGCTAGAGATCTGCATTTTCCAAAACATTATTTAAAAAAAGAAGAGATGACCTGGGACTGTGAAGCCTGGAGAAGAGAAGGCTCAGGAGGATCTCATTTTTGTATATAAATACCTGAATGGAGGGTGCAAAGATGACAGAGCCAGGCACTTTTCAGTGGTGCCCAGGGGCAGGGCAAGGGGCACACACTGAAACACAGGATGTTCCCTTAGAACATCAGGAAACACTTTTTCACTGTGAGGGTGATCAAGTGCTGGCACAGGTTGCCCCAGGAGGCTGTGGAGTCTCCATCCTTGGAGACATTCAAAAGCCGTCTGGACCATCTTGGTGACCCTGCCTGAGCAGGTGAACTGGACAGGATGACCACCAGAGGTGTCTTCTAACCTCAAACACTCTATTATTCTGAACAATACCTGGACAGGTACAATCCCCATACCTGGGGTACAAGAAACAACGGCACACAGGTTTGTCCAGTTGCTGTTAAAGGCAGTACTTGGGCTGCCTGTGGTGTTCAGAGTTGTGCCCTAGAGTGGTTTGTGTATGGCGACTGCTAAATTATGAGGCCTGTCCAGAAGGTCTGCAAAGGATGAGGACCAGCCCAGAGGTCTTTAGAAGACCTGAAAATCCCTGGACTATGATTTCCACCTCTTCTACTGGAAGGCATTCAGTGTTTCTTCTTTTATCCCCAGTCTTCACTACTAGGAAAATAAGTACAATGACAAAAATTTTAAGTATCAGGGGATTTTTAAATGAGACACTGGGAAGAACTGGAAGAATTTCATATTTAAACACAAAACTTATCTATTTAAATTCTGCCTTTTAGACCACGTGCTTTCTCAAACTCTGATTCTAACCACAACCTTTTCTACCATCAAGAAAAAATGCAAGCTTCCTGCTAAGCACTGTTATCTCATCTATAAGCTTGTCAAATATGCTGTTATACATAAATGATGAATCTAACAAACTACTGTCAGTGTGCACTTTCTATGCTCAAAAGGGTAATAAAGTCTTGTACTGCTGTGTTGATTATTCCATTAGCTGAAATATCAGGAGTCTGAGCTTTGGACCAGAAGGCTGTGGGCACACCAACCATTGACTAAATGGTATGTTTTCTGAAAATCCCTTATTAGCACTTTGGCAACATGCCCCTGCTATTCTGAGAGCCAGATATCACCACCTTGAAATAATGTCAGCCATTTAGCTTTTCACAGCAATACCTCAGCCACAAGCAAAAACACCTTCAGATCAAATCAATATTATACTGGATTCACTCTTTTTCAGCTAGTTAAGATGCACTGGATTCTGATCTTTCATATTTCATAGCTGTAATGACATTACTAGCCAGTAATTAGCAAGTTTTATCAGCACTGCATGCTCTTACCCTGAAACAGTCCCCAAGAGCTCAATTTAGAGACATATATCTCATTTGTTTAACACAAATTTAGCCTCCTAAATTATTCCTTTTTTCCATAAAGAGCCAGCACTTGAGCCCTGAGGCACCATCTGTAATTAATATAGATGTATTTTTTTAACTATTTTTGTATGTATACATAGCCAGAAGTTAGACACTTTCTGTAGATTTGCATTCATTATATAATAAGATACAGTCCTGAATGTCTTAGAAACTGGTCATGAATGAAGATGGCAGAGAAGTAGACAAAAACAGAAAACAAGAAATAAAATCCATGGAAAGAACATAGCATGTAAAGAATGGCAAAATGCTTTCCGTTAACAGAGGAAGGGCTTCAAAGTTCTCAACTCAAAGAATGCTCTTTCCCTACAAGTCAAATTAAAACCTCCAGGTATTTTTGATGATCTTAGGAAATTGTTTTGTATTCTTACACTTGCAGCTGAAATCCCCCAGAAGTCAAAGTACCCTGCCACCTCCAACACATCTCTCCTCTCCCCTCTCGTTTTCTCTGTGTTATTGGATGTAAATCACTCCTTGGGCCGGTGGAGATAACAATGCAGCTAACAAATAGGGTCACAGAGCCCAGTGGATTAAAAAATTATGTTTAAACTATTTCCTACCTACTTATAGTTGGCCTTTAGGCCCTTAAGGACTTTGAAGTGATGCCCGTTGTTCTAATGTACATATGCACAACTTTAGCATAATAATGTGTCCCACAGATTAGATGAAATGCTTTATGGATTAAAAAACATATATTGGAAAAAGTATCCAAAACTAATATATCACATTTCAACCTGAGACTAACCACAGATAAACAGACTCCCCAGAACACTAGCGTTTCTACATAGCCTGTTTCATTAATCTGGCAGAAAGCTCTGTCATTGATCCAGTCCCACACTGCAGAAACAACAGGAGACTAACCAGAACATCACAAGCAACTGTGCTCTCCAACTGGAAGGACTGGGGCTGTTTGGCACCTGGGCAGAGAAACAAAGCAGCTCACCAAGTCCTCTCACCCTTCATCCTCATCACAAATAACATGTTGGGTTCTCATCGTTTTAAGGAGAAGATGGGGGGTGTAACATTGGTGGTTGGACATGAAAGAGCAATTTAATATCTGAGGGCTCTACAAAGGATGGTTAGGTTGCCAGGAGACAACATGGGATGTTTGTTTGCATGCTGGTCACGGAAAAGAGCAGTCCTGCCTCAGGAGGTCTTTTCAGGTCCTTCAGTTGAGCACTGGGAAAGGGCTTGGAAGGTATCAGAGAACCCAGTGACTGGAGTTTGGGTTAACAGAAACAGCAGGGAAATCAGTGGGGAAAGGCTGGAGGTCAGGCAGTCACTGATAATGAGATTCAAGTCAGTTTCTGCAGTTAAAAAATTGCTGTGCTTGAAAAGAGAAAAAATAAAATAATTAATTCATAAGTTTTTAGCACTAATTAATAAACGAGGCCCTGACTCTTTTCCTGCACTTCTCTCATGTGATCAGAAGTGGCTGGTAACTCGTATGATATGGACAGACTGGTGCACTCTATGAACCTTTTTCCTCTACTGTCTGAGGCCTTTTGATCAGAACATCATTAGAGATAAATTCAGGTTTTATTAATTTATGCCTTCGGCCTCATTCCTATACCATACTCTAAACAGATACAGTCCCCCTGCAATCACAGCATTATAATGCAATCACATGATATGCAAATGTTGCATTATCCTACTGTGACTTAAAGACTAGGCCTTAAGATCAATAAAGCCATTGGAAGCCACTTTGCAAACTGCAATTGGAATGTTTTGCTCTTAGGTGGATGAAAATTCATCCTGAAATGCCATGGGTACCAGCATGTGGCTTTTCAATTTTATAAACATTTAATATTCTGTGATAGAAAATGTTTGAAAGCAGAAAGGCCACGTGCTGGTACTTGTAGCATTTCTGGATGAATGGTGTCAGGCCCTTTCCTGGACATAAGTGATGGGCACTGAGCGAAACAGCAGATTGCATTTGCCGCCGTCCCTGTATTCATGCCCACCAGAGCTCAGGAAACTGCCAGGTGAGTCCTTGAAGGAACGGTGTCTCCAACAGCTCCCACAAGAGCACTGCACCTCTGCCCCACTGGTGATTCAAGCCCAGACTAAGTCTGAGCCTCTTAAGTTGGATGCAAGCAAAACCCAGTCAAGTCAAATAGTTCCTGACTGTCTTCTGGTCTCCTCCACTGAAACTGGATCACAGAATCACAGAATCACAGAATGTTAGGGATTGGAAGGGACCTCGAAAGATCATCTAGTCTAATCCCACTGCCGGAGCAGGAACACCTAGATGAGGTTACACAGGAAGGTGTCCAGGCAGGTCTTGAATGCCTTCAGAGTTGGAGACTCCACAGATCAATCTCAAAACCCATTATTGTGTTTAATTGTTTAATTTTGCTGTCAGTGCAAGGCATCAGTCCTAAATTTAATTACACAGGTTACAACGTAAGCAAGGAAATCTCTTGCCTACTAAATTTGACACTGCTCAGCTAATAAATATGTATGTTCCTGGCATAAACAATAATACCTTAAAATATACTACAAATGAGTGTAACAAAAGAAATGGCAATATCATTGCTCAGAATAACCATCTTGAGAAATATTTAGATCTTGAATGTGTGGCTAAGCAACACCAAACTCTCTGTGAACTTAAATATTCATTTGGAAATATCAGCAGCAGACCACTGCCTCGAGGCTTAGCACTCAACTGAAATGACTGCAATACTTGTCATGCACTTTAGCAAGATTTTAAAGTATTTGAAGTCTACAAGCTATGAACCACTCAGAGGAGGAAAAAAAAGTGCTGCATGCTCTAAAATCTATTTTAATGCCAAATTAATTCCTTCCACTCAAATTCCAGGTAAATGGCATCCTGACCCTGCTGTAAAGAAGAAAAATAGGTTGCATATTCTGCTGTATGTTCTCTTTTCTCCTGTACAGTGAAGTGTTAGAAGGCATAATCAGATAAATCCTAATGGCAAATCATTAGTGTCAACCACTATCATTCCATCTCTTTCAAGGGACGATGACACTTCAGAATCTGGCCATATTCTACTGATTTTTTGACAAATTTGGATGTTGGTATTAAAAGGTTGATCAGACATCAAGTGCCTTGCACTGAAGACATAACTGCAGGGTTTGAAGTGAAAACACCAATGAGTTAGTAACATGAAAAATTTATGGGTCATAAAAACAGTTGCTCCAACTCATATAATGTCATAAATAGGAGATAATCAAACAGGAAGAAAGTTGGAACAGTATGAAAGGAAAAGGTCACCATGGTCATCAAACCTTCTCATGAGAGAGCCTACCCTTCTGTGAGGAGCCACACTTTGCATTTAGTTAGATCAGTACCTTTAAGCTTTGTTAGATCATTGATTCCAAATGTTACTGTATGTGTGGTCTAAAGAGTAGATACAACAAAAGAGAGCTACAAAGCAAGTCTCATAAAACAAACACACCTACCACCTAATGTAACGTATATATGTATGTATATGTACAGGAGAAAGCTGATGCTAAGCAGCACAATAAGCAGGTTATTCACTTCCCTGACTGTGTAACTTTCTTCTCATATGAGCTTGCTTCCCTGCCTTCCTTTACAACATATTCAAGATTTTTTAACCAATGCAGCATCCAGACGTCTTTTTATTACTCCTGACTGAATAAAACACACCAATCACTTTGTATTACCCAAAATGTGATGCACTGTTTTGAAACTGAAGTACAGCTATGGGAAAAGTTTTCCACAGACACACACAGCAAGAATGGAAATCTTTGGCTGAGGAAGTTTCGACACAGTGGGAACAATTTCAAAGTGCCAGCATCCCGGGAAGAAACTCCTAACACTTACCAAGCTCTTTCCCCCGCTAAACTCTACCCAGGTTACTGCATAAGAAACCTGGAAGGGTGTTTCCAAAAGGTGGACCCAGTTTGAAGTCACTACATCTCTGCAACCACAAACTATCAACTATCCTCTCTATGTCGTCCATACAGCAGGTGAAGGGTATACTGTGCATTTATAAAAAGCTTACTAAAACCTGATAAATCATTAAACCACTTGTAATTTTTTGTGTAGTTGTAACATATTTGGCCCATCTTTTTGAAATGCTCTCTAACTTCCACCGACCTCCTTCCCCCCAAAAAAAACAGCCCCCTCCCCACATCGCACCGCTGGAGCAAACAGCGCTCTGCCTCCGAACAAGCCCCCTCCGCTTCCTCGCTGGGCGGGGGGAAAGATGGCCGAGGGTGGGCTCTTCCCCTCCACACCCCGGGGCACCCCCTGCCCCTTCCACTCGGTGCTGTGCCGCCCGCCGCCGCTTGGGCGAGCCCCGCGCCGAGGAAGCGGCGGGGGCGGCCGGGTGCCGGCGGCGGCTGCGGGGGCCCCGGCGGTCCCGCCTCCCCTCGCTGACACTCACGGGCGCCGGGGCTGCGGGTGGGTGCCGGGGGCTCCGCGAGGCGGTCCGTTTCATTCTCCTCCTCTTCCTCCGCCTCCTCCTCCTCCTCCCCGCGGGGCCTCAGCACCGCGGACAGCGGCGGCGGGGCCCGGACAGCGGCGGCGGGGGGCGGCTCGGTGCCCACCCGCACCAGGGCGCGCCGCGGCCGGCCCAGCGCCGAGCTCACGGAGCCCACGGCCGCCCCGCGCCGCCCGCTGCGCCCCGCCGGTCCCGCCTCTGCGCGGGCAGCGGCCCCCGGCACGGCCCGAGCGCCGCTCCCCTGGCCCCACCTCCCCACACGGAAGAAAAGCTCCCGCTCCGGGCGCGGCTAAGCCCCGCCCCGCCTCACCGGGACGTTGTGTTTCTTCCCCCGCCCCACGCAAAGAGTGTGGGGAGACAGGAGGGGAAGGACCCACCCCGAGCACCCCCAGACCGGCGCGCCCTCCTCCAGCCTCCCCGGAGAGCCCCGTCCAACCCACAGGTGTCGGCTGCGGTGCGTGAGTGCCATTGGCACCAGGGAGTTCACGGCACCGTTTCAAAAGACACATTCATGCTGCTCTTCATCCTCTTCATAATGGAGCGGGAGTAAATCCAACACTTTTTGCCCTTTCTGAATGTCCTTATTTGTCGTTCAGCATTGTCTCCTGGGACCAGTCAGAGGGTTCTCTGCTCGCAGACGGAGAGGCAGCACGGTGGTATCCAGTGGACTCAGCACTGTGCGCTCTGCTCTAGCCGACCCTGCCTTTCGCAGGGGGCTTGGGCTGAATGATCTCCAGAGACACCTTCCAACCTCAACTGCTCTGTGCTATTAGACATTAAAATATCATGTACCATGCTATATTGATAGCTTGTAACTGCAGAGTTTAGTACTATAGGTAGAGTCACCAACTATAACAGCATCGCTTGCAGAGGTCTTGTACAATCCAGATGCAGCTCTGAGCTGCTGGAGACTTCTATAGTGGAGTTTAATCTCGTATCCGTAAAACAGATATTGTAAAACTTTACCAGGGCACTTCAGTACCATCCTGACTGTGATAGATATTTCCTTAGATGTTTAAAACAACAGTAGAACATAGATACGCTTCCCTGAGCATATTGTCCCTGTTTCCTCACCTAACGGCTCAGCAGTACTGACTAGCAACACAAAAGTAACCGGCTGCATCCCTACCAAGAACAGAAGTCAGGTAATTGCAGCCTGTAGTCCCAGGCTTGTCTGGAAAGAATGTGCCCCTTTCCCAAGCAGTTCTGTGCCTCAGAGCTGACTGCCGCCAGCTGCTCTGCTCTCCTGTTACAGCGAGATCCCAAAGCAACTCGACACTGACACAATAAACTGCGAATGGGAATTTCTTTGCTAGGGCGGTCTGCCTCTTCTGGATGAAAACAGTGCCACTACTGCATCGGAAAGCAAGAAAACAATGGCACACGCAGCCTGTTCTTTTTAACCCTCTGCAACCGTTCCACTAACTTTTTTTTTTTTTTGTCTCAGTGTCTCTACCTGTATTTTCTTCTTGATTCTACTTGCAGAGAAGACAGTTTCAGCACAAAGCAGCATTTCAGGGAGAGAACATGTCTTGCTCTCTGGGGATGTTGCTTGATCAGGAAGAACTTTCGATAACCACAAGAAGGAAATGGAAATCAAATGTATCAGCTTTTCCTTTAGAACAGCCCTACCTCCCATTTTCCTAAGTTTTGGTGTGTGGTAAAGGACAATTTGTTTCATGTAAACAATAATTTTTAAAAATATAATACTTTAAATTGAATGAGTAAAAGTATTAATGACATGCAGCATTGTAGAGTTATGCAATACAGGCACAAAATCTTAAGAAATACAAGAATCTAACTTGCAGCCCAACACGAAACTAAATTGCACACATGCATTGTCATTCCATCTTTAATGGTATGATCCTATGCATGCTTTTTTTTTTTTCCTCATAGCATTACCAGCCAGATCTAAATACAGCATTTCCACACAGTCTCTTCAGACAGCTACAGACACCTACTACACAGGCCCTGCACACGCAGCCTAAAGAAAAACGTACCATTTGTTCCTGAGCTGGGCTATCTCTAGGTTTTCAGGGAGTACATGACAAATAGTCAGTTTTGGTGAATCGCCAGCTAAAAGCTGCCTTACAGTCACAATGGCAATGTAATAGCAGGAGCAGTTCTCACAGAGTTAAGGACTTAGGGTCAATTATTTTTCCAAAATGCAAAACAGATGAAACAGAAGTCTGCCACAAGACGAGAGCTGAGTTCTGTTTCTAGCTCTGCCTGAAATGATCTTCTGTCACTGTAGTTCAGCCTAAATGAAAATGAGGCGATCAGATCACTGACTTCCTCATAATTTTTTAACTCCCAGTCAGATTTGTCTGAATGTAAAATGATGAAGTGCTCAAAGATGCAAAGCTAATGCAAGTTTCGTGAAAAGATTTGTGAGAATAAGTGAGCAGAACTCCTCATCACTGTGGGAAAGACTGCAGGGTTAACTTATTTCTTACCAGGCATTGGCTTGTCAATTCAAGTACCAAATTGTCAGGAAATGAGGTTCCATGAGTTCACGGCACAGTTAACATGAGGGATATCTGCCTTCCTTCACAGAATCACAGAATCACAGAATGTCAGGGATTGGAAGGGACCTCGAAAGATCATCCAGTCCAATCCCCCTGCCAAAGCAGAACACCTAGATAGGGCTACACAGGAAGGTGTCCAGACAGGTTTTGAATGACTCCAGAGAAGGAGACTCCACAACTTCCCTGGGCAGCCTGTTCCAGTGCTCTGTCACCCTCACTGAGAAGAAGTTTCTTCTCATATTCAAGTGGAACCTCGTGTGTCCCAGGTTGTACCCGTTGCCCTTGTCTTATCATTGGTTGTCACTGAGAAGAGCCTGGCTCCATCCTCGTGACACTCACCCTTTATATATCTGTAAACATTTATGAGGTCGCCCCTCAGTCTCCTCTTCTCCAAACTAAAGAGACCCAGCTCCCTCAGCCTTTCCTCATAAGGGAGATGCTCCACTCCCTTAACCATCTTTGTTGCCCTGCGCTGGACTCTCTCCAGCAGTTCCCTGTTGTATGGGGATATAGCGGAAGATTTGGCGAGGAGGTTAGTTAAATGTAAATGTGCTCAAGTGACTTGCACCTGTCTGTAGAAAAAGCACATACATCACACTAATTCTTTTACTGACCTTGCGTGCTGGATGAGTAGAACCTCTGTGTTAGGTAACATAGGCCTGTGAGAAGCTCTAGGCACCTTATCACTATGTCTGAGATTCCTGCTTTGTTGTGAGAAAGAGCGGGAGGCTGCGCCTGCCTGAAGCCTTGAAATACAGGCGAGCTCAGCAGGCCCAGCGATCTTCCAGCAGGGCTGAACTGACCAGCGCCTGTGTCCCCGCCTGTGTCACCTCTGCCTGGGAGCTCAGGTGTGGCTTCGGAGATCCCTCAGTAGAGAGATTACTAAAATAAAACTTGCTCTTTACAATGCATCAGTGGCCTCTGGTTCATCTTGCAACGTGCCTGCGTATGTGTACACACCTGTCCTTCTTGAACTGAGGAGCCCAGAACTGGACACAGTATTCCAGGTGCGGTCTCACCAGGGCAGAGTAGAGGGGAAGGAGAACCTCTATCGACCTGCTAACCACCCCCCTTCTAATGCACCCCAGGATGCCATTGGCTTTCCTGGTGACAAGGTTCAGCCGCCAGGGCTGTTCCCTGCCTGAGAGCACAAACATTTGCCTGCCGAGGAGAAGTGCCAACTGCAACGGGATGCCCTTTCCCTCCACCAGATGGCAAGACTGCCGCAAAACCCAGTAACTTTTCAGTTCTTGTGAAGGAGGACAGGGAGAGATCAGCCAATAGGGCAAAGCACTGACTATGCAAATGCTATTTGATTTTTGGAAGATAAGCAGGGCTGCTGCGGGCGGGGCTTCACACGTGGGGCTCTGTCACCCGAGTGTCACAATGCCAGCACGCAGCAACACAGAGCTCGCAATGCCCTGGGCAGGATCAAAAGGAGCAGCCGGGTCCCGCGTCCACTGCCAGAGCTGGCCCGGGGGCAGCCCCAACACATCCCGGAGGAAGCACTTGAGGAGCTGGTGGCATCACAGGGCAGGGGCTGAAGGAGGAAGACCTTGCATGAGGCTGCTGGAGGTTCTCCACTGCAAGGCAATCTGCTGCCAGGGCCACCTTCCAAACTCATCTGATGGCTGGAAATCCTTTTCAGCTGGATAGCAGTGGAGAGACCAAGAAAATTTCTTCTGGAGGAGCACTGCAGAGCTCACCATCTTCATCCCCTGTGGAGCCAGGCTCAGGAGCTGTAAGAAATAGGATGTAGAGGGGTTGCAAGGGGTTGCAGTGCTTTGGAACACCCACTGGTGTCCCACCAGGCACAGGAAGCATTCTTGCCCCCAAGGTCCATAAGATCAGAGGCATTTGGGCACTCTCCCAAGTCCAGGAGATGGCTCCAGCTCAAGGGAGGATAGCATAGGACAGGACAGGACAGGACAGGACAGGACAGGACAGGGCTTAGGCAGGTCCTGGGAGGCGTGAGCAGCCTGTGGGACAAGGAGCCAGGTCTGGCTCACATGCTCAGGGAACAGCCGATCGCCAGCACTGGGGTCAGGAAGGAATTTTTTCCCCCGGGGCAGATTGGCACTGGTCCCCGGGGGTTTTTTGCCTTCCTCTGCAGCATTGAGCATGACCACTTTGCAGAGCTCCTCTGGGCCCTTTTGGCTCGGATCCTGCCTGCTGCTCAAGCACCAGGAAGATGGCCTCTCGTGCCCTGCAGCTGGGGGGAGGAAGGCTTTTTTTTTCCCCCAGGTGGGACGGCAAGCGTCTCCGGGGGTTTTTTGCCTTCCTCTGCAGCGCTGAGCACGGCCCCTTGCCACGGCTTCTTTGGGCCATTTGGGCTGGGTGCCTGCTGCTCCACGAGCTGGCCCTAAACTTAGCTAGAACAGCCTGCCCAAACCAGCATAGAACAACTCACCTAAACCAACCTTGAACGTCTGCAAACAATCAACCAACCTTCAAGAGCCTAAACCAATCTAGCTTCAAAATCTTCACACAACCAGCCATCAACAACCTAAGAAGAACCTTCAACGATCTACAACATACTACCTGAACCAACCTTGATCAACCTCAAGCAACCAACCGAAACCAAAAAACAAACAACTTTCCATGACCTCCAAGAACCCAGCTTCAACAATATGAAGCCTCTGAGAAACAGACAACCTACAAACACACGAACAGCCTCAGACAGCACAAAACAACTGAAAACAACAAACCCCAAACAACCCAAACAACCTAAGTCAAATGCCCAAAAGAACCTCAACCACCAAACGATCATTACCAAATCTACCAAGAAATCCAAACTAGACCACCTATTCAACCTAAACCACCAGAAAACACCTCAACAACCTCCAACAGCCTGATGTCATCAAATCACCTAACCCAACCTACCTAAAAAAAACTAAACCAACCTCAACCAAACAACCTGAACCAACCTCAACACAAACCCTTCAAGCAACCTCAATGATGGAAACCAAACCTACCTAGACCAACCTACCTAAAAACACAGACATCCACCAACCTGCCTAAACTGCCTACTGAAAACAAACAGAAATAAATCAAACCAGCCTCAAATAACCTGCCTAAACCACCCAACCTCATATCATCAAAATGACCTCAATCAAACCACCTACACCAACCTCAAACAAACCACTGAAAACGACCTCAACAAAATCAACTTCACATACCACACCTAAAATAGCCAAAGGAAGACAACTTCAACCAAAAATCACCTACATCAAGCTACCTAAACCCACCAACCTTAAACAACCAGCCTCCCACAACCACCCTCAAAGAAGAACCTGCCTCAAACCACCTCAACAACCTCAACCAAGCTACCAAAACCAAAAACCTCCCTCCACCAAAACAGCCCCTGCTTGGAAGGGCTCCAGCGCGGCTGCAACATCCGCAGCTGCCACTCGGCACCTCTCCCTGCGGGCAACACAAGCGCCTGGCAGGGACCAAAGCGCTCCTCGTGCATCCCTGCCCAAGAAGCACGGCAGCAAAACAAGCTGTGGAAGGCAAACAGTCTGCTCGTCATCGCTACGTGTCACGTAGCTCTGGAAGGCATCCCATGGTGCCACACCTGTCATCATCATCTTCTTCTTCTTCTTCTTTTGTGCATGGTCAGTCCCGCGCCTCATTCTCAAGGTTCTCCCTCTTCAGGAACCAGGGAAAGTTTGGCCTCTATTCCTGCTGCTGCTCTCTGCAGCTCTGGGACTTGCCTTTGCCAGCCTGCAAGGGCTGTTTGTTCAAGCTGAACTGAAGAATGCATCAACCTGCTCCTGGCTACACATGGGCTTGTGTTAAGGATTGTGAGCACTGCCTCTGAAACAGAATCAGAAATGGAAATAATATGACATGAAATAACATGACATGAAATAACAGAAAATAAAGTAAATTAATAAATTAACAAGAAAACAAAATATAAAATAAAAATAACTAATAATAAAAAATAAAAATAAAAATAATAAAAATAAAATAATAAAATAAAATAAAATAAAATAAAATAAAATAAAATAAAATAAAATAAAATAAAATAAAATAAATAGAAATAGAAACACTTGTATCCATTGTGTTTTGTGTCCTTGAATGCAGTTTTTAGGGAAGAGAGATGGAAGGGAAGGGAAGGGAAGGGAAGGGAAGGGAAGGGAAGGGAATGGAAGGGAAGGGAAGGGAAGGGAAGGGAAGGGAAGGGAAGGGAAGGGAAGGGAAGGGAAGGGAAGGGAAGGGAAGGGAAGGGAAGGGAAGGGAAGGGAAGGGAAGGGAAGGGAAGGGAAGGGAAGGGAGAGAGAGAGGGAGAAGGAGAGAAGATGTATCCTACTAAGGACATGAATCCTACTTATTCCTGGTTTTCTAATCCTAACATTTAACATATGTATCGAGGAAGAGGGGCAGAGATGGAACGGAGCTTGGCTGACATTCAGGCTGAGCAATACAAGAATTTAATCCCATTAGCATCACGCTAATTATTTAAGAAGGGAGGGGATCTCTCACTCTCTCAGGCGCTTTCTCTTGTGTGCATAGTTTTTTTTCTTCGCCCTATTTTGTCAGAGCCGGGGGAGTTTTGGTGCGGGATGTTTTGTTGGGCCCTTTGCCGTTTTGCAGAGGCCTCTGGGCTTTTCTGCCTTTTTCCTTTTTTATCTCTTTGGGATCAACTGTGGGGACCAGGTGCCCCTTCCTGGGACCGGCTACTCGGTGTGGACAGAGTTTCTGAGAATTGGCTTGAGTACCTTTTAGTTCTATTTATATATGTATTTACTAGTAGTATATTAGTATTTTGTTATTTTATTACACTGTGTTTATCTATCCAAGTTTCTTCCTTCTCTTTTCATTCTCTATTGGGGAGTGGGCGGGAGGATGGAGTGAATGAGTGGCTCTTGTGTTTGTATTGCTAGCTCGAGTTAAACCATGACAAAATGGTAAAACCATTTTAACTCAATATTGTTTTAGATCTGGGTAGTTTAAGGAGTCCTTTTCCCTGCATGCAGGCCACACTTCAAGGCACTCTTCCCCTCTCTAGACAACCATTTCTCACTTCCCTCATGTCCAGACACCTTCACTGTGATGGCAGCAGCACTCACTTATTACTTTCTCAGCAGAAGTAACTTTCAAACATGTAAAATAACCTGAGGCAGTTCTGGGGTGTTTAAAAAAATATAAGTCTTTAACCACTTTTGCAAACAAACAGGGTAAGATAACTAACAGGATTTTTCAAAAGGCATCTTCTGATACTTCAGTCTGATTCCTAGATTCTACAACAGGACGTTGCAAACTTTTATTTTTCTGTTCTGCCTATTTGTTGTCTGGCAACATCTCATCCATATGTGTGCTATTACTGTATTTCACAGAGTTGTATTGATTTCAGGAGCAATGGTGATCTCAAATGTTAAGAATAAACTGTCATTTCCTCTAACACAAATAGCTGTGAGCTATTGTCTAGATGCATATTATACTAACGAGATCAGAGACTCGTAATCCCTAAGAACACAGTGGCATAGGCTGAATAAGAAATCTTGGCTAATGAAGTGAACTATGTTGCAGCTCTTAGACCCGAGATATTACTTTACACATTTAGCAACATGAGCCTCAAATGACACAAAACAACTCTGTGTTATGCACATGTAATTTAAGATGATGAATGCACAAATCAATACACACAGAGTAGACAATTTAAATGCTTGGAAGGTTTTGCAGAACTAAGAGAAGAGAGATAAATAACCAAAGAGGAGTAAAGATATATTGCAAAGATATGTTTGCCACTGGATGTTTTCCAACTGCTTTCTTATAGATGTTCATGTACAAAATAAAGCTTTTGTGCTTTTGTCTTCCTGAGCTTCCATTCTTTGTGAGCTGCGAAATATCTGGAAAAAAATGAAACACCATCCTAATGTTACGCTATGATATCAAAAGAAACTGCCACAATGTAACATTCAGATTAAACGGCACTTGAAGTATTAGTGGATGTCTTCCGTTTGAAGAAATACTTCAAGATGGTATCTCTCTTCCGCAAGTTCAGAATTTCAGCACTAATTTCTCAGAATATTCACCACATTCAGCACTGGGTCATTGACAGTCTGTAGACACAAGCTAGAACAATTCACTACTTAAGTATGTGAATATTAGCTATACACGTGCATTAAACAATGTGTATCCAGAACAAATAGACCACAGAAATTCAGCTACTTCTTTACACTTGCACAGCCATCATGTAATTTTGGTTCATCCCTAATCATTACCATAATAAACAGCCATCACACAAAGTTTGATTTAGCAATTGCTTGACACAAACCTCCTTCATGGCCTCCTGGAGTGCAGATTAAATGACGGTTCCTCTTGCCTTAAAACTCACATTTCCATTTCTAGACTGCCTTGTTACTTGATTTTTTTATATAAGCTTGATGGGGGATAAGGTGGGGAAATCAGGAGTGCAAGAGAGGTTTAATTAAACCAACAAACCCATCCACTTTGTCACTAGGGACTATTGCCATAGTTAAGTGCTTTTTATAGGCAGCAACCTAGGAAACACATACCAATTATTTGAACTAAAGTGGATATACTCTGCCTGAGCGCTCATGACACCATCCCATCCTCTGGGAGACTCCAGCATGTCAGAAATATAAAGAGAAAGATGGGGAAAAGAAACATCACAAAAATCAGTTGCAAGTAAAGTGCTGTTTCTCGTTTGTTAAGGAGGATCATGGATTAAGCTAAAACAGCTCTTCCCCAAGAGCTTCACATCCACAGCTCTGACCAAGGTTCCTGACCAGACAGTTCTTGCCCCTGATCCCACTCTTGGTGCAGAGGACAACCAGAGTTTGGCAGAGAACAGCAGCTTACTTTCAGCTAAATGTTTAACATGAGACAACAAACATTGTTACGGGTAACTGAGAAATGTCATTTTTGTAAAATTAGTAAAATTTCACATCATTTTGGTCTGCAGAGAAAACTCACTGAATTTGTTTGCTTTTCTATAGATTAGCACAGGTCCTGCAGCCAGCATACATGGCTGAGAAGTTTACATTTAATGCAGCTGTTGTCCATAGAAGTATTTCCCTTTTAATCTCAAAGGGAAGCAACTTTTCCCCAAGGTACAATTAAACCTTCGCAAGAGGAAACTATTAGCTTTAAATTTGGTGTAAATTTCAACAATTTAGAAGACTTAGCAGCATCGATGACTTGGAGCATGAAACTGAAGGATTTCACTTTTAAAGCTGCCTCTGTTGTCTGCATGAGATGCTAATTTAACCTTGGAGCAAGAAATATATGGTCTTTCAGTACACACCTTAGAAAAAGCCTGTTGACTTAACGGGACACATGCCTTTCCTTCTTATGTAATCCAAAACCTCAAGAACAAGCACAGTGAATTTTTATGTGAAAACTTGACTTCAGTTTAATATTAATTCCTCTGTGTTCAATAAAAGATGCTTTCTTGCCTACGTGTTTCATTTAGCCACATCTTACTGAAAACTGACATCTTCACTTGTGACGAAAACAGGTGATTCGGCAGTATCGTGGATTTCTGTTACAAATACTCCCTGGCAAAATTCTCATGTCACGATTTCGGGGTTCAATTATAATGCTATGCTAGACGTCATTTTCTTCTTGTGCTGCTAGAAAACATTCACTTCAACTTACTAAACATCCTGCATTATGGTATACACACAGCTTACTATTCATAATAACTTTGAAACTCAACATAAGATAAAAATAATTACTTACAATATGGCAAAACCAGTTGGTTACAGCTAAGCTGGATGTGGAAGTACTGTACATTCTGGCTTCACTCCAATGGAGTGTGGAAACTGTAGTTCAATTTTTATTATTATCAGGTCTGTGCACTACTTGGATCACCTAAAAGTTGAAATTTCCTGTTGACAAGGTTTAAGCAAATTTCTTTTGATTGAGCCAGAATTTACAATCTGATATTTATGACAGTTCTTACGCTTTGTGGGGGAGGAAACAGTACATGATCCATCAGAGAGTTTCCCAGGAGAAATTGCTCACTCAAAATTTATTCACAAAAAATGTTAGAAGAGCAACTTCACAAGATTTCACTGCTTTGCACCATGTAGTTACAGCATTTCTAAATGAGTGTTGAGTGTACTGAAACCAGATTTGCTGCTTCACAAAAACATGGTCCCACTTGAGAACAGTAGGGTTTCTTCCGCTCTTAAACCTGAATCAGGCACTTAAAAGCTTCAGTACACTTGTAAATTCAAACCTCTGACAATTTACTTATGCCTATCATTTCTGATACCCAGGATACGTGAAAATAAAACTTTCACCTCGACAGTTGTCGTTGAGAATGATACGAGTTAATCTAGACCACACAAATGGAAAAATACCATGTTAGCCAAGAAGCCTTTCTTAAGAGGTTGAAATAAACTTCTCAGGATCTTTTAAGCTTCCAAGTGTGAAATAATTAGTATAGCTTACAGATGTGGAAGAGAAATATTTTGTTATCATAACCAAAGTATCCTTTTCTCTGCGAACTTGAAGACAATCTATAATATCGCATAGGCACTTAAAAATGGTTCTGTCGCTATTCTATTCTCATCCAACATTTCATTTTAGATATTTCAAGAAACTTGGTCATTGTCTATCCCATGAAACAAGAAATAGATTATTATAGAAAATCTCCCAACATAAAAAGTTAATGCATTAGACTAGCTGTGATACAAAAATTATTTGAGATACATATATGTTTGGCTTCTGATGAATTATCTAGTTGTTTGCAGTTGCTAGGATTTCTCTCAGTAGTAAAACACTGGCAATATGCTTGAACACAAGAAACTATTCATGCAGCACATTCATCCTTTATGTAGTTAAATGAAGTTTTTAAATCACAAAAAGATTTGGCTGTTACATAGTATGCTTAAACTATACAATAATGAGAAGACCATGTCTCTCATGCTTTGTTCTGCCTCAGAATCATCTCAGCTTGCAAAGCAGATCAGTTTTCTAGAACACAGATAACAAGAGTTCACACAGACTTTTCATTTAGAAGGCCGCAAAAAGAATAACAGAGATGACATAGCTTTTGTTTCAAAATTGTGCTTACAGACAGCTATTTTACCTCACTTCAAAGTGCTATGAAAATAAAAAATTACTTTCTATAAAACTATGATGTTCTTTTTGTTTAAAACAATCTTATAGTTTAATCCTTAAAGTATTGTTTTTTTCATGTTTTAATTTTTTCTGATGAGAATCAACACAGGAAAATTCTAAATTGTTTAAGCAAATCAAGTATTTGCTACAGTTGCACTTGATCAACATCCCGTTCTTAGCAACAAGTGAACAAGTGAACAAGTGCAACCAAGTTTCTTCCAAGAGCCATACAGAAGGAGAAAGTACAGATTCTGCTCTGTATGATAGCAAGTAGGTGAAGGCGCTGCTACTGATTTGAAAACTACATGGGCTCTGCTGTGTCAGTTTTGATCCGGGGGAAGAAAAACAGCCCTTATTGTTTCAATATTTAGGTCCATCTTTTCTCACTTGCAAAGTAGATCCATTGCTTGGAGAGACTGACGTGAATTACCTGGAACAAACACTATTTTAGCATAGGATCTGTTTGTTTCCTGGCCAAAGAGTCACTATGTCTTGGTTAATAACACTACACGATTTCATCAACATATTTCTGTCTCAGGGGCCCGGTCCTATTTATTTTCCAGTAAGACATTCCTTCCTAATTCCTATTTCTGACTTAGAGATGAGCAGCATATAATTTCTTCAGTGTCTACTTATCACTCGAGGAAGTCATCAAATCTCTTTTCCGTAGCTACAAGGAGTTTTCAAAGATGTGACAGTTCCCTCCAGGCATCAACTGACCTTAAAGAAGGAACAAAATACAAAAGGATCAATAGATGTGAAAAAGACCTTTGGCATTAGGGAACTGAGATGAACTGGTACAACTTTCTTCCTTAGTGATTTGAAAAGAATGCTGTTTGACTGCTGCTCAGACTGATAATCCACAAAATATTTGCTACACTTTGTAGCCAAAGGCATTGCCATCAGCAGCTTCAGAACACACCCTGAAACAAAAATCAGATACTACAGCTCGAACTCTGAGGAAACAGCATCAATGCCTAATGACAGCTGTAACATGGAAGGTACGGTAAGCAACAGTTGTATAAGTTCATTAATAATTTATCATGGCTCTGTTTTGAATACTGACATTTTCCATTACTTTCATTATAGCTGTTATTACGAGATCATTACATCACCTATCAGGCAACTGTAACTTTCTTAACATTGAAATGAAAGCTTCTGGACAATACACAAAGTTACACAAGCAAGGGAAGTACACAGTGATTTCACAGGCAAGTTGGAACTGGGCTCCTGACTTGCATTTCTGACTTTGAAAACCTCTCTCCAAATCATTTGCCATCTTTCATTAAGATCCAGCAGCAGCTCTCTCCTGTGCCTGCTGCTTTCCTTTAGTCATCCAAAGCCCACAGAGCTGCACCGCAAGCTTGAAGAACAGTAGGCCAGCCTCATGTCCTGTTTCTGTCACCTAGTTTTTATGTACCATTTCTCACTAATTAAAACACCCAGTGACTCCTCATCACACATGACACTTCAGTAGGTACAGCCACGCATTATTTTTGCAGCATTGTATTTGCACAGATTAGCTGTTGAACCCTGCAGATGATGTCTTGACTTTTGAGAAGGGTGTAGTACAACCTCTGGGATTCTACAGAAAGTCCAAAGGGGAACAAAAGTCCGACTTCAAAGTGCAAATCGAAAACCAGCTGCTTAACCTGTAAAGGGCAATAGTGAAGAGAAACAAGTGTGTTTAAACATGTAAAAGGTAGCTATGAAGAAAAACTTTTGTGTACATCCACTGCACACAGGACACAGAATTATGAGGCTTAAGTTAAACACCTGAAAAACTTAGGGTATGCAGCAACCTTTGCAACAGGAGTAACATTAAAGGAATTTTTAAAGAATAAATTAGACAAGCATTTGTAAGGAATGACACGGAAAACTGATCATCCTCCTTTGGGATGTGAGCAACACCAGACTATCTTTAAAGGTTCTTCTTTCCTCATTGCTGCCCCTCTGTGTGTTTCCGTAGCCATCACACAACCATCATATTATCAAGGATTAACAGCATTTGGATGCACAGAAACTGTCTTTAGAGTGATGTCCGCAGACCTTGGAGTCAAGATCTGCTCTTTTTCTCTCCCAAGCTTGAAAGCTCTCTTCAGTTTAAGGCTGTTTTCAAAATACTGAGTGAAGTAGAAGTTAAATGCACACACTGGAACATGCATTGAATCGTGTTAAAAACAACATAATGCAATAGTTCTACACTGGCTAGAAATCTCTGCAGTGATCTGATGAAGACTCAACTTATTTCTAGCAAACAAAGTCTTTGGGACCAAAATCAACATGATGTCCCAATCCAATCTAATTTTTTTCTAAAAATATTTTTTTTTCTTTATATAGTGAAAAATGCTGGAGAAGGAAATAGGGTCAGAAATGAAAACCCATTCAGGGAGTCAGTGGTATAGATTGTCACCACACAATCTGAACATGGTACCTGCAGCTCATAGATTCAGAACAAGCGAGTCAAAAGTCGCACGTTCCCTGAGATAGGGAAGGGTTTTTCTCCTTTAGCAGGCTCGAGCAAGAAGCTCTCACTGTATTTTGAGCTAAGACACAGTGAGCAGAACGCAGCTTTTCTGACAGATAAATGAAGAAAAAAGGATCTAATGCAGCAACTTCTTTGCAGTCTCTCGCTCCTGAGGCCCCTTCTTCAACTCTTCTTTCTTCTGGAGACGGGAAGGCAAAGCGTGTCCTGTCCCTGGGAGCCCACACAGCACCCTACTTGTCCATGGGAAGAGCCAGCACCTGCCATTCCTCTCCAAAGACATTTATGCACAGTGATGAGTGGAGCAGTGGATCATGGAAGCATAAGCTGCAGTGGACATGAGTTAGAATCAGTTCTTTTCTTGTCCATGCTGACAAAATAAAACCAGCAATTCCTTACTTCATAGAAATTCTCCTAAAGTAGTAGTTGCTCCCAATATCTCTCCAGTTTTTAATATCACAGGAGAACAGACGCAGCCAGAAGAACATTTCCTCTAATGACTGCTCTGAACTACACAGGCAAGCACAGGCAGCTCCCAGTGCAATTAAATACACACAGCGCCACCTGGTGGTGAAAGCAGAATCACCACTGACATGAAGAAGATTTAACACCAGCCCTCTTTTAGGTTTGCTCCAGTTTTCATTTTTAACCCCTTGAACATGAACTGGGTCTGGTCTGTCTGTCCTCACTTGCCAAATACCATTCCGGTGCCTTCACTATAAGAAAGTGGAGCTACCAAGCAAAAGAAGTCCAAGAGAGCTGAACCTCGAAGCCAGCAGAACCAAAGGCTGCTGAGCACCACACAGATGCATCCACTTGGAGGAGCTGCCAGAATTTTACAGCATTTTATCACATGGTTTCTGGTGATACAGCCTGAAGATATGTTTAAACACATGATCCAGCTTAGTATCTGCCTGTACCCCAAAGAAGAGCAACACCAGCTCACAACTGGTGATTTCTACAGACCTGGGCCATAAGCAAACGCACCAGACACTGAAAAACAGAAGGCTTAGAGCAGCTGAAAAACAACTATTATTTGTCCATTCCATCAACCAGTCAGGAAACTACCTATGGCTTGTGCACTTACAGAACAGAACACAATAACTAACAAAAAGAAAGTCTTTGATTCAGAAGAGATCAGTGCGTCTTTACAAGAAGCCATGAGTTCAACATACAAAGTCAGTATTCTCATTAGCAACGCACATTCCCTGAATAGGAACTGCTCACCTTTTATCAAATGTCAGCTGCAAGAGCTTGTAAACAAAACAAAACAACCCACACCAAAACCCACCCACACCCCAAAAGCTCTGTTTAGATTATACACCTACATAAAACATGTCTTTGTAGATGATAACTGTTGAATTCATACTTCAGGTCCTTCTTCTCCAGGAACCAGCTATGAAAGATAAACACGATTTTCTGTTTGAGTTCTACAAACCCATATGCGACAGTTCTTGTTCTACAACATTTTAGCAGATGGAGACTTCAGGGTTGACCACAAAAGCGGTTTTTATATTCAATATGATCTTACTCTCCCAGCAGATGAAGTCAGTTACTGCCAGACAAGCAGACAGACAACGCTTTACAAAACAGAAATGAGTTCCCAGAGAACACACGTTTTGGCTTTTGTCTCTGTTATTCACTTCAAGGAAACAACTCTGTCTAGAAACGCTACAGTTCATTTCTAAAAGGACAAAGAACATGCTTCCTTTCATGAAGCATTTCTCCAGTCACTCATTCTTCCCCAGACTGGCGCTGGACTGGGAAGGTGGTTTCCTCCTGTCAACTTCTAGTGCTATGCACAGTCCAACAAGTGATAGAGCCTGAACACTTCTACAGGCAGCAGGGAGCCAGGCAGCATTGCACTTTCCTGTGAAGAAAGCAAAGAACTGACTGTGTACACATACACAAGCACATCGCAAGAAGAGCCAGAGGCCACGGATGCATTGTAAAGAGCAAGTTTTATTTTAGTAATGTCTCTACTGAGGGATCTCCGAAGCCACACCTGAGCTCCCAGGCAGAGGTGACACCAGCGGGGACGCAGGCCCTGGTCAGTTCAGCCCTGCTGGAAGATCGCTGGGTCTGCTGAGCTCCCCTGTATTCCAAGGCTTCAGGCAGGCACAGCTTCCCGCTCTTTCTCACAACAAAGCAGGAATCTCAGACACAGTGATAAGGTGCCTAGAGTTCCTCACAGGCCTGTGTTATCTAACACAGAGGTTCTACCCATCCAGCACACAAGGTCAGTAAAACAGTGAGTGTGATGTACGTGCTTTTTCTACAGACAGATGCAAGTCACTTCAGCGTATTTACATTTAACTAATCTCCTCGCCATATCTTCCGCTATATCCCCATACACCTATAAACCTACTAAATTGTAACATGAATTCAGACCAATGTGCAGCTGCTATGGAAGTCAGCTATGTTGTAGTTATGGTGTTTGCCCACAGTGTGGCTTCCCAGTCCAATTTTGGACTCAGAAAGTTTCAAAAATTATTCTGAGAGAGATTAAGACACAAACGACATCAGACGCTGCTAAACAATCTTATTTTATTGTTATGCCTAAAGACAGAGTAAAGACAATCTATTTAATTTTAACATGCAAGCTTCAAGTATTCTTTTAGTTTTAACAATTCACAATGATCATGCATTTTGCCCCTCAACTCGCTGTGTTTAGACCTTTACAGCAGGCCCAATTAAGCAAGCAGCATGAGCGAGCATTTCTCTGTAACAAGCGGGCCTTAAGGATATTATTTTAGAAAGCAAGCTTTGAGACAAATAATTCACACTATCACAGTCTTCCACACTTATGTGACGCCCTGACACAGAGTTGTTTTGTGTCATTTGAGGCCCATGTAGCTAAATGTGTAAAGTAATATCTCGGGTCTAAGAGCTGCAACACAGACAGTTCACTTCATTAGCAAAGATTTCTTATTCAACCTGTGCTGCTGTGTTCTTAGGGATTACAAGTCTCTGATCTCGTTAGTATAATATGCATCTAGCTAACAGCTCACAGCTACATGTGTTAATGACAGTTAATTCTTAACGTTTGAGATAACCGTTGCTTCTGAAATCAATACCGCTCTGTGAAATACAGTAATACCGCACATATGGATGAGATGTTGCCGGACAACAAATAGGAGAATATATAAATAACAGTTTGCAATGTCCTGTTTTAGAATCTAGGCGTCAGACTGAAGTACCAGAAGATGCCTTTTGAAAAATCCTGTTAGTTATCTTATCCTGTTTGTTTGCATAAGTGGTTGAAGACTTACATTTTTTTAAACACCCCAGAACTGCCTCAGGTTATGTTACATGTTTGAAAGTTACTTCTGCTGAGAAAGTAATAAGTGAGTGCTTCTGCCATCACAGTGAAGGTGTCTGGACATGAGGGAAGTGAGAAATGGTTGTCTAGAGAGGGGAAGAGTGCCTTGAAGTGTGGCCTGCATGCATGGAAAAGGACTCCTTAAACTACCCAGATCTAAAAAAAAATATTGAGTTAAACTGATTTTACCATTTTATTGTGGTTTAACTCGAGCTAGCAATACAACCACGATAGCTGCTCACACCCACCCCCACCCCGCTTTACCCTCCCCAATAGGGGAGAGAATCAAAAGGGAAAGGAGAAACTTGGAGTGAGATAAACACACTGGAATAATATAACAAAATAATAATACACCACTAGTAAATATATATATATATATATATATATATATATATATATATATATGTATGTATAAAAAATAGAAATAGAAGGTACTCAAACCAGTTCTCACAAACTCTGTCCACACCGAGTAGCCGGTCCCAGGAAGGGCCACCTGGTCCCCACAGTTGATCCCAAAGAGATAAAAAAGGAAAAAGGCAGAAAAGCCCAGAGGCCTCTGCAAAACGGCAAAGGGCCGAACAAAACATCCCGCACCAAAACTCCCCTGGCTCTGACAGAAAAAGAGGAAAGAAACAAAACTATGTGCGCAAGAGAAAGAGCCCGAGAGAGTGAGAGAGATCCCCTCCTTCCTTAAATAATTAGCATGATGTTAATGGGATGAAATTCTTGTACTGATCAGCCTGGATGTCAGTCAAGCTCTGTCCCATCTCTGCCCCCCTTCCTCGGCAGGTCCCATCCCTGGGCAGAGCAGTCAGAATGTCCTTGGCTCTCAGACCAGAGCAATTACAAGCATTAGTTCTGTGCTGGGGTGTTAGCTCTTGTTCTCAAACTAATTCCAAATAATGAGCGTGCGAGCTGTGAAAAAGAAAGGTTTCTAACTGCATGAGGAAAATCAGTTCACTTTCAGTCAAAACGGCACAATTTCAGTTATGGAGCCCTCAGGACTCTGTCAGGGATTTCTTTTCTCTTCTGCCTTCTTTTGCCTTCCCTTCCCCCTTCCCTCTCCCTTCCTTCACTCTTCCCTAAAAACCACTTCCCAGGACACAAAACACAATGGATACAAGTGTTTTTATTTTATTTTATTTTATTTTTTTATTTTTTTAATTTACTTAATTTTATGTTATTTCATATCATCTCCATTTCTCACTCTGTTTCAGAGCCAATGCTCACAATCCTGAACACAAGCCCACGTGTAGCCAGGAGCAGGCTGATGCGTTCTTCACTTTAGCTTGAACAAACAGCCCTTGCAGGCTGGCAAAGGCAAGTCCCAGAGCTGCAGAGAGCAGCAGCAGGAATAGAGGCCAAGCTTTCCCTGGTTCCTGGAGAGGGAGAACCTTGAGAATGAGGCGCGGGACTGACCGTGCACAAAAGAAGAGGTATGTGGTACTGTGGGATCTTTTCCAAAGCATCACATGTAGCGATGACAAGCAGGTGTTTTGCCTTCCACAGCTTGTTTTGCTGCTGTGCTTCTTGGGCAGGGATGCACGAGAAGCGCTCTGGTCCCTGCCAGGCGCTGGTGTTGCCCGCAGGGAGAGGTGCCGAGTGGCAGCTGCGAATCCTTCCTGTTCCTGACAGGACACCAGTGGCTGTTCCAAAGCACTGGGTCCCCATGCAACATCTCTGCATCCTGTTCCCTACATCTGCCTTCTTTGTCTGTAACTTGTTTGGGTTTTGCCTGTTTCTTTCTACCTTGTTTGGTTTTTTTTGTTTTGGTGGTGGTGGTGTTGTTTCTCTTGTTGCTGTTGTTCTGGTTTTGTTGGGGTTTTTTAAGTTTGTTTTGTTTGGTTGGTGTAGGTCAGTTTCTATGAGTTGGTTTTGGTAGGCTTTTTGAGACTGGTTGTTCGAAGGTGGTTGTTTGACGCTGTATGACATTGTTGGTAGGTTGTGTGTTCGTAGGTCACTGAAGGCTGGTTGTTTTAGGTTAAGGTTTGTTAAGTTTGGTTTAGGTTGGCGGTCTTAGCTGCTTGTTTCAGGTTTGATGGTTTAGCTTGGTTTGGGTTGGTTAGTTTAGGTGGGTGGGTTCAGGTTGTTTGATGTGATTTTCTTAGCGCTGCTCTGTGTGGTTTAGCTGAGGAGGTTTCTTTTTCTCGGTTTTGCTGGGTTCTTTGGTTGGTGCTGTTTTCTGAGGATTCTTTAGCACTGGTTGTGTTAGTTTGGTTTAGGTTTCTGGTTTTAGTAGCTTGGTTCAGTTTGTTGCGGTCGTTTGAGGTTGGTTTGAGGCAGGTTCTTTGAGGGTGGCTGTGAGAGGCTGGTTGTTGAAGGCTGGTGGGTTCAGGTTGCTTGATGCAGGTGATTTTTGGTTGAAGTTGTCTTCCGTCGGCTGTTGTAGGTGGCGTATCTGAAGCTGTTTTCATTGAGGCTGTTTTCTGTAGTTTGGTTGAGGTTTGTTTAGATGATTTTAAGTTGGGGGTGGGTGGGTTGGTTGGTTGGTTGGTTGGTTATTTGAGGTTGTTTCTTTTCAGTAAGCAGCTTAGGTGGGTTGGTGAGTGTCTGTGTTTTTAGGTAGGTTGGTTTAGGCAGGTTTGGTTTACGTTGTTTAGGTCGCTTGAAGGGTTTCTGTTAAGGTTGGTTCAGGTTGTTTGGTTTAGGTTGGTTTAGTTATTTCCTGGTAGGTTGTTTAGGGCAGTGTTATGCACGGTGCATGTTTTGAAGATGGGTTCCTTCAGGCTGGGGTGGCTTAGATTGGTGGTTGAGGGTGCTTTAGGTGGTTTGGTTAGATGTACATTGTTTTTGTTGGTTTTCGGTTGTGTCTGGATGCTTTGGATGTGAGTGCAATCTCGCTGGGACATGTGTCCCCCCACTAATCACCAGGCTCGATTGGGCTGTTTCTGCTGTCTCGGCAGACGTCCCCTTCCTCCTTCCCTGCTCCACCTGTTTCCCTGCCTTGCTCAAAGAGGACGACGTTCCCCGCTAGAGGCGAACCATAGCTAGGTCAAGGGTATACGGTAGCTGCGCTGTGCTTGAGGACCTCCAAACAAGCTCAGGGTCCGTTAGGAGGAGAACCTGGGGTAGTCAGGCTTCCACGACTGCAGGCACATCCAAGTGAGACACTGCCTGGGGTACGGTGGCTGGTGGTTGGGTTTTTGTTGTTGAGGTTTATTAGGGTGTTTTAGTTTTGTTGTTGAAGTTTAGTTGATTTAGATTGGTTTTTAGCTTCGTCACTGTAGGTTGGTTTCGGTGTTCTATTTAGCTTTGGGTTGTTTGCTTTAGGTCATTTTGGTCAGGTTATGTCCTTCGGTTTAGATCGGTTGTTTTAGGTAGTTTTATCGTTTATTAGATTGTTTAGAAGTTGTTTGAGATTGTTTAATGGTTATCTAGGGTTAAGATTGGTTGATTTCGGTTTGTTTAGCTTGTTTGGTTCTAGGTTGCTTAAGGTTGGCTGAGAAATGCCGGTTTATGTAGTTTTAGTTTGTTTTAGGTAGGATTACTTAGATCGTTTGGTTTAGGTAGGTTTGTTTTAGGGTGTTTAGGTTGGTTTATTTAGTTTGGTTTAGATTGTTTTAGGTAATTTGTTGTAGATTGTTTAAGGTTCTGTTTAGGTTGTTGGTGGCTGATGGAAGTTTTTTAAGGCAGATTGGTTTAGCTTCTTTAAGGTTGGTTTAGGTGAGCTGTTCTATGCTGGTTTGGGCAGACTGTTCTAGCTAAGTTTAGGGCCAGCTCGTGGAGCAGCAGGCACCCAGCCCAAATGGCCCAAAGAAGCCGTGGCAAGGGGCCGTGCTCAGCGCTGCAGAGGAAGGCAAAAAACCCCCGGAGACGCTTGCCGTCCCACCTGGGGGAAAAAAAAAGCCTTCCTCCCCCCAGCTGCAGGGCACGAGAGGCCATCTTCCTGGTGCTTGAGCAGCAGGCAGGATCCGAGCCAAAAGGGCCCAGAGGAGCTCTGCAAAGTGGTCATGCTCAATGCTGCAGAGGAAGGCAAAAAACCCCCGGGGACCAGTGCCAATCTGCTCCGGGGGAAAAAATTCCTTCCTGACCCCAGTGCTGGCGATCGGCTGTTCCCTGAGCATGTGAGCCAGACCTGGCTCCTTGTCCCACAGGCTGCTCACGCCTCCCAGGACCTGCCCAAGCCCTATCCTGTCCTATCCTATCCTATCCTATCCTATCCTATCCTATCCTATCCTATCCTATCCTATCCTATCCTATCCTATCCTCCCTTGAGCTGGAGCCATCTCCCGGACTTCCGAGAGTGCCCAAACGCCGCTGATCTTATGGACCTTGGGGGCAAGAATCCTTCCTGTGCCTGGTGGGACATCAGTGGGCATTCCAAGCAGAGAAGAAATTCCCTTGGTCTCTCCACTGCTACCCAGCTGAAAAGGATTTCCCTCCATGAGCTGAGGTTTGAAGGTGGCCCTGGCAGCAGATTGTCTTACAGTGGAGAACCTCCAGCAGCCTCACGCAAGCTCTTCCTCCCTCAGCCCCTGCCCTGTGATGCCACCAGCTCCTCAAGTGCTTCCTCCGGGATGTGTTGGGGCTGCCCCCGGGCCAGCTCTGGCAGTGGACGCGGGACCCGGCTGCTCCTTTTGATCCTGCCCAGGACATTGTGAGCTCTGCGTTGCCGGGTGCTGGCATTGTGACGTGGGGGTGACAGAGCCCCACGTGTGCAGCCCCGCCCGCCCCCAATCCGCCCAGCACCCTATGGAGGAAGCCTTTGGGGTGCTGGCCCCAAATCAGTCCCTGAGCTGAAGAGGCCCAGGAGGCTGTCCCTGCCCTTGGTGTGCATTCACTGGGCAGAGCTGCTGGGTGTCCCTGAGGCCTCCTCTGCCGCTCGGCTCCCCAGAACAAACCTCCTGCTGTTTCTCTTCTCTCAGGCAGAAACCAGCCCTGCAGCCTCGAGGCCACCCTAGTAGCCATCTCCTCTCTGCCCCACATAAAATGCCCACTGGGTCCCACAGCAAGGAAGACCAGGGACTCAATCCAGCTGGACACAAACCCTTTCCTGAGGCATAAAGAGAGTGATTTTGAGAGCTGCAGAGAGCAGCAGCAGGAACAGAGGCCAAGCTTCCCCTGGTTCCTAAGAGGGAGAACCTTGAGATTTTGGCGCGGGACTGACCATGCCCAAAAGACGAAGAAGAAGGAGAAGAAGATGATGACGGGTGTGGTACCGTGGGATGTTTTCCAGAGCTACGTGACACGTAGCCATGACGAGCAGACTTTTTGCCTTCCGCAGCTTGTTTTGCTGCCGTGCTTCTTGGGCAGGGATGCACGAGGAGCGCTTTGGTCCCTGCCAGGCGCTTGTGTTGCCCGCAGGGAGAGGTGCCGAGTGGCAGCTGCGGATGTTGCAGCCGCGCTGGAGCCCTTCCAAGCAGGGGCTGTTTTGGTGGAGGGAGGTTTTTGGTTTTGGTAGCTTGGTTGAGGTTGTTGAGGTGGTTGGAGGTGGTTTGTTTGAGGCAGGTTCTTCTTTGAGGGTGGTTGTGGGAGGCTGGTTGCTGAAGGCTGGTGGGTTCAGGTAGCTTGATGTAGGTGATTTTTGGTTGAAGTTGTCCTCCGTCGGTTGTTTTGTGTGGGGTATGTGAAGTTGTTTTCATTGAGGTTGTTTTCAGTAGTTTGCTGGAGGTTGGTGTAGGTGGTTTGGTTGAGGTTGTTTAGATGATTTGAGGTTGGTTGTTTTAGGTGGGTTATTGGAGGTTGGTTTGATTTGTTTCTGTTTGTTTTCAGTAGGCAGTTTAGGTAGGTTGGTGGATGTCTGTGTTTTTAGGTAGGTTGGTCTAGGTAGGTTTGGTTTCCATTGTTGAGTGTAGTGGCAGAGTCCTCCCCCGCCCCAGGGGGATGGGGTTGTCGCCAGCCTGGCTGAGAGGTGAAGCCAGAGACAGAAGAAACTAAAGGAGCACCATTAGAAGGTAATAATGAGTGAGCAATCGCCGGACACATGCGTGCAGAGCGCGTGGACAGTACATGCAGCCTATCATGTTATTGTATAACACGAGTTACAACCAATCACATAGTAGTAAGGCGCGTGGAAAGGGCAGCTTTGCTATAAAGCTAGCCCGGTCCGACAATAAAGTGAACTCTGTGAACATCATATTGGTGTGGCAGGTTCCGTGGCTCGCATGGAAAAAGCAACAGTTGAGGTTGCTTGAAGGGTTTGTGTGGAGGTTGGTTCGGGTGGTTTGGTTGAGGTTGGTTTAGTTGTTTTTGCGTAGTTTGGCTTAGGGGATTTGATTTGGGTAGGCTGTTGGAGGTGGTTGAGGTGTTTTCTGGTGATTTAGGTTGAATAGGTGGTCTAGTTTGGGTTTCTTGGTAGGTTTGGTTTTGGTTGTTTGGTGGTTTAGGTTTTTTTGGTCATTTGGCTTAGCTTGGTTGAGGTTGTTTGGGGTTTGTTGTTTTCAGTTGCTTTGTGCTGTCTGAGGCTGGTTGTGTGTTTGTAGGTTGTCTGTTTCTCAGAGGAAGGCAAAAAACCTCCGGGGACCAGTGCCAGTCTGCTCCAGGGGAAAAATTTCCTTCCTGACCCCAGTGGTGGCGATCTGCCACAGCAGCCCCACTTGTCTTCCAAAAGATCAAACAGCATTTGCATAGTCAGTGCTTTGCCCTGTCTGCTGGTCTCTCTCTGGCCTCTTTCACAAGAATTGAAAAGTTATTGGGTTTTGCTGCAGTCTTGTCATCTGGTGGAGGGAAAGGGCATCCCGTTGCAGTTGGCACTTCCCCTCGGCAGGGAAATATTTGTGTTCTCAGGCAGGGAACAGCCCTGGCGGCTGAACCTTGTCACCATAAAAGCCAATGGTGTCCTGGGGTGTATTAGAAGGGGGGTGGTTAGCAGGTCGATAGAGGTTCTCCTTCCCCTCTACTCTGCCCTGGTGAGACCACATCTGGAATATTGTGTCCAGTTCTGGGTCCCTCCATTCAAGAAGGACAGGGAACTGCTGGAGAGAGTCCAGCACAGAGCCACGAAGTTGATTAAGGGGGTGGAGCATCTCCCTTACCAGGAAAGGCTGAGGGAGCTGGGTCTCTTTAGTTTGGAGAAGAGGAGACTGAGGGGTGACCTCATTAATATTTATAAATATGTGAAGGGTGAGTGTCAGGAGGATGGAGCCAGGCTCTTCTCAGTGACAACCAATGGTAAGACAAGGGTCAGTGTGTACAAACTGGAACACAGGAGGTTCCATTTACATTTGAGAACAAACTTCTTCACAGTGAGGGTGACCGAGCACCGGAACAGGCTGCCCAGGGAGGTTGTGGAGTCTCCTACGCTGGAGACATTCAAGACGTGCCTGGACACCTTCCTGTGTAACCTCATCTAGGTGTTCCTGCTCCGGCAGGGGGATTGGACTGGATGATCTTTCGATGTCCCTTCCAATCCCTAACATTCTGTGATCCTGTGATTCTGTGAAATGCTACTTGGTGCTGAAACTGTCTTATCTGCAAGTAGAATCAAGAAGAAAATACAGGTAGAGACACTGAGACAAAAAAAAAAAAAGTTAGTGGAACGGTTGCAGAGGGTTAAAAAGAACAGGCTGCGTGTGCCATTGTTTTCTTGCTTTCCGATGCAGTAGTGGCACTGTTTTCATCCAGAAGAGGCAGACCGCCCTAGCAAAGAAATTCCCATTTGCAGTTTATTGTGTCAGTGTCGAGTTGCTTTGGGATCTCGCTGTAACAGGAGAGCAGAGCAGCTGGCGGCAGTCAGCTCTGAGGCACAGAACTGCTTGGGAAAGGGGCACATTCTTTCCAGACAAGCCTGGGACTACAGGCTGCAATTACCTGACTTCTGTTCTTGGTAGGGATGCAGCCGGTTACTTTTGTGTTGCTAGTCAGTACTGCTGAGCCGTTAGGTGCAGAAACAGGGACAATATGCTCAGGGAAGCGTATCTATGTTCTACTGTTGTTTTAAACATCTAAGGAAATATCTATCACAGTTAGGATGGTACTGAAGTGCCTTAACAACTTGCAGTGCCCTGGTGAAGTTTTACGACATCTGTTTTACGGCTACGAGATTAAAGTCGGCTTTGGAAATCTCCAGCAGCTCAGAGCTGCATCTGGATTGTACAAGACCTCTGCAAGTGATGCTGTTATAGTTGGGGACTGTATCTATAGTACTGTGCTCTGCAGTTACAAGCTATCAGTATAGCATGGTACATGGTATTGTAATGTCTAATAGCACAGAGCAGTTGAGGTTGGAAGGTGTCTCTGGAGATCATTCAGCCCAAGCCCCCTGTGAAAGGCAGGGTCGGCTAGAGCAGAGCGCACAGTGCTGAGTCCACTGGATACCACCGTGCTGCCTCTCCGTCTGCGAGCAGAGAACCCTCTGACTGGTCCCAGGAGACAATGCTGAACGACAAATAAGGACATTAAGAAAGGGCAAAAAGTGTTGGATTTACTCCCGCTCCATTATGAAGAGGATGAAGAGCAGCATGAATGTGTCTTTTGAAACGGTGCCGTGAACTCCCTGGTGCCAATGGCGCCCACGCACCGCAGCCGACACCTGTGGGTTGGGACGGGGCTCTCTGGGGAGGGTGGAGGAGGGCGCGCCGGTCTGGGGGTGCTCGGGGTGGGTCCTTCCCCTCCTGTCTCCCCACACTCTTTGCGTGGGGCGGGGGAAGAAACACAACGTCTCGGTGAGGCGTGGGGGGGGCTCGGCCACGCCCGGAGCGGGAGCTTTTCTTCCGTGTGGGGAGGTGGGGCCAGGGGAGCGGCGCTCGGGCCGTGCCGGGGGCCGCTGCCCGCGCAGAGGCGGGACCGGCGGGGCGCAGCGGGCGGCGCGGGGCGGCCGTGGGCTCCGTGAGCTCGGCGCTGGGCCGGCCGCGGCGCGCCCTGGTGCGGGTGGGCACCGAGCCGCCCCCCGCCGCTGCTGTCCGGGCCCCGCCGCCGCTGTCCGCGGTGCTGAGGCCCCGCGGGGAAGAGGAGGAGGAGGCGGAGGAAGAAGAGGAGGAGGAGGCGGAGGAAGAAGAGGAGGAGGAGGCGGAGGAAGAAGAGGAGGAGGAGGCGGAGGAAGCGGGCGGCCCCGCGGAGCCCCCGGCACCCACCCGCAGCCCCGGCGACCGTGAGTGTCAGTGGGGGGAGGCGGGACCGCCGGGGCCCCCCGCAGCCGCCGCCGGCACCCGGTCGCCCCCGCCGCTTCTTCGGCGCGGGGCTCGCCCAAGCGGCGGCGGGCGACGCAGCCCCGAGTGGAAGGGGAAGGGCAGGGGGTGCCCCGGGGTGTGGAGGGGAAGAGCCCAGCCTCGGCCATCTTTCCCCCCGCCCAGCGAGGAAGTGGAGGGGGCTTGTTCAGAGGCAGAGCGCTGTTTGCTCCAGCGGTGCGATGTGGGGAGGGGGCTGTTTTTTGCGGGGGAAGGAGGTCGCTGGAAGTTAGAGAGCGTTTAAAAAAGATGGGCCAAATATGTTACAATTACACAAAAAATTACGAGCCGTTTAATGGTTCATCAGGTTTTAGTAAGCTTTTTATAAATGCGCAGTATTCCCATCACCTGCCGTATGGACAACATAGAGAGGATAGTTGATAGTTTGTGGTTGCAGAGATGCAGTGACTTCAAACTGGGTCCGCCTTTTGAAAACACCCTGTATATTAACCTTCCAGGTTTCTTATGCAGTCACCCGGGTAGAGCTTTAGGTCTCTTTCCAAAAGAGCTTTCACGGAGTTAGGCGTATACAGAAGTTTGTGAATGCCTACTTGTTTACCCAATCTGTATTTCAAAGGTTCACAAAACTACGCTCTTTCACTTTGGTCAGTGGCTCCCTTTACTACTATGTAGTCATTACTTATTGGCATTGAGAATTGAGAATGTTGCTCCTGTATCTACCAAACTTTCACTTGTTTTTGTTCTTTCCCTGGCTTCATTATAACCAGTGGATCCGCTAGGGTGGATTCCCCAGGCCTCCGTCCGTCTCTTTCAACATTTGCTACCGTCCGATTCTCCCTTTGCCTACTTCCTCTGCGCCTTTCTCGACATTCATTGTGCCAACGTCCTTTTTTCCCGCACCGTGCACACCGATCTCCTTCTAAAGGCTTTGGAAACCTTCCAGCCCTTCCAGTTCTCAGTTCCCTACTCTCTTGTAGTGCTGCTATTAGCAGATACCTATCCTTCCCACGGTCTTCTTCCCTGTTACTAAATACTCTCCAGGCTTCATGTAAGTGTTTCCAAATTCCGACTTTCTGTTGCTTTCAGAATATCGTTTGCTGACTGACTTGTAAATAACAACACTAACTGCTGCATCCCTACTTCTGAGCCCGGGTCAGAAGGTGTACATCTAAGGGGAAATAAATCCGAATGCTCTGTGCGCGTTACGCACAACCAAGCAGCCCAGCAGGGGACGGAGGGGCCAAGCGGCGGCGACTGCCCCCCCGCTTCATCCCCCGCGGGCGGCGAGCCAGGAGGAGAGGAGCTGCACCTCCAGCTCCAGCAGCCGCCGCTCTCCCCCCCTTTTTCGCCGCTTTACTGCGCAGTCAGCTCCCTACTTTTCTTTTTTCTTCTTCTATTATTTCTTTTTTCTTCTTCTATTATTTCTTTTTTCTTCCCGCCACAGCTTATCGACGGGGAGCTGCCAGGCCTTGAAATTTCTATTCGAACTTCACAGCGTAGGCTTGGGCTCCTTTTGCCCTTTTTCTCTCTTCATTTAATTCCTGCAACTATAAACCCTCAGCTCCTACCTTTTGTAATTTCTCACAGATGTCAATAAACAGCATATTAAGCATCAATCCCTTACATTAGTTTAGGTCCAATTCGGTCTATCCCTAGAACAACACTAACTGCAATACAGCTAAGCCAGAATTTCACATTCACTTCCCCCCACTCATTTACTGTGATGTGTAAAGACGCACGTTAAGGGGGAGCAAGGCGGTACTTTAGTATCGGAACCGGTTCTCATTTTGTAATTGTCTCCTCAAACAAAATTATTTTGGTACCAAATATAAATATGCAAACTAAAATACTCATCTCAGACATGCAGACCAAATACCAAGCTCAAATATGCAAACAGATCACAGTTGCACTCATTCAAGACAATATCTGGATTTTAGCATTGCACCTTTAAGCCACTCACTGCTCAGCTGGGTAGAGGCACCGCTGGGTTTCCCTGACAGAACAGATCAGTGCCCGCTGGAGCCCCATCGGCACCCATCCCCCCCCACTGCCTTCAGCAAGCTGGACTGGGCAAGGCTTTTATTAGTGCCTCATCTGGGGTATTACAACTGTTATCCCAAAACAGCATTTCTTACCTCGTGTGAAAGCTAAATTGCTCATCGTACAGATGGTTGTACACTAAAGATTATTACAACAGACATGGAATGCCGGGGCACTTATAAAGATAACACACGATTACCAAGCTAGCTATTAGTTCAACAAACACCTATCGTTTGCTTTGTCCACCTCTGCCCGATCTCCTCGCGGAGACCATGGAACCGTGGATCAGGACTCCGCACTCGCTTCGCACTCAGACGGCATCTCAAGCACTCATTCACACAAAGCACAGTACCGGGCACAAAAACTTCTTAATCAATCCTGAGGGGTTAAGATGTTATAAAGCTTCAATTGCCATGGGGACTCGAACCCCTGACAATTGTAGTGGGACTCGAACCATGACTGGAGAGTCTGTTTACCCTTCTCCCACTTCCATGCAGTCATTAGCAAGTCCATCCTGGCTCTCATAACCGGGACGCAACAGAAGGCTCACTCAGGGTTACTCGATCTACCCCCAAAATCGGTAGCAGCTGACCCCCTTCTGGTGGAGTCAAGTCAGTAGCCCCCTTAGGTAGGTGCCCATTTACAGCAATATGGGGAATCTGGCCATGCGGAGGCTTCCCTCGCCAGTTACTGGCCCCCCATGTTACAGGCCCACGTTACAGTAAAACAGAAGCATACCTTATCCGCTTAATTCAAAAAGTCGTTGTCTGCCCCCGCGGTGACCAGCCGGAGTGGAACGGAGCCGCTCTGAAATAAAAGGTTCGGGACACGTCTGGGAGGTCCGTTTCTCTCAGGCGGTCCGCACAGCCGGGCAGAGCTTGTGCCTTCGTGGTGGCCAAAATTGATACGTGGAAACAACTTTACAACCTAGAAAGTCATAAAACTTTACAACGTGCAAGGTTATAAAGCGGGTGTGTTTATCTGATATCGGGCGCAAGGGGGATCGTTCCACCATTCATGCGCACCTTCTAACACTATGAGGTGTGTTTAAATACAGCAAGGTGTTAGGTATTCATAGTGACCCCAGGAACGCCTATACTTATTCATAACCTTTCCCCGCTTCTTATTAAAATGAGTCCCAGGTCATAATTTGCAAAGTCTCCTCCTAGACAGCTCCCTGTTGCTCCTGCGCAGTGCCATCTGGTGGTCTTGAGGAGGGGTCTTTGGATGAGGGCTCCTTCAGCTTCCTCACAGTAAACTTTTTACCTTTGGCTCATTATGTTGAATTGACTGGGACCCAAGCTGCCAAGTCGATTGAAACCAGGCTGGCGCCCCGTTTTGCTCTAAATCTTTGTTATCTCGTCTCCTCAAGTTTACAGCTGGGTGCAGTAAAACTTCTTATCTTGGCATTCGAGGGGGTTCTGTTTTTCTTAGCATAAGTCTACATAAAGCTCTAAACTAAGCACTTATTGTGTGCCTAAGCCTTAAAGTGGTAGTTTGTTAGTAGGCACCCATGATATGTTTAGTTAACCCTTGAAATGGTAGTTCCCTCTATCATCTCCCCTCCCCCCCATCCCCTGTCTCTCACCCCATCTCCCCCCCCTTTCCCCCACCCTCCCGCGCTCCCCGCTCTGTCCCCCCCTCCCCATCCTATCCCTCTCTCCTCACTCCCCCTCCCTCCCTCTCTCTCTCTCCCGCCTCCCTCCTCTTTTTCCTAAAAAACACTTTCAAGGACACAAAACACAATGGATACAAAGTGCTTCTTTTTATTTTATTTTAGGTTCTTGAAGGTCGGTTATTTGCTTGCTGTTGTTGTAGGTTGCTTTAGGTGAGTTGTTCTATGCTGGTTTGGGAGTGCTGTTCTAGCTAAGTTTAGGGCCAGCTTGTGGAGCAGCAGGCACCCAGCCCAAATGGCCCAAAGAAGCCGTGGCAAGGGGCCGTGCTCAGCGCTGCAGAGGAAGGCAAAAAACCCCCGGAGACACTCGCTGTCCCACCTGCGGGAAAAAAAAAGCCTTCCTCCCCCCAGCTGCAGGGCACCAGAGGCCATCTTCCTGGTGCTTGAGCAGCAGGCAGGATCCGAGCCAAAAGGGCCCAGAGGAGCTCTGCAAAGTGGTCATGCTCAATGCTGCAGAGGAAGGAAAAAACCCCCGGGGACCAGTGCCAATCTGCCCCGGGGGAAAAAATTCCTTCCTGACCCCAGTGCTGGCGATCGGCTGTTCCCTGAGCATGTGAGCCAGACCTGGCTCCTTGTCCCACAGGCTGCTCACGCCTCCCAGGACCTGCCCAAGCCCTAGCCTATCCTAGCCTAGCCTAGCCTGTCCTACCTTGCGCTGGAGCCATCTCCTGGACTTGGGAGAGTGCCCAAAGGCCTCTCACCTGACGGACCTTGGGGGCAAGGACACTTTGGAAAATCCTGCTTCCAACTGTCCTGTCAAGAATTCCTGAGCAAACCTGGGCAGAGAAAACAAAATGCCAGAGATGAAACTTACTGCACGTAACAAGAGGACACAACAGAGATGACGGAGGAAAACAGCAAGAGGGGAAGGAGAGGAGGGCCACGAGGGCCCCGTCGCGGGGCCATTTTGCTCTGCAGTGCTGTCAGTGCTTGCATTTGGTTTGCCTCGCCTCGGATGGAACCAGCTCATTTGCCTTTTGTCTTGAGGAAAGACCGACAGCCGCACATCTTTTGACAATATCTTTTACCAGCACGACAAACCTGGCACTTGTATTGCACAATTATCCTGTGCTAAGGGATTCTGCTGTTTCTTTAGTGCTGTAGGATGAAGAATGCAAAAGGTGTTTGAAGAGACAGTGCTCGTTCCCGCGTTTACCGGCACACGGGGCGGGGCCGAGGAGCGACGGCTCTGCCATCCGCTCGTCGGGGCTGCTGGCTCGGTCTTTGCGGGAGGCGGTAGCGATTGCTCGGGTCTGTGTCCAGCATGGCGGCCAAGGCGAGCGACAGCCCCTCTCAGCTGCTGCTGCCGCTCGGTAAGCGGCGCCGCGACGCTTCCGCGCTCTCCCGGTGCCCGGGCGGGGCTGCGCTGGGGCCCGGCCTGTGCCCGGCGGGCGGGCGGGCGGGGAGGACGAGGCCGCTTGCGGGCACGCGTGGGTGGCGCGCTCGGCGCCGCCGCTTGGCGGGCAGCTGGAGCGGGGGGAGCGGCTGTGCCCGCCGGGTCCGGCGGTGTCGGCCGGTGCGGGAAAATCCCGTCGAAGATGTCACAGGCTTGTGAGTATTATTTCTGCTTCTTGTTGCTCTTTCATTTTGTGTTTCCTGAGGGAAAACTTGCTGTAAGGTGTGGAAGCAAAACGTGCTTGTTTTTTTGGAATGTTTGCCAGCTGAGTAGTTTCTGCCTTGGACTGAATCCTTGGGGGTGATCTGTTCGGGGCAGCCCTGTCATAGAGTAGCAGTTGCGTGACCGATCCTTGTCATCGGGTTCCTACCTGGTAGCCTTGATTTGGCGTGGGTTGTTGTGTTGAACTTCTCCGTAGTGAGTTTGGTTTTCCATTTCCTGAAGGTCTAGGCAAAGATTAAACAAATGAGTGGACTTAAAGAGAAGTATTTATTATTTGGTCATGCCATGTTGCTCTTTGAAACCTGTTTTGATTCTTGGTGATATTCAAGAAATTGCCGCGACTCAGAGGGCAAATCTTGATGTGCTGAGCAGAAGAGTGCAATGGATCTTTTTGCTTGCCAGGTAGCTTTCCTGACCCATGTGGCCAGTTGATCAAGATTCCACTGCACGCCTGAGAGAGTGAGAAAGATCCCCTCCCTCCTTAAATAATGACCGTGATGCTAATGGGATGAAATACTCTTCTTGATCAGCCTGGATGTCAGTCAAGCTCTGTCCCATCTTTGCCCCCCTTCCTCGGCAGGTCCCATCTGTGGGCAGAGCAGTCAGAATGTCCTTGGCTCTCAGACCAGAGCAATTACAAGCATTAGTTCTGTGCTGGGGTGTTAGCTCTTGTTCTCAAACTAATTCCAAATAATGAGCGTGCGAGCTGTGAAAAAGAAAGGTTTCTAACTGCATGAAGAAAATCAGTTCGCTTTCGGTGAAAACAGCACAATTTCTTTCAGGTATGGAGCCCTCAGGGCTCTGTCAGGGCTTGCTTTTCTCCTCCGCCTTCTTTTCCCTTCCCTTCCCTTCCCCCTTCCCTCTCCCTTCCTTCACTCTTCCCTAAAAACCACTTCCCAGGACACAAAACGCAATGGATACAAGTGTTTCTATTTTATTCTGGTTGATTTTATTTTTTAATGTACTTCCTTTGATGTTATTTGATGTCATTTCTGTTTCTCACTCTGTTTCAGAGCCAGTGCTCACAATCCTTAACGCAAGCCCACGTGTAGCCAGGAGCAGGCTGATGCGTTCTTCACTTTAGCTTGAACAAACAGCCCTTGCAGGCTGGCAAAGGCAAGTCCCAGAGCTGCAGAGAGCAGCAGCAGGAATAGAGGCCAAGCTTTCCCTGGTTCCTGAAGAGGGAGAACCTTGAGAATGAGGCGCGGGACTGACCGTGCACAAAAGAAGAGGTATGTGGTACTGTGGGATCTTTTCCAAAGCATCACATGTAGCGATGACAAGCAGGTGTTTTGCCTTCCACAGCTTGTTTTGCTGCTGTGCTTCTTGGGCAGGGATGCACGAGAAGCGCTCTGGTCCCTGCCAGGCGCTGGTGTTGCCCGCAGGGAGAGGTGCCGAGTGGCAGCTGCGAATCCTTCCTGTTCCTGACAGGACACCAGTGGCTGCTCCAAAGCACTGGGTCCCCATGCAACATCTCTGCATCCTGTTCCCTACATCTGCCTTCTTTGTCTGTAACTTGTTTGGGTTTTGCCTGTTTCTTTCTACCTTGTTTGTTTTTTTTTTGTTTTGGTGGTGGTGGTGTTCTTTCTCTTGTTGCTGTTGTTCTGGTTTTGTTGGGGTTTTTTAAGTTTGTTTCGTTTGGTTGGTGTAGGTCATTTTCTGTGAGTTGGTTTTGGTAGGCTTTTTGATACTGGTTGTTCGAAGGTGGTTGTTTGACGCTGTATGACGTTGTTGGTAGGTTGTGTGTTCGTAGGTCACTGAAGGCTGGTTGTTTTAGGTTGAGGTTTGTTAAGTTTGGTTTAGGTTGGCGGTCTTAGCTGCTTGTTTCAGGTTTGATGGTTTAGCTTGGTTTGGGTTGGTTAGTTTAGGTGGGTGGGTTCAGGTTGTTTGATGTGATTTTCTTAGCGCTGCTCTGTGTGGTTTAGCTGAGGAGGTTTCATTTTCTCGGTTTTGCTGGGTTCTTTGGTTGGTGCTGTTTTCTGAGGATTCTTTAGCACTGGTTGTGTTAGTTTGGTTTAGGTTTCTGGTTTTAGTAGCTTGGTTCAGTTTGTTGCGGTCGTTTGAGGTTGGTTTGAGGCAGGTTCTTTGAGGGTGGCTGTGAGAGGCTGGTTGTTGAAGGCTGGTGGGTTCAGGTTGCTTGATGCAGGTGATTTTTGGTTGAAGTTGTCTTCCGTCGGTTGTTGTAGGTGGCCTATCTGAAGCTGTTTTCATTGAGGCTGTTTTCTGTAGTTTGGTTGAGGTTTGTTTAGATGATTTTAAGTTGGGGGTGGGTTGGTTATTTGAGGTTGTTTCTTTTCAGTAAGCAGTTTAGGTGGGTTGGTGGGTGTCTGTGTTTTTAGGTAGGTTGGTTTAGGCAGGATTGGTTTACATTGTTTAGGTCGCTTGAAGGGTTTCTGTTAAGGTTGGTTCAGGTTGTTTGGTTTAGGTTGGTTTAGTTATTTCCTGGTAGGTTGTTTAGGGCAGTGTTATGCACGGTGCATGTTTTGCAGATGGGTTCCTTCAGGCTGGGGTGGCTTAGATTGGTTGTTGAGGGTGCTTTAGGTGGTTTGGTTAGATGTACATTGTGTTTAGTTGGTTTTCGGTTGTGTCTGGATGCTTTGGATGTGAGTGCAATCTCGCTGGGACGTGTGTCCCCCCACTAATCACCAGGCTCGATTGGGCTGTTTCTGCTGTCTCGGCAGATGTCCCCTTCCTCCTTCCCTGCTCCACGTGTTTCCCCGCCTTGCTCAAAGAGGACGACGTTCCCCGCTAGAGGCGAACCATAGCTAGGTCAAGGGTATACGGTAGCTGCGCTGTGCTTGAGGACCTCCAAACAAGCTCAGGGTCCGTTAGGAGGAGAACCTGGGGTAGTCAGGCTTCCAAGACTGCAGGCACATCCAAGTGAGACACTGCCTGGGGTAGGGTGGCTGGTGGTTGGGTTTTTGTTGTTGAGGTTTTTTAGGGTGTTGTTGAAGTTGAGTTGATCTAGATTGGTTTTTAGCTTGGTCGTCGTAGGCTGGTTTCAGTGGTTCTATTTAGCTTTGGGTTGTTTGCTTTAGGTCATTTTGGTGTGGTTATGTCATTTGGTTTCCTATTTTTGAGGTTGGTTTACATCGGTCGATTTAGGTAGTTTGATCCTTTATTAGATTGGTTTTAAGTTGTTTGAGATTGTTTAATGGTTATTTTAGGTTAAGATTGGTTGGTTTCAGTTTGTTTAGCTTGTTTGGTTCTAGGTTGCTTAAGGTTGGTTGAGAAATGCCGGTTTATGTAGTTTTAGATTGTTTTAGGTAGGATTTTTTTAGATCATTTGGTTTAGGTAGGTTTGTTTTAGGATTGTTTAGGTTGGTTTATTTTGTTTGGTTTAGGTAATTTGTTGTAGATTGTTTAAGGTTCTGTTTAGGTTGTTGGTGGCTGATTGAAGTTTTTTAAGGCAGATTGGTTTAGCTTCTTTAAGGTTGGTTTAGGTGAGCTGTTCTATGCTGGTTTGGGCAGGCTGTTCTAGCTAAGTTTAGGGCCAGCTCGTGGAGCAGCAGGCACCCAGCCCAAATGGTCCAAAGAAGCCATGGCAAGGGGCCGTGCTCAGCGCTGCAGAGGAAGGCAAAAAACCCCCGGAGACGCTTGCCGTCCCACCTGGGGGAAAAAAAAGCCTTCCTCCCCCCAGCTGCAGGGCACGAGAGGCCATCTTCCTGGTGCTTGAGCAGCAGGCAGGATCCGAGCCAAAAGGGCCCAGAGGAGCTCTGCAAAGTGGTCATGCTCAATGCTGCAGAGGAAGGCAAAAAACTACCGGGGACCAGTGCCAATCTGCCCCGGGGGAAAAAATTCCTTCCTGATCCCAGTGCTGGCGATCGGCTGTTCCCTGAGCATGTGAGCCAGACCTGGCTCCTTGTCCCACAGGCTGCTCACGCCTCCCAGGACCTGCCCCAGCCCTATCCTATCCTATCCTATCCTATCCTATCCTATCCTATCCTATCCTATCCTATCCTATCCTATCCTATCCTATCCTATCCTATCCTATCCTATCCTCCCTTGAGCTGGAGTCATCTCCTGGACTCCCGAGAGTGCTCAAATGCCCCTGACCTGATGGACCTTGGCGGGGACTAGAATGCAATATATCTGTGATCACCGTTTATTTTTTATATATTTCATAACTATAGAATTTACATATTTGTGAACTGTTCAGAAAAAAATCATTTTAGTAACAAGAGAGTAGTAAATAGGCCATAGGCAAATTTCTTTAAAAAAATGAAGAAAATTCTGTTTCTTCTTAGAAATATTATGTGGAATCACTATCTAGAAGCATATTTTGCTCAGTTTCTTTTGAGAAGGGTATTATTTTCTAAAATGCCCAAGAGATTTAACAACACACACACACACGCAATTTTAGTAAGTAACTCAATCGAACAGTTTAAGCACTCTTCTGTTTCTTCCTCTTGAATGTTTTACAAAAATCTTCCCATAGGACTCAGATCTCTTCTGACTTTAGGCATGTAAAAGCTGACATTTTTTTTCAACTTCTTTAGGAAGATGCAGACACTCCTTGGACGCAATTTATCTCACTTGTTCTCATACTGATCTCAGGACATCCTGTAGCTGGGCAAAAATTCACATTTCTAAACCTGCTTATGTACACAGCAAATGTGAAATTTAACTGGACACACATATTACCTTCCTCATTTCGGGGAGGTCAAAAGGAGGTTCTTAGGGACACGGTTTAGTGCTAGAGTTAGGTTATGGTTGGACTCGATGATCCTGAGGTTTTCTTACAACTGAAATGATTCTATGATTCCATTTTAACAACCCTTCAAATAAAGATTAATTACATGTAAGGTACAGCTCTTCTCCATTGCATTCAGTACATCACTTCTGCTGCTGTTTTCAGTCTTTTCCACAAGATGCTGGGGAGGACAACCAGATGTATTAATTTCCTCTGTAATCACTGTTGCTTTGACATTCACCCAAGACCTCTTGCACCAGGATACCACCCTCTGATTACAGGACACATTACTGTTATATCCCCACCTGGACCATAAATACTCTCCAAAAACACTGCATGTCACTCCATGCTGTTTAGTTCCTGTGCCAGGGTTTGCGATGCAAAACACCAACAACCATAACCATAACATTTTGGCTTTGAAAGACTTTCAGTTTAAGAAAAACTCCACCCCACAACAGAGAGTGCCCTACAACCAAAGCTCCAATACAACCTGCCCCCTTAAGCCACTCTCTCATTCTTCTGCTGGTATATATTGAATTTTATTCCACAAGCTGATTCCTGTATAGCCCCTCCAACTAATCTGGGCAGACAACTTCATTAATCTTTACACAGCAGCCTGCTCAGTAACTGTCAAGTTGGAATACTGTTGGTCTTTGGAAAAGTCAGCTACTACTCAAAGGTCCCTAACAACCTGGATCACCTCTCTGAAAAGGAAGAGGGAATTTCCGCAGCATCTCGATGTATTGCTGTTGAATGTTAATTTACTTTGTGGCCTGAAAGGCATCTGGAAGCAGAATATGATTACTGAGAGGAGAGACCCTAATGCATTATATCCATCACTATTTGTTGCTGTGGTTACAGTTATTAAAGACCATAATAAGACACATTATACCAGATTAGAGGAAAAAAGAAACTAATGATCGCCCTATCATTTTCCTATCTTCTTCCACAAAAGAGTTCAGACTGGTTTGAAAATTAGTGTTATTAGACCTGACGTCAAAGGCAAGAAGCATTTTATCACTCAGCATTGTTATCAGTGATAGAGCATAGAAATAGTACAGCAAAGCTCAATGGGGAATAAAAAATAATTTCTTAAGAAAAAGAGTAGGGGCACTTTCATTCAATTCAAAACTTAGTTATTCCTATGCATAGAGTACCAGGTACGCACTGGCCAAAACCAACCTCAAATCTCTTTTAGCTGCTATTTGATGGGGAAGCAACATCAGGGACTCAGAAGTCCTATTGTCAAGCAACAAGAAGAAGAAAGTGGTTGACTGAAGAAAAACCTCTAGCATTTTGTATTCCCTAAAACATAATCCGTTTTTCCAGGTCATGACTGAGATGTGGCCTCTCCTCCCACACTCAGGCCCTCTAAAACAATGTCTCATGCAGCAAGGGTCTTCTACAATTTCTCTTTATTTCTATGTGCCACGATAGGACAAAATGAATTACAGGCTCATTCACTGTCAAGTTTGCATGTCTTCTTTCGCAGCTAACATTTACTTCAATCTTCTATATACATAGCTGTTTGACATAATTGTTCAGAGGTTTATTTTTCAGCCTGCCTAATACTCTTTCTGATGTCTCAGTGATATATAGAATAGAATTCCGTATTTAAGATTTGAAGCACTCATAAAACTGTGTTACTGATTAAAGTCTGCCAAGAAAGGCAGTTAAGGTAACATTTTGAACAAGATTCATCTTAGACTTTTATAGAAGACAGTAGCAACAACAGAAAAGCATGCAAGATTGGAGTGAAAAAGTGAGCCTTGAATAAAGGATACTGCTAAGATTTAGCAATAACCTTAAAGATTCGGTACAGCAGGAGAAAATAACCAGAGCATATAATGACCTGCCACACCCTCACCACCTGCCAGACACTATAGGAAGGAAAAGCAATCTCAGAAGACCCTGCTAATGGCTCTCCAGCCCTTCATACAGTCAATGCAACACAAAAATACAGAAAACAGGAGGTCCCCTGTACAAATATTTGTTCATAGGCATCCTCCTTTTTTGTGCTTTGCTGCTAGCCTCAGTATCTGTGGCAGGATGCAACCCTTCCCCCCACTCTCTCCCCCCCCCTCCTTCAATATGGAAGGAGTAGGCACATCTCCCTCTCTATTACTTGAGGGTAACAGCTTCTTTTGTTGGCACCTAGCTATTGATTATCGAAAATTGAATAATAACACCGCACCACTAACAGCTGCCGTCCCAAACATAGCCTCGTGGTGACTGTAATACAAGCAGCAGCCCACCCATGGATGGCTGCTTTAGATGTTAAAGATACGTTCTTCATGATTCCCCTAAGGGAAGAAGACAAGGCACAATTTGCTTTTACCTGGGAAGGGAAGCAATACACTTTTAATCAGCTTACTCAGGGGTACAAACACTCTCCTACTATTGCCCACAATGCCCTTGCTGCAGTCATTGACACTGTACAGGTACCGTCAGGCATTTGCATATATCAATATTTAGACGACATCTTAGTGGGCGGAGACAATAAGGAACAGGTGGGGCAAGTAGCAGAAACTCTTTGGAATTTATTAACACAGAACGGATTAGATATTCCACCGTCCAAGTGCCAGGGTCCCAGCCAGGAAGTTAAATTCCTAGGGGCTTGGTGGATAGGGGGAGCCATAGCAGTGCCTGATGATGTTCTGGCTACCATAGACAAGGGGCACACCCCAAACAGCAAAGCAGACTTGCAATGCCTGTTGGGTACATTAGGGTACTGGAGAAAACATATCCCAGGATTCTCAGTGATTGCCCGTCCCCTATATGACCTACTCCGAAAAAACAAGAAATGGAATTGGACTCTACAACATACAGAGGCCCTTAATGTTCTAAAAGATGAACTTAAAGCCTATCAGAAATTTGGCCCGCTACATCCACAAGACCCATTAAGAGTGGAATGGGGGTTTGCAGAACATGCCTCCTATTGCGCTATATTCCAAAGGGGGCCAATAGGGCCAGCTAGACCTTTGTTGTTCTCTTCCACCGCATTTAAGGGAGCTGAACAACGATATTCGGAGTGGGAAAAGGGGCTTCTCTCACTTACCTGAGCAGTTAAGGAGGCAGAGAAACTGTGTACATCACAGAAAGTTATTGTACAAGGCCCTTTCCCTCTGTTGAATTCAATCCTTAAAGGGTTACCCCCCCGAGGGGGTGGCACAGAACGCAACGGTACGAAAATGGTACGCCTATTTAGAGGGAGTTAGCCAATTGTTACTACTAAAGGAGGGTTCTGTAAAAGTTTCAAAACTTCAGCAACCTGTGAACGCTGATCAGGTCCTGTTGAGCCTGCCTTCTAAACGCTCTCCAATAAAAGAAGCACCTAAGCTAACTCAGGACTCAGACACACAAGGAGTCTGGTTCACTGATGCATCAGCCCATCGGGTAGGGACAAACTGGCAGTACAAGGCAGCAGCATTGGAGATTGCTACTGGAAAAAGAATAACAGAGGAGGGGGAAGGTAGTGCTCAAGTAGGAGAACTGCGTGCTCTCTTATTAGCAGCAGAAGGAGGAGCCTTCACGATTTACACTGATTCCTGTGCAACCTATAAGGGTGCCACTGAATGGATATGCCAATGGGAATCCAACCAGTGGGAAGTAAATTGCACCAGAGTGTGGAGAGCTGAAGATTGGCAAAGACTATTAGAGATAGGCAGGTCACGACCTTTGAGTGTGGGCTGGGTAAAAGGACATGCAAAGGATGGAACCCCCGCTGCCAAATGGAATCAGAAGCTGACTTTCTAGCCCAGATCAGGCTAGCTGAAAGCATACCAGAGGAGTGGGCACGGTTAGCTGAATGGTTACACCTTAAGCAAGGCCATTCTGGAAAAGCAGATCTTTATTACGAATGCCGATCCCGGGGTTGGCCAGTGTCCGCGGGAACATGTGAAGCAATTCTCACAGCCTGTCCACAATGTCGGATCAGACTTAAAGCTGATCACACAAATCAGGCCCCGGTCCTACATATCAGGCAGGGCAAGACTCTCTGGAGCATGTGGCAAGTTGACTATGTCGGGCCATTGAGACCCTCTAATGGAAAGAAATACATCCTGGTGGGGGTAGAGCACAGTTGCCACTCAATGGAAATAAGAGATAGAAAAGGCCACAGCTTGGGTGCAAGGACAGGGAAAGTGGGGAGAGGTGCTTCTTCAGGAGCTCCTTCAGGAACTTCAAAGAATAAAGGAAGTATTTTTTTTTCGATTATGCCTTGTTTCTACTGGCAGATATTATTTATCTACAGGGCTCTAGGGAAGTGACATTAATAAATCCACCCCCTACTGAGAAGTTATCGCCATACAGAGAAAATGAAGGACTTTGGTGGGGGGGAGGGAAATAAATCTTACACTTTCTTTGTTTCTTTTTCCTATGACACCTCTGTAACAGAGGCTGGCAGCATACTGTGTGCTGTACCCATCCAGCAGCACTAACCTGTCCTTTCCTGGCAACCTCGGTACATATCCCAGCGGCTCACAGTCCCGAGGGCAACAAAAAGAGCAATGCAATTAAGCATCATTTGCTGCTTGGGCGTTCTTTTGAAGAGAGTGAGTGTTTTCTTTGAGTCATTGACACTAAACATTTGGTACATTTTATTTTTGAACATAGCTCAGTGAAACAAAAGAAACTGCTGAAGCAGAAAAAATAAAATCACATGCACATTACTTCCACAGTGCTACTAATTGTTTCCAAATGACAAGTCAAAACATCTCTGATTTTGTTGTTAGGAGATTAATTTGGACAGCTGAAAAAGTTACTCCAACCCTTTAGATACTACCCCTGCAATCTGAGTGCAAGATCATTTTATCCACGTAAATCTTATTTGCATACACAAACAATGTTAATGTTGCTTCAGTCAGTATTTGTTCTTCTCCAGATCACCACAAGATGGGGATTTCTGTTTGTTGGTAATGCAGCACTCATCACACTTGAGGAGAGATGTGTCAGGCTAAACACTTTAGACCCTTGTCCAAATCAGAACCCACGTAGCAAGGTGGGCAGGTTGGCGGACATTGCAGGAGTACAACATAATCCTGCTGGTAGTCCTGCCAGAATGATTGATTACTAATACTTTCAAAAAACCCACAAACAGGTGTTGTATTTCAAGTCCTTAAAGACTGTAACTCAGTGCTTCTGTTGTTTCTGTGGTAACAAAATAGTATTAATAATATAATTTAATGGCTAAACAACAGCAGCACTCCAGCTAGTGTGCTAGCCATGTGCTCATTAGCTAGAAATCATGATGTACCAAAAGCTCATTTGAATTGGGGCAATCATTTAAAAAATATTATTCTAGCTTCAAGTCACAACATATGATTAATGATCCAGTTGCAGGACTACATCTGATGGTGAAGATTTTCTTATTCCTCATTAGAAAAAAGGTGATCAATCCCATCGGTTTTATAACACTGTATCAGATCTGGCTGGGACAGAGTGAATTTTCTTCATAGCACTTTGTATGGTGCTGTGTTTTAGATTAGTGACCAAAACAAGGTTGATAACACATTTTAGCTGTGGCTGAAAGCGCTTGCACAGCATTGGGGGCCTCTGTTTCTCACTCTGCCCCCGCTCAGCGAATAGTTTGGGGGCGTTGCAAGAGGTTAGGAGGGGACATGACCAGACAGGTAACCCAAACTGATCGAAGAGATATTCTGTGCCATATAACATCACACTCAGCAATAAAAAGGGAGAGGAGGGGATTTTAGGGGGATTAACTATCTTTTGGTCACGAACTGGCTGAGCAACAGTCTACTTGTGGGAGGTGGTGAGTGATTGCCTTTGCATGACTTTTGCTTGCTTTGTCTCTTCTTCCACTTACCTTTTGCTTATTAAACGATTTAAATCTTGATGTACAAGTTTCCTTGCTTTTACTCTTCCTTTCCTCTCCCCCCATCCCATTGGGGGTCAGAGAAAGCAAACAAGCAGCTGTGTGGTGCTTCACTGCCTTCCAGGGTTAAACCACAACAAAGATGAAAAGCTAACTGAGTCAGAAAAGGTTAAACAGTGTGACTCATAAAAATTTTTGCCAACATACTCATAACACACACCCACCTCACCCCAACACACACACAGCTGTGTTTTTGGGTTTGGCATTTAGGCAGAAACCCCAATTCACACAATACCCCATGAGAAAATCCTTGTCTGCATTTTGAGAAGACCCCCAAAGGCCTCCTCTAGTCATGGCAGGGCTGACAGCAGCTCAGCTGGATCTAGATCCTCAATATTAGAGATACAAGAAACAGTACAATGCAGTACAAGTGCAGTCAGGCAAAACACTGGATGCAGAAAACGTTTCTGCCAGTGCCATTCTGAAGATGCAATACTCACGTAGGAGAGCCTGTATATAGGTGCAAAGGACTCCAAAATGCCCATTCTCCTTGAGCACAGAATCTAGAGTCATCTGTTCATGCCCACAGTCAGTACTCAGGCCCCCACCAAGTTTTAGGACAGCCCAAACATTGCCAGTTACTTCAGGTCCCTGCATGGGCTGTTTGCAGAGTTCCTGCTCTGTATGCATGTCTGCAATACCATAAATCATTTTTGATGAATAGGACCATTTCTCAGTCAGCAATAAGCTGCATGCAAAAAGGCATACGTGAACATTTAGAGGAGTCACTTAGGGTTTGTTCATCTAACACTCCATAGGCATCAGGCTCAAAACACTGACCCCGCTGAATTTATGAGGTAAAGTCCTGACAGTTTCAATTAAGCCTGAATCCCACCCCAACACAGCTCAGAGCCATCATGTGGGCTCCAGCAGACAAGCAACATTTATCACCTCCAGCTCTTCTGTTTTGCTGGAGATTAACACCAGGAGAAAAAGAGGCAACAAGAGCAATAGTGCAACAATTTTTTCAGCTACCCCAGGTTCACAAGGCTATTTTACTGGGCTGTGCTATGGAGCCTCAAAGCTGCAGGAGCTGAGGAGGAGGCACTTGTTTGCTGCTGTTGCTGTGATGAAGACCTCCAGCAGAAGGGAGACAAGAGCTACAGCCAGTGACACCTTCCACCATGGCTGCCTAATCCAACAGACTCCTGAGAGGCAGGTGCCTTTCAAGATGGAAGAGAAGGCAGCACCCACCAAGACACTAAAACTGAAAGAGAAATACTTAAAGGCTGTATATGCTTGGATCTATCAAAATCAAGATGGTCAGGATAGGGAAAAAAGGAAAAAAAAAAACAAAAGACAATGCCATAAGATCAATTCTACCTTTTTTTTTGTTTCTTTTCAGGAGCCCTGGTCTGCACAAAAACACTACTTCGAGGTTGTGTTCAGCCCGACCAAAATAAAAACCCTCTTGTTGACTTTAATCAAGCTCCAGTGCCCTTTTGCCTTCTGAAAAAGAAAAGGCAAGAAAAACAAACAAATAAGAAAAAAACCCCCGAAACCAACAACAACAACAAACACAGGAAAAAAACAACAACAAAAAACCAACCAACCAAACAACAAAAAACAAACCACAAACAAAAAGCTAAATCATGGTGGACACACTTTGGCTTTGTTTGAATGTTAAAGTCTACAGATAGCTGCACACAGACACCATAAACCTACCACAGAATCTGACACCACTGGCAGATGTTGTACCAAACGGCCCCAGAAAAGGAAGGGGCAGGGATTATCAGGGAAATCGGTTTTGCATGGAAATGGACATTTATAATTTACCTCCTGATACACACAAGCTTCCTCTAGAGAGACTGGAGTTCAGCCTGTGAGTGCTGGTTGATCTCTGTCAGTATTTCTTTTGGGAATACTGAGAAAATGGAAAAATTATTCTCTTCTTGAAAAGCTGCTCATGGACATGAGAAATTTTCAGTGCAAATCTAACTTTATTTTCCAGTTCCCTAAAGGCATTTTGTTCTGAAGGTTTTGCCATCAACTTTAAAACCATACTTCAAATAGAGTCAATAAAATTAGATTAAAACAGAAGATTTTAGTCTGTTGTGATAACAGACTGCACACCTGCAAATCAAGATCGAAGAACTCTCACTAGGACTAATATAGAAAACTGAAGCAGTGCCATACATCAGATTTACTTTTCATCTTGCACTAGCAATGCTTACATTTTCAGAATTCTGTCTTGAATTTAATTTCACTTCATCAAAGCAGGATGCTAACCTATAGACGGAGTTTTACCATGAACACTAATAAGGAAGCATTTGAGAAGGGCGAGTGTTTAAGCCCCTCATACAAGTGTACATATATATGTCTAAGGCACAAGAGACTGCTAGGCTCTGCAGGTGATAGTTTTGTACAGTCCACAATTTGTAAATGAGAGAAATATCTGTTAGTTTCAGGGGGGAAAAAAAAATCATTTAATTACTGTCATTAAGAATAAAATTCAGTTTCTCTTCTGGCCAGCTCAATGCTGATGCAATGATCTGGTCCTCAAGGAATCAAAAGAGTCTTATGGTGGCAAGCAAGAAAATTTCACCCTCCCACAGAGGCAACAGGAGCCAGATTCTCACCTCTGTTCCAGGAAAATATTACAAAATACTACTAATGAGGAATTCCTCTTTTATAGAGCCATAGCATGTCCAACAGCACAACGGTGGTCAGCCTTCAAGGCTACATCTACAGGGTCAGATGGAACAGGGCCACAAACAGGTGTCTGATCCTGAGGCCAAACAGCACAGGCTGGCCTGTCTGATCTACTATAGGACCCAGTGGCCCCAAAGGACACCTGTGAAGAGATCCAAACCCGGGTCAGTCTGGTGAGAACAGTCCCTCGTGTGCCACCACCCCACCACATCCAGACACTCACACAAACCAGCAGCACACGAGGGAACGACTCAGAAGAATGAGAGAGCAGCGTTCAAGCTCATTCATTTAGCAGCAGAAGTATAGTCTGAGAGTACCTGTGGGCTTTACACAAGAAAGTACAGCACTGAGCAAGCCCTGAATGGTGAATTAGATACCGCACATTGATGTTGTTGTGGCTGTAGAGGTCACATGTCAAAAACAAAGCCTCCAAATGGGATGGATCCCATGGCCTTTGCAAAATGAGCATGCCCAGTAGTTTTGATTCTCCTCTAGTTAAACGGAACAGCCCAAAAGAGGTATCAGAAACCAAGATCTTATATGAAGGGTAAACAAGAACAACACATGATGAAACACGCCATTGTATCCAGGAATCAGGAAAAGCCTAGGAGGGAAGCAAATAGAGGAAGGACTCAGCTTTATGTTGTATTAGCAAGGATAGAAAATCTGCAGTTGTTTGTCACACTGTATGTATTCACACTTACAGTTAATAATAACTATCAGGTTCCCTTCAAGACCTGCTGCAATAAAATGAGTGCTTAATTATAGCTCAGAACAATAATCTTTAGTCATGCTTCACTTTTTAAAAATCCCAGTGTCAGACTTTTGTGTAATTATGCCCTCGATAAGCAAATGTGCGTCACAAGAGTTGCCAGCCAGCTACAAAAAAAGCAGGTTTCTCTCCATGGCAGCAAGACCAGCATCCAACAGGCTTTTCTCACCTGCAAGAAACTAGTTTGAAAACAGATCGCAAAACTGAAACAAAACAGGACAGGCCATATTTACTCTGGAAGCAGACCTAAATTTTCACTTAGAAAAATGCAGAGGTACAAACATTGTTTTTATGATTACACTAGACAGACACAGTCTATGGACCTGCCTGCTCTCAAAACCTTTGTCAGAATTAGGCTACATTTCCTGTTGCAGGAACTCAATGTACATTAGCTTGGAGCTGCTGCAGCTTGGATTGCTATACACTATGTATTAAACCAGCCAGGTCTTTTCATGATCCTTGGGCATGGGAGGAAGCACTTGAGTATCAACAAACCATGAATGGAACTCTGCGCACAGATAATGAACCAAATGCTATTTGCACATTTAATAGAGTGAAACACTCTTGTATTTGTTGTTTTGGCTCACTACCAGAAAAAATAATATACAACCATCACAATTACATTGGCATGGATTTTGTTATTAATTTCCTCTAGGTTCTTAAATTATAGAAATAAATTCAAACATGTAATTATACTTTGATGCCTGCAAACCTTGCCAATGGAGACCTGAGTCAGCGTTGTGGTATTGCACAGAACAACTAAAAAAAACTCAGGAAAAAGGTAAATAATACACAAAATATGCAATTAAAGCATCTGCCGCCCTCACAGCTCAACCTTAATTCCACACCGCCATACGCTGAAAATGGTCACTGGGAGTGCCTGTGTAGCATCTGCAAGCTTGAATTCACCACCAAGAAGAAAAAAGTCTTTTATTTTATGAAATAAGGCATTGGAATTATTGCCCATGAACATTCAATAGACATCCATCATTGCCTGTTTCTGCTCAGTGCTTAGCAAGAACCTCAAGAGCATTTCCACTGCAGGCCAGGGGCACCAAGCCACCCATGTGCAGATCTGCCATAATGTCCCAAATTCTGTGGCAGGCCCTATGCAGCATTTTAATAAGACAAGGGAGAACTCATTTCTGTACCTGTCTACCACAAATCTTGGCCAAGTTGCCTAAGTCCTGGGGCCGAGGACACGCACTTCTGCTACAGTCCAGCTGCAGATGGTAGCTCCTTGAGGCATAGTATCTCATCCCCTTTAAGCTAGGTGCTATACTTTGATCTCCTCATCCATCAAACAGGCATAATGACTTCTAATTTCCTTGGAAACTCTTCCAAGAACTAGTTATTGCTTAAAACTAGCATATATGCTCTTATATAGACCACAGGAAAATGAATTTCATTGCTTAAAACACTACTTGGGACCAAAGCAAGGTCACAACTGCAGCACAGGACCACATGGCAGGCAGGTAAACCTGCTGTGCCAGGTTGTGTCACCCAGCATAGACCACCTTCCCCTCCACCCCATCCTGCCCCCATGGCAAGCAGTTTCCAAGAACTGTGTCTAGAGAATAGGAGAGAAAGAAAAAGATGCCATGAAACATGGAAATAGCATCCTGAACTACTGTTGGGACCTGGGAATAATCTCTTCTGGCAATATCTGGTCATCCCAACTGAAGACACATCTATGCCACGTGGCCTAAGCCAAGCAGCACACATGGTGTGAGACCACGTCCTGTTCTGATTGCCAGCCCGCACCCAATTGGATACAGCTGTATTTGGGTAGCATAGTACCCAGCGTAATCAGTCCAGCCTAAGATAATGAACCAAGCATGCTTGGTTCTGGAGTTGTTACTGCACACAGAGCCAGCTCAAGCCTCAAAAGGCAGACTTCCCTTGAACAATATTTATCCACATGCTCCAAACTATCCAAGCAAGGTGATGCCAAGACTTTTAATAGGATTCATAATGCAGCTATTTTCAGATCTTAGTGCTAAGCTAGAGATCTGCATTTTCCAAAACATTATTTAAAAAAAGAAGAGATGACCTGGGACTGTGAAGCCTGGAGAAGAGAAGGCTCAGGAGGATCTCATTTTTGTATATAAATACCTGAATGGAGGGTGCAAAGATGACAGAGCCAGGCACTTTTCAGTGGTGCCCAGGTGCAGGGCAAGGGACACACACTGAAACACAGGATGTTCCCTTGGAACATCAGGAAACACTTTTTCACTGTGAGGGTGATCAAGTGCTGGCACAGGTTGCCCCAGGAAGCTGTGGAGTCTCCATCCTTGGAGACATTCAAAAGCCATCTGGACCACCTAGGTGACCCTGCCTGAGCAGGTGAACTGGACAGGATGACCACCAGAGGTGTCTTCTAACCTCAAACACTCTATTATTCTGAACAATACCTGGACAGGTACAATCCCCATACCTGGGGTACAAGAAACAACGGCACACAGGTTTGTCCAATTGCTGTTAAAGGCAGTACTTGGGCTGCCTGTGGTGTTCAGAGTTGTGCCCTAGAGTGGTTTGTGTATTGCGACTGCTAAATTATGAGGCCTGTCCAAAAGGTCTGCAAAGGATGAGGACCAACCCAGAGGTCTTTAGAAGACCTGAAAATCCCTGGACTATGATTTCCACCTCCTCTACTGGAAGGCATTCAGTGTTTCTTTTTTTATCCCCAGTCTTCACTACTAGGAAAATAAGTACATTGACAAAAATTTCAAGTATCAGGGGATTTTTAAATGAGACACTGGGAAGAACTGGAAGAATTTCATATTTAAACACAAAACTTATCTATTTAAATTCTGCCTTTTAGACCACGTGCTTTCTCAAACTCTGATTCTAACCACAACCTTTTCTACCATCAAGAAAAAATGCAAGCTTCCTGCTAAGCACTGTTATCTCATCTATAAGCTTGTCAAACATGTTGTTATACATAAATGATGAATCTAACAAACTACTGTCAGTGTGCACTTTCTATGCTCAAAAGGGTAATAAAGTCTTGTACTGCTGTGTTGATTATTCCATTAGCTGAAATATCAGGAGTCTGAGCTTTGGACCAGAAGGCTGTGGGCACACCAACCATTGACTAAATGGTATGTTTTCTTAAAATCCCTTATTAGCACTTTGGCAACATGCCCCTGCTATTCTGAGAGCCAGATATCACCACCTTGAAATAATGTCAGCCATTTAGCTTTTCACAGCAATACCTCAGCCACAAGCAAAAACACCTTCAGATCAAATCAATATTATACTGGATTCACTCTTTTTCAGCTAGTTAAGATGCACTGGATTCTGATCTTTCATATTTCATAGCTGTAATGACATTACTAGCCAGTAATTAGCAAGTTTTATCAGCACTGCATGCTCTTAGCCTGAAACAGTCCCCAAGAGCTCAATTCAGAGACATATATCTCATTTGTTTAACACAAATTTAGCCTCCTAAATTATTCCTTTTTTCCATAAAGAGCCAGCACTAGAGCCCTGAGGCACCATCTGTAATTAATATATATGTATTTTTAACTATTTTTGTATGTATACATAGCCAGAAGTTAGACACTTTCTGTAGATTTGCATTCATTATATAATAAGATACAGTCCTGAATGTCTTAGAAACTGGTCATGAATGAAGATGGCAGAGAAGTAGACAAAAACAGAAAACTAGAAATAAAATCCATGGAAAGAACATAGCATGTAAAGAATGGCAAAGTGCTTTCCGTTAACAGAGGAAGGGCTTCAAAGTTCTCAACTCAAAGAATGCTCTTTCCCTACAAGTCAAATTAAAACCTCCAGGTATTTTTGATGATCTTAGGAAATTGTTTTGTATTCTTACACTTGCAGCTGAAATCCCCCAGAAGTCAAAGTACCCTGCCACCTCCAACACATCTCTCCTCTCCCCTCTCGTTTTCTCTGTGTTATTGGATGTAAATCACTCCTTGGGCCGGTGGAGATAATAATGCAGCTAACAAATAGGGTCACAGAGCCCAGTGGATTAAAAAATTATGTTTAAACTATTTCCTACCTACTTATAGTTGGCCTTTAGGCCCTTAAGGACTTTGAAGTGATGTCCGTTGTTCTAATGTACATATGCACAACTTTAGCTTAATAATGTGTCCCACAGATTAGATGAAATGTTTTATGGATTAAAAAACATATATTGGAAAAAGTATCCAGAACTAATATATCACATTTCAACCTGAGACTAACCACAGATAACAGACTCCCCAGAACACTAGCGTTTCTACATAGCCTGTTTCATTAATCTGGCAGAAAGCTCTGTCATTGATGCAGTCCCACACTGCAGAAACAACAGGAGACTAACCAGAACATCACAAGCAACTGTGCTCTCCAACTGGAAGGACTGGGGCTGTTTGGCACCTGGGCAGAGAAACAAAGCAGCTCACCAAGTCCTCTCACCCTTCATCCTCATCACAAATAACATGTTGGGTTCTCATCGTTTTAAGGAGAAGATGGGGGATGTAACATTGGTGGTTGGACATGAAAGAGCAATTTAACATCTGAGGGCTCTACAAAGGATGGTTAGGTTGCCAGGAGACAACATGGGATGTTTGTTTGCATGCTGGTCATGGAAAAGAGCAGTCCTGCCTCAGGAGGTCTTTTCAGGTCCTTCAGTTGAGCACTGGGAAAGGGCTTGGAAGGTATCAGAGAACCCAGTGACTGGAGTTTGGGTTAACAGAAACAGCAGGGAAATCAGTGGGGAAAGGCTGGAGGTCAGGCAGTCACTGATAATGAGATTCGAGTCAGTTTCTGCAGTTAAAAAATTGCTGTGCTTGAAAAGAGAAAAAATAAAATAATTAATTCATAAGTTTTTAGCACTAATTAATAAACGAGGCCTTGACTCTTTTCCTGCACTTCTCTCATGTGATCAGAAGTGGCTGGTAACTCGTATGATACGGACAGACTGGTGCACTCTATAAACCTTTTTCCTCTACTGTCTGAGGCCTTTTGATCAGAACATCATTAGAGATAAATTAAGGTTTTATTAATTTATGCCTTCGGTCTCATTCCCATACCATACTCTAAACAGATACAGTCCCCCTGCAATCACAGCATCATAATGCAATCACGTGATATGCAAATGTTGCATTATCCTACTGTGACTTAAAGACTAGGCCTTAAGATCAATAAAGCCATTGGAAGCCACTTTGCAAACTGCAATTGGAATGTTTTGCTCTTAGGTGGATGAAAATTCATCCTGAAATGCCATGGGTACCAGCATGTGGCTTTTCAATTTTATAAACATTTAATATTCTGTGATATAAAATGTTTGAAAGCAGAAAGGCCACGTGCTGGTACTTGTAGCATTTCTGGATGAATGGTGTCAGGCCCTTTCCTGGACGTAAGTGATGGGCACTGAGCGAAACAGCAGATTGCATTTGCTGCCGTCCCTGTATTCATGCCCACCAGAGCTCAGGAAACTGCCAGGTGAGTCCTTGAAGGAACGGTGTCTCCAAGAGCTCCCACAAGAGCACTGCACCTCTGCCCCACTGGTGATTCAAGCCCAGACTAAGTCTGAGCCTCTTAAGTTGGATGCAAGCAAAACCCAGTCAAGTCAAATAGCTCCTGACTGTCTTCTGGTCTCCTCCACTGAAACTGGATCACAGAATCACAGAATCACAGAATGTTAGGGATTGGAAGGGACCTCGAAAGATCATCCAGTCTAATCCCACTGCCGGAGCAGGAACACCTAGATGAGGTTACACAGGAAGGTGTCCAGGCAGGTCTTGAATGCCTTCAGAGTTGGAGACTCCACAGATCAATCTCAAAACCCATTATTGTGTTTAATTGTTTAATTTTGCTGTCAGTGCAAGGCATCAGTCCTAAATTTAATTACACAGGTTACAACGTAAGCAAGGAAATCTCTTGCCTACTAAATTTGACACTGCTCAGCTAATAAATATGTATGTTCCTGGCATAAACAATAATACCTTAAAATATACTACAAATGAGTGTAACAAAAGAAATGGCAATATCATTGCTCAGAATAACCATCTTGAGAAATATTTAGATCTTGAATGTGTGGCTAAGCAACACCAAACTCTCTGTGAACTTAAATATTCATTTGGAAGTATCAGCAGCAGACCACTGCCTCGAGGCTTAGCACTCAACTGAAATGACTGCAATACTTGTCATGCACTTTAGCAAGATTTTAAAGTATTTGAAGTCTACAAGCCATGAACCACTCAGAGGAGGGAAAAAAAAGTGCTGCATGCTCTAAAATCTATTTTAATGCCAAATTAATTCCTTCAACTCAAATTCCAGGTAAATGGCATCTCGACCCTGCTGTGAAGAAGAAAAATAGGTTGCATATTCTGCTGTATGTTCTCTTTTCTCCTGTACAGTGAAGTGTTAGAAGGCATAGTCAGATAAATCCTAATGGCAAATCATTAGTGTCAACCACTATCATTCCATCTCTTTCAAGGGATGATGACACTTCAGAATCTGGCCATATTCTACTGATTTTTTGACAAATTTGGATGTTGGTATTAAAAGGTTGATCAGACATCAAGTGCCTTGCACTGAAGACATAACTGCAGGGTTTGAAGTGAAAACACCAATGAGTTAGTAATATGAAAAATTTATGGGACATAAAAACAGTTGCTCCAACTCATATAATGTCATAAATAGGAGATAATCAAACAGGAAGAAAGTTGGAACAGTATGAAAGGAAAAGGTCACCATGGTCATCAAACCTTCTCATGAGAGAGCCTACCCTTCTGTGAGGAGCCACACTTTGCATTTAGTTAGATCAGTACCTTTAAGCTTTGTTAGATCATTGATTGCAAATGTTACTGTATGTGTGGTCTAAAGAGTAGATACAACAAAAGAGAGCTACAAAGCAAGTCTCATAAAACAAACACACCTACCACCTAATGTAACGTATATATGTATGTATATGTACAGGAGAAAGCTGATGCTAAGCAGCACAATAAGCAGGTTATTCACTTCCCTGACCGTGTAACTTTCTTCTCATATGAGCTTGCTTCCCTGCCTTCCTTTACAACATATTCAAGATTTTTTAACCAATGCAGCATCCAGACGTCTTTTTATTACTCCTGACTGAATAAAACACACCAATCACTTTGTATTACCCAAAATGTGATGCACTGTTTTGAAACTGAAGTACAGCTATGGGAAAAGTTTTCCACAGACACACACAGCAAGTTTTCCACACACACACACACAAATCTTTGGCTGAGGAAGTTTTCCACACACACACACACAAAAAAAAAAAACCAAAAAAAAAAAAAAAAACCCAACAAACAAAAAAAAACCCCAAACAAACAAACAACAAAAAAAAAAGAAAAAGACAACAAAAAAAAAAGTTTTCCACACACACACACAAGTCTTTGGCTGAGGAAGTTTCGACACAGTGGGAACAATTTCAAACTGCCAGCATCCCGGGAAGAAACTCCTAACACTTACCAAGCTCTTTCCCCCGCTAAACTCTACCCAGGTTACTGCATAAGAAACCTGGAAGGGTGTTTCCAAAAGGTGGACCCAGTTTGAAGTCACTACATCTCTGCAACCACAAACTATCAACTATCCTCTCTATGTCGTCCATACAGCAGGTGAAGGGTATACTGTGCATTTATAAAAAGCTTACTAAAACCTGATAAATCATTAAACCACTTGTAATTTTTTGTGTAGTTGTAACATATTTGGCCCATCTTTTCGAAACGCTCTCTAACTTCCAGCGACCTCCTTCCCCCCAAAAAAACAGCCCCCTCCCCACATCGCACCGCTGGAGCAAACAGCGCTCTGCCTCCGAACAAGCCCCCTCCGCTTCCTCGCTGGGCGGGGGGCAAGATGGCCGAGGGTGGGCTCTTCCCCTCCACACCCCGGGGCACCCCCTGCCCTTCCCCTTCCCCTCGGGGCTGTGCCGCCCGCCGCCGCTTGGGCGAGCCCCGCGCCGAGGAAGCGGCGGGGGCGGCCGGGTGCCGGCGGCGGCTGCGGGGGGCCCCGGCGGTCCCGCCTCCCCTCGCTGACACTCACGGGCGCCGGGGCTGCGGGTGGGTGCCGGGGGCTCCGCGGGGCCGCCCGCTTCCTCCGCCTCCTCCTCCTCTTCTTCCTCCGCCTCCGCCTCCTCCTCCCCGCGGGGCCTCAGCACCGCGGACAGCGGCGGCGGGGCCCGGACAGCAGCGGCGGGGGGCGGCTCGGTGCCCACCCGCACCAGGGCGCGCCGCGGCCGGCCCAGCGCCGAGCTCACGGAGCCCACGGCCGCCCCGCGCCGCCCGCTGCGCCCCGCCGGTCCCGCCTCTGCGCGGGCAGCGGCCCCCGGCACGGCCCGAGCGCCGCTCCCCTGGCCCCACCTCCCCACACGGAAGAAAAGCTCCCGCTCCGGGCGCGGCCGAGCCCCGCCCCGCCTCACCGGGACGTTGTGTTTCTTCCCCCGCCCCACGCAAAGAGTGTGGGGAGACAGGAGGGGAAGGACCCACCCCGAGTACCCCCAGACCGGCGCGCCCTCCTCCACCCTCCCCGGAGAGCCCCGTCCAACCCACAGGTGTCGGCTGCGGTGCGTGAGCGCCATTGGCACCAGGGAGTTCACGGCACCGTTTCAAAAGACACATTCATGCTGCTCTTCATTTTCTTCATAATGGAGCGGAAGTAAATCCAACACTTTTTGCCCTTTCTTAATGTCCTTATTTGTCGTTCAGCATTGTCTCCTGGGACCAGTCAGAGGGTTCTCTGCTCGCAGACGGAGAGGCAGCACGGTGGTATCCAGTGGACTCAGCACTGTGCGCTCTGCTCTAGCCGACCCTGCCTTTCGCAGGGGGCTTGGGCTGAATGATCTCCAGAGACACCTTCCAACCTCAACTGCTCTGTGCTATTAGACATTACAATACCATGTACCATGCTATATTGATAGCTTGTAGCTGCAGAGTGTAGCACTATAGGTAGAGTCACCAACTATAACAGCATCACTTGCAGAGGTCTTGTACAATCCAGATGCAGCTCTGCGCTGCTGGAGACTTCTATAGTGGAGTTTAATCTCATATCCGTAAAACAGATATCGTAAAACTTTACCAGGGCACTTCAGTACCATCCTAACTGTGATAGATATTTCCTTAGATGTTTAAAACAACAGTAGAACATAGATACGCTTCCCTGAGCATATTGTCCCTGTTTCTGCACCTAACGGCTCAGCAGTACTGACTAGCAACACAAAAGTAACCGGCTGCATTCCTACCAAGAACAGAAGTCAGATAATTGCAACCTCAAGTCCCAGGCTTGTCTGGAAAGAATGTGCCCCTTTCCCAAGCAGTTCTGTGCCTCAGAGCTGACTGCCGCCAGCTGCTCTGCTCTCCTGTTACAGCGAGATCCCAAAGCAACTCGACACTGACGCAATAAACTGCAAATGGGAATTTCTTTGCTAGGGCGGTCTGCCTCTTCTGGATGAAAACAGTGCCACTACTGCATCGGAAAGCAAGAAAACAATGGCACACGCAGCCTGTTCTTTTTAACCCTCTGCAACCGTTCCACTAACTTTTTTTTTTTTTTGTCTCAGTGTCTCTACCTGTATTTTCTTCTTGATTCTACTTGCAGAGAAGACAGTTTCAGCACAAAGCAGCATTTCAGGGAGAGAACATGTCTTGCTCTCTGGGGATGTTGCTTGATCAGGAAGAACTTTCGATAACCACAAGAAGGAAATGGAAATCAAATGTATCAGCTTTTCCTTTAGAACAGCCCTACCTCCCATTTTCCTAAGTTTTGGTGTGTGGTAAAGGACAATTTGTTTCATGTAAACAATAGTTTTTAAAAATATAAGACTTTCAAATTGAATGAGTAAAAGTATTAATGACATGCAGCATTGTAGAGTTACGCAATACAGGCACAAAATCTTAAGAAATGCAAGAATTTAACTTGCAGCCCAACACGAAACTAAATTGCACACATGCATTGTCATTCCATCTTTAATGGTATGATCCTATGCATGCTTTTTTTTTTTTCCTCATAGCATTACCAGCCAGATCTAAATACAGCGTTTCCACACAGTCTCTTCAGACAGCTACAGACACCTACTACACAGGCCCTGCACACACAGCCTAAAGAAAAACGTACCATTTGTTCCTGAGCTGGGCTATCTCTAGATTTTCAGGGGGTACATGACAAATAGTCAGTTTTGGTGAATCATCAGCTAAAAGCTGCCTTACAGTCACAATGGCAATGTAATAGCAGGTGCAGTTCTCACAGAGTTAAGGACTTAGGGTCAATTATTTTTCCAAAATGCAAACCAGATGAAACAGAAGTCTGCCACAAGACGAGAGCTGAGTTCTGTTTCTAGCTCTGCCTGAAATGATCTTCTGTCACTGTAGTTCAGCCTAAATGAAAATGAGGCGATCAGATCACTGACTTCCTCATAATTTTTTAACTCCCAGTCAGATTTGTCTGAATGTAAAATGATAAAGTGCTCAAAGATGCAAAGCTAATGCAAGTTTCGTGAAAAGATTTGTGAGAATAAGTGACCAGATCTCCTCATCACTGTGGGAAAGACTGCAGGGTTAATTTATTTCTTACCAGGCATTGGCTTGTCAATTCAAGTCCCAAATTGTCAGGAAATGAGGTTCCATGAGTTCACGGCACAGTTAACATGAGGGATATCTGCCTTCCTTCACAGAATCACAGAATCACAGAATGTCAGGGATTGGAAGGGACCTCGAAAGATCATCCAGTCCAATCCCCCTGCCAAAGCAGAACACCTAGATAGGGCTACACAGGAAGGTGTCCAGACAGGTTTTGAATGACTCCAGAGAAGGAGACTCCACAACCTCCCTGGGCAGCCTGTTCCAGTGCTCTGTCACCCTCACTGAGAAGAAGTTTCTTCTCATATTCAAGTGGAACCTCGTGTGTCCCAGGTTGTACCCGTTGCCCTTGTCTTATCATTGGTTGTCACTGAGAAGAGCCTGGCTCCATCCTCGTGACACTCACCCTTTATATATCTGTAAACATTTATGAGGTCGCCCCTCAGTCTCCTCTTCTCCAAACTAAAGAGACCCAGCTCCCTCAGCCTTTCCTTGTAACAGAGATGCTCCACTCCCTTAACCATCTTTGTTGCCCTGCGCTGGACTCTCTCCAGCAGTTCCCTGTTGTATGGGGATATAGCGGAAGATTTGGCGAGGAGGTTAGTTAAATGTAAATGTGCTCAAGTGACTTGCACCTGTCTGTAGAAAAAGCACATACATCACACTAATTCTTTTACTGACCTTGTGTGCTGGACGGGTAGAACCTCTGTGTTAGGTAACATAGGCCTGTGAGAAGCTCTAGGCACCTTATCACTATGTCTGAGATTCCTGCTTTGTTGTGAGAAAGAGCGGGAGGCTGCGCCTGCCTGAAGCCTTGGAATACAGGGGAGCTCAGCAGGCCCAGCGATCTTCCAGCAGGGCTGAACTGACCAGCGCCTGTGTCCCCGCCTGTGTCACCTCTGCCTGGGAGCTCAGGTGTGGCTTCGGAGATCCCTCAGTAGAGAGATTACTAAAATAAAACTTGCTCTTTACAATGCATCAGTGGCCTCTGGTTCATCTTGCAACGTGCCTGCGTATGTGTACACACCTGTCCTTCTTGAACTGAGGAGCCCAGAACTGGACACAGTATTCCAGGTGCGGTCTCACCAGGGCAGAGTAGAGGGGAAGGAGAACCTCTATCGACCTGCTAACCACCCCACTCTTAATGCACCCCAGGATGCCATTGGCTTTCCTGGTGACAAGGTTCAGCCGCCAGGGCTGTTCCCTGCCTGAGAGCACAAACATTTGCCTGCCGAGAAGTGCCAACTGCAACGGGATGCCCTTTCCCTCCACCAGATGGCAAGAGTGTAGCAAAAACCAGTAACTTTTCAGTTCTTGTGAAGGAGGACAGGGAGAGATCAGCCAATAGGGCAAAGCACTGACTATGCAAATGCTATTTGATTTTTGGAAGATAAGCAGGGCTGCTGCGGGCGGGGCTTCACACGTGGGGCTCTGTCACCCGAGTGTCACAATGCCAGCACGCAGCAACACAGAGCTCACAATGCCCTGGGCAGGATCAAAAGGAGCAGCCGGGTCCCGCGTCCACTGCCAGAGCTGGCCCGGGGGCAGCCCCAACACATCCCGGAGGAAGCACTTGAGGAGCTGGTGGCATCACAGGGCAGGGGCTGAGGGAGGAAGAGCTTGCGTGAGGCTGCTGGAGGTTCTCCACTGTAAGACAATCTGCTGCCAGGGCCACCTTCCAAACTCATCTGATGGCTGGAAATCCTTTTCAGCTGGATAGCAGTGGAGAGACCAAGAAAATTTCTTCTGGAGGAGCACTGCAGAGCTCACCATCTTCATCCCCTGTGGAGCCAGGCTCAGGAGCCGTAAGAACTAGGATGTAAAGGGGTTGCAAGGGGTTGCAGTGCTTTGGAACACCCACTGGTGTCCCACCAGGCACAGGAAGCATTCTTGCCCCCAAGGTCCATAAGATCAGAGGCATTTGGGCACTCTCAGAAGTCCAGGAGATGGCTCCAGCTCAAGGGAGGATAGCATAGGACAGGACAGGACAGGACAGGATAGGGCTTGGGCAGGTCCTGGGAGGCGTGAGCAGCCTGTGGGACAAGGAGCCAGGTCTGGCTCACATGCTCAGGGAACAGCCGATCGCCAGCACTGGGGTCAGGAAGGAATTTTTTCCCCCGGGGCAGATTGGCACTGGTCCCCGGGGGTTTTTTGCCTTCCTCTGCAGCATTGAGCATGACCACTTTGCAGAGCTCCTCTGGGCCCTTTTGGCTCGGATCCTGCCTGCTGCTCAAGCACCAGGAAGATGGCCTCTCGTGCCCTGCAGCTGGGGGGAGGAAGGCTTTTTTTTTCCCCCAGGTGGGACAGCAAGCGTCTCCGGGGGTTTTTTGCCTTCCTCTGCAGCGCTGAGCACGGCCCCTTGCCACGGCTTCTTTGGGCCATTTGGGCTGGGTGCCTGCTGCTCCACGAGCTGGCCCTAAACTTAGCTAGAACAGCACACCCAGACCAGCATAGAACAACTCACCTAAACCAACCTTAAACGTCTGCAAACAATCAACCAACCTTCAAGAGCCTAAACCAATCTAACTTCAAAATCTTCACACAACCAGCCATCAACAACCTAAAAAGAACCTTCAACAATCTACAACATACTACCTAAACCAACCTTGATCAACCTCAAGCAACCAACCGAAACCAAAAAACAAACAACCTTCAATGACCTCCAAGAACCCAGCTTCAACAACATGAAGCCTCTGAGAAACAGACAACCTACAACACACAAACAGTCTCAGACAGCACAAAACAACTGAAAACAACAAACCCCAAACAACCCAAACAACCTAAGCCAAATGACCAAAAGAACCTCAACCACCAAACGATCATTACCAAATCTACCAAGAAATCCAAACTAGACCACCTATTCAACCTAAACCACCAGAAAACACCTCAACAACCTCCAACAGCCTGACGTCATCAAATCACCTAACCCAACCTACCTAAAAAAAACTAAACCAACCTCAACCAAACAACCTGAACCAACCTCAACACAAACCCTTCAAGCAACCTCAACGATGGAAACCAAACCTACCTAGACCAACCTACCTAAAAACACAGACATCCACCAACCTACCTAAACTGCCTACTGAAAACAAACAGAAATAAATCAAACCAACCTCAAATAACCTGCCTAAACCACCCAACCTCATATCATCAAAATGACCTCAATCAAACCACCTACACCAACCTCAAACAAACCACTGAAAACGACCTCAACAAAATCAACTTCACATACCACACCTAAAAAAGCCAAAGGAAGACAACTTCAACCAAAAATCACCTACATCAAGCTACGTAAACCCACCAACCTTCAACAACCAGCCTCCCACAACCACCCTCAAAGAAGAACCTGCCTCAAACAAACCACCTCCAACCACCTCAACAACTTCAACCAAGCTACCAAAACCAAAACCCTCCCTCCACCAAAACAGCCCCTGCTTGGAAGGGCTCCAGCGCGGCTGCAACATCCGCAGCTGCCACTCAGCACCTCTCCCTGCGGGCAACACAAGCGCCTGGCAGGGACCAAAGCGCTCCTCGTGCATCCCTGCCCAAGAAGCACGGCAGCAAAACAAGCTGCGGAAGGCAAAAAGTCTGCTCGTCATCGCTACGTGTCACGTAGCTCTGGAAAACATCCCACGGTACCACACCCGTCATCATCTTCTTCTCCTTCTTCTTCTTCTTTTGGGCATGGTCAGTCCCACGCCTCATTCTCAAGGTTCTCCCTCTTAGGAAGCAGGGAAAGCTTGGCCTCTATTCCTGCTGCTGCTCTCTGCAGCTCTGGGACTTGCCTTTGCCAGCCTGCAAGGGCTGTTTGTTCAAGCTAAAGTGAAGAACGCATCAGCCTGCTCCTGGCTACACATGGGCTTGTGTTAAGGATTGTGAGCATTGGCTCTGAAACAGAATCAGAAATGGAAATAATATGACATGAAATAACATAACATGAAATAACAGAAAATAAAGTAAATTAATAAATCAACAACAAAATAAAATATAAAATAAAAATAAAATAGCTAATAATAAAAATTAAAATAAAAATAATAAAAAAAATAAAATAAAATAAAATAAAATAAAATAAAATAAAATAAAATAAAATAAAATAAAATAAAATAAAATAAAATAAAATAAAATAAAATAAAATAAAATAAAATAAAATAAATAGAAACACTTGTATCCATTGTGTTTTGTGTCCTTGAATGCAGTTTTTAGGGAAGAGAGAGGGAAGGGAAGGGAAGGGAAGGGAAGGGAAGGGAAGGGAAGGGAAGGGAAGGGAAGGGAAGGGAAGGGAAGGGAAGGGAAGGGAAGGGAAGGGAAGGGAAGGGAAGGGAAGGGAAGGGAAGGGAAGGGAAGGGAAGGGAAGGGAAGGGAAGGGAAGGGAAGGGAAGGGAAGGGAGAGAGAGAGGGAGAAGGAGAGAAGATGTATCCTACTAAGGACATGAATCCTACTTATTCCTGGTTTTCTAATCCTAACTTTTAACATATGTATCGAGGAAGAGGGGCAGAGATGGAACAGAGCTTGGCTGACATTCAGGCTGAGCAATACAAGAATTTCATCCCATTAGCGTCACGCTAATTATTTAAGAAGGGAGGGGATCTCTCACTCTCTCGGGCGCTTTCTCTTGTGTGCATAGTTTTTTTTCTTCGCTCTTTTTTTGTCAGAGCCGGGGGAGTTTTGGTGTGGGATGTTTTGTTGGGCCCTTTGCCGTTTTGCAGAGGCCTCTGGGCTTTTCTGCATTTTTCCTTTTTTATCTCTTTGGGATCAACTGTGGGGACCAGGTGCCCCTTCCTGGGACCAGCTACTCGGTGTGGACAGAGTTTCTGAGAATTGGCTTGAGTACCTTTTATTTCTATTTATATATGTATTTACTAGTAGTATATTAGTATTTTGTTATTTTATTACACTGTGTTTATCTATCCAAGTTTCTTCCTTCTCTTTTCATTCTCTATTGGGGAGTGGGCGGGAGGATGGAGTGAATGAGTGGCTCTTGTGTTTGTATTGCTAGCTCGAGTTAAACCACGACAAAATGGTAAAACCATTTTAACTCAATATTGTTTTAGATCTGGATAGTTTAAGGAGTCCTTTTCCCTGCATGCAGGCCACACTTCAAGGCACTCTTCCCCTCTCTAGACAACCATTTCTCACTTCCCTCATGTCCAGACACCTTCACTGTGATGGCAGCAGCACTCACTTATTACTTTCTCAGCAGAAGTAACTTTCAAACATGTAAAATAACCTGAGGCAGTTCTGGGGTGTTTAAAAAAATATAAGTCTTCAACCACTTTTGCAAACAAACAGGATAAGATAACTAACAGGATTTTTCAAAAGGCATCTTCTGATACTTCAGTCTGATTCCTAGATTCTACAACAGGACGTTGCAAACTTTTATTTTTCTATTCTGCCTATTTGTTGTCTGGCAACATCTCATCCATATGTGTGCTATTACTGTATTTCACAGAGTTGGATTGATTTCAGGAGCAATGGTGATCTCAAATGTTAAGAATAAACTGTCATTTCCTCTAACACAAATAGCTGTGAGCTATTGTCTAGATGCATATTATACTAACGAGATCAGAGACTCGTAATCCCTAAGAACACAGTGGCATAGGCTGAATAAGAAATCTTGGCTAATGAAGTGAACTATGTTGCAGCTCTTAGACCCGAGATATTACTTTACACATTTAGCAACATGAGCCTCAAATGACACAAAACAACTCTGTGTTATGCACATGTAATTTAAGCTGATGAATGCACAAATCAATACACACAGAGTAGACAATTTAAATGCTTGGAAGGTTTTGCAGAACTAAGAGAAGAGAGAGAAATAACCAAAGAGGAGCAAAGATATATTGCAAAGATATGTTTGCCACTGGATGTTTTCCAACTGCTTTCTTATAGATGTTCATGTACAAAATAAAGCTTTTGTGCTTTTGTCTTCCTGAGCTTCCATTCTTTGTGAGCTGCGAAATATCTGGAAAAAAATGAAACACCATCCTAATGTTACGCTATGATATCAAAAGAAACTGCCACAATGTAACATTCAGATTAAACGGCACTTGAAGTATTAGTGGATGTCTTCCGTTTGAAGAAATACTTCAAGATGGTATCTCTCTTCCGCAAGTTCAGAATTTCAGCACTAATTTCTCAGAATATTCACCACATTCAGCACTGGGTCATTGACAGTCTGTAGACACAAGCTAGAACAATTCACTACTTAAGTATGTGAATATTAGCTATACACGTGCATTAAACAATGTGTATCCAGAACAAATAGACCACAGAAATTCAGCTACTTCTTTACACTTGCACAGCCATCATGTAATTTTGGTTCATCCCTAATCATTACCATAATAAACAGCCATCACACAAAGTTTGATTTAGCAATTGCTTGACACAAACCTCCTTCATGGCCTCCTGGAGTGCAGATTAAATGACGGTTCCTCTTGCCTTAAAACTCACATTTCCATTTCTAGACTGCCTTGTTACTTGATTTTTTTATATAAGCTTGATGGGGGATAAGGTGGGGAAATCAGGAGTGCAAGAGAGGTTTAATTAAACCAACAAACCCATCCACTTTGTCACTAGGGACTATTGCCATAGTTAAGTGCTTTTTATAGGCAGCAACCTAGGAAACACATACCAATTATTTGAACTAAAGTGGATATACTCTGCCTGAGCGCTCATGACACCATCCCATCCTCTGGGAGACTCCAGCATGTCAGAAATATAAAGAGAAAGATGGGGAAAAGAAACATCACAAAAATCAGTTGCAAGTAAAGTGCTGTTTCTCGTTTGTTAAGGAGGATCATGGATTAAGCTAAAACAGCTCTTCCCCAAGAGCTTCACATCCACAGCTCTGACCAAGGTTCCTGACCAGACAGTTCTTGCCCCTGATCCCACTCTTGGTGCAGAGGACAACCAGAGTTTGGCAGAGAACAGCAGCTTACTTTCAGCTAAATGTTTAACATGAGACAACAAACATTGTTACGGGTAACTGAGAAATGTCATTTTTGTAAAATTAGTAAAATTTCACATCATTTTGGTCTGCAGAGAAAACTCACTGAATTTGTTTGCTTTTCTATAGATTAGCACAGGTCCTGCAGCCAGCATACATGGCTGAGAAGTTTACATTTAATGCAGCTGTTGTCCATAGAAGTATTTCCCTTTTAATCTCAAAGGGAAGCAACTTTTCCCCAAGGTACAATTAAACCTTCGCAAGAGGAAACTATTAGCTTTAAATTTGGTGTAAATTTCAACAATTTAGAAGACTTAGCAGCATCGATGACTTGGAGCATGAAACTGAAGGATTTCACTTTTAAAGCTGCCTCTGTTGTCTGCATGAGATGCTAATTTAACCTTGGAGCAAGAAATATATGGTCTTTCAGTACACACCTTAGAAAAAGCCTGTTGACTTAACGGGACACATGCCTTTCCTTCTTATGTAATCCAAAACCTCAAGAACAAGCACAGTGAATTTTTATGTGAAAACTTGACTTCAGTTTAATATTAATTCCTCTGTGTTCAATAAAAGATGCTTTCTTGCCTACGTGTTTCATTTAGCCACATCTTACTGAAAACTGACATCTTCACTTGTGACGAAAACAGGTGATTCGGCAGTATCGTGGATTTCTGTTACAAATACTCCCTGGCAAAATTCTCATGTCACGATTTCGGGGTTCAATTATAATGCTATGCTAGACGTCATTTTCTTCTTGTGCTGCTAGAAAACATTCACTTCAACTTACTAAACATCCTGCATTATGGTATACACACAGCTTACTATTCATAATAACTTTGAAACTCAACATAAGATAAAAATAATTACTTGCAATATGGCAAAACCAGTTGGTTACAGCTAAGCTGGATGTGGAAGTACTGTACATTCTGGCTTCACTCCAATGGATTGTGGAAACTGTAGTTCAATTTTTATTATTATCAGGTCTGTGCACTACTTGGATCACCTAAAAGTTGAAATTTCCTGTTGACAAGGTTTAAGCAAATTTCTTTTGATTGAGCCAGAATTTACAATCTGATATTTATGACAGTTCTTACGCTTTGTGGGGGAGGAAACAGTACATGATCCATCAGAGAGTTTCCCAGGAGAAATTGCTCACTCAAAATTTATTCACAAAAAATGTTAGAAGAGCAACTTCACAAGATTTCACTGCTTTGCACCATGTAGTTACAGCATTTCTAAATGAGTGTTGAGTGTACTGAAACCAGATTTGCTGCTTCACAAAAACATGGTCCCGCTTGAGTTCAGTAGGGTTTCTTCCGCTCTTAAACCTGAATCAGGCACTTAAAAGCTTCAGTACACTTGTAAATTCAAACCTCTGACAATTTACTTATGCCTATCATTTCTGATACCCAGGATACGTGAAAATAAAACTTTCACCTCGACAGTTGTCGTTGAGAATGATACCAGTTAATCTAGACCACACAAATGGAAAAATACCATGTTAGCCAAGAAGCCTTTCTTAAGAGGTTGAAATAAACTTCTCAGGATCTTTTAAGCTTCCAAGTGTGAAATAATTAGTATAGCTTACAGATGTGGAAGAGAAATATTTTGTTATCATAACCAAAGTATCCTTTTCTCTGCGAACTTGAAGACAATCTATAATATCGCATAGGCACTTAAAAATGGTTCTGTCGCTATTCTATTCTCATCCAACATTTCATTTTAGATATTTCAAGAAACTTGGTCATTGTCTATCCCACGAAACAAGAAATAGATTATTATAGAAAATCTCCCAACATAAAAAGTTAATGCATTAGACTAGCTGTGATACAAAAATTATTTGAGATACATATATGTTTGGCTTCTGATGAATTATCTAGTTGTTTGCAGTTGCTAGGATTTCTCTCAGTAGTAAAACACTGGCAATATGCTTGAACACAAGAAACTATTCATGCAGCACATTCATCCTTTATGTAGTTAAATGAAGTTTTTAAATCACAAAAAGATTTGGCTGTTACATAGTATGCTTAAACTATACAATAATGAGAAGACCATGTCTCTCATGCTTTGTTCTGCCTCAGAATCATCTCAGCTTGCAAAGCAGATCAGTTTTCTAGAACACAGATAACAAGAGTTCACACAGACTTTTCATTTAGAAGGCCGCAAAAAGAATAACAGAGATGACATAGCTTTTGTTTCAAAATTGTGCTTACAGACAGCTATTTTACCTCACTTCAAAGTTCTATGAAAATAAAAAATTACTTTCTATAAAACTATGATGTTCTTTTTGTTTAAAACAATCTTATAGTTTAATCCTTAAAGTATTGTTTTTTTCACGTTTTAATTTTTTATGATGAGAATCAACACAGGAAAATTCTAAATTGTTTAAGCAAATCAAGTATTTGCTACAGTTGCACTTGATCAACATCCCGTTCTTAGCAACAAGTGAACAAGTGAACAAGTGCAACCAAGTTTCTTCCAAGAGCCATACAGAAGGAGAAAGTACAGATTCTGTTCTGTATGATAGCAAGTAGGTGAATGCTGGAGAAGGAAATAGGGTCAGAAATGAAAACCCATTCAGGGAGTCAGTGGTATAGATTGTCACCACACAATCTGAACATGGTACCTGCAGCTCATAGATTCAGAACAAGCGAGTCAAAAGTCGCACGTTCCCTGAGATAGGGAAGGGTTTTTCTCCTTTAGCAGGCTCGAGCAAGAAGCTCTCACTGTATTTTGAGCTAAGACACAGTGAGCAGAACGCAGCTTTTCTGACAGATAAATGAAGAAAAAAGGATCTAATGCAGCAACTTCTTTGCAGTCTCTCGCTCCTGAGGCCCATTCTTCAACTCTTCTTTCTTCTGGAGACGGGAAGGCAAAGCGTGTCCTGTCCCTGGGAGCCCACACAGCACCCTACTTGTCCATGGGAAGAGCCAGCACCTGCCATTCCTCTCCAAAGACATTTATGCACAGTGATGAGTGGAGCAGTGGATCATGGAAGCATAAGCTGCAGTGGACATGAGTTAGAATCAGTTCTTTTCTTGTCCATGCTGACAAAATAAAACCAGCAATTCCTTACTTCATAGAAATTCTCCTAAAGTAGTAGCTGCTCCCAATATCTCTCCAGTTTTTAATATCACAGGAGAACAGACGCAGCCAGAAGAACATTTCCTCTAATGACTGCTCTGAACTACACAGGCAGGCACGGGCAGCTCCCAGTGCAATTAAATACACACAGCGCCACCTGGTGGTGAAAGCAGAATCACCACTGACATGAAGAAGATTTAACACCAGCCCTCTTTTAGGTTTGCTCCAGTTTTCATTTTTAACCCCTTGAACATGAACTGGGTCTGGTCTGTCTGTCCTCACTTGCCAAATACCATTCCGGTGCCTTCAATACAAGAAAGTGGAGCTACCTAGCAAAAGAAGTCCAAGAGAGCTGAACCTCGAAGCCAGCAGAACCAAAGGCTGCTGAGCACCACACAGATGCATCCACTTGGAGGAGCTGCCAGAATTTTACAGCATTTTATCACATGGTTTCTGGTGATACAGCCTGAAGATATGTTTAAACACATGATCCAGCTTAGTATCTGCCTGTACCCCAAAGAAGAGCAACAGCAGCTCACAACTGGTGATTTCTACAGACCTGGGCCATAAGCAAACGCACCAGACACTGAAAAACAAAAGGCTTAGAGCAGCTGAAAAACAACTATTATTTTTCCATTCCATCAACCAGTCAGGAAACTACCTATGGCTTGTGCACTTACAGAACAGAACACAATAACTAACAAAAAGAAAGTCTTTGATTCAGAAGAGATCAGTGCGTCTTTACAAGAAGCCATGAGTTCAACATACAAAGTCAGTATTCTCATTAGCAACACACCTTCCCTGAAGAGGAACTCCTCACCTTTTATCAAATGTCAGCTGCAAGAGCTTGTAAACAAAACAAAACAACCCACACCAAAACCCACCCACACCCCAAAAGCTCTGTTTAGATTATACACCTACATAAAACATGTCTTTGTAGATGATAACTGTTGAATTCATACTTCAGGTCCTTCTTCTCCAGGAACCAGCTATGAAAGACAGATAAACACGATTTTCTGTTTGAGTTCTACAAACCCATATGCGACAGTTCTTGTTTTACAACATTTTAGCAGATGGAGACTTCAGGGTTGACCACAAAAGCGGTTTTTATATTCAATATGATCTTACTCTCCCAGCAGATGAAGTCAGTTACTGCCAGACAAGCAGACAGACAACGCTTTACAAAACAGAAATGAGTTCCCAGAGAACACACATTTTGGCTTTTGTCTTTGTTATTCACTTCAAGGAAACAATTCTGTCTAGAAACGCTACAGTTCATTTCTAAAAGGACAAAGAACATGCTTCCTTTCATGAAGCATTTCTCCAGTCACTCATTCTTCCCCAGACTGGCGCTGGACTGGGAAGGTGGTTTCCTCCTGTCAACTTCTAGTGCTATGCACAGTCCAACAAGTGATAGAGCCTGAACCCTTCTACAGGCAGCAGGGAGCCAGGCAGCATTGCACTTTCCTGTGAAGAAAGCAAAGAACTGACTGTGTACACATACACAAGCACATCGCAAGAAGAGCCAGAGGCCACGGATGCATTGTAAAGAGCAAGTTTTATTTTAGTAATGTCTCTACTGAGGGATCTCCGAAGCCACACCTGAGCTCCCAGGCAGAGGTGACACCAGCGGGGACGCAGGCCCTGGTCAGTTCAGCCCTGCTGGAAGATCGCTGGGTCTGCTGAGCTCCCCTGTATTCCAAGGCTTCAGGCAGGCGCAGCTTCCTGCTCTTTCTCACAACAAAGCAGGAATCTCAGACATAGTGATAAGGTGCCTAGAGTTCCTCACAGGCCTGTGTTATCTAACACAGAGGTTCTACCCATCCAGCACACAAGGTCAGTAAAACAATGAGTGTGATGTACGTGCTTTTTCTACAGACAGATGCAAGTCACTTCAGCGTATTTACATTTAACTAATCTCCTCGCCATATCTTCCGCTATATCCCCATACACCTATAAACCTACTAAATTGTAACATGAATTCAGACCAATGTGCAGCTGCTATGGAAGTCAGCTATGTTGTAGTTATGGTGTTTGCCCACAGTGTGGCTTCCCAGTCCAATTTTGGACTCAGGAAGTTTCAAAAATTATTCTGAGAGAGATTAAGACACAAACGACGTCAGACGCTGCTAAACAATCTTATTTTATTGTTATGCCTAAAGACAGAGTAAAGACAATCTATTTAATTTTAACATGTAAGCTTCAAGTATTCTTTTAGTTTTAACAATTCACAATGATCATGCATTTTGCCCCTCAACTCACTGTGTTTAGACCTTTACAGCAGGCCCAATTAAGCAAGCAGCATGAGCGAGCATTTCTCTGTAACAAGCGGGCCTTAAGGATATTATTTTAGAAAGCAAGCTTTGAGACAAACAATTCACACTATCACAGTCTTCCACACTTATGTGACGTCCTGACACAGAGTTGTTTTGTGTCATTTGAGGCCCATGTAGCTAAATGTGTAAAGTAATATCTCGGGTCTAAGAGCTGCAACAGAGACAGTTCACTTCATTAGCAAAGATTTCTTATTCAACCTGTGCTGCTGTGTTCTTAGGGATCACAAGTCTCTGATCTCGTTAGTATAATATGCATCTAGATAACAGCTCACAGCTACATGTGTTAATGACAGTTAATTCTTAACGTTTGAGATAACCGTTGCTTCTGAAATCAATACCGCTCTGTGAAATACAGTAATACCGCACATATGGATGAGATGTTGCCGGACAACAAATAGGAGAATATATAAATAACAGTTTGCAATGTCCTGTTTTAGAATCTAGGCGTCAGACTGAAGTACCAGAAGATGCCTTTTGAAAAATCCTGTTAGTTATCTTATCCTGTTTGTTTGCATAAGTGGTTGAAGACTTACATTTTTTTAAACACCCCAGGACTGCCTCAGGTTATTTTACATGTTTGAAAGTTACTTCTGCTGAGAAAGTAATAAGTGAGTGCTTCTGCCATCACAGTGAAGGTGTCTGGACATGAGGGAAGTGAGGAATGGTTGTCTAGAGAGGGGAAGAGTGCCTTGAAGTGTGGCCTGCATGCATGGAAAAGGACTCCTTAAACTACCCAGATCTAAAAAAAAATATTGAGTTAAACTGATTTTACCATTTTGTTGTGGTTTAACCGAGCTAGCAATACAACCACGATAGCTGCTCACACCCACCCCCCACCCCGCTTTACCCTCCCCAATAGGGGAGAGAATCAAAAGGGAAAGGAGAAACTTGGAGTGAGATAAACACACTGGAATAATATAACAAAATAATAATACACCACTAGTAAATATATATATATATATATATATATATATATATATCTGTATGTATAAAAAATAGAAATAGAAGGTACTCAAACCAGTTCTCACAAACTCTGTCCACACCGAGTAGCCGGTCCCAGGAAGGGCCACCTGGTCCCCACAGTTGATCCCAAAGAGATAAAAAAGGAAAAAGGCAGAAAAGCCCAGAGGCCTCTGCAAAACGGCAAAGGGCCGAACAAAACATTCCGCACCAAAACTCCCCTGGCTCTGACAGAAAAAGAGGAAAGAAACAAAACTATGTGCGCAAGAGAAAGAGCCCGAGAGAGTGAGAGAGATCCCCTCCCTCCTTAAATAATTAGCATGATGTTAATGGGATGAAATTCTTCTACTGATCAGCCTGGATGTCAGTCAAGCTCTGTCCCATCTCTGCCCCCCTTCCTCGACAGGTCCCATCCCTGGGCAGAGCAGTCAGAATGTCCTTGGCTCTCAGACCAGAGCAATTACAAGCATTAGTTCTGTGCTGGGGTGTTAGCTCTTGTTCTCAAACTAATTCCAAATAATGAGCGTGCGAGCTGTGAAAAAGAAAGGTTTCTAACTGCCTGAAGAAAATCAGTTTGCTTTCGGTGAAAACAGCACAATTTCTTTCAGGTATGGAGCCCTCAGGGCTCTGTCAGGGCTTGCTTTTCTCCTCTGCCTTCTTTTCCCTTCCCTTCCCCCTTCCCTCTCCCTTCCTTCACTCTTCCCTAAAAACCACTTCCCAGGACACAAAACGCAATGGATACAAGTGTTTCTATTTTATTCTGGTTGATTTTATTTTTTAATGTACTTCCTTTGATGTTATTTGATGTCATTTCTGTTTCTCACTCTGTTTCAGAGCCAGTGCTCACAATCCTTAACGCAAGCCCACGTGTAGCCAGGAGCAGGCTGCTGCGTTCTTCACTTTAGCTTGAACAAACAGCCCTTGCAGGCTGGCAAAGGCAAGTCCCAGAGCTGCAGAGAGCAGCAGCAGGAATAGAGGCCAAGCTTTCCCTGGTTCCTGAAGAGGGAGAACCTTGAGAATGAGGCGCGGGACTGACCACGCACAAAAGAAGAGGTATGTGGTACTGTGGGATCTTTTCCAAAGCATCACATGTAGCGATGACAAGCAGGTGTTTTGCCTTCCACAGCTTGTTTTGCTGCCGTGCTTCTTGGGCAGGGATGCACGAGAAGCGCTCTGGTCCCGGCCAGGCGCTGGTGTTGCCCGCAGGGAGAGGTGCCGAGTGGCAGCTGCGGATGTTGCTTCCTGTTCCTGACAGGACACCAGTGGCTGTTCCAAAGCACTGGGTCCCCATGCAACACCTCTGCATCCTGTTCCCTGCATCTGCCTTCTTTGTCTGTAACTTGTTTGGGTTTTGCCTGTTTCTTTCTACCTTGTTTGTTTTTTTGTTTTGGTGGTGGTGGTGTTTGTTGTTTCTCTTGTTGCTGTTGTTCTGGTTTTGTTGGGGTTTTTTAAGTTTGTTTAGTTTGGTTGGTGTAGGTCAGTTTCTATGAGTTGGTTTTGGTAGGCTTTTTGAGACTGGTTGTTCGAAGGTGCTTGTTTGACGCTGTATTACGTTGTTGGTAGGTTGTGTGTTCGTAGGTCACTGAAGGCTGGTTGTTTTAGGTTAAGGTTTGTTAAGTTTGGTTTAGGTTGGCGGTCTTAGCTGCTTGTTTCAGGTTTGATGGTTTAGCTTGGTTTGGGTTGGTTAGTTTAGGTGGGCGGGTTCAGGTTGTTTGATGTGATGTTCTTAGCGCTGCTCTGTGTGGTTTAGCTTAGGAGGTTTCTTTTTCTCGGTTTTGCTGGGTTCTTTGGTTGGTGCTGTTTTCTGAGGGTTCTTTAGCACTGGCTGTGTTAGTTTGGTTTAGGTTTCTGGTTTTAGTAGCTCGGTTCAGTTTGTTGCGGTCGTTTGAGGTTGGTTTGAGGCAGGTTCTTTGAGGGTGGTTGTGAGAGGCTGGTTGTTGAAGGCTGGTGGGTTCAGGTTGCTTGATGCAGGTGATTTTTGCTTGAAGTTGTCTTCCGTCGGTTGTTGTAGGTGGCGTATCTGAAGCTGTTTTCATTGAGGCTGTTTTCTGTAGTTTGGTTGAGGTTTGTTTAGATGATTTTAAGTTGGGGGTGGGTGGGTTGGTTGGTTGGTTGGTTGGTTATTTGAGGTTGTTTCTTTTCAGTAAGCAGCTTAGGTGGGTTGGTGGGTGTCTGTGTTTTTAGGTAGGTTGGTTTAGGCAGGTTTGGTTTACATTGTTTAGGTCGCTTGAAGGGTTTCTGTTAAGGTTGGTTCAGGTTGTTTGGTTTAGGTTGGTTTAGTTATTTCCTGGTAGGTTGTTTAGGGCAGTGTTATGCACGGTGCATGTTTTGAAGATGGGTTCCTTCAGGCTGGGGTGGCTTAGATTGGTTGTTGAGGGTGCTTTAGGTGGTTTGGTTAGATGTACATTGTGTTTAGTTGGTTTTCGGTTGTGTCTGGATGCTTTGGATGTGACTGCAATCTCGCTGGGACACGTGTCCCCCCACTAATCACCAGGCTCGATTGGGCTGTTTCTGCTGTCTCGGCAGACGTCCCCTTCCTCCTTCCCTGCTCCACGTGTTTCCCTGCCTTGCTCAAAGAGGACGACGTTCCCGGCTAGAGGCGAACCATAGCTAGGTCAAGGGTATACGGTAGCTGCGCTGTGCTTGAGGACCTCCAAACAAGCTCAGGGTCCGTTAGGAGGAGAACCTGGGGTAGTCAGGCTTCCAAGACTGCAGGCACATCCAAGTGAGACACTGCCTGGGGTAGGGTGGCTGGTGGTTGGGTTTTTGTTGTTGAGGTTTTTTAGGGTGTTTTAGCTTTGTTGTTGAAGTTGAGTTGATCTAGATTGGTTTTTAGCTTGGTCGTTGTAGGCTGGTTTCAGTGGTTCTATTTAGCTTTGGGTTGTTTGCTTTAGGTCATTTTGGTCAGGTTATGTCATTTGGTTTCGTATTTTTGAGGTTGCTTTAGATCGGTCGCTTTAGGTAGTTTTATCCTTTATTAGATTGGTTTTAAGTTGTTTGAGATTGTTTAATGGTTATTTTAGGTTAAGATTGGTTGGTTTCAGTTTGTTTAGCTTGTTTGGTTCTAGGTTGCTTCAGGTTGGTTGAGAAATGCCGGTTTATGTAGTTTTAGATTGTTTTAGGTAGGATTTTTTTAGATCATTTGGTTTAGATAGGTTTGTTTTAGGATTGTTTAGGTTGGTTTATTTTGTTTGGTTTAGGTAATTTGTTGTAGATTGTTTAAGGTTCTGTTTAGGTTGTTGGTGGCTGATTGAAGTTTTTTAAGGCAGATTGGTTTAGCTTCTTTAAGGTTGGTGTAGGTGAGCTGTTCTATGCTGGTTTGGGCAGGCTGTTCTAGCTAAGTTTAGGGCCAGCTCGTGGAGCAGCTGGCACCCAGCCCAAATGGCCCAAAGAAGCCGTGGCAAGGGGCCGTGCTCAGCGCTGCAGAGGAAGGCAAAAAACCCCCGGAGACGCTTGCTGTCCCACCTGGGGGAAAAAAAAGCCTTCCTCCCCCCAGCTGCAGGGCACGAGAGGCCATCTTCCTGGTGCTTGAGCAGCAGGCAGGATCCGAGCCAAAAGGGCCCAGAGGAGCTCTGCAAAGTGGTCATGCTCAATGCTGCAGAGGAAGGCAAAAAACCCCCGGGGACCAGTGCCAATCTGCCCCGGGGGAAAAAATTCCTTCCTGACCCCAGTGCTGGCGATCGGCTGTTCCCTGAGCATGTGAGCCAGACCTGGCTCCTTGTCCCACAGGCTGCTCACGCCTCCCAGGACCTGCCCCAGCCCTGTCCTGTCCTGTCCTGTCCTGTCCTGTCCTGTCCTGTCCTATCCTATCCTATCCTATCCTATCCTATCCTATCCTCCCTTGAGCTGGAGTCATCTCTGGACTCCCGAGAGTGCTCAAATGCCCCTGACCTGATGGACCTTGGCGGGGACTAGAATGCTTCCTGTGCCTGGTGGGACACCAGTGGTTGTCCCAAAGCACTGCAACCCCTTGCAACCCCTTTACATCCTAGTTCTTACGGCTCCTGAGCCTGGCTCCACAGGGGATGAAGATGGTGAGCTCTGCAGTGCAGCCTGCCCAGACCAGCATAGAACAGCTCACCTAACCCAACCTTGAACAACTGCAAGCAACTACCCAACTTTCATAACCTAAAATAAAATAAAAAGAAACACTTGTATCCATTGTGTTTTGTGTTCTTGAAAGTGCTTTGCGGGGTGGGGGGGACAGAGCGGGGAGAGAGGAGAAGGGGTGAGAGACTGGTGTGGGGCGGGGGGGAGATGATAGATGTTTTGTGTCCTTGAAAGTGTTTTTTAGGGAAAAGGAGGGGGAGGGAGGGGAGTCGGTGGGGGGACGAGGAGAGGGAGACAGAGGGGGGCGGGAGGGGAGGGGAGGGGACGGAGTGGGGAGAGAGAGGGGAGAGTAGTGGGGGAGAGAGAGGAGAAGGGGTGAGAGACCGGTGAGGGGGGAAAGGGGGGGGGGAGATGATAGAGGGAACTAACATTTTAAGGGTTAACTAAACATATAATGGGTGCCTACTAATGAACTAACACTTTCAGGCTTAGCCACACAATAAGTGCTTAGTTTAGGGGTTTATGTAAACTTATGTTAAGAAAAACAGGACCCCATCAAATGCCAAGATAAGAAGTTTTACTGCACCCAGCTGTAAACTTGAGGAGACAAGATAACAAAGATTTACAGCAAAGAGGGGGGAACCAGTCTGGTTTCAATCGACCTGGCAGCTTGGGTCCCAGTCAATTCCACATAATGAGCCAAAGGTAAAAAGTTCACTGTGTGGAAGCTGAAGGAGCCTTCATCCACAGACCACCAGATGGCACTGCGCAGGCGCAACAGGGAGCTGTCTAGGAGGAGACTTTGGAAATTATGACCTGGGACTCATTTTAATAAGAAGCGGGGAAAGGTTATGAATAAGTATAGGCGTTCCTGGGGTCACTATGAATACCTAACACCTTGCCTCATATTGTTAGAAGGTGCGCATGGATGGTGGATTGATCCCCCTTACACCCGATATCAGATAAACACACCCGCTTTATAACCTTGCACGTTGTCAAGTTTTATGACTTTATAGGTTGTAAAGTTGTTTCCACGTATCAATTTTGGCGACCACGAAGGCACAAGCTCTGCCCGGCTGTGCGGACCGCCTGAGAGAAACGGACCTCCCAGACGTGTCCCGAACCTTTTATTTCAGAGGGGCTCCGTTCCACTCCGGCTGGTCACCGCGGGGGCAGACGACGACTTTTTGAATTAAGCGGATAAGGTATGCTGCTGTTTTACTGTAACGTGGGCCTGTAACATGGGGGGCCAGCAACTGGCGAGGGAAGCCTCCGCATGGCCAGATTCCCCATATTGCTGTAAATGGGCACCTACCTAAGGGGGCTACTGACTTGACTCCACCAGAAGGGGGTCAGCCGCTAGCGATCTTGGGGGTAGATCGAGTAACCCTGAGTGAGCCTTCTGTTGCGTCCCGGTCACGGGAGCCAGGATGGACCCGCTAATGACTGCATGGAAGTGGGAGAAGGGTAAACAGACTCTCCAGTCATGGTTCGAGTCCCCATGGCAATTGAAGCTTTATAACATCTTAACCCCTGGGGATTGATTAAGAAGTTTTTGTGCTTTGTGTGAATGAGTGCTTGAGATGCCGTCTGAGTGCAAAGCGAGTGCGGAGTCCCGATCCACGGTTCCATGGTCTCTGCAAGGAGACCGGACAGAGGTGGACAAAGCAAACGATAGGTGTTTGTTGAACTAATAGCTAGCTTGGTAATCATGTGTGTTATCTTTATAAGTGCCCCGGCATTCCATGTCTGTTGTAATAATCTTTAGTGTACAGCGTCTGTACGATGAGCAATTTAGCTTTTAACTGTGTGCATGTGGTGAGAAGATTTTGTGTGTGGTAACCTGTGTCTCGTCTCGGCCTACCAAATTTGGCCTTTTCTATGCACACCAGGTAAGAAATGTTGTTTTGGGATAACAGTTGTAATACCCCAGATGAGACACTAATAAAAGCCTTGCCCAGTCCAGCTTGCTGAAGGCGGTGTGGGGGGGATGGGTGCCGATGGGGCTCCAGCGGGCACTGATCTGTTCTGCCAGGGAGACCCAGCGGTGCCTCTACCCAGCTGAGCAGTGAGTGGCTTAAAGGTGCAATGCTAGAATCGAGATATTGCCTTGAATGAGTGCAACTGTGATCTGTTTGCATATTTGAGCTTGGCATTTGTTTTGCATGTCTGAGATGAGTATTTTAGTTTGCATATTTATATTTGGTACCAAAATAATTTTGTTTGGGGAGATAATTACAAAATGAGAACCGGTTCCAATACTAAAGTACCACCTTGCTCCCCCTTAACATTTGTCTTTACACATCACAGTAAATGAGTGGGGGGAAGTGAATGTGAAATTCTGGCTTAGCTGTATTGCAGTTAGTGTTGTTCTAGGGATAGACCAAATTGGACCTAAACTAATGTAAGGGATTGATGCTTAATATGCTGTTTATTGACATCTGTGAGAAATTACAAAAGGTAGGAGCTGAGGGATGTAACTATTGCTCAGCTAATTGAAATTGCATATAAAACCTATAGTCGCAGGTACTAAATGAAGAGGGAAAAAGGGCAAAAGGAGCCCAGGCCTATGCTGTGAAGTTTGAATAGAAATTTCAAGGCCCGGCAGCTCCCCCTCGATAAGCTGCGGCGGGAAGAAAAAAGAAATAATAGAAGAAGAAGGAAAAAAAAAGTGAAGAGCTGAGTGCCCAGTAAAGCGGCGAAAAAGGGGGGGAGAGCGGCGGCTGCTGGAGCTGGAGGTGCAGCTCCTCTCCTCCTGGCTCGCCGCCCGCGGGGGATGAAGCGGGGGGGCAGTCGCCACCGCTTGGCCCCTCCGTCCCCTGCTGGGCTGCTTGGTTGTGCGTAACGCGCACAGAGCATTCGGATTTATTTCCCCTTAGATGTACACCTTCTGACCCGGGCTCAGAAGTAGGGATGCAGCAGTTAGTGTTGTTATTTACAAGTCAGTCAGCAAACGATATTCTGAAAGCAACAGAAAGTCGGAATTTGGAAACACTGTTAGATGAAGCCTGGAGAGTATTTAGTAACAGGGAAGAAGACCGTGGGAAGGATAGGTATCTGCTAATAGCAGCACTACAAGAGAGTAGGGAACTGAGAACTGGAAGGGCTGGAAGGTTTCCAAAGCCTTTAGAAGGAGATCGGTGTGCATGGTGCGGGAAAAAAGGACATTGGCACAATGAATGTCGAGAAAGGCGCAGAGGAAGTAGGCAAAGGGAGAATCGGACGGTAGCAAATGTTGAAAGAGACGGACGGAGGCCTGGGGAATCCACCCTAGCGGATCCACTGGTTATAATGAAGCCAGGGAAAGAACAAAAACAAGTGAAAGTTTGGTAGATACAGGAGCAACATTCTCAACTCTCAATGCCAATAAGTAATGACTACATAGTAGTAAAGGGAGCCACTGGCCAAAGTGAAAGAGCGTAGTTTTGTGAACCTTTGAAATACAGATTGGGTAAACAAGTAGGCATTCACAAACTTCTGTATACGCCTAACTCCGTGAAAGCTCTTTTGGAAAGAGACCTAAAGCTCTACCCGGGTGACTGCATAAGAAACCTGGAAGGTTAATATACAGGGTGTTTCCAAAAGGCGGACCCAGTTGGAAGTCACTGCATCTCTGCAACCACAAACTATCAACTATCCTCTCGATGTTGTCCATACGGCAGGTGATGGGAATACTGCGCATTTATAAAAAGCTTACTAAAACCTGATGAACCATTAAACCACTTGTAATTTTTTGTGTAATTGTAACATATTTGGCCCATCTTTTTTAAACGCTCTCTAACTTCCAGCGACCTCCTTCCCCCCCAAAAAAACAGCCCCCTCCCCACATCGCACCGCTGGAGCAAACAGCGCTCTGCCTCTGAACAAGCCCCCTCCGCTTCCTCGCTGGGCGGGGGGAAAGATGGCCGAGGCTGGGCTCTTCCCCTCCACACCCCGGGGCACCCCCTGCCCTTCCCCTTCCACTCGGGGCTGCGCCGCCCGCCGCCGCTTGGGCGAGCCCCGCGCCGAGGAAGCGGCGGGGGGGGCCGGGTGCCGGCGGCGGCTGCGGGGGGCCCCGGCGGTCCCGCCTCCCCCCGCTGACACTCACGGGCGCCGGGGCTGCGGGTGGGTGCCGGGGGCTCCGCGGGGCCGCCCGCTTCCTCCTCCTTCTCTTCCTCCGCCTTCGCCTCCTCCTCCTCCTCCCCGCGGGGCCTCAGCACCGCGGACAGCGGCGGCGGGGCCCGGACAGCGGCGGCGGGGGGCGGCTCGGTGCCCACCCGCACCAGGGCGCGCCGCGGCCGGCGCAGGGCCGAGCTCACGGAGCCCATGGCCGCCCCGCGCCGCCCGCTGCGCCCCGCCGGTCCCGCCTCTGCGCGGGCAGCGGCCCCCGGCACGGCCCGAGCGCCGCTCCCCTGGCCCCACCTCCCCACACGGAAGAAAAGCTCCCGCTCCGGGCGCGGCCGAGCCCCCCCCACGCCTCACCGAGACGTTGTGTTTCTTCCTCCGCCCCACGCAAAGAGTGTGGGGAGACAGGAGGGGAAGGACACACCCCGAGCACCCCCAGACCGGCGCGCCCTCCTCCACCCTCCCCGGAGAGCCCCGTCCAACCCACAGGTGTCGGCTGCGGTCCGTGAGCGCCATTGGCACCAGGGAGTTCACGGCACCGTTTCAAAAGACACATGCACGCTGCTCTTCATTTTCTTCATAAGGGAGCAGAAGTAAATCCAACACTTTTTGTTCTTTCTTAATGTCCTTATTTGTCGTTCAGCATTTTCTCCTGGGACCAGTCAGAGGGTTCTCTGCTCGCAGATGGAGAGGCAGCACGGTGGTATCCAGTGGACTCAGCACTGTGCGCTCTGCTCTAGCCGACCCTGCCTTGCGCAGGGGGCTTCGGCTGGATGAACTCCAGAGACACCTTCCAACCTCAACTGTTCTGTCCTGTTAGACATTACAATACCATGTACCATGCTATATTGATAGCTTCTAACTGCAGAATTCAGTACTATAGATATAGTCCCCAACTATAACAGCATCACTTGCAGAGGTCTTGTACAATGCAGATGCAGCTCTGAGCTGCTGGAGATTTCCAAAGCCGACTTTAATCTCGTAGCCGTAAAACAGATCTCGTAAAACTTCACCAGGGCACTGCAAGTTGTTAAGGCACTTCAGTACCATCCTAACTGTGACAGATATTTCCTTAGATGTTTAAAACAACAGTAGAACATAGATACGCTTCCCTGAGCATATTGTCCCTGTTTCTGCACCTAACGGCTCAGCAGTACTGACTAGCAACACAAAAGTAACCGGCTGCATCCCTACCAAGAACAGAAGTCAGGTAATTGCAGCCTGTAGTCCCAGGCTTGTCTGGAAAGAATGTGCCCCTTTCCCAAGCAGTTCTGTGCCTCAGAGCTGACTGCCGCCAGCTGCTCTGCTCTCCTGTTACAGCGAGATCCCAAAGCAACTCGACACTGATGCAATAAACTGCGAATGGGAATTTCTTTGCTAGGGCGGTCTGCCTCTTCTGGATGAAAACAGTGCCACTACTGCATCGGAAAGCAAGAAAACAATGGCACACGCAGCCTGTTCTTTTTAACCCTCTGCAACCGTTCCACTAACTTTTTTTTTTTTTTGTCTCAGTGTCTCTACCTGTGTTTTCTTCTTGATTCTACTTGCAGATAAGACAGTTTCAGCACCAAGTAGCATTTCACAGAATCACAGGATCACAGAATGTTAGGGATTGGAAGTGACCTCGAAAGATCATCCAGTCCAATCGTCCTGTCGGAGCAGGAACACCTAGATGAGGTTACACAGGAAGGTGTCCAGGCAGGTCTTGAATGTCTCCAGCGTAGGAGACTCCACAACCTCCCTGGGCAGCCTGTTCCGGTGCTCGGTCACCCTCACTGTGAAGAAGTTTGTTCTCAAATGTAAATGGAACCTCCTGTGTTCCAGTTTGTACACACTGACCCTTGTCTTACCATTGGTTGTCACTGAGAAGAGCCTGGCTCCATCCTCCTGACACTCACCCTTCACATATTTATAAATATTAATGAGGTCACCCCTCAGTCTCCTCTTCTCCAAACTAAAGAGACCCAGCTCCCTCAGCCTTTCCTGGTAAGGGAGATGCTCCACCCCCTTAATCAACTTCGTGGCTCTGTGCTGGACTCTCTCCAGCAGTTCCCTGTCCTTCTTGAACGGAGGGGCCCAGAACTGGACACAATATTCCAGATGTGGTCTCAACAGGGCAGAGTAGAGGGGAAGGAGAACCTCTCACGACTTACTAACAACCCCCCTTCTAATACACCCCAGAACACCATTGGCTTTTATGGTGACAAGGTTCAGCCACCAGGGCTGTTCCCTGCCTGAGAACACAAATATTTGCCTGCCGAGGGGAAGTGCCAACTGCAACGGGATGCCCTTTCCCTCCACCAGATGACAAGGCTGCAGCAAAACCCAATAACTTTTCAATTCTTGTGAAAGAGGCCAGAGAGAGACCAGCAGATAGGGCAAAGCACTGACTATGCAAATGCTGTTTGATCTTTTGGAAGACAAGCGGGGCTGCTGTGGCAGATCGCCACCACTGGGGTCAGGAAGGAATTTTTTCCCCTGGAGCAGACTGGCACTGGTCCCCGGAGGTTTTTTGCCTTCCTCTGAGAAACAGACAACCTACAAACACACAACCAGCCTCAGACAGCACAAAGCAACTGAAAACAACAAACCCCAAACAACCTCAACCAAGCTAAGCCAAATGACCAAAAAAACCTAAACCACCAAACAACCAAAACCAAACCTACCAAGAAACCCAAACTAGACCACCTATTCAACCTAAACCACCAGAAAACACCTCAACCACCTCCAACAGCCTACCTAAATCAAATCCCCTAACCCAAACTACGCAAAAACAACTAAACCAACCTCAACCAAACCACCCGAACCAACCTCCACACAAACCCTTCAAGCAACCTCAACTGTTGCTTTTTCCATGCGAGCCACGGAACCTGACACACCAATATGATGTTCACAGAGTTCACTTTATTGTCGGACCGGGCTGGCTTTATACCAAAACTGCCCTGTCCACGCGCCTTACAACAATGTGATTGGTTGTAACTCGTGTTGTACAATGACATGATAGGCTGCATGTACTGTCCACGCGCTCTGCACGCATGTGTCCGGCGATTGCTCACTCATTATTACCTTCTAATGGTGCTCCTTTAGTTTCTTTTGTCTCTGGCTTCACCTCTCAGCCAGGCTGGCAGCAACCCCATCCCCCTGGGGCGGGGGGGGACTCTGCCACTACATCTCCCCCTCTTTTATTCAATATTAACAATACGCCGTATCATGCTTTAAAGACAGTGTGAAATACAGGGTAAGAACATTAAGGCTAATACAATTACAATTAACAAGAACAGACCTGTTTTCAATATTCCTTTTAACCAAACAAGGCATTCACCCCAAAAAACCCAATATCTTCTGTTATTTTCTTGTTCTGCAAATCTTCTATCTCTTTAACTTTTAAGTTCAAACAACACATACAATCAAACTCTTCATAACTGTGAACATGTCCAATAACAAAAAATTAATTGCTGCTCTGTTTTACAAAGTGGTATTCTCAACATTGGCTACATTCGTTGCTTAAAGCGGTAACATCTCTGAGGTTATGGGTTGTCATCACTGCAATTGGTTTCTTCTCTGTTAGCTAGCCAACGTCTCACCCACTTTGCTGGGATCCACGAATTTTTGTGGTTACCTGTAGAAACACAAGCATATCCCCTTCCCCAGATTATTAGTGACACAGGACCTTCCCATTGTTGTGTTGTCGGATTAAACACAATAACCTTAGGTACATTTTCGGAAAAATCTTTGACATTTTTGATACGGTGCATAACAACCGGTTCCATTTCAGTTTCACTTCTAGGATTAAGCCAGTTCAGCACATACAGTGCCTTCATCAATACCTCTTCTGGGCTCACACCAATTCCCCCTTGTTTTTTCAAAACAGATGAAAGATTTTTTAATGTATTGTGTGCACGCTCAATAACTGCTTGGCCAGTAGAATTATAAGGGATTCCAAACAGGTGTTGTACTTTCCACTGGGCGAGGAAGGTTGCAAGTCTGTCAGAGTGGTATGCAGGACCATTATCTGTTTTGATTTGTGTAGGGACACCCATGACAGCAAAAGCCTGTAATAAATGACGTTTTACTGCCTTTGCATTTGCTGAGGTCAAAGCTGTAGCCCACAGCAGTCCTGAACAGGTATCTATGGAGACATGAATGTACTTTTGTCGGCCAAATGGTGGAAATTCAGTAATATCAGTTTGCCATAACTGACCTGGCTGCAAGCCCCGAGGATTTACTCCCTTTTGTTGGAGAGGCACTATGCGGGCACAATCAGGACAAGCTGCAATAATGGCTCGAGCTAGTTCCTTTGTAATTGTAAACTGCTTTCGGAGTGCTGCTGAGGATTGATGAAAGAATTCCTGAGCTTGTCTGGCTTGTTCAAAAGGGGATATATCTGTTACTGCACAAGTTTGTCTATAATGCTGTTTCCTTCTACTAAACCACCTGGTATGTTAGTATGGCTTTTTATATGCATGATAAATACTGGTGCTGTCCTATAATCTAATACGTTCCACAAATCTAACAATGCTTCAAACAATAAGGAATTGGAAACTCGCTGCAAAAGCGCTCTGTGTATTCTTTGTACAATTCCCACAACATAAAGAGAATCTGTTACCAGATTAACTGGAGAGTGATGCCATTTTTGTAATGCTGCTAAGCATACTGAGGGCAGTTTCTTTTAATATGTCCTGTCTGTCCGCAAGTAAAACATGCTAGGCCACAAGAAGAAGGGCTTCGGCCTTTCATTGCAGGCATAAGTGCTGCAGCCAAGGCTGCAGCGTGGGCTTGAGCATGTATTTTTGCTTTTTCTACCTCCCGTTGCATCATCGGTACCTGTGTGCAAGCTTCCACCATCTCTGCTAAAGAAACAGTTTTTCCCAAACCGGCTAATATCTGTTGGCATTGGGTGTTTGCATTCATCATAGCCAAATCCTTCCCCACAGCAGCTTTTGCCTCTGGAGTCAAGTTAGGAGAGGCACCTATCGCTTCTTTTAAACGATCCACAAATGTCATATATGGTTCCCCAGGATCCCACTCTATTGTAGAATAGGGTGGCACAGGGTTACCTCTATTTGGCAATTCTTTCACTGCCGCCAGAGCAAGCCCTTGCATTTGCTGCAAAGTCCTTGGATGAAGTGCTGCCTGAGTAGCACCATCCGCATATTGCCCACGACCCAGTAACTGGTCCATGCTAGCTAACCGCAACGGATCGTCAGCTGGTAAACGAACATTTTCTAATACTGCCAATTCCACTTTTCCCTGCCACTTGTCCAAGAACAGTAAACACCCCGCTGGAGGAAGCAATAACTCCATCAGTGCCCTAATATCTGTTTGAGTTAGTACTTGCCCCTTGAAAAATGAATTGATTAGCTGCATCACATGCTTATTATCCGTACCATATTGCATAACTGCACTTTGCAATTGCTCAACCGTTTTCCAATCAAAGGGCGACCAATGCCTTTGTCCTCTATTATCTATGTGCACTGGCATTGCTGTAATACTACCAGGTAACATGATCCCTTCAATAGTTGCATCTCTGATTACCCCTTGCCAACGTTGCCCTGCATTATAAGAACGATCTTGAGGAATATCTCTACCCTGACGCACAGGGGCAGCACCCAAATTATCATTATTATCACTGCTATACAATTCCCTTGTGTTTCCCTGTGGATCAGTAAGTCGACACATATTTGCAAACCAATCTGCTAACCCAGTCTCCAGCCCTTTTCCATATCACACTCTCAAATATTCATCTGCTTCTCTTACAGACCACATCCCACCTTCAACACATTGTCTAGCCCATTTTTGTATTCGCTCCCTTTTAATACGGAGCTCCTCGGGAGTGAGGTCTAATTCCGCCCCCTCCCTTTCCTGTTTTCCCCGTTTTTCACATTCCCTGCCAATTGCCTCCAGCCCGTCCTTAATTGCATCTGACGCCTTTTTATATGCTATCAACCGCGAAGTTTTACTGTTACCGCCATCTAGGCGTTTCATAGCTTTTAGAACTTCTTGCATCTGGCTCTCCTGCCATCTCAGTAAGTCCTTCAGGCTCTGCACGTGGCTCTCCTCCTGGAAGTCAGGGCGATTCTGCGGTGCTCCGTCCTGGTGTTCCATCGGGTCCTCCGGCAAAGGCGCGTCGGCTGGATTAACTTGTCCTGGCTTGTTGAAACTTGCTGGTTGCTGCCATTCGTCATCGGAGCCAGGCAATGGCTCAACGGGTGCAGAGGATATAATTTGCTCTCCGCCCCAGAACTCCAGATCTGATACAGGACATACCAGCGGTGCTGATTTTTCGGAGTTCTCGGAGGGCGGGCAGCTCGCGGCGGGCGGCTCCGAGGGGACGGCACACAGCTCCGGCTCCTCTGAGACTTCCTGCATTAGCTGCCTGACCTCCCGTCAGGCTCCGGTGAGATCGCAAGCCTCGCGGCTCCCCCTTGTAACCGCTTCCCATAGTTCGGTCCTTATGTCCTCCCATGTACCGGGAGAAAAAAATTCGTCCGTCGAACAAACACAGCCCTTATGCTGGGCGAATAGTAAAAGGCGCTCCAACGCGTCTTTTTCCAAAATTCTTCCTGTTCGTGCAGCCAGCTGCAGAACACTTTTCACTATTATTTTCTCTTCCACGGATGCCGTGTTTCCCATGCCACCTGCTTCCTCGCAGGCCTACTTTCCACTACGATTGAGCGCCGGGCTGGTGTCGCCCCCACGTGGCGTCCTTCCGTCTTCACTTCCGGCGATCTTGCTTCGATACGAAGTATCACATCGGGGTCACCAAAGTGTTGCTTTTTCCATGCGAGCCACGGAACCTGCCACACCAATATGATGTTCACAGAGTTCACTTTATTGTCGGACCGGGCTGGCTTTATACCAAAACTGCCCTGTCCACGCGCCTTACAACAATGTGATTGGTTGTAACTCGAGTTATACAATAACATGATAGGCTGCACGTACTTTCCACGAGCTCTGCACGCATGTGTCCGGCGATTGCTCACTCATTATTACCTTCTAATGGTGCTCCTTTAGTTTCTTCTGTCTCTGGCTTCACCTCTCAGCCAGGCTGGCGACAACCCCATCCCCCTGGGGCGGGGGGGGACTCTGCCACTACACTCAACAATGGAAACCAAACCTACCTAGACCAACCTACCTAAAAACACAGCCATCCACCAACCTACCTAAACTGCCTACTGAAAACAAACAGAAACAAATCAAACCAACCTCCAATAACCCACCTAAAACACCCAACCTCAAATCATCTAAACAACCTCAAACAAACCACCGACACCAACCTCCAGCAAACTACTGAAAACAACCTCAATGAAAACAACTTCACATACCCCACATAAAACAACCAACGGGGGACAACTTCAACCAAAAATCACCTACATCAAGCTACCTGAACCCACCAGCCTTCAACAACCCAGTCTCCCACAACCACCCTCAAAGAAGAATCTGCCTCAAACAAACCACAACAAACCACCTCAACAACCTCAACCAAGCTACCAAAACCAAAAACCTCCCTCCACCAAAACAGCCCCTGCTTGGAAGGGCTCCAGCCCGGCTGCAACATCCGCAGCTGCCACTCGGCACCTCTCCCTGCGGGCAACACAAGCGCCTGGCAGGGACCAAAGCGCTCCTCGTGCATCCCTGCCCAAGAAGCACAGCAGCAAAACAAGCTGTGGAAGGCAAAACATCTGCTTGTCATCGCTACATGTGATGCTTTGGAAAAGATCCCACAGTACCACATACCTCTTCTTTTGTGCGTGGTCAGTCCCGCGCCTCATTCTCAAGGTTCTCCCTCTTCAGGAACCAGGGAAAGCTTGGCCTCTATTCCTGCTGCTGCTCTCTGCAGCTCTGGGACTTGCCTTTGCCAGCCTGCAAGGGCTGTTTGTTCAAGCTAAAGTGAAGAACGCAGCAGCCTGCTCCTGGCTACACGTGGGCTTGCGTTAAGGATTGTGAGCATTGGCTCTGAAACAGAGTGAGAAACGGAGATGACATGAAATTACATAAAATTAAGTAAATTTTAAAAATAAAATTAAATAACAAAATAAAATAAAATAAAATAAAATAAAATAAAATAAAATAAAATAAAATAAAATAAAATAAAATAGAAACACTTGTATCCATTGCGTTTTGTGTCCTGGGAAGTGGTTTTTAGGGAAGAGGGAAGGCAAGGGAATGGGAAGGCAAGGGAGAGGGAAGGCAAGGGAGAGGGAAGGGAAGGGCAACGGAAGGGAAGGGCAACGGAAGGGAAGGGCAAGGGAGAGGGAAGGGCAAGGGAGAGGGAAGGGCAAGGGAGAGGGAGAGGGAAGGCAGAAGAGAAAAGAAAGCCCTGACAGAGCCCTGAGGGCTCCATACCTGAAATTGTGCTGTTTGGACTGAAAGTGAACTGATTCTCCTCATGCAGTTAGAAACCTTTCTTTTTCACAGCTCGCACGCTCATTATTTGGAATTAGTTTGAGAACAAGAGCTAACACCCCAGCACAGAACTAATGCTTGTAATTGCATTGGTCTGAGAGCCAAGGACATTCTGACTGCTCTGCCCAGGGATGGGACCTGTCGAGGAAGGGGGGCAGAGATGGGACAGAGCTTGACTGACATCCAGGCTGATCAAGAAGAGTATTTCATCCCATTAGCATCACGGTCATTATTATAGGAGGGAGGGGATCTTTCTCACTCTCTCAGGCGTGCAGTGGAATCTTGATCAACTGGCCACATGGGTCAGGAAAGCTACCTGGCAAGCAAAAAGATCCATTGCACTCTTCTGCTCAGCACATCAAGATTTGCCCTCTAAGTCTTGGCAATTTCTTGAATATCACCAAGAATGAAAACAGGTTTCAAAGAGCAACATGGCATGACCAAATAATAAATACTTCTCTTTAAGTCCACTCATTTGTTTAATCTCTGCCTAGACCTTCAGGAAATGGAAAACCAAACTCACTACGGAGAAGTTCAACACAACAACCCACGCCAAATCAAGGCTACCAGGTAGGAACCCGATGACAAGGATCGGTCACGCAACTGCTACTCTATGACAGGGCTGCCCCGAACAGATCACCCCCAAGGATTCAGTCCAAGGCAGAAACTACTCAGCTGGCAAACATTCCAAAAAAACAAACACGTTTTGCTTACAGACCTTACAGCAAGTTTTCCCTCAGGAAACACAAAATGAAAGAGCAACAACAAGCAGAAATAATACTCACAAGCCTGTAACCTCTTCGACGGGATTTTCCCGCACCGGCCGACACCGCCGGACCCGGCGGGCACAGCCGCTCCCCCCGCTCCAGCTGCCCGCCAAGCGGCGGCGCCGAGCGCGCCACCCACGCGTGCCCGCAAGCGGCCCCGCCCTCCCCGCCCGCCCGCCCGCCGGGCACAGGCCGGGCCCCAGCGCAGCCCCGCCCGGGCACCGGGAGAGCGCGGAAGCGTCGCGGCGCCGCTTACCGAGCGGCAGCAGCAGCTGAGAGGGGCTGTCGCTCGCCTTGGCCGCCATGCTGGACACAGACCCGAGCAATCGCTACCGCCTCCCGCAAAGACCGAGCCAGCAGCCCCGACGAGCGGATGGCAGAGCCGTCGCTCCTCCGCCCCGCCCCGTGTGCCGGTAAACGCGGGAAGGAGCGGGAGTCGCGCGTTTTGTCTGTCTCCCGAGAGAGAGTTCGAGGAAAAACTCTTCCCGCCCCCTGTCCCTTCTTCTCCAGCCGGGCAGCCTCCTTGAGCTGCCGCCGCTACACGCGGTGCCGACAGCCCGGTGGCCCCGATGTGCCACCCCACCCTTACATCGCTCTTTTTCTTTTGTGTGGAGTGTCCGGTGGAGACTTTGAAGTGCTGTGTGTCACAGCTATTTTATGTGCTGATTTTTTTTCCACCCTATTTTCTCATTAATTCACAAGAAAGTTGTTGCAAGAAGGATTTTTGGAAACTCTTGAACATCCGTAGAATTGGCTTGGACCCAAAAGAGCACTGTCTTTTCAAACACGTTTTGCATTCTTATTACTACAGCACTAAAGAAAACCGGTATTTCGACTTCTACAGCCATTGCACATTCTGTGGCGGGTCAGAGTCCAGAAGAACTGAGCCTTCATAAGCTCTGTCCTCTGCCTCGGAGGGTGACGCTCCCTCCAGAAACGCCCCCACCTCTCAGGGGAGGGACAGCTGCTGGTGTCCCGGGGCTGCAGGCTGGGCTCTCAAACGAGCTGAGTTCCCAGCTAACTCCGAACAACTCGGCTTTCGGCTCCTGAAGTGAAATACAACCTTGGCAAACACCTGATGCTGCTGCCCTGCTGGGCTGGGCGCAGGAGCCCTTCGCCGTGACCAAGGCAGGGAGATGCAACGCTGGGCTTGACTCGCGGCGCAGCTGCAGGGCTGGTGTGTCATCCTGCAGCAGAGGGGGATGAAGTGCCAGCTGAGATAGTGACAGTGACTGTGCCAGCCAGCACAGGCAAGTTACAGGAACAACCACGAAGCCACAAATGAAATGCAAAGAGTACATCATGGGAAAGAGCACTGGATCAGCACCCGGTGGATTGTCCCTTTGTTTTCTGTTGACTATCTGTGTTCTTTATTTAATCATATTTCTTTCTACTGATGTATGTTTGGTAATTTTAATCCATTTTGGGGTTTTCTGGATATTAGTTTTCCTTTATTTTACAAGGGGAAAATGGTGTGGGACAAATTTTTATTCATACATGGTACAGGACTAACACTGTCTTTGCCAGTGCCTAACCAGACTCTATTGACTGGAGCTTGGGACTTGATACAAGGGTTCATGCAAATTTGGAAGCAGAGGGACCAGGGGATGTGTCTCAAGCAATACTACAGGGTGTTTCAAACACATGGTCCCAATTTCAAATGCAGAGTGATTTCCAATTGGCTCCATCTTTTAGAAACATCCTGTACTTGGGGAGAGTTGTGGAAACAAACTTGAGATGGGTCCTATGTTACCTCTGTTCCTGTTCCTCGTACCATAGTACCGTGGTGGGATTCCTCCTCTGAAGGCGCTTCTTTTGAAGTAAATAAAACGTCTGTTGGAAGGAATTGTGGAATTTCAAATACGTGGTTATTACACCTTTGGACAAATGTTTGCGTTAAAAACGGAGGCAAATTTTCTCTCCTTCTCCCTATATATGTGTATGTAGACTGTATAGTTTATAAAGACATGTAAATATAGAAAATTAAATCTATGAATGTGCGCACACAGAAGCCCACAGGAGACCCCCGGAGATTGCAGGAGACCGTCGGAGACCGAAGGACACCGCTGGAAGCCATAGGACACCATGGGATCTGCGTCTTGGCTTAAAAAGGAAAAAGGTTTTCACATTCCAGCAAGTAATTAAGACTTTTGTTTTCTCTCTCCTTCTCCCTATACATGTGTATATGGACATTATAGTTTATAAAAATATGTATATATAGACAATAACAACTATAAATGCAGGCACACAGAAGCCCACTGGAGACCGCCGGAGATTGCAGGAGACTGTGGGAGACTGAAGGACACTGCTGGAAACCACAGGACACCACTGGAGAACGTCGGAGACCAAAGGACACCGTGGGACCCGCACCTTGCCTGAAAAAGGAAAAGTTTCTTAACATTTTACAAATACTTCAGACTTTTTCTTTCTCTCTCCCTCTGTAAATACTAGAAACGCAGTACAGGAGGAAGGGAGAAAAAGTCTTCTTTTGAACTTACAATCATTATGATGTTATCTGCTACAATAATAGATTTGAACATTAAAAGAAACACACTCCTAGTGATGCATCAATAAAAACCACAAAAGATTTGTATCGATTCTAGTGTAACATTGTATCTGCTGAGATTGTGGCTTCGGTAGATGTCAGTTGGGGAATAGATAGACTGCAGGAAAGTTTGTTGACAGAAGTGGGAAACTTGGATTTTTTTTCCCAGTTAACTTTTTTTTCCCCTTTCCTTTTCTACCCACCCCTGCTTAGGCTCACGACCTTCCAAAAGCCATTGCGGCAGATCACACACTTCTTCTGAAGGATCCAGATGCTGCAATGATGCAGAGAAATGTGGCCTACTGTCCGAGCAGACCTGATGCTGAGGCGCAAATTAGAGACTTGGAGACAAAAGCCTGCAAGGTATGTTTTTTATTCAGAGGGTGGTCTTTTGGAACCCTTCTATCATTCCTCTGATGGGCAAGATTCAAGGGTCTCATTTGCTTACATGTCCTCTGCTCCTCCACTCCTTCCCCTCTTGCTGTTTTCCTTCATCATCTGTGTTGTGTCTTCCTGTTGCCTTCAGTAATTCTTATCTCTGGCATTTTGTTTTTTCTTCCCAGGTTTGGTCATGAATTGGTAACAGGGTTGTTGGAAGAAGTACTGGAAGTAAGGCTGGACTGGCAACAAATCCACACTGTATTTTGGCAAAAAAGGGACATGGTTAGGTTGATTACTCCCCTGTCTTGGAGATGACAGGGACTGATTCGGGGCCAGCACCCCAAAGGCTTCCTCCCAAGGGTGCTGGTCAGAGTTGGGGTGGGCGGGGCTACACACGTGTGGCTGTGTCACCCCCACGTCACAATGCCAGCACCCGGCAACACAGCACTCACATTGCCCCGGGCAGGATCAAAAGGAGCAGCCGGGTCCCGCGTCCACTGCCAGAGCTGGCCCGGGGGCAGCCCCAACACATCCCGGAGGAAGCACTTGAGGAGCTGGTGGCATCACAGGGCAGGGGCTGAGGGAGGAAGAGCTCGCGTGAGGCTGCTGGAGGTTCTCCACTGTAAGACAATCTGCTGCCAGGGCCACCTTCAAACCTCAGCTCATGGATGGAAATCCTTTTCAGCTGGATAGCAGTGGAGAGACCAAGGGAATTTCTTCTCTGCTTGGAACGCCCACTGATGTCCCACCAGGCACAGGAAGGATTCTTGCCCCCAAGGTCCATAAGGTCAGAGGCGTTTGGGCACTCTCGGAAGTCCGGAAGATGGCTCCAGCTCAAGGGAGGATAGGATAGGATAGGATAGGATAGGATAGGATAGGATAGGATAGGATAGGATAGGATAGGATAGGATAGGATAGGATAGGATAGGATAGGACAGGGCTGGGGCAGGTCCTGGGAGGCGTGAGCAGCCTGTGGGACAAGGAGCCAGGTCTGGCTCACATGCTCAGGGAACAGCCGATCGCCAGCGCTGGGGTCAGGAAGGAATTTTTTCCCCCGGGGCAGATTGGCACTGGTCCCCGGGCGTTTTTTGCCTTCCTCTGCAGCATTGAGCATGACCACTTTGCAGAGCTCCTCTGGGCCCTTTTGGCTCGGATCCTGCCTGCTGCTCAAGCACCAGGAAGATGGCCTCTCGTGCCCTGCAGCTGGGGGGAGGAAGGCTTTTTTTTTCCCCCAGGTGGGACGGCAAGCGTCTCCGGGGGTTTTTTGCCTTCCTCTGCAGCGCTGAGCACGGCCCCTTGCCACGGCTTCTTTGGGCCATTTGGGCTGGGTGCCAGCTGCTCCATGAGCTGGCCCTAAACTTAGCTAGAACAGCCTGCCCAAACCAGCATAGAACAGCTCACCTAAACCAACCTTAAAGAAGCTAAACCAATCTGCCTTAAAAAACTTCAGTCAGCCACCAACAACCTAAACAGAACCTTAAACAATCTACAACAAATTACCTAAAACTACCTAAACCAAACTAAATAAACCAACCTAAACACCCTAAAACAAACCTACCTAAACCAAATGATCGAAATAATCCTACCTAAAACAAACCAAAACTACATAAACCGGCATTTCTCAGCCAACCTTAAGCAACCTAGAACCAAACAAGCTAAACAAACCGAAATCAACCAATCTTAACCCTAGATAACCATTAAACAATCTCAAATAACTTCAAAACTGTCTAATAAAGGATAAAACTACCTAAAACAACCGATCTAAACCAACCTCAAAAATATGAAACTAAACGACATAACCTGACCAAAATGACCTAAAGCAAACAACCCAAAGCTAAATAGAACCACTGAAACCAGCCTACAACGACCAAGCTAAAAACCAATCTAGATCAACTCAACTTCAACAACAAAGCTAAAACACCCTAAAAAACCTCAACAACAAAAATCCAGCCAACAGCCACCCTATCCCAGGCAGTGTCTCACTTGGATGTGTCTGCAGTCTTGGAAGCCTGACTACCCCAGGTTCTCCTCCTAACGGACCCTGAGCTTGTTTGGAGGTCCTCAAGCACAGCGCAGCTACCGTATACCCTTGACCTAGCAATGGTTCGCCTCTAGCGGGGAACGTCGTCCTCTTTGAGCAAGGCAGGGAAACACATGGAGCAGGGAAGGAGGAAGGGGACGTCTGCCGAGACAGCAGAAACAGCCCAATCGAGCCTGGTGATTAGTGGGGGGACACATGTCCCAGCGAGATTGCACTCACATCCAAAGCATCCAGACACAACCGAAAACCAACAAAACACAACGTACATCTAACCAAACCACCTAAAGCACCCTCAACAACCAATCTAAGCCACCCCAGCCTGAAGGAACCCATCTTCAAAACATGCAACCTCAAGAACGTAAACCAATCTGCTTTAAAAAACTTCAGTCAGCCACCAACAACCTAAACAGAACTTCAAACAATCTACAACAAATTACCTAAGCCAACCTAAACCAAACAAAATAAGCCAACCTAAACCAAATAAACCAACCTAAACACCCCAAAACAAACCTACCTAAAACAAATAATCTAAAAAATCCTACCTAAAACAATCTAAAACTACATAAACCGGCATTTCTCAGCCAGCCTTAAGCAACCTGAAACCAAACAAGCTAAACAAACCGAAACCAACCAATCTTAACCTAAAATAACCATTAAACAATCCCAAATAACTTAAAAACTATCTATTAAAGGATAAAACTACCTGAAACAACTAATCTAAACCAACCTCAAAAATGTGAAACCAAATGACATAACCTGACCAAAATGACCTAAAGCAAACAACCCAAAGCTAAATGGAACCACTGAAACCAGCCTACAACGAAACACCCAATGAAACCACCCAAACAACCCAACCTAAACCAGCATAGAACAACTCACCTAAATCAACCTTAAACAACTGCAACCAACCAGCCTTCAAGAATGTCAACCAATCTAGCTTCAAAATCTTCAAACAACCAGCCATCAACAACCTACAAAGAACTTTCAACAACCTACAACATACTACCTGAACCAACCTAAATCAACCTCAAGCAACCAACCGAAACCAAAGATAAACAACCTTCAATGACCTCCAAGAACCCAGCTTCAACAACATGAAGCCTCTGAGAAACAGGCAACCTACAAACACACAACCAGCCTCAGACAGCACAAAACAACTGAAAACAACAAACCCCGAACAACCTCAGCCAAGCTAAGCCAAATGACCTCAACCACCAAACAACCAAAACCAAACCTACCAAAATTCCCAAACTAAACCACCTAGTCAACCTAAGCCACCAGAAAACACCTCGATAACCTCAAAAGCCTACCCAAATCAAATCACCTCATCCAAACTACCTAAATACAACTAAGCCAACCTCAAACAAACAACCTGAGCCAACCTCAAAACAAACCCTTCAACGATGGAAACCAAACCTACCTAGAACAACCTATCTAAAAACACAGACATCCACCAACCTACTTGAGCCGTCTACTGAAAAAAACAGAAAAAAATCAAACCAACCTCAGAGAACCCACCTAAACCACTCAACCTCAAATCATCTAAACAACCTCAAACAAACTACTGAAAACAACCTCCACAAAAACAGCTTCACATACCCCACCTAAACCAACCAATGGAAAACAGCTTCAACCAAAAATCACCTACATCAAGCTACCTAAACCCACCAGCCTTTAACAATCAGCTTCTCACAACCACCCTCAAAGAACAACCTGCCTCAAACAAACCACAACAAACCACCTCCAACCACCTCAGCAACCTCAACCAAGCTACCAAAACCAAAAACCTCCCTCCACCAAAACAGTCCCCGCTTGGAAGGGCTCCAGCCTGGCTGCACCATCCACAGCTGTCACTCGGCACCTCTCCCTGTGGGCAACACAAGCGCCTGGCAGGGACTAGAACGCTTCTTGTGCATCCCTGCCCAAGAAGCACAGCAGCAAAACAAGCTGTGGAAGGCAAAACACCTGCTTGTCATCGCTACATGTGATGCTTTGGAAAAGATCCCACAGTACCACATACCTCTTCTTTTGTGCGTGGTCAGTCCCGCGCCTCATTCTCAAGGTTCTCCCTCTTCAGGAACCAGGGAAAGCTTGGCCTCTATTCCTGCTGCTGCTCTCTGCAGCTCTGGGACTTGCCTTTGCCAGCCTGCAAGGGCTGTTTGTTCAAGCTAAAGTGAAGAATGTATCAGCCTGCTCCTGGCTACACATGGGCTTGTGTTAAGGATGGTGAGCATTGGCTCTGAAACAGAATCAGAAACGGAAATAATATGACATGAAATAACGTAACATGATATAACAGAAAATAAATTAATAAATTAACAACAAGAACAACAACAACAACAAATAAAGTAAAATAAAATAAAGTAAAATAAAACAAAATAAAATAAAAAGATACACTTGTATCCATTGTATTTTCTGTTCTTGAAAGTTGTTTTCAAGGGAAGAGAGAGAGAGTAGAGAGAAAAGGAAAGGGGAAGGAGAAGGGAGAAGGCGAGGGAAGGGAAGGGAAGGGAAGGGAAGGGAAGGGAAGGGAAGGGAAGGGAAGGGAAGGGAAGGGAAGGGAAGGGAAGGGAAGGGAAGGGAAGGGAAGGGAAGGGAAGGGAAGGGAAGGGAAGGGAAGGGAAGGGAAGGGGAGTTCTGCTTTGTTACGCCTGGAGGTCTGCATGACAAGCCCTGAGAGAGCCCTGAGGGCTCCATACCTGAAAAATGATGCACTATTAATTTTTTTCTGATGAGAATCAACACAGGAAAATTCTAAATTGTTAAGCAAGGAAAGTATTTGGCACAGTTGCACTTGGTCAACATCCCATTCTTTTCAACAAGTGAACAAGTGCAATCAAATTTCTTTCAAGAGCCATACAGAAGGAGAAAGTACAGATTCTGCTCTGTATGACAGCAAGCAGGTGAAGGAGCTGCTACTGAGTTGAAAACTACATGGGCTCTGCTGTGTCAGTTTTGATCCGGGGGAAGAAAACCAGCCCTTATTCTTTCACTATTTAGGTCCACTTTTTCTCATTTGCAAAGTAGATCCACTACTTGGAAAGACTGATGTACAAGTTTGTTAATAATTTATCATGGCTCTGTTTTGAATACTGGCATTTTCCACTGCTTTTATTATACCTGTTATTATGAGATCATGACATCACCTATCATACAAGTGTAACTTTCTTAACTTTGAAATGAAAACTTCTGGACAATACACAAAGTTACACAAGCGAGGGAAGTACACAGTGATTTCACAGGCAATTTGGAACTGGGCTCCTGACTTGCATTTCTGACTTTGAAAACCTCTCTCCAAATCATTTGCCATCTTTCATTAAGATCCAGCAATAGTTCTCTCCTGTGCCTCCTGCTTTCCCTTAGTCATCCAAAGCCCACAGAGCTGCACCACAGGCTTGAAGAACAGTAGGCCAGGCTCATGTCCCGTTTCTGTTACCTAGTTTTTATGTATCATTTCCCACTAATTAAAACACCCAGTGATTCCTCATCACACATGACACTTCAGTTAGTACAGCCACACGTTAGTTTAGCAGCATTGTATTTGCACAGATTAGCTGTTGAACCCTCCAGATGATGCCTTGCCTTTCAAGAAGGGTGTAATACAACTTCTGGGATTCTACAGAAAGTCAACAGGGCAATAGTGAAGAGAAACAAGTGTGCTTAAACATCTAAAAGGTAGCTATGAAGAAAAGCTTTTGTGTACATCCACTGCACACAGGACACAGAATAATGAGGCTTAAGGTAAAAACCTGAAAAACGTAGGGTATGTAGCAACCTTTGCAACAGCAGTAATATTAAAGGAATTTTTAAAGAACAAATTAGACAAGCATTTGTAAGGAATTATACCAAAAACTGATCATCCTCCTTTGGGATGCGAGCAACACCAGACTATCTTTAAAGGTTCTTCTTTCCTCATTGCTGGTCCCCTGTGTGTTTCCGTGGTCATCACACAAGCATCATCATATTATCAAGGATTAACAGAATATGGATGCACAGAAACTGTCTTTAGAGTGATGTCCACAGACCTTGGAGTCAAGATCTGCTCTTTTTCTCTCCCAAGCTGCAGTTTAAGACTGTTTTCAAAATACTGAGTGAAGTAGAAACTAAATGCACACACTGGAACATGCATAGAATTGTGTTAAAAACAATGCAATGCAATAGTTCTACACTGGCTAGAAATCTTTGAAGTGTTCAGATGAAGACTCAATTTATTTCTAGGAAACAAAGTATTTGGGGCCAAAATCAACATGATGTTCCAATACAATCTAATTTTTTTAAAAACAGTATTTTTTTTTTAATGTATTGAAAAATGCTGGAGAAGGAAATTGGGACAGAAATGAAAACCCATTCAGGGAGTCAGTGGTATAGATTGTCACCACGCAATCTAAACATGGTAACTGCAGCTCATGTATTCAGAACAAGTGAGTCAAAAGTTGCACACTCCCTGAGATAGGGAAGGGTCTTTCTCCTTTAACAGGCTCAAGCCAGAAGCTCTCACTGTATTTTGAGCTAAGACACAGTGAGCAGAACGCAGCTTTTCTGACAGATAAATGAAGACAAAAGGACCTAGTGCAGCAACTTCTCTGCAGTCTCTCGCTCCTGAGCCCCCTTCTTCAACTCTTCTTTCTTCTGGAGACGGGAAGGCAAAGCGTGTCCTGTCCCTGGGAGCCCACACAGCACCCTACTTGTCCATGGGAAGAGCCAGCACCTGCCATTCCTCTCCAAAGACATTTATGCACAGAGATGAGTGGAGCAGTGGATCAGGGAAGCATAAGCTGCAGTGGACATGAGTTAGAATCAGTTCTTTTCTTGTCCATGCTGACAAAATAAAACCAGCAATTCCTTACTTCATAGAAATTCTCCTAAAGTAGTAGCTGCTCCCAATACCTCTCGAGTTTTTGATATCACAGGAGAACAGACGCAGCCAGAACATTTCCTCTAATGACTGCTCTGAACTACACAGGCAGGCACGGGCAGCTCCCAGTGCAATTAAATACACACAGCACCACTTGGTGGTGAAAGCAGAATCACCACTGACATGAAGAAGAAGATTTAACACCAGCCCTCTTTTAGGTTTGGTTCAGTTTTGGTTTTTAACCCCTTGAACATGAAGTGGGTCTGGTCTGTCCGTCCTCGCTTGCCAAATACCATTTTGGTGCCTTCACTAAAAGAAAGTGGAGCTACCGAGCAAAAGAAGTCCAAGAGAGCTGAACCTCAAAGCCAGCAGAACCAAAGGCTTCTGAGCACCACACAGATGCATCCACTTCGAGGAGCTTCCAGAATTCTGCAACATTTTATCACATGGTTTCTGGTGACACAGCCTGAAGATATGTTTAAACACATGATCCAGCTTAGTATCTGCCTGTACCCCAAAGAAGAGCAACACCAGCTCACAACTGGTGATTTCTACAGACCTGGGCCGTAAACAGACGCACCAGACACAGAAAAACCAAAGGCTTAGAGCAGCTGAAATACAACTATTATTTTTCCATTCCATCAACCAGTTATGAAACTACCTATGGCTTGCGCACTTACAGAACAGAACACAGTAACTAACAAAAAGAAAGTCTTTGATTCGGAAGAGATCAGTGCGTCTTTACAAGAAGTCATGAGTTCAACATACAAAGTCAGTATTCTCATTAGCAACACACCTTCCCTGAAGAGGAACTCCTCACCTTTTATCAAATGTCAGCTGCAAGAGCTTGTAAACAAAACAAAACAACCCACACCAAAACCCACCCACACCCCAAAAGCTCTGTTTAGATTATACACCTACATAAAACATGTCTTTGTAGATGATAACTGTTGAATTCATACTTCAGGTCCTTCTCCTCCAGGAACCAGCTATGAAAGGTAAACACCATTTTCTGTTTGAGTTCTACAAACCCATATGCGACAGTTCTTGTTTTACAACATTTTAGCAGATGGAGACTTCAGGGTTGACCACAAAAGTGGTTTTTATATTCAATATGATCTTACTCTCCCAACAGATGAAGTCAGTTACTGCCAGACAAGCACATGCTAAAAAGAACCTCCAAAATACAAGGAATGCTTAACAAAACAGAAATGAGTTCCTAGATAACACACATTTTGGCTTTTGTCTTTGTTCTTCACTTCAAGGAAACAATTCTCTCTAGAAATGCTACAGTTCATTTCTAAAAGGACAAAGAACATGCTTCCTTTCATGAAGCATTTCTCCAGTCACTCATTCTTCCCCAGACTGGCGCTGGACTGGGAAGGTGGTTTCCTCCTGTCAACTTCTAGTGCTATGCACAGTCCAACAAGTAATAGAGCCTGAACCCTTCTACAGGCAGCAGGGAGCCAGGCAGCATTGCACTTTCCTGTGAAGAAAGTAAAGAACTGACTGTGTACACATGTGCAGGCACGTTGCAAGAAAAGCCAGAGGTCACGAATGCATTGTAAAGAACAAGTTTTATTTTAGTTACCTCTCTACTGGGGGATCTCCGAAGCCACACCTGAGCTCCCAGGCAGAGGTGACACCAGCGGGGACGCAGGCCCTGGTCAGTTCAGCCCTGCTGGAAGATCGCTGGGCCTGCTGAGCTCCCCTGTATTCCAAGGCTTCAGGCAGGCGCAGCCTCCCGCTCTTTCTCACAACAAAGCAGGAATCTCAGACATAGTGATAAGGTGCCTAGAGTTCCTCACAGGCCTGTGTTATCTAACACAGAGGTTCTGCTCATCAAGCACACAAGGTCAGTAAAACAATGAGTGTGATGTATGTGCTTTTTCTACAGAGTGGTGCAAGTCACTTGAGAGTATTTACATTTAACTAACCTCCCCACCAAATCTTCCACAATATCGCCATACATTCCACCCCCTCACTCACATGTCTTGCTTCTGCTGGGGCCGACAAAGCCAGAGTTGTTCATTTGGGCTTGTGAGGTGTAGCACAGAGCAATTTACAGGGGCACACAATAAACACATACAGAAAAAGGAAAAAACATATTTCTACAATAATCAGGTGTCCCATTCATCTTGTCAAGGAATTAAATGAGTCATTCAGCCAGGCATTAGTTCCAAAGATGCAAGATGTTGTCTTCCATGCTGGCTAGTTCATCATCTGTGTTGAAGCAACACATGACTTCAAAATCAAAGCAGCATTTGCAGCTACTACCTACTCAGAGAAACAACAATAAGAAACATTAATGTTAAAATCTCTTAGCATAGCACAATTCTGTAACACAGCTATGGGGGTTGTCACCTTCCAGTAATACATATGCTGTTGCTCCAGCTCCTTCAGCTGGTATCACTCTGGGTTTAACAACCTGCTGTGGGCTAATTGCCCACACAGACTGAAAAGTCGTGGCCTGCACTTTTTCAGATTGGACTTCAGTTGGATGTTGAGTCTGTGACACCAATAACATCGTTCAAGTGCTGTTTCCTCTAGATAAAACACAGGTGTTCACTGAAGACACCTGAAATACAAGAACTCGAGAATCTGATATTAGTAAAGGATGTAACATAAGAGGAGAAGTCAGGGTACTAAACCATACAGCATTCTCTGGAGTCATATGAATTTTTACATCTGGATCAATAGGCTGCAGTCCCACTTCACAATTCATTGGTGTGAATAATTTCATTTCCCCTGTAGTTAGTGCTCACACTGTATCCACAGAAGTGTATACATATTGCCACCCCTAGATGGGAGTATGGAGCCAATATAATCAACCTGACAGGTATTCAAGGCCCACTGACCCCATTTTACCTTTCCCCATGCTCTTAAATGTAGCTGTGTACAAGCAGTACAATGATGTAAGCATGTTTTACAAGTACATAACAGCAAAGGGGTTTGATTGTGACCAATGTCCCATGTGTGTGCAGCATAAGCTGATCTGTGTCCACAAGCTATACGCACATTTAGAGCTTGAGCATGCAGCTCAGCAGAGGTCATATTATCTGCTTTCTTACTTTTTTGAGACACAAATGAATCAATTTATTGTGCTCTGCTATTAACCCTTCACAAGGGGAATCCTCCTCCGCAGAAGATGTAGGGATGAAAATTCTCCAATGCCCTAAAAATCCTAAAAAGGCATGTAACTGTTTTACTGCAGCTGGTACAGAAAACTGCTGGACTGTGTGCTACACTTTATCTGGTGTTTCTCTAAGCTGCCTATGCCAAACTATTTCTAAAAATAGTACAGTAGTGCAAGGGCCCTGTGTTTTCGTCAGAGTAATTGCCCAGCCTTGGTCCTGCAAATGCACCTTCAAAAATTCAGCAGCTGCTTCAGTTTCTTGTTGTCACACTGCCATAATCAACAGATTATCAATATCATGGCAATCAGTAACAGTACCCGACCACAGTGCTATATCAGCTACTATCATTTGGTGGCAGACAGAGGGACCGTGTTTGTACCTCTGAGAAAATACTTGGCAAGTATATTGCTTTTGTTGCCAGGTAAAGGCAAACTGGTCTTGCACTGAGGTGGCAGTTGGGGTGGAGGGTGGGTGCAGTGTTGGCGGGGGGGCTAGGGCTGGTTGGCTTTTTTGCATAAGCATTAACTTTTGCAAGCAGCAAAAAATTTGTGATGGTATGATCCCGCTTATTTCTGATTGTGGGATACCAGCTTGTACTAAATCATTCCACATTAGTGTTCTCATCACCTGTGCTCTAACTCTTTTCAGTTTTGCCAGATTTCCATTATCCACCACCCAAACAGAGGGTTCTGAAATTACAGCCCCAATTCCCCTCAAGGCATTTGCTACAGTGCCTGCATTACCTGTAGCACTTGTCACTGCTACCCTGTCCGAATCGGATCCCATAATCAATGCATACACCATCCCCATCTGCCGCACTAAATCAATACTTTCCTCCATTGTGCACCAATTTCCATGGGACAACACAAATTCAACAGGTTCAGCATACACTGTTAAAACTGCTGCACACAAACATGGACATAGCATAGGTGCAATAATATCTTGCCTGTCCGGACCTCTGACAGTTTGCAGCTGAGCATATCCTTGTTGTATCTGATCATCATAGACTATAGGGCTTAAGAAATCTTTTTCAGCTGCTAATCAATGGATAAATACAGCTACACTATCCCAAGCCGGCAATATCTGTGCCGGAATTCCTTCCCCGCTCGTCTGCTGAGAGATCTCTGAAAATGCCGTTAACTCCTTCGGAGAGTGAGTATGTGCTATCTGCCCCGTCTCATTTGCTTGTTCCTGCTGCAGCACCGTTTGTATGGAGGTTGTGCTCCCACCACTTCCCCTGACTTAAATGTCAGGATGAAATTCAGACTCAATAACGGAGTCTGAGGATTCACTCCAAATATTTCCATCCCATTCCTTGGGATTCCAAGAGTGTTTTGTGGTAAGAGTACAAACCTGAGAACACAAAAACTTACTTTTGGCATATTTTTCCTTTTGTTCCTTAGCAATACATGCTAGCAACCACTCTATATCATCTTGCAGCTCATAGCACCTCTCTGCTTGAACAGTAATTACTTCTTGTGCAATCACATTTGCATCCTGTAAAATCTGAACCTCCTTTTCCAGTTCTCTTATTTTACTCTTCAATGCAACAACGTCACGATCAAGAGCTCTAAGACGGGTAACAAATAACCATCCCAACCTCCCTGCTAATTTGCAAGAAGTTGTTGATACCACTCTCCATGGAAACTTTAGCATAGCTGCTTGAATTAGCTGGTGGGGGGTAATCACTGCCCCATCATCAATCTGAGGTCATGCCTCCAGCGGAGCAAACTCAGACAGGAGAGCAGCCACGGGAGATCAGCACTCCATACTGGGCCATCCTGGAATTTCGGGAGTCACCCTCAAGGCCTCCTGAGTCCCCAGTGTTTTTGCAAACCACAGTATGGCTGGTTCTAGCAACTGCTGACTAACGCCAAATGTGTACACATACACAGGCACATCACAAGAAGAGCCAGAGGTCACGAAAGCATTGCAAAGAGCAAGTTTTATTTTAGTAATCTCTCTACTGAGGGATCTCCGAAGCCACACCTGAGCTCCCAGGCAGAGGTGACACCAGCGGGGACACAGGCGCTGGTCAGTTCAGCCCTGCTGGAAGATCGCTGGGTCTGCTGAGCTCCCCTGTATTCCAAGGCTTCGGGCAGTTGCAGCCTCCCGCTCTTTCTCACAACAAAGCAGGAATCTCAGACATAGTGATAAGGTGCCTAGAGTTTCTCACAGGCCTATGTTATCTAACACAGAGGTTCTGCTCATCAAGCACACAAGGTCAGTAAAACAATGAGTGTGATGTACGTGCTTTTTCGACAGACTGGTGCAAGTCACTTGAGCGTATTTACATTTAGCTAATCTCCTCGCCGAATCTTTCGCTATATCCCCATACACCTATATACCTACATTAATTCAGACTAATGTGCAGCTGCTATGGAAGTCAGCTATGTTGTAGTTATGGTGTTTGCCCCCAGTGTGGTTTCCCAGTCCAATTTTGGACTCAGGAAATTTCAGAAATGATTTGAAGAGTGAGATTAAGACACGAACAAGATCAGATGCTGCTGAACAATCTCATTTTATTTTTATGCCTAAAGACAGAGTAAAGGCAATCTATTTAATTTTAACATGTAAACTTCAAGCATTCTTTGAGTTTTAGCAATTCACATTTTGCACTTTAACTCACTGTATTTAGACCTTTACAGCAGGCCCAATTAAGCAAGCAGCATGAGCGAGCATTTCTCTGTAACAAGCGGGCCTTAAGCATATTATTTTAGCAAGCAAGCTTTGAGACAAATAATTCACACTATCTCAACCTTCCACACTTATACCATATGCTAACACAGAGTTGTTTTATGTTATTTGAGGCCCATGTAGCTAAATGTGTAAAGTAATATCTCGGGTCTAAGAGCTGCAACATAGACAGTTCACTTCATTAGCCAAGATTTCTTATTCAACCTATGCCACTATGTTCTTAGGAATAACGAGTCTCTGATCTCATTAGTATAACAGCATCTAGATAATAGCTCACAGCTACCTGTGTTAGAGGAAACGACAGTTCATTCTTAACATTTGAGATCACCATTGCTTCTGAAATCAATACAACTCTGTAGAATATAGTAATAGCACACATATGGATGAGATGTTGCCAGACAACAAACAGGAGAATATAGAAATCATAGTTTACAACGTCCTGTTCTAGAATCTAGGAGTCAGACTGAAGTATCAGAAGATGCCTTTTGAAAAATCCTGTTAGCTATCTTATCCTGTTTGTTTGCAAAAGTGGTTGAAGACTTAAATTTTTTTAAACACCCCAGAACTGCCTCAGCTTATTTTACATGTTTAAAAGCTACTTCTGCTGAGAAAGTAATAAGTGAGTCCTGCTACCTTCTCATACCATCACAGTGAGGGTGTCTCTGGGCATGAGGGAAGTGAGAAATGGTCGCCTAGAGAGGGGAAGAGTGCCTTGAAGTGTGGCCTGCATGCATGGAAAAGGACTCCTTAAATTACCCAGATCTAAAAAAATATTGAGTTAAACTGGTTTTACCATTTTGTCGTGGTTTAACTCGAGCTAGCAATACAACGACGACAGCTGGGCACATGCCCCCCCGCCTTTTCCTCCCCCATAGGGGAGAGAATCAAAAGGGAAGGGAGAAACTTGGAGTGAGATAAACACACTCTAATAATATAACAAAATACTAATACACCACTAGTAAATATATAGATAAAATAGAAATAAAAGGTAGTCAAGCCAGTTCTCACAAACTCTGTCCACACCAAGTAGCCGATTCCAGGAAGGGGCACCTGGTCCCCACAGTTGATCCCAAATAGATAAAAAAGGAAAAATGCAGAAAAACCCAGAGGCCTCTGCAAAACGGCAAAGGGCCGAACAAAACATCCCGCACCAAAAACTCCCCCGGCTCTGACAAAAAAAGACTGAAGAAAAACAAACTATGCGTGCAGGAGAAAGCACCCGAGAGAGTGAGAGAGATCCCCTCCCTCCTTAGATAATGACCATGATGCAAATGGGATGAAATTTTTGTATTGATCAGCCTGGATGTCAGCCAAGCTCTGTCCCATCTCTGCCCTCCTTCCTCGATACCTCACATCTGCGGGCAGAGCAGTCAGAATGTCCTTGGCTCTCAGACCAGAGCAATAAAAAACATCAGCTCTGTGCTGGGGTGTTATTTCTTGTTCTCAAACAAACTCCAAATAATGACTGTGCGAGCTTTGACAAAGAAAGGTTTCTAACTCCATGAAGAAAATCAGTTCACTTTCAGTCCAAACAGCACAATTTCAGGTATGGAGCCCTCAGGGCTCTGTCAGGGCTTTCTTCTCTCTTCTGCCTTCCGTTCCCTTCCCCCCTGCCCTTTTCCCTTCCCTCTCCCTTCCTTCACTCTTCCCCAAAACACACTTTCCAGGACACAAAACACAATGGATACAAGTGTTTCTATTTTATTTTATTTTTTTTTATTTGTATTTTTATTTTATTTTATTTTTTGAAGTTACTTCATTTTATGTTATTTCATGTTCTGTTATTTCATGGCATTTCCGTTTCTCACTCTGTTTCAGAGCCAATGCTCACAATCCTTAACGCAAGCCCACGTGTAGCCAGGAGCAGGCTGCTGCGTTCTTCACTTTAGCTTGAACAAACAGCCCTTACAGGCTGGCAAAGGCAAGTCCCAGAGCTGCAGAGAGCAGCAGCAGGAATAGAGGCCAAGCTTTCCCTGGTTCCTGAAGAGGGAGAACCTTGAGAATGAGGCGCGGGACTGACCACGCACAAAAGAAGAGGTATGTGGTACTGTGGGATCTTTTCCAAAGCATCATGTGTAGCGATGACAAGCAGGTGTTTTGCCTTCCACAGCTTGTTTTGCTGCTGTGCTTCTTGGGCAGGGATGCACGAGAAGCGCTCTGGTCCCGGCCAGGCGCTGGTGTTGCCCGCAGGGAGAGGTGCCGAGTGGCAGCTGCGGATGTTGCTTCCTGTTCCTGACAGGACACCAGTGGCTGTTCCAAAGCACTGGGTCCCCATGCAACATCTCTGCATCCTGTTCCCTACATCTGCCTTCTTTGTCTGTAACTTGTTTGGGTTTTGCCTGTTTCTTTCTACCTTGTTTGGTTTTTTGTTTTTGTTGTTGGTGCTGTTTTGTTGTTGTATCTATTGTTGTTGTTATTCTGGTTTTGCTGGGGTTTTTTGAGTTTGTTTCATTTGGTTGGTTTAGGTCAGTTTATATTTGTTGGTTTTGGTAGGCTTTTTGAGACTGGTTGTTCGAAGTTGGTTGTTTGACACTGTATTACGTTGTTGGTAGGTTGTGTGTTTGTAGGTCACTGAAGGCTGGTTGGTTTAGGTTAAGGCTTGTTAAGTTTGGTTTAGGTTGGTGGTCTTAGATTACTTGTTTCAGGTTTGATGGTTTAGCTTGGTTTTGGTCGGTTCGTTTAGGTGGGTTGATTCAGGTTGTTTAATGTGATTTTGTAATGGCTGATCCATGTTGTTTAGCTGAGGAGGTGTATTTTTCTTGGTTTTGCTGGGTTCTTTGGTTGGTGCTGTTTTCTGATGATTCTTTAGCACTGGTTGTGTGAGTTTGGTTTAGGTTTCTGGTTTTGGTAGCTTGGTTCAGTTTGTTGCAGTCGTTTGAGGTTGGTTTGAGGCAGGTTCTTTGAGGGTGGTTGTGAGAGGCTGGTTGTTGAAGGCTGGTGGGTTTAGGTAGTTTGATGTAGGTGATTTTTGGTTGAAGCTGTTTTCCATTGGTTGGTTTAGGTGGGGTATGTGAAGTTGTTTTTGGTGGAGGTTGTGTTCAGTAGTTTGTTTGAGCTTGGTGTAGGTGGTTTGTTTGAGGTTGTTTAGATGATTTGAGGTTGGGTGGTTTAGGTGGGTTCTTTGAGGTTGGTTTGATTTTTTTCGTTTTTTTCAGTAGGCGGTTCAGGTAGGTTGGTGGATGTCTGTGTTGTTAGGTAGGTTGTTCTAGGTAGCTGAGGAGGTTTATTTTTCTTGGTTTTGCTGGGTTCTTCGGTTGGTGCTGTTTTCTGAGGATTCTTTAGCACTGGCTGTGTGAGTTTGGTTTAGGTTTCTGGTTTTAGTAGCTCGGTTCAGTTTGTTGCGGTCGTTTGAGGTTGGTTTGAGGCAGGTTCTTTGAGGGTGGTTGTGAGAGGCTGGTTGTTGAAGGCTGGTGGGTTCAGGTTGCTTGATGTAGGTGATTTTTGTTGAAGTTGTCTTCCGTCGGTTCTTTTAGGTGGCGTATCTGAAGCTGTTTTTGTTGAGGCTGTTTTCAGGAGTTTGGTTGAGGTTTGTTTAGATGATTTCAAGTTGGGGGTGGGTTGGTTGGTTGGTTGGTTATTTGAGGTTGTTTCTTTTCAGTAAGCAGCTTAGGTGGGTTGGTGGGTGTCTGTGTTTTTAGGTAGGTTGGTTTAGGCAGGATTGGTTTACATTGTTTAGGTCGCTTGAAGGGTTTCTGTTAAGGTTGGTTCAGGTTGTTTGGTTTAGGTTGGTTTAGTTATTTCCTGGTAGGTTGTTTAGGGCAGTGTTATGCACGGTGCATGTTTTGAAGATGGGTTCCTTCAGGCTGGGGTGGCTTAGATTGGTTGTTGAGGGTGCTTTAGGTGGTTTGGTTAGATGTACATTGTGTTTAGTTGGTTTTCGGTTGTGTCTGGATGCTTTGGATGTGACTGCAATCTCGCTGGGACACGTGTCCCCCCACTAATCACCAGGCTCGATTGGGCTCTTTCTGCTGTCTCGGCAGACGTCCCCTTCCTCCTTCCCTGCTCCACGTGTTTCCCTGTCTTGCTCAAAGAGGACGACGCTCCCGGCTAGAGGCGAACCATAGCTAGGTCAAGGGTATATGGAAGCTGCGCTGTGCTTGAGAACCTTCAAACAAGCTCAGGGTCCATTAGGAAGAGAACCTGGGGTAGTCAGGCTTCCAAGACTGCAGGCACATCCAAGTGAGACACTGCCTGGGGTAGGGTGGCTGGTGGTTGGGTTTTTGTTGTTGAGGTTTTTTAGGGTGTTTTAGCTTCGTTGTTGAAGTTTAGTTGATTTAGATTGGTTTCTAGCTTGGTCATTGGAGGCTGGTTTCAGTGGTTCTATTTAGCTTTGGGTTGTTTGCTTTAGGTCATTTTGGTCAGGTTATGTCATTTGGTTTCATATTTTTGAGGTTGGTTTAGATTAGTTGTTTTAGGTAGTTTTATCCTTTATTAGATTGTTTTTAAGTTCTTTGAGATTGTTTAATGGTTATTTTAGGTTAAGATTGGTTGGTTTTGATTTGTTTAGCTTGTTTGGTTTCAGGTTGCTTAAGGTTGGCTGAAAAATGCCGGTTTATGTAGTTTTAGATTGTTTTGGGTAGGATTTTTTAGATCATTTGGTTTAGGTAGGTTTGTTTAAGGGTGTTTAGGTTGGTTTGTTTTGTTTGGTTTAGGTAGTTTTAGGTAATTTGTTGTAGATTGTTTAAGGTTCTGTTTAGGTTGTTGGTGGCTGATTGAAGTTTTTTAAGGCAGATTGGTTTAGCTTCTTTAAGGTTGGTTTAGGTGAGCTGTTCTATGCTGGTTTGGGTGTGCTGTTCTAGCTAAGTTTAGGGCCAGCTCGTGGAGCAGCAGGCACCCAGCCCAAATGGCCCAAAGAAGCCGTGGCAAGGGGCCGTGCTCAGCACTGCAGAGGAAGGCAAAAAACCCCCAGAGACGCTTGCTGTCCCACCTGGGGGAAAAAAAAGCCTTCCTCCCCCCAGCTGCAGGGCACGAGAGGCCATCTTCCTGGTGCTTGAGCAGCAGGCAGGATCCGAGCCAAAAGGGCCCAGAGGAGCTCTGCAAAGTGGTCATGCTCAATGCTGCAGAGGAAGGCAAAAAACCCCCGGGGACCAGTGCCAATCTGCCCCGGGGGAAAAAATTCCTTCCTGACCCCAGTGCTGGCGATCGGCTGTTCCCTGAGCATGTGAGCCAGACCTGGCTCCTTGTCCCACAGGCTGCTCACGCCTCCCAGGACCTGCCCAAGCCCTGTCCTATCCTATCCTATCCTATCCTATCCTATCCTATCCTATCCTATCCTATCCTATCCTATCCTATCCTATCCTACCTTGAGCTGGAGCCATCTCCCGCATTTGTGAGAGTGCCCTAGTGCCTCTGACCTGATGGACCTTGAGGGCAAGAATCCTTCCTGTGCCTGGTGGGACACCAGTGGGTGTTTCAAGCACAGAAGAAATTCCCTTGGTCTCTCCACTGCTGTCCAGCTGTAAAGGATTTCCATCCGTGAGCTGAGTTTGGAAGGTGGCCCTGCCAGCAGATCACCTTGCAGTGGAGAACCTCCAGCAGCCTCATGCAAGGTCTTCCTCCCTCAGCCCCTGCCCTGTGATTCTACCAGCTCCTCAAGTGCTTCCTCTGGGATGTGTTGAGGCTGCCCCTGCGCCAGCTCTGGCAGTGGATACAGGACCCGGCTGCTCCTTTTGATCCTGCTCGGGGCATTGTGAGCGCTGCATTTCCGAGTGCTGGCATTGTGACATGGGGGTGACAGAGTCACACATGTGCGTCCCCACCCACCCCCCCTCTGCCCAGCTGCCTATGGAGGAAGCCTTTGGGGTGCTGGCCCCAAATCAGTCCCTGTCATCTCCAAGACAGGGGAGTAATCAACCTAACCATGTCCCTTTTTTGCCAAAATACAGTGTGGATTTGTTGCCAGTCCAGCCTTACTTCCAGTACTTGTTCCAATAGCCCTGTTTACGAATTCATGACCTAACCTGGGAAGAAAAAACAAAATGCCAGAGATGAGAATTACTGAAGTCAACAGGAAGACACAACACAGATGATGGAGGAAAACAGCAAGAGGAGAAGGAGAGGAGGAGCAGAGGACATCTAAGCAAATGAGACCCTTCAATCTCATCCAGTCAGAGGAGTGATAGAAGGGTTTCCAAAGACCAGGCTCTGAATAAAAAGCATACCTCGTAAGGTTTTGTCTCCTCAGCCTCAGTCTGTTCTGACAGTAGGCCACGTTTCTTTGCATCATTTCAGTATCTGGATGCTTCGAAAGAAATGTGTGAGCTGCTGCAATAGCCTTTGGAAGGTTATGAGCCTAAACAGGGATGGCAAAAAGAGGAAGAGGGGGAAATGGTTTAATTGGGGAAAAAAAAATAAAAGTTTACCAGTTTTTGTCAACAAATTTTCCTGCAGCTTCTAGATTCCCAGCTTACTTCTACTGAAGCCACAGTATCTATTATTGCTGCAGATAGCATAGATAATGACTTTAAGGTAAAAGAAGAGCATTTTTCCCCTCCACCTGCCCTGTTAATAAAAATAAGTGTTTCCACCTACCTGTAGTGATACAGAAGCTACGGAAGAGGAAAAAAAAGACAGTAAAGGCATAGCTCCTTCCTCAATGTATTAAAAACTCCTTTCAGATTTTCTGAAACTAAAAGTGAAATCTAGCAGGTTTTTTAAATTTTTCCTTTTCTGGAGCATAATATTTTGTTTTTCTAATTTTTTAAAATATAATTTAAATTCTCTTTAGTGCCATGGAGTACTAAATCAGAAAATCCCTCAAATCATCTCTAAAGAAATAGCAGTGTTGGATGATTCATAAAACAACCATTGGTGCAATTTGTTATCATATACCTAACTTAAAGACGGCTCCATGAAAGGACAAGTGAAGTAGTTTATATTTTCCACAAGTTACAAGGTTATATACAGACCATTACTGCAGAGCAACTGTTTATAGTTAGGTTTTTTAAGAGTAGTTTGGTTATGTACTATACTCTTACATCAGCCTCAGTAAATATCCCCTAATTGGCTTAGCAGCTCGTGTTTCAATCTTTTATGATGTGATAATTCTATTAGCTATCCATCCTAGCATTATTTCCTGTGTTCCTTTCACTATTGACATATTTGGTTTCTCTAGCCATTCAATCCCATTTTCTGCAGCCATCCTTTTGTATGGCTGAGCTCTTGAAGTTTCCAAATGTCAGTGTGAGTTCCTAGGAAGACACGGTCACCTAAAAAATCTCACCTTCATCCTAACAATAATTAAACTGTTACTTGTCTTCTGTGTTAGACCAACTAACCATATTTCTCTCTTCTCTTTCACTTTTCACACATTTCTTTCAACTTGGTAGTGACCTTCACTGCTGCTTTCTGGAATGTCTCCTATTTCATTAAACCTCTTTTTTTAGCAGTTCATTTGACTATAGATATGTCAGTATCTGACTTCTTGTTGTACAAGTCCCTGTCTGTAATTACATTTCTATTCTTTTACTTAAAGTAGCTTTGTCTGTACCCTAAATCAGTGCTGGTGACCTTTCCTGCAATAAGCTTGATGACATCATGTATAATTGTCACTTATTCCACCATCTTCTCCTTTCCTTGCAATTACTTTCCAGAGTTCTCTCAGTGGAGAATTTCTCCTCTTTCTCAAAGGCTGCTGTGCTGTTCCTAGATAAAAGTATCCTGTAAAAACTAAGTTAAATGTCTCTTTTAACAGGACTTCACTGACCTGCTTCCCAATAGCAGTTCCCCGAGTACAGCTGAAGCCAGTTGCAGTTCCCTGTTGCAACTGCAGAGAGCAGTGGAGACCAGACGGATCAGAGGATTTCCAGATTTTTTTTCTTTCAAATTGTCTTCCCCCATTTCTCAGGAAAAAAGTCTTGATCTGAGCATCTTACTCAAAACAGCAGCTGATACCATTTTTCATTATGAAAGTACTCTACATGATTTGCCTACTCTTATTCCTTCAGAAACTTGTTTCTTGAGTGACATGGGAGAATAAATAGCTCATTTCAAGGCCGGATCAGAATTCAGTAATTCCGTGAATGACATCCAAAACAGATACTGACTGAACAATATCCTCACAGTGCAAGGATATTTTATTCCTTCAGAGGTATATTCCTGTGGAACACCTGCTACGGTATTTGCATGATGCTAACCTACGTGGGGAGAGGCAGGAATGTACAATGATTTGGTGCAGCAAACTGGCAATATAAGCTATTGTGCAGGAATGCACAAATGCTTGGACGTTAGTGGATACACAGAACTCAGTCACTTGATTCAAGTGTGATCAGAAAGAAAAGGGCTACAAAAAAAGAGACACCTCATTTTTCTTTATCATATGTTTTGTATGTAGCTTTCTGCTTCATGTTTTATAAAGATGAGACATAACTCATTCCAAATGATTAATTTCAAGCTAGTGTCTCCAGGTATTAAATAGCAAATATTTCCTCTGTCATGTAGGAAGGTTAGATTATGCAATTACCCACAAACACTGTTTTAGTCTCTATGGTTACTCAGGTGATTCTGGCATTTTTCTTCCACACCATTGGTTGCCAAGGATACAAGTTGTTATAAAATACAGCAGCTACAAGCCAAGATATAGTCCTCCTGCATGCAGCAGTTATGTATAATAAATCTTACTTGAAGCAGCATTTGAATCCTGAAGGCGTTCTCTCTGGAGTTCCTGGAGTTAACCAAGCTAATAAGTTTGTTATTAAAGGAGACGATGCTCACCAAAGCTATCAAAGATAAAACGCATATGGCATAACTGCATTGCCAGAAATAAAGCACTTGAGTGCCTTCTGGCAAGGACTAAAATATGCTGATCCTAACTATATTATTCTCAAATAGAATTCCAATCCAGACCAACAGAAATTGAATCAGAGCAGAATGCTTTCTACATTTAACGACAATATTACCTTACCAAGAGGGATATTGTCCTGCACTGTAAAATAACTACTTGTAAAAAAAGAATCACAAATATTTGCTCATGTCTGCTGCACTATGTAAACTGGCAAAAAGAGACAAAACTGCCTATAAATGCAAAAAGCGATAGAACAGGAAGCGCACTCAGCTACGTTTACATTTTTCTGCTCATAAAATTGCAAAGACAACTTCATGCGGATTTTCATATGTCTGAGTTATCTGAACTGCAGGGAGATTACAGAGGTGAAACAACTGAACTGTATTCAGAAACTAAGCCCTTAATGATCTACATCACACTGCATGTTAAAAATAAATGCTCTTTGAAATCTTGCAGTTCATATATATTATAAAATAACCCCCTGTATTTTCATTAGAATACGGTTATCTAACATCTAAGTTTTTCAGTTCTTTCAAATTTAAGAAGTAAAAAAATACATATGCTTTTCTAGACCTGTGACCCCAGATAAACAACCAACTTGCTGAAAATGAATCACTTCTTATTGTGTAAAAACTCAAAAATTGCTACAGGGTGCAATACATCATCCTAGTAGTTATATTTACCCTTATAAAGACAAAGTGAAATAAAATTTGAAAAAACCTTCTGCATATTGTTGCTGTCTGAAATGACAGAACACATATTTCAGCCATCATGTGACTCTGAATTAAAAAATACTTTTTATCCCATGGAAGTTTTCTTTTTTTACAGATGTTGATTTTCTGCTTTAAGTTCTAGAAATCCTGAGTATCAAGTATCTAAATTGAAATATTGGATTGCTTTTGCTGTGTCTTGTGATTTTTTGGAACTGTTCTTGTCAATGAACATCTCCATTTCCTTTTATAGGATGGTGTATTTAAATCCAATCACACAGACTTTTTTTTTATCCATACTGAATTTTATTTGCAATTTAGTCATATTATTAAAAAAATATTATTGACAGTAACTTTTTAAATGCACGAGTTGCAGGCAAGAATTAGAAAAAATTTAAAAAAAAAAAAAAAACAAACCAGAAATGGCTTCCATTTCTGAAACACACACTATTCTTCTAAGTTGAGTAAAGTTAATGGACAGTCTGACTATCTGCTTAGAAACATTAGAATAATTTCCAGAGACCCCGAGTTTGCCTTTGAAAATATTATATTGCAATTTTAAATGGTTGATCATTCTTATACTAAGACATCACAGAATCTGTGAGAGGAGTCTGATAAGTTGCAGAACGGGAAAGGTTGTTTGAGTTTTTAAAATACAATCAGGTATTTCTTTTTCTTCTGTCAAATTGCCTATTTTCTTTTTTCTTTTTTTTTTTAAACCATATTTTACTGACTTACCTCAAAGTTTGCATCTTCAGTTTGCTAGCTGATAAAGAATGCTAGTAGTAAGCTGATTAAACAACTCCATGAAGAGATTTGCACATTTATAATCATCATACCTAATTTAGGACCAAATTCAATTCCGTTAACTGTAGTTGGGCAATGACTTCTTAAGCTACCAGTGTTATAAACCTGAGGCATTAAAATTACATTTGGAATTCATTAGGAGGTTGCAAGCTTCATGTGAAGCCACCCTGAACTAAGCAGAAAACATTGTAATAGCTGTCAAAAGTGTTGATATAAAGTATACAGCTAAATCTTTGCTATCTTCAGGCTTGTCCTGAACGTAGAAATAAAACCTGAATGTTTAGCTTTAGAGTCCAGGATTTTGACTTGATCCATTATTTGAGAGCTGGCTGAAATCACCTTTCTAGAAGAGTCATAATCTCATCCATGAAACATGCTTCTGCGCATCAGAAAATAACTGTTATAGACAATACTGTAGATCTAGTAACAGAGAACATACACTGCAGAACTTCAGCAACACTGAAGAAAATGGTATAAAAGCAAGAATATGTTGCGCAGTGCATGGTGTGGGTGTTCAGGAAATCAGACTTTTCTGAACCACTTTGAAAATTCAACCTCCCTATGCTTTCTATCAGCTACTGAGTTGTGGGAGCTTGAAGCTTTAAAGCTTTGTATGTTCTTGCCAACAGATGGTATGGAAAATAAGAGCTAATACAGTTTCAAAAAGAACTTGGGTATTCATGGACTAGAAATACACAGACACAGAAATACCACAATCAGCTCACAAACACGGAGCCAAATACAGCTACATGCTCAGAAGTTATTAAAGCTATCATGTGTATTTTTCCATTGCCATCTGCTTTTGGTAACAACATGGGACAGGGTACTGCACTAGATGAACCTTTGGCTTGACTGCACCTCTCTAAGAAATGTTTGACATGCAATTTTAGAAAGAGAGTAAGAATAAGTGTTACATGAAATATTCTGCTCAAGATAAAATTACACTGTGAGATACAAAACCACTTAAAACTCATCTTGGCTTATTGCAAACAGCTTGGATTTTCTTTCCCAGGCCCACCATCACTCCCTATAGCTATAAACAGTACAGTGATATAGTTATAAAAATGGACCATGATGACACCATTTCTTTTTTCAAAAATCTGTCTGCTTTAATATCCTTGTTCTAGTCAGCTATTCCTTTCTGGAAGGGTAGCCTTGCAGGGCCATTTCTGGTTGAGCACCTTTGCCAGCATGGACAGAAGGTCACAGAGCCAGTTGAGAAACCAGAAAGGCAGCCAGGCCAGTCATTTTACTCTAATTAAATGTGTGTGAACTATATCAATGTGTTTATATTCCTCTGTTTCCACAGCTGACTTGTTTTTACAGTCTGATTAATACTATTGGAATCAACTATTGCAGGCAAGAGTGACAAACTTTCTAAGCATGAGGGAAAGACCCGCTGCAGGGATCAGAAGGGTAAAAGCTTCTTGAAGGGCAACCATGATGTGACAATTGCAATAATATTGCCATAATATTTTAAAGGAGCTATTCTCAACATGCCCCAAAAGCTTTTCACCAGTAACACTTCATTTAGGAACACCAGTGTGAAGTCTCGTGAAACCTAAGCCAGAAAACTCAGAACTTGATTTATTCAGTTATGTTCCGAAATAATTAAAAGCTCGTAAAATCCTAAGATAAGTATTGCTTTTTAGAGAACAGTGCTCAAACATAATAGCAGGAGAAAGAGTGCTTGGGGTGGGCTTTTTCTTTTCATTTTGAAAAGGATTTTTGTTTGCTTAGACTCTCAAGGAAACGATGATAGAGAAAAACAGGGTTTAACATGGTTTCTCATGTTACCATACTATGTGTTTTATACTCCTTTGGTTTATTTGTGGTTTTACAAGGAATGAATCTGATGTTATATTAAACTACTACTCCCAGTTTCAGTGACTGAAGACATTTCAGTGCAAAGCGAATTGGACTGAACCTAGTGAAAAGAACAATATTGTATGAATATTCTAGCCTAATCCTAACGGTTGCATAGACATGAGAACTGGGACTGTGATTTAAATGACACCAGTACTATGAAATTTAGGAGTCCAACATCATAGTTTTATATGATGCAAAAAAAAGGACAGTGTTGTTGAGACTCACAATGTCATTTCACATTTAGTGGCATTCTTAAGGAGTTATAATACTTGTGCACCAGTTGACTTCAAACCTCAAGAGAGGTTCTCTCTCTGTATCAGTAGCTTTGCCAGAGCAACTCTTCCTGCAGCTGGTGGGGAGTGACAACACCGACAGAAGGCACCAAGGCCAGCACGAGCAAATAGTTCTCACACCTTCTGATTTGCTACATGCTCTCTTCTTCCTCACTAAGAGGGAATAAATGATTTAAGGTTTGTTGCTGTCACCACTTGCATCTCCTTCCCTTCTCTGGTAGCTGCAGCCAAAGGATTCACAGGGAAGGTGAAGACAGGGGATGGCGATTTAACATTCTCAAGGATCCTGAAGAAAGGGAAAGCACAATAAATTCATGGTTTGGCAAAGAAACACCAGTTTACACGGCATCCTGCATTATGGTTATTTTTGTTGTTGTAGGCACCTTCTGGACTATTTTGAAAAATATGAAAAAGGTTGATGGCTGATGTTGTAGGATAGGTTTTTAATTTGGGGAAGAAGGAAATGAAAAAAAGAGGGTTCAGACCTGTCTGGTTGGTGTACAAAGTTAAAGTCCTTGATACCTTAACTGAGATGTTAAAAGAACAGGGAGTGGAAATAGTCAACGACAGAATAAAGATGGGAATAATTACACAGAAGCAGACGAGTGTGTTTTGATGAGCAACTGGCATGACTTTCAGCTGTATCAGCCCAATGTGATTTGAAAATCTCTGCAAAGGTCACATTACCACTTCCTTGTATTTTGATGTGTTTTTACCCAGCAGCAGGGGTTACAGAGTGACTTCACTTAACTTCATTAAGGTAAGATTTCCAGGCTTTTTGTTCACTAAGAGTACAAAAAAGACTAATAAAGATACATAAATAGCATCTTTCTATTCCTTAGAGATGAGGCATGTTGTGGAACATCAGCTCAGAGAAAACAGACCCCCAAGCAACTGAGATGGAACCCCAGATGCCACAGCAGTAACAACTGAGAAAACAGGAGGCTTAAATAGGAGATGCAGTAAGCAGGAATGTTGCTAAATTACAGTTGAAATGAAAGTAATACTGTATCTGCAACAACCCACAGTAAAATCACTAATATATAATTATTTATGGATTCATGGAATGGATCTATTAACATAAAGAAAAGTTGTAAAACTACAGTTTTTATTAAGGAAGAGGGTAAAAATATACACTTGCCCTGAAGAAAACATATTTCAACAAAACAAAGAAGGAAAGGATTACACCATGTCACTCTAACCTTTTGCACTCTTACTAGATTTCCTGATACCGTCACTAGTGGAACAGAGAAGCTATGGATGATAAAAACCTACTCAGACATCATTTGTCGAGGCAGAAGCTTTACTTGGACTGGCAGTAGAAATAATGTGTGAGTACAACTGATAGTGCTGGACAAATGGCCAAGAACAGGAACTCTCCTCATTGCAGCTTTCAAAAAATCTCATAATTATTGAGGAATCAGGAAAAAAACCTGTCTCAGATGCCTTGAAGGTGAATTTTTTCAGTATTGGCAGATGGTTCCTCAACCTGAAACAGATTGAGGTTTTCTTGTACCTGTTTAAGATGGAAGGTGGGGAAGGGGTATTTTCAGAAAAGCACAGTACACTCTAACAAAGGTTGAGTATTGGTAACCAAATTAGCTTATCTCTCAAACTCCTTCTTCTGAATATATGTCACAGGGAAAACTCCAAAGCAACTGGTTTAGCAGAGCGGGTTAGTGGGGGAAGGAGGGCAGGGTGCAGGGTGACTGGCAAAGCTGGGACAGAGGAACCTTCCCGCACACCACAGTAATGTTATGTCTCAGGCCAGGGCTTCCCTGTCTCAGCACCAAGATGCTCAGAAGGGCCATTTGGCAGTGATGGGGGGTGTGTGTCAGAGACGGACTCCAAAATGCCCCTGGATGTCCGGCAGTGAGTTATTTGTCCTGGGTGATGACAGCTTCACAAGGCTTTTGTCCGATCAAGTGAATGCACTTACTGTGGGAAGGCAGCTGGAGGTAACCAGATCAACATTTACCTAGAAGTCTATATTTTGAAGTTTCAATGATTTTTCAGATAACATTACAGCACACTTGCTGAGATTACTATTTCATGAGGGTTAAGCCTATTAGTTCATCAATGATATGAAAGGCAAGAATTGGCTCACCAAGAAAATATCATCTTAGCCTCAGGCATCTGCAGAGATACTGCTTTCTCAGTGTGTTCCACCATTTCATGGTGTTCCTGGAGTTTGCAGATTGCGAACAGGCACCAGGTGCTGCTGCTGGGTTTCTCGAATGGGACCTGTTTGCTCTGATGCCTTTCTATTTGCACAGGACTCGCTGTGTCTTGTTCATTCAACAGAGAAGGCAATCTGAGTGAAAGAAAAGTCAAGGGCACTGGATCGGCTACTCCTGTGCAGAGAAAGCAAACGGGGACAGTTACTCCTCTCATCCTTTCCCCTGGCTTTCACCAAGATGGTGGGAGGCACCTCCTGACAGGACATGCAGAGGACTTGTCTCCCTAAGCCTGTGCTGCGCTAAGGAGCCTTTTGCATACTTTTGACACTCCATCTGGTGCTTTTACACAACCCCGTGAAGGACTGGAGGAAAACCCTCTTCCCCCCGTGGGTCAGTAAATCAAGCCCCAGGGCTCGCAGGAAGGCTGCAAGGCGTGAGAAACGGGGCTGCCTCACAAGGGAAAGACAGCCAGGCTTCCTCTCTCCGCACACGCTTCAAGTCAAGTAGCTTTGGTCAACATCAGAGAAAGTACAGCAGTCTTCTCATCGATCCTTTTGTGTTGCTGTTAGAATAATTATTAGGAATTTGCACAATCCTTTTTCCTTCATACAAGCAGATTTCAGTCTCCATATGCTGGCCAAAACAGCCAACGTGCAGAAATCACAGAAACTGAGGAATGAAAATTGGCAGAGCAGAAAAATATATTTAAAATATATTTTTATATATATGTATATATTTATATTTATAAAATATATTTTTTAAAGTGTCAACAGACAATTCCTCTAGGCTCCTTCCTATATAATCACAAGCAATCCACTATTACAGTTCAGAGATTTAATTCCTCGCTTTACAGAGCAAGCACATGAGTTGTGGGCTCCCTGTAAAAAGGAAGATTTAAGTAGGTTCAGGAAATGTCATATACACTATTGTTGAAAAAAGCTGGTAAGGAGGGAATCAGAAGAAGAGGTGAAAAGAAGAGGTAAAAGCATTTGTATGCTTAAGAGATGACATTTTTATGTCTTTAGAGCACTGTTTTTTTCATCCTGTAGCACCTGCAAAATACCATTTCCCTGAAGTCAAGGACTTACAATTCATTGGAGTCTAAGAACTTGACAATACACTAGCATCACTAGCAGGTGGAACAGAGAATTTGGGACCTTAGGCTGGTGCAAATCAACATGAAACCTTTGCAATGGAAGTTTGAAATTCACAGCTCTTTGCATTTTATTTCACTTGAAATAGCTTGTTTAAAATGTTGCTAAGATGGACAAACATAAAGTACTTTTCTATGGTACATGAACTTTGGTGCTGAGTAGTAAAATGCCTCTTTCCAAATGGAAATGCGTTATTTTGGAGTCCAACTGTAAAAAACCAAAGAAACAAACCATTTCTGCATGTTCTTGACTACAAACGTACCAGAGTCACTCGGCAGAAAATGTGAATGAGGCAAGAATCAGGATAGAGCAAATTCAAAGAAACAGAAATGTGGAATACTTTATTGGAAAGCTATGCTGAATAAGCCATGGGTCCTCTTACAGAGGTTTCAGAGATACTTGCTGTTGGTACATGGGGCTTTGTCAGCTGAGCAGTGTCAGGTCCCTGGCACAAAGTTTTTCAGAAAATCAGACAGGTAATAATCAGGAGGAAGGTAGAACTGTAAGTAGAGCGTAGACTGGGGGCAGCGCAGCTCATGCCAGATGAGTGCCAGACTCCTGCTGGGGAAAATCCCTACCAGGAGTGACAGTGTCCCCAAAACACACATGTGGACACAGAACAGTGAAAAGACATGCAGGGGACAAGGGTCTGAAGCCTTCCATGCAACACGACCATACAAAAGTGGTGGGATCCCACCTTCCAAGCTCCTCGGCAGACGACATGGACACTGCGGTCGCCTTACGAGCGCCGTACACAAAGTCAGGCAGCACAGAGGTCTCAGCTACCTTCTCACGACAGATCGTTGGTTCAACATCTTAAGACCTTTGCTTAAGGTCTTAAGACCTGGGAGCCTCTTGCTGCTTCATATCCCGCAGCAGCACCGAGGTCAAGCCTCTGGAAAGGTAAACCCCCTCTCGGGGTAACCCTGCGGGAGGTAACACGGCTCTGCTGCACCGGGACCCCGCTGCGGGGGGGGCGGCATCAGAGCGGGACCGGCATCACCCGCCACGGCCGCAAAGGGTCTAACACCGGCCAGGTGCGCCGGAGGTGCCATTTGGAGCTCGCAGCCCGGCCGGGGGGCGGCGCCATTTGCTGCCCCCAGCGTCTCTCCCGCGCCCCCTCCTCAAGATGGAGGCGCGGCGCCTCTTCGTCTCGCTGCCGGCGGGAGGTCCCCGCGCTCCCGCTTGGGATGGAATCGGACCAACCTCGCGTCCCCCACGGCGATCGCTTCCCAAACCTTCTTCTCCCTTCCCAGCGTCGCTGCCGCTGGCCACAGGTGTGGCTCCCTCAGCTGCAGCCGGCTTGGCGGCCTACAGCGGGCGGTGCGTGTTGGGCGGGGGTCTCCGGGCGGCGATCCTGCGCGGAACGCGGCGGCCGCCCCCGGGAGGTGTGCGGAGGGACGGCGCCTGCTCCTGAGTCAGCAGCGGGAGGAGGCGGGAGGCACCTCGCCGCCCGGCCCGGCCCCGCCGAGCGCCCCCGGCCCCCAGCACCGCGCTGGTTCCCGGTACCCCGCGCTGAGTACCCGCGGAAGGAAGGAAAGGAGGAAGGGCGTCGCGGGGGCTCCGCCGGCCCCTGCCCTCCGCTGACGGCAGGTAGGCTCGCCCGCGGCCTGGGTGCGGCCGCAGGTGCCGGCGCGGGTGGGGAGGCGTGGAAAACCGAGTCGGCGCTGCCCAGCTCCCCGCTTGGGCTTCGGGTGACCGATCCCCGAGCTCAGCGCTGGGCGGCCGCTCCGGCTCCCCAGCGAGGGGCTGGAGTGGAAGGTGGGCGAAGGGCTCCGGGAGGAGATGTGAGCGCCGTGCTGGCGGGACAGCGGTGGCGGTGGTCCGGGCTGCGGGGAGTTCTCCCTCTCTCCTTCCCTCCCTCTTTCGTGTGTGTGTGACAAAATCCGTGTTGTGTGTGTGTGCAACCTGTTAGGCCGGGAGTGTGGGGAGAAACAACAGTAGGCTGTGTTGCGGGAATGTGTTTATGTTTGGGTGTTTAATTTGAAGATACATTTTAATATATGTATGTAAATAAATCTATCTTTTCATATATATATTTGCGTATGAAGGATCAAGCAGTTTTGATGGGATGTTTCCTAAGTGTGCCTGTGCATTTAGCTGTATCTAATCTGAACGCAGAAATCATAGCTTTTTATATTCTCCGTGTGTGCGTGCATATATATTTGGATATTTATATATCCAAAGAACGTAAGAATATTACTCTTGCCAAGTTGCTTTCCTGTCTTCTGCCAAAGTATGTGTTTGTTACAGCTTAAACCTGTGTTTATGTGTGAGCGTGGTACTAACATGTAATATGTGAAATGCTTTGTCAGATTGCTTTCTGAAAAGCAGAGCTTAAACAGAAGAAAATACTACATGTGATTTTTATATTGCTACAGTTTTTTTGTGCTATCTACATTACAATTGCCATACAAAAGCAAAAGACAGTTCCATCATTCTTCTGATCCCCTTCAAAACGTATCATAGATAACCTACGAATAGTCAGATAGTTGAGGAAGCAGCTTGAAGCACAAACTGGTCTGCCCTCTGTCTCTCCCTGTCTGTTTGTGCTGTAGGAGCACTCTCATGTCTGCATGATAAGATAATGGAGTTGATATAGGGTATACTGGCCTTTTAACTCTTTGGGGTTGATTGTGTATCTGCCTTTGCCTTTAGAATATCTTGTAGTAGGAGACTGATCCTCAGCCACATAAGTCTAATACACTTTTGTTTTGTTTGATTATCCTCTCTTTGTATTTGGGAAGGCTGACAGTTGCGGTCGATATTTCACAATTAGGCATTGTCTTGAGCCAAATCTGAATCATTAGAAAGCTGCTGTAATATAAAGGTAATGGGTGATACTGTCTCTGCTCACTTTGGTAGCTTGGATGATGTGGGTTGATGTGGGTCAGCATGGTACACATCAAATTGTATGTCTGAATGGTACAGGTGAGAATAGAGTGCATGTGTGCAGGCTTCACAGGCTGATGCTTTTCCTTTGAGCCCAATGCAACAGAAAATGCAGCTGGATTTTATATTATTGAAACTAATTGGAGTTATGATTGTGGTGTGTGGAGGAGGCTGTGCTCAGTAGATGCTTGTCCAGTTTAGTCTTTCCCCACCTTTTCCTTCAGGCAGTACTATGATGTAGGGCTGGAGGTGCACTTCTGTGACACTTCTGAAAGCTTCAGGTTCCACAGAAAATGCGTGCAAATACAAAGCTGTTACAAATCCACCAGTTGCTTGTCAGTGAGCTGCAATTCTGTCAGTTCTAATGAGCCGCATGGAGTGAAGGAGTTTTGGTGACCTGGAGCTGGTGTGGTTTAGTTCAGCTGTGCACACAGCTGACCTCTCACCGTGTTAGTTTTGGATGCTGAGCAAGCTGCTGATTTCAGTGGTGCGGAGATGGAATAGTTTCCATGGACAGGTTTCTGAACCTGCTAGTGAAATCTCCATCAACAGCGCTTTAGAAGAATTTGATCCCCTCTCCTCCCTATGTGTACAGATGTGGTACCTGTTTCAGATGAAGCCCTTCAGACCCTTTTCATCTGTACCTTCTGTGATGTTGAATAAAGTAGGCTTACTGTGGGCTTCTTTGCATATTGGTTGTCTGGACTTCACTTTTAGATCTTTCCTTTTAGAAAATGTGGTGATGTTTTATGTTTGCCAGTTTTGATAGTGATAGTAAATGTATATTCTTAGTAGGAAATTGGCGATTAACCAGGTGCTGTGTATCTAGCAGCCTCCAATTTCAGCACTGCAGGGATAGCACAGAACCCCTGTAATGGATATTGTACCCATGGGGAGAAATCGTTCCTACTGTCAGGCAGTTAGTTTTCAATTTCTGTCACAAAGTGTTTTTCTGTACAAATTTATAATCTAATTTAACTGCAGATATTGTTGCTTTTCCATTTAAGTACCTAATCTCATTCTGAATGGTGCCAGGGTATGACTGTGAAGTACTTTTCAGGATGATGTGACTTTGTGCTGAGCAGAGGCAATCAGTCAATCCAGTTGGAGGTAATACGAATGTGGTTTGCCTGATGCCAGTTTTCAGCTAGTTAACCTTGACAAAGAGGTGGTTTGGTGGCTGTTTCCTGTCCTGATGCTTTTTCCGTGTTAAATCTGTCATCTGTACAGTTTATTAACTCTTTTGCGTGTTATGAAGAGTTTCACTTGTTAAATATAGGTGGATTTTAAAGAAATAAAATGTGCTCAGTTATCTGAGGTAGGGCTCCAGAGGTTTGCATCTTAGGAGAGGGTATGTGCACGTGTGCTTTATCTGTTTATAACAAGCAAGTAGTATATATCCGTATATAACAGTATATATATCTGTTTATAACAAGTAGTTTTCTGAACAGCAGAGTTAATGAAAATTTCTGTGAATTTATCTCTTGTGGTCAAACAAAGATTTTTCCATTTTCTTTGCATATGCCTCTACATTTTTTCCAGGTAGTCTCCTCTTTCTACAGTTTGCACTGATGGTGCAACACATGGGCTACCATTTTCAATTATGCAAATTGGATGGGTGGGCATGTAGAAGTTCAAATTGCAGTTTTGCCTTCTCTGGCTTGGTATTTTTACAGAAGTGATAGGAACCTAATTACTTGCTGGTAATCTGTTCTCTGGTTGAAATCACTCAATGGCTTAAAGGGAACTGTAAGTAAATAAAGGGACCTATTTGCAAAGCAGTCAAGTAGACTTTTTCTCTGCAGGAGACCAGACCATAAAACTTGGCTTGATCATGTGAGTGAAAAGACTTCCCCCTTTCCCACCCCCCTTTCTTAGCCAAGAAAATTTACTAATTTCTCTGCTCTTACATCAACACACAAGGTTTCAAGTATAGAAGTGGATGTACAGCATCCAACTGCATTGAGAGTCTTTTCTTGAAGGTGATAAAATAGCAAGGTACAAATGGAGAGAGTATTTATGTATTTCACTTGCAAGATATTGTTTTTTTTTTTTTTCTGGCTATCTCCTGTTGTACCCACGCCACCTTATGCGAGCTTTTTCCCTGCAGTGCGTGTGGTTGTATTTCAGGCAGTGTCTGTGTGTTCAGCCCTCTAACATCAAAAATGGTCAGTTAGCTTGTTGACATTAGTGCTTACTTTGCTTGAGCCAATCTCTGCCAGTCAATCTGTGAACGGCCTTTGAAGGCTATCGTAAATTAGATGCACTTATGTAACTTCTAAGTCTGGTTTTATGACACCATGGTCATCTAATACAAAAATGTTACCCCAAATCCTAGCACATTTATTTGACTTCAAGTGTCAGACTGTTGTTTTTTCTATGATATGGTGTATTGTTGATTAATGAAGATAATATAAATCACCTGAAGGCCATAAAACAGAAAGTTTGCTTTTCATTTTAAGTGAAGTGGGTTCCAGAGAACTTTTGCAGTAAAACTTAAATTTTAATGTCATAGCTTTGGATTGTGTCCCTCCACAATGCTTGTATCATGGATATTATTACTGCTACAATGTTGAAGTAAAATCTAGTAGTTGATTTTATTGCAACAAGTCAAATTGCACTGGACAATAAATAATACAAAAGCTTTTGCTCCCCTTTATGTAGGTGGTATTGCTTTGGCTGAAGTTGTAAGCTTTCATTGTTTCAAGACAACCTCATGTTTTATGTGGCAGACAGCCTCTACATTTTGGAGATAGTGTCTGCAGTTTCCTTTGAATTGTGAACATCTCTGTGTTCAGCACTTCTGCAATCCATGTCCAGGGTTCCTATATGGTGTATTTACAGACTTGAGTCCTCTGGATCTGCAAATATTAGCTTTGATGCTTCAGTAGAGATCAAGTTACAAAAAGATTTGATTTTACTGTTTTTAAAGTATTAGATATTAAATAGTGGTATTAACCGTTGCAAGAGTTCAAGTATCAAAAATGAGATGTCCTAAATACTGACACTGACTTAAACATGTTCATGACTTTGTTCCATGAAATTTTTCTTTAAGAAAAAAAAAAAATCCAGTATTTAAAGTCTTGATGATCTGTGAAAGACTGTAAATCTTGTGGGTTCAAATTGTAGGACTTTCTCTGCAACAATGAGAGAGAGAATATTTTTTTTCTACCGAAGGTTGAGACTTCCAAGAATTACTATAGTTCAGGAAATAGCACTTAAGGAAAAAAATTAAAAATTCTAAGAACTGCAGCACAACAGTTATTTGAATCAATTAATAGAGTGCTTATAGTCTTAAATGGTGAAAAAAAAATCCTCTTAGTTTCAACCCAGTGTTATAGAAAAGCTATTTTTGTAGGTTTTTTGTAGTCATTTTTGACCTTGAACAAGTGCAAAATCAATAAATTATCATGTTCTCCGCACTCACGTGATCCAGTTTAAACTATCTATGTATCTTTCTTATAACTCTCCTTAAAATTTACTCAAGTTTCTCCAAAAGCATCAGCTCTCACTTACACATCGTACCTCTGCCACAGAAGGATGTCTCGGTGTCTAGTCACAGCCCGCTGTGCAGTCCGGCTCGCTGTATTTGTTGCTTTCTGTCATGATGACTCTTGAACTAGAAATGGATTGAGACCACACAACTTTGTCACACAGACCTTCATTCGGCCGGCGGACAGTAACAACTTTGAGCTTTGCGAGACTCGAAGAGATTCGTACCAAGTTTTTTGTGTATGTCTCCTTCTTCCAGGCAGTCTGAAATCTCTTTTTTTCCATCCAAAGCTTAAAACTGATCTTATGTTTCTTCTGTGATCTGTTTTCCTGTTGTAAAAGTAGTTAAATACTGGGAAAACAGAGAGATATTCTGAAATACCCTACATGAGAGGCTTATGACGGGTTAGATAAAATTGAGAGGACAATATCTTGCTTCTGGGCTGTGGAAGTGACAAGATACCATCTTATTGCTTCAAGCTCTCTCACTTTCCAGATCTCGCCTCATTTTCGCTGCAGAGTACATATTTTATGATAGCAGAGAGAATTGATAAGTGAGGCCATGTTCTTGTGAAAATGGAAGACATGTGGAAACCAGAGTATGATGGTTTAGAGGAACTGTCTTATATAGTTCACCTCCCTTCTGAGGGCAGATATTTCCATGTCCCTGGCCTGCCAGTGGTGAGTGCAGGGCTCTTGGATCTCTAATGATCTCAGTCTGCACTACTAACTCTTACTGAGGTTAGTTTTTGATTAGTGGGTGCCCCCTCTCTGCCGGTCTGGCTTACCTTGAGGCTATACAAATGTCTGTATTGCAAATTAAGCAGTAACAATGCTGAATTATTCTGACCTTTTTCCCCTTATGCCACAATATGATGTAAATCCCAACACTAATAATAGTGATTTAATTTCTCAGCAGAGCAGTTCCACCATTCATTGGTGTTTCTTGAGTATTTTTTTCTTCTCTGTAAATAATTCTTGACACCATATATGCCTACTAGGCATCTCACCTTTAGGATTTCCACTGTTGTTTGCTCTCTCCACAGCATTTATAATAAAGACTACTTAGATTTTGTAGGATGAAATTACAGGATGAACCACTGCTGTTTTGTTTTTGTTTGTCCAGTCGTGCCACTTAGCAGTTGACAGGGCTGTGGGTGTCAGTGGAAGACGTAGTCCATCCAGTATAACAGGGCAGGGTATTTTCAGCTATTCAGTTTGTTGTTTTGTCACCATTAACTTCTGTTTGTGCCCTGACCTTGACTGAGGAAATCTATTTAGAGTTGGGACATAATGCCAGTCCAATGTCAGCCTTCAACAAGACCTGTGGGAGCCCCTCTGAATAAAGTAGAGACACTAGCAATTATAGCTATACCCTGTAGCTACAATAGCTTACCATCAGTAGTCATTGTTTTGTTTTCAAGTATAGGTCCCTATTGTTATTATAGAAAATTGTGTAGGAGAGGAAGGTGACTTTGCACAGGTTGTAAACATTGATGACTCTCTGATATCTTCCACATCTGCTGAAGGGCTTGAAAATTATTCCCTTTATTTAGATGCCTAACCTCTGGCTGTATTGATGGTGTGTGTTCTAGTAAAGCCTTTGACACAGTTTCCCACAGCATTCTTCTGAAGAAGCTGGCAGCTCATGGCCTGGACAGCCATACTCTTCACTGGGTGAAAAACTGACTGGAAGACCAGGCCCAAACAGTTGTGGTGAATGGAGTCAAATCCAGTTGGTGGCTGGTCATGAATGGTGTTTCCCAGGGCTCAGTACTGGGGCCAGCTGTTTAATCTCTGTATCAGTGATCTGGATGAGGGGATTGAGTGCACCCTCACTAAGTTTGGAGATGACACCAGATTGGGTGGGAGTGTTGATCTGTTGGAGGATAGGAAGGCTCTACAGAGGGATCTGGAGCAGCTGGGTCATTGGGCTGAGCTTCAACAAGACCAAGGGCCAGGTCCTGCACTTGGATCACAACAACCCCAGGCAGTGCTACAGGCTCAGGGAAGAGTAGCTGGAAAGCTGCCTAGAGGAAAAGAATCTGGGGGTATTGATTGACAGCTGGCTGAACATGAGCCAATGCTGTGCCTACGTAGCCAAAAAGGCCAACAGCATCTGGTCTGGGCTTGTATCAGGAACAGTGTGGCCAGCAGGACTCGGGAAGTGATTGTGCCACTTTACTCAGCTCTGGTGAGGCAGCACCTGGAACCCTGTGTTCAGTTTTGGGCCCCTCACTACAAGAAAGACCTTGAGGTGCTTGAGCAAGTTCAGAGGAGGATAACGAAGCTGATGAGGAGTCTGGAGCACAAGTCTGATGAGGAGCAGCTGAGAGAACTGGAGCTGTTTAGCCTGGAGAAAAGGAGGCTGAGGGGAGACCTGATCACTGTCTATAACTACCTGAAAGGAGGTTGTAGCGTGGGGGCGTGTTGGTCTCTTCTCCCAAGCTGCAAGTGATAGAACAAGAGGAAACGGCCTCAATTTGCACCAGGGGAAGTTTAGATTGGATATTAGGAAAAATTTCTTTGCAGAATGGGTTATCAAGCATTGAACAGGCTGCCCAGGGAAATAATTGAGTCACCATCCCTGGAGGTGTTTGAAAGATGAGGTTCTTAGGGACATGGTTTAGAGGTGGACTTGGGAGTGTTTGGTTGTTGGACTTGATGGTCTTAAAGGTCTTTTCCAACCAAAATGATTCTATGATATAAGTTGGGGAATGACCTATTAGAGAGCAATGTAGGGGAAAGGGACCTGAGGGTCCTGGTGGACAGCAGGATGACCATGAACCAGCACTGTGCCCTTGTGACCAGGGAGGCCAATGGCATCCTGGGGTGTATTAGAAGGGGGGCGGTTAGTAGGTCCAGAGAGGTTCTCCTTCCACTCTACTCTGCTGTGGTAAGACCCCATCTGGAATATTGTGTCCAGTTCTGGGCCCCTCCGTTCAATAAGGACAGGGAACTGCTGGAGAGAGTCCAGCGCAGGGCAATGAAGATGATTAAGGGAGTGGAGCATCTCCCTTATGAGGAAAGGCTGAGGGAGCTGGGTCTCTTTAGTTTGGAGGAGACTGAGGGGTGACCTCATTAATATTTATAAATATGTAAAGGGTGAGTGTCATGAGGATGGAGCCAGGCTCTTCTCAGTGACAACCAATGGTAAGACAAGAGGTAATGGGTCCAGACTGGAACACGAGAGGTTCCACTTAAATATGAGAAGAAACTTCTCAGTGAGGGTAACAGAGCACTGGAACAGGCTGCCCAGGGGGGTTGTGATCTCCTACTCTGGAGACATTCAAGACCTGCCTGGACACCTTCCTGTGTAACCTCATCCAGGTGTTCCTGCTCTGGCAGAGGGATTGGACTAGATGATCTTTTGAGGTCCCTTCCAATCCCTAACATTCTGTGATTCTGTGTGTAAGAGGTGACAATGTAGTTCTGCTTCACTGCCCCCTTTCTCTAAGGGAGAAAATTGAGTTTGCGTTAAGGTCCAGATGAACCAAAATGCAGAGTGAGATTTTTGGGTGGAGGAGAGGGGGACAATTCAGGCAATTCCTTTTCCTTGGAGAGCTGTTGTATTTCGTGTGTTATCTGCCAAAAGATGTTGTGGTCCTGATCAGCAATTGCAAATGTTTAATAGACTGCGAAGTCAAAATGCTTGTATTGAGGAATCAGTTAGAACTCCCCCTTCTCTTGTTGGCTAGAGCACTGACAAAAGCTGCCCTCTGGAACAGAAAAATATGGCTTTCAGAGTAAGACAATATAGGTATAATACACACATATACATATATATTTATCATACCTGCATATACAGTTCTTAAGGCTGCCATTCCTCATGTAGCTAAGAGGGCCAGTTAGGCTTGAACTGCTGAAAGCCAAGAAATTCCACAGTCATTACCAGCAGTGGTGTCTGCTTGTATTCTCACAAGAATAAGAGGCTTTGTGATATCACTGAAGGACAGAGATTCAGCTAGAAAGCTAATCTTGTGGCTTTATTTTTAACTGCTGGAATCTCATGGCCGGCCATCTTAAATTTCGATGTCTCTTGTGTTTGTGTGATGAAACTTGCATGTGTGGGGAACAGTACAGTATCATGGGGAAGATAAGAGGAGCATTGCATGCACATACTGCAGTGGCGTTTACTGTCTTAACTGTTTAAGAAAGCATGAGGTGTCTGGTAGTTATGTTCTCATCTGTGGATCTGAAGCTGTGCACTGAATTGTGGTGACCCATGGATGCTGTGTCTGAGCTTGATCCTAATATCAGGAAATGCAAGCTAATTTTACAGTGAACACAAGCTCTTCTGTTATGTGGAAATTAAACATCAGTAGATGTGTAGCCACAAAGATACGCAGGAGGTCACAGTGCTGTTTTTGTGCATTCACTGTATCCTCATTTGGTGTGTCCTGTAAGGATACAATGAAAATTGTGCATTCAGTACAAAGTCTACCATTCTGTAGCTTTGGTAACTCATGCTTCCTTAATAAAAATAAATAAATAAATGCTGCCACTCCCCTTCCCCCCAGAAATGTTTGCTATAACTGCTTGGGTTTCTGAACTCAGGACAAGCAATGCTGCAAAAGTCTGGAACATTTGCATGGTCTCTCAGTGTTGTTCTTGGTATTGCTAGAAGTAATCATGTGGTCTCCTCAGTCAACTCTTCTGTAGGATATAGAAGCAGCGACTTGTTTCATTTTAATGGCAGTGAGATAGACCTTGCAGAGGAAAAAGACCCATAAAATAAACAAAAATATTTTTCTGTGATCTGATCAGTGTTAATTCTGACCATGTGATATTCTGATACCAAGCCTGATGCATTTTTCCTTGGGCTAAAGGACTGAAAGTCTCTCTTAGGCATCTAGTCCATTTGACTGCTCTGGGAATGAGGGAAGGTTACAGCAAATGCACAATATCTCAGAAACCCAGAGTTTTGGTAATAACTTTTTTTTTTTTTTTTTTTTTTTTTTTTTGTGGCTGACAGATTTCCATAGAAACAGGGAAAAGGCTGTGAGTGAAATTATGGTTTTACTGTAATAATAACTTCCTTACCACTCAGTCTGCTGAGGTATTTGGTGTATATGTGTTAACAAAGTGGAAATACTTATTAGGTTGACTGTCCTATCTATGTTCTTCTCATTCTCAAAAGCAGAAGAAACATTTAAAAAACTGTTGAAAGGTGAAATTTATGAAAAAAAATGCTCATCTGCCTCACTTGTTTGGTTTGAAAGTTGTGAAATAAAACACTAAATAAAAATAATCACCTTGAGTAATGCATTAGAATAAATCCGCAGATGATCAGCAGGTGCAGGTATGTGCTAGTGGGTTCAGCTCGAAAGGCTTAAGAAATCTTCTGTTTTCAGCTGGAGATCACTGTCTGCATATCTGAGTGCCAAGATGGATTCACCAAGGGAAGAATCATGCTTGACCAACCTCTTAGTCATTTCATTATAGGAGTCTGGCTTGGTAGATGAGTGGAGAACAGTGGATATTGCCTGATTTGACTTCATTAAGGCTTTTGACACTGTTTCCCTTAATATCCTTGTGGAGAAGCTGTTGAAGTACAGGCTGGATAAGCAGACAGTGAGGTGGACTGAAAACTGGCTGAATGAATGGCTGTGCCCAAAGTGTGATGGTCAGTGGCACAAAGTCTGACTGGAGGCCAGTACTAGAGGTGTACCCCAGGGGTCAGTCCTGGGTTCAGTCCTGTTTGACATCTTCATTAGTGATCTGGGCATTGGGGCAGAGTGTACCCTCAGCATGTTTGCTGACTACACCAAACTGGGAGGAGTGGCAGATATGCCAGAGAGTTGTGCTGCCATCCAGAGGGCCCTCAGGCTGTGACATGGGCTGACAAGACCTTCATGAAGTTCAGCAAGTGGAAGTGCCTGCCACAAGAGCTGACTTAACTCTGCATGGATTTTAGCATGGCCATACTGTACATTATTCCTTGGTTAGGGGTACCTGCTAGTTGCTGTTTAAAGCCAGAGCAAAACCAGGGTCTGGATAACTGCAGACAGAGCATTTCTAGGTTTTGAGGTACAGAAGCCCATGCCTGCAAATATTTCTGGGACATTTCTGCATCTCCAACAAATGAGATTTCCAGGTAGGTGATTTGTTCCATATCTTCAGCTTGCCTGATCTGTTGTCATCCATCAGGAAGTAATAATAAAGCCTGTATTTAACTTGTCTATTGGCTTTTACTGTGACATTCTAATTAACACTCACATTTGACCTATTTCTTCTTGTGCTGTCTGTTGCAGTGCTCATGGCCACAGCAGGGTACTAAATATTAGAGGAAACCGACATTAAGACCTACAATTTCCACGCAGCTGGTTGAAAAAGTACTTGTTGCTGCCTTCCTGGTGCAGCATGGCATTTGGACCTGGTGTTCTCTGCCTGCTACTGTGGGCAGTAACAGGTAGGAGTTTACTTCTTATGTGTCTGAGTCACACAGAACGAGTGAAGCAAATGCTCCTGGAGTGTGTACGCAGATGTGAATGAAATATGAGTAAGGCAAGAGCTGGGAAATCTTGTGACTCCTCAGTGCGAAAGGTTCTTATAAGATACAGCTTCATAACCAGCAGCTGCTTGCAATGGAGGAAGGTGGTTGTGAGTAGCTGTTTGCAGCCAATTTCAATAAGGCTGTTTCAGGGGAGATGCATGGGGCAAGAGGGGGTTGTGGGAGAGTTCAAAGAGTTTTGCTTCTCTTTCTCTTGCAGGACAGCAATTTAAGAATGATGTATTGATTTTGTTCTAAGCTATTTTTTTTTTTCTGAAGTATCATAAGATGGTTAAATTACAAGAAGCATGAATGCATTTATTTATGTCTCTCATCTCATTATCTGCTCTACAGCCATATGTTATCTTTGAAAGACCACAGGAAGGTCCTGTAAGAGATAGGTAAATTATTTCCATAATCAGACAGATGAAGAATTACGGTAATTCTTAATACTGTGTCTATGTCACAGGGAGGGTTAATGTGGTGCAGGCAGTTTTGACATGGCAACTACGGAACAATATATGCAAATGTGGGGTTAATTTCTTTAAAATACAGTGTTTTAATTATGTCTGTGGAGATACTGGCAGTATCTATATTAGCAGGAATTGAGAAACTAATAATCCTGTAGTATAAACAGGATTGGCTGTTTCATGAGGATGAGCCTTGCTGATATGCTGAAGCTTAAACTGACTACTGAGTTTAGAAATGTTGGATGAGGGGGGGATAGATATTAACTACAGCTGTGGCTCATAGGTGGTATGAATTAGTCCTCAAGATCACCCTGATGATCTCATAGTGCCAGGCTTTTTGAGGAGGAGATGGAGCTGGGGTTTTTGTTGCTATAGTGAACAATTATGCCATTTGTAAATAAATAAAATACAATACTTGCCTATGAGATATCAGGTACCTGCTGTGGAGTCCATACCAACATCTTTAGAGAAAAAAAAAAACAAACAGCAACTTCAAGAGAAGGCAATAATATGCAGTAAATGTTGAATTTTTGCAGTAGACAGTGTCACAGTTTTATGCTTTTGATAATGCTGTTGTTAGCAGGCTAGAGTATCCTCCATGTGTATATAGAAACTCTTGTTTTCATTCTTTAGTTGCAATTTTACTACACTCTCCTGATTTATCTGAGAACAAGGTCATTACACTCAGACTGCTGGCTGTATTCCAAGCCTCTGCCTGTATCTCGGGTACCAGCACACAGTGTTTAGGGGCTAATACATTCTACTATCACATTTTAGTATAAACTTCAGTATTTATTTATTTCCATCTTAATAATTTGCCGTATTTTCTATCCAATTAATGTTAACTGTAACTGAACTGGAAGATACTTGCTGATTTCCAGGGTATGTTTGCTGGAATACATCAGTGGATGCTCACTTTTGTTAAGTCAGAAGGACTTCTTTTTTGTGCAGGCTTTAAGGTGAATTGACTCAGGCTCAGGAATTTGCTAGATGTTCATTCTCAGTTGTTTTCTGCACATGAGATTGTGCTTCTAAAGGTTACTTTTTCTTAAAAAGGAAGAAACAGAACAACTTACCACTTGCTTTAACTTAGGGTAATGAGAAGGTTGACTTAATATAAGAAAGGCTTGACATTGCATTGTTGAAACAAATAGAGAAGTAGGCTCATTAGTGAATATCTTCAAAAGGGTATTGAAGGATATGCTGTGGTTTGTCAAAAGAAATTGAGGTGGGCTACTCTCTCCTGTTTAGAAGACTTTTAAATTTTTTTTTTTTAATTTTGTGCATGGTGGTTTTTGATTAAAAGTGTTTGCTTTTCATGGATGTGGTAGGTTGACCCTGGCTGAGCACGAGGTGCCCAGCAGGTCCGTTTATTGTTTCTCAACAAGATGGGAGAGAAAATGCTTGCAGATCAAGATCAAGACAGGGAGATCACGTATCATTTACAGTCAAGAGCAACCCAGACTTGACACAGGGAAGTTTAATTTATTTCCAGTTAATCAGAGTTGGATAATGAGAACAACAAATCTGAAAACACCTTTCCTCCTCACCCCTCCCTTCTTCCCAGGCTCAGCTTCACGCCTAACTCTAACTCCTTCCCCCAAGTGGCTCAGGGGATGGGAAATGAGGGTTGCGATTAGTTCATAACACTCTGCCACTCCTTTCTCCTCACACTCTTCCCCTGCTCCATCGTGGGGTCCCTCCCACAGGATACAGTCCTTCACAAAGTTCTCCAGTGTGGATCTTTCCCATGGGCTGCAGTTCTTCAAGAACTGCTCCAGCATGGGTCCTTTCCAGGGGGTGCAGCTCTTCAGGAACAGACTGCTGCACTGTGGATGTCCTGTGGTGTCACAAGTCCTACCAGAAAATGTGCTTCTCCGTGGGCACCTCTCCTCAGGTCTATAGGTCCTGCTAGGAGCCTGTTCCAGCATGGGCTCTCCATGGCGTCACAGCCTCCTTCAGGCTCATCCATCTGCTCCAGCATCAGGTCCTCCACAGGCTGCAGGTGGATATCTACTCCACTGTGGACCTCCGTGGGCTGCAGGAGGACAACCTGCTTTATCATGGTCTTCACCATAGGCTGCAGGGGAATCTCTGCTCCCTCCTGTGTGTGGAGAACCTCCTCCCCCTCCTTCTTCACTGACATGGTTGTCTGCAGGATTGTTTCTCTCCCATATTCTCACTCCTCTCCCCTGGCTGCTGCTGTTGCACAGGGATTTTTTTACCCTTTCTTAAACATAGTGTCACAGAGGTGCTACCAGCATCGCAGATTTGCTCAGCCTAGGCCAGTAGCGGGTTCCTCTTGGAACTTGCTCAGTCCGATACAGGGACAGCTTCTGGTGTCCTCTCACAGAAGCCACCCCTGCAGTCAATTTCCTTCCACCCCCCAAGTGTTGAAACCGTGCTACATAAAGCCCAATATGATAGAAAACAAAGCTAAAACAGTAGGCAGATGACGTAATGGATACACCTATCTACCACCAACTAACATTTGTGTCTATCAGGGGACTTGAGCTGCATGTGGCAATAGGTGTTAGTGTATACCATGTACCATGCTACTGTCACTCAGTATCTCATGCAATTTGGATAATTGACTCCCCAAACCTGTGGATGCAGGTCTTAATTTCTCCACATAGGCATTCCTTATAATTCCAGTCTCATTTTGTTGCCTTGTATCCATTCATTGATGAAATCAGTTTATAATGGCTATTAATAAAAATTGATAGTTTGTATGATAATGTATCTAAAAATTATTGTTTTTCCTATGAGAGTTAGAAGATACTGCTTTTCACCACAGAAACAATGGTCTACTTTGCAACTGGGAATCCAACACCTTGGAATCAATTCAGTTTAGTTCTCATCAGGTGTATTCTAATCTGCCATTTGAGGCAGACCTTGCAAATACTGCTATTGAAATGCATTTCTGCAAACATAATAGCATTCTCATGGCTGACTCTCAGTTTTCTCACACTGTGTGTTCATATTGTGGTGCTTTGTTCTGAGATTAGCCACTCCAACAAAAATGCAAAGATGGATTGGCAGGTAATTGTAGTCATGGGTGTTGTACAGTCTAGTCTCCTGTTTTTAACTCCATGCAGCTCAGGCATAGAATACATGACCTCCTAGAGTCTTTGATAGGCGTCACCAGTATCCTTTACTCTAGGGGAAGCTGTTTCTAAATACATTACAAACCATCAATTTTCAACACATTTGACTGCTGCTGGTCTTGGACTTTGCAGAATGAGATGAATACCCTTTTCTTCCCATCTATCTAACACATGAAACAGTCCAGGAATGTCAAAGGACACTTCAGGATGTAGGTGTGCTTTCGAAATGGCGCTGAAACCACTAACCTGGGCTCACAGTGTATTCTTTGTTGCTTATACTGCCATGGCTAGTTGTCCTAGTAATGTGTTCTGGTTCACACAGGTCTTTCTAGAGAGAGAAGATGTTGTAGTGCCTGATTATGATCTCTGAGAATATAGTGAGTTATGCAGTATGCCAGGTTAGTTCACACTGTCCACATCTCTGTTGGAAATGGTCTGGTGTGTCCTCGTGGAGGGATGTGGTGGCTGCACCCAGGCATCTACCCTTCTAGTCTCCGACTGCAAATATTCAGTGCCACTGATGGGACCATCTGTTGGGTGATTCAGTGTGCTTAGGTGCTTCTGTGTAAATTAAGGGGAGAATGGACTGTGGCATGGATGAATTGTTTTGACAGGCCAGTTGTGGTCTACGATTTGGGCACAATTGGATTGCGAACATGTCTACAGCTTGGTAAAAAAAAAAAAAAAAAAACACAAAACCAAAAACAGGAGAGGGGAAGGGAGAAGTGTTCTTTAGGTGTGTGGTGTCCTTTCCCTTCCCTTTAAATAGCACTTGGTTGATTTATCAATGACAAACAGGGAAGATAACAATAGATAACAATTCATGGAATTAAAATTATACTTGGAGAGGACCATCAGGCCCACTTAACTGATTAGGAGATTCGGCAGATCCTGAACACAATATGTGAATTATAAACATCACTAGGGCTGCTGTAATGGCCACAAAAGCTTTGCAGCTCATTATTTGTAGATGTAACTAGAATACTATTAGCTTTAGTGTTGTGTTGAGGATTTGCTTTTATGTAACTGAGGTTTTTTTTTTGTTTTGGTTTGGTTTGTTTTGTTTTGTTTTTTTTTTTGTTTCTATTTGTTCTCCTTCTCCCCTTGCAGTGCTTAATCTGCAGTCAGCGTCCTTACTGAGGCCCAAAAGAACACTTTGGTGCCCCGGATGTATCCCTGTTTAAAGATCTGTGAGATTTCAGGGAAAGGGAGGGGAAGCACCAAATAACCTAAAAGCAGCCTGTAGAAGAAGAATGAAAGATTCATAGTATATGAAGTTGTTAGCTTTTGCTTGAGGAACTGATGCTATTGATGAAGTTCTCGATAATATGGGTTTTCTGGTTTGCAGTGCAGTACTTTCTGTAGGCCCTTACTAAAGCTGCTGGAGCATAAGCCTTTTTCAGCATTTATGATATGAAGTGTGCTTTTTAGGGATTTGTAACTCTGCTGTGGAAATTGACTCTAGCTTGAAAATTGGAATTTAAGTTATCTTTTTAGGTGATGGCAGTTAAACAAAAAAGTTATTTTTATTTTCCAGAACCTTATCAAAATTGTTTCAAAGTATTATGGTGGCAGGAAAAGCAAAACTTATTTCTTACTGATACAGCATCTTTTCTCTCAGAATTCGCCAAAATGCGGTAAAGTTTACTTGGATAGATTAAAAAAAAATATCATTAAGCCTAAAAATTAGAGTGAAAATGGTTAGTTGCTTAAAGAGAATGGAGGGAGCAGATGTCAAGGCAACAGTGAGAGTCCTGCTCTTCCTGTAGGAACCTACTGTAGGACCTTCCATGCTCACGTAGTTCAGAGGCTGTGAGAACAGTGTGCCTCAGCCCTCAGTCCTGTGCTGCCAGCAAGAAGGTAATGGGACGTGTTTCTGGTCAAATGTGACTTTTCTTGGTTCAGGGTCTGATCCGAGCTCCTCTCCTTTGTTGCACATTACCTCTTGCCCCTTCTTTCTCCTTCTTCTTGTACTGCTTGCTGCTAAGGAAAACAACTAGACCAGCCCACAAGTGGATAGTTCTGTCCTTGCAGGGGTAATCAGCCCTGATGAACCCCGTGTTTGTACATTGTCAAAATTTGCTGCTCACTGACTAAGGAATATTTGCCTCCAAGTCATTCAAGTGCTTATGGTTGTGTGAGGCTGCCAGAGAGGGAGGAGGGCATCTGTTAGGTGTTGCAGGTAGTCTCCATGTCCAGTTGAGGACAGGTCTCCGGCTCCCTACAACGGAGGAGCAGCTGTGTTCCTTTTGGGCTCTTGACATCAGTGGACTCATATGCCAAGCAAGATGTGGAAGAGTGGTAGTATGCAGCTCAAAGAAGGGTGTGGATGTTTCCTCACTAAGGGAAGGACTCTTTTTAAAATGAAGCTGTATTCCACAATGTGACTGTTTATTAGGGTTTTGGTGGGGGCTATGGGTTTTTTTTTTAGGATAACCAGCTTGCCTGATTAGGTCTCTGGATATGTCAGTGTTGTCCTACTATAGACATGATAAGGTACAGCTAAAAGGATGGGGAACATGCAGCTTATAGAATTTTTAGGCTGTTGATAGACCAGGCACCATGGTGCTTTCAGGGCTCATAATAAAGGGAAGCTGTAGTTCTGTTAGTAAGCTGGAATGAGTACTTCTGAAACAGTAAACAGAACTGCAAGATGCTGGTTTTTTTTTTTTTTTTTTTGCCATTACTTGTCAGAATAGAACAGTGCTTTAATTTCTGAGTTTAATTAACTAAAGGAAAACAGCTTTTAGGGTTTAGCAATGTTACTGTGTGGCCTTTGTGTCACATTTTCAGTACATTTTCTCTAAATAAGAGACCTCACTATCTCTTACTTGAGCTCATTGCAGACTGGAGATTGGACAGGGTGAAGGGAATATGAAATTAGAGGTCAGATTAAGTTCGCTCTTTGTAGATCTTATGTATTTTCTGTCTGAAGACAATTAATGGACACGCCTAGTGTTGGGCTGAAATAGCCTGCTAAATTAATCCATTCTTGCGCACCTAATGCTAGAATTTAACTTGGGTGTAATTCTAGCTGAAGCAAAAGAGAAAACTTTGATTACTTTCATATTTGGATTATACTTACATTTAATTTAGAGTTGGCAGAGATAATTTTACCATTGTACGGAAATTCTGGAGTTTAATGTTTTTTCCATTCCTTATTGGGATGAAACAGAGGCTTTCTGGCATTTAAATATAGGGGTAGCTAAGATCTGTGGCTATGATGCTTATTTAGGCAATTTAAGTTCAAAGTCATGCATTATCTTAGGAATGTGCTAGACTTGATTCTCTCTGTGGCTAATGAAATACCATTAATTTTGTGGGAGCTTGTCTCTGCAGTGTGGTAGCTGATGTATCAACCTGAAAGTGTCAGAGTGAGATTTGAAGCTTGCTTTGATGTCAGAATGAGTGAAGAGTTGAAGTCTGGCCTGAGGGTACAGTTTTGGATTATTCCAGTTGTGTAAGTCTGTCTCTGAAACAAGAGTTGTTGGTCATTCTTTTCTGAACAAATAAATAATGAAACTTTCAAATTTCTTTTAACGGATTGGTCACTTTCTCCTTCAGGGATGAGTTAAAGAAGGGAAGGGATGAAAACAGCTTTCAGAGGGTTTTTTCGACCCACTTTAATAGTGCTGTCCCTAAAGCATTAGTTGTAATGAGTTGTTACTGACCTAATATTGCACATTCGCACAGAGTCGTGTTCCTGTTTTACACTTTTAAAGGCCTATTTATCATCTTTCTGATGACTTACAGGATTAACTAAGTTGATATGGGTTGAGAAGAACAGAGTGGTTAAAAGGGCTGCCGAATTCCTATACTTCATTTTAACCCAGAGCTCTGCTGGCCCCCTGTCCTAAGTTGTGCAGACACCTTAAAGGAAAGACTTGCAATGACAATTCAGAGTCACTGTCAGGGTCTTATGTTCTTGGAGGTGAAAGGAAATGTAGGGAAAGTATTTATATGCAATGTAAAAGAAAAAAATGCACAAATCCTGAGCATCTCCTGGATACAGATAAAGATACTTCATGTCTGGGATATGTTAGAACAGAATAGTTTGTTTTAAATTCATGTTCCCTTGGACAGATTTTTCAGTGAAAGTGTAAAGTGGAAGAGTAAACAGCGTCCCAGCTCTATGTGAAGGAGTAGCTGGAGCCAGAAAAATGTTACTCAAAGCTATTCATCCTTTTTTTCACCTTCCTATTCAGCTATACCTATTTGCAAGTCATTGATGTTTTTAAAAATTTGCTTTTGTTTCATGTTTTTCCTCACCCCATATAGCCAAGTCTGCAAAACCATCACAAAGTCTTGTCTTCTCTATCCCTCACTGTGTGGTGCAACTTTTTTTGTTTTGGGTTTTTTGCATTGAACTGAACCTACTTTGCAAGCTGTACAGTCATCCCAGGCGGTATGATGCCCCACGGGTATTTCAGTAGCTGTATTCAGATGATGTATTGTGAAGGAGTGCAGTGCAGTTCAGCGCAGGAGATGTGGTGGGAACTGTAGTGTGGTGGTTGGACACATTGCATGTGCTGGAGAACCTCTGCATCTCTGAGGCTCTAGGTCATGGTCAGACCTAAATCTTGTTGCTAGCCTATTCCTACTCCTTCATTTCATTTTTCCTGCCCATCAGTTCAACATATTTGAGGTAAAATTTGTCAGTTGAGCTACCTTTTTATTTTTCTCCTGCCATATATTATTGTGAATAATGAGGTTTCTCCTGCCAGAACTTTACTGTTAATGCTGTGCACAGCAAGCGGTGTCACCTTTGTCTTCCATTACTGTGTTAACTCCACAGTGGTGGCATCTTGTTTTCATTTGTTGAGTTAGCAAGTCTAATTGAAAACCATGTTAAGAAGGGTGTCCTGGTTTTACTCAACTGTTTTTTGAAACATGATCAGAGTTTTCAGGTTCCATTTTGGAGAGAGAAATTCTGAAGTTATAACTAGTAAAAGAACACCTAGAGAAGATGTTAGAAATTGACTGAGATATAAAGTATGTCGATTCGTACTTGATTTAAACATTTTATGCTCAGTCTTTGATGTACTGTGAAAATAATTCTGGTGTCATCCTGAAAGATTACAGCTTCACTGTGAAGCAAGGAAAGATGTTCCCTAATGGAGCAAGCTTTTGGGATTTCACATGAACTAGTGGGTAAAGCAGTGAAAGTTTGAGAATTATATTGGTGTGAGGGACTCTTCATGAAGTTTAAGTGAGATGGCAAATATTTCTCCTATGTAGATTTTTGCTGCCTTCTCCCTCAAATGAAACAATGACATGTTTCAGCATCTTAATAGCATTTTAAAACATGTTTTGCTCACTATGGTGTGAGGGTAATAGAGGTACTCCACAGGTTTTTTGTGTTCCCTACTCTGTTCTTGTTTTTAAGTAGTGGCAGCTCTCATGTCTGTATTTGTAACTGTAGCAAGGGAGTAAGAGGTACTTTGCAAAATTATTAAGATCCAACAAAGAAAAATCTCTGAAGTACAAATATTACTGCAGAGGGACCTGCTGAAAAAAATAGCGGTGACATTAGCAAAAGGAAATTATCTTATTTAAACAGGGTACCACCTGTCTTTTTCGTGTCTCCTGTGATAAGCCATTTTTGGTCACAATAAGCTATACTATGGGTTGGTTGTGGTGTTGTACCTTATGTTGGTGGTGTTGTTTCAGGTTCCAGATGTGAGCAGTGCAGAGAAGGTGCCACGTATTCAGGTGCGGTAATATCTCCGAACTTAGAAACCGCTAAAATTATGCGAGTTCCTCATGCTGTGTCAGTGTCCGACTGCATTGCAGCATGTTGTGATCTCTCTGGTTGTGACTTGTCCTGGATGTTCGAACGACACTGTTACATCGTGAACTGCCAACACAAAGAAAATTGTGAACCTAAAAAAATTGAGACTGTGAAGTCCTATCTTACTTTTGTGTTGAGGCCTTCTCAGAGGCCACCCTCGCTGCTAGGATTTGGGCAAGTGATCCCAAGCATGGTCCACTCTGTAGGACTCCAGAATGAGCCATCCGAGGAAATGAGTAGCCTGAAGGAGCTGTCTCTGTTTGGCAAAGATCCCAGCCTTGATGAGATACCTGAATACATTGATGATTATAAGGAGTTGGAGCAGGACCCCTTTCAGGTGAGCATCAAACATGAGCAAAAAGAGAGCATGGATTATGCTGACTGGGCCCTCATGGTGGCAGGTGAAAACGGTGTCAACTCTTCTGTGGGTGATGATGGAGATAACCAGGAAGACTTTGCTGAAAAGAAAGGAGAGGCTGGAAAAGTGGAAGGCCTTCTGAATAAAACCAGCTCTGAATTTAACTCTGCTAATGAACACTCCATACAGAAGTTGTCATCTCTTCCGGAGGTTACTCCATTCCCTGAGAAGATGTTTGAAAGTGAAGCAGCTCTTCAGCTTCTTTCACAACCTGATGATCCTTTGCAAAAAGAGGTAAGTTTGCCCCTCAGGAAGCAGGCAGAGTATGGTGAGACCACTTTGCAATTGTTTTATTTTTCAAATCAAATTAGGTTATTGCTTTGTAATGTAATGCTAACACTTAAATGATTTACAGTTCTGTTACAGTGTAGAGAAGGCCCAAGGTAAGAGGGTTACCTTAATAGGTAGATTAATTGCTGAAGGGCTTCTTTCTGTCAGATGATAGGGAACAGGGCTTCTTTTGGGACATTGTGGGATTTCCTTGGAAGTGTACAGATGAGTGAGCTTGGACCTGGTGTAATAGTGTTACATTATTCTTCCCTTCTGACCTTTGCTGGCTCATCAGAAGTTAGCTGAGCAACACTAGTGGACTCTGTAGTATCCAGAGGCCAAGACTTGTAAACGTAAGTTCCTTCATCAATAAAATTAAGCCTGTTTTATGGGTTTCATGTTACTAATGGATAGTGGTGTTACAGATGTAATGGTGCTGAGTAAATACCTTTTATAAAGCTTGAAAAACATATGAGAGAGACAGGGTACATAAGGAGGGACAGCAGTGGTTTTGAGCCATGATGTACAGCAGGGTAAAGTAGATAACGTGGTTTTGTTCTCAGAATCCTGTTCTGGAGGCTGTCAATAGGAAAAAAAAAGTTAAGTACTTAAAACCTAATGTAGGTATTTAAGTAAGATTCACCCGTTCTGTGTTTGTGCCAACCAGTTTGATCAGTTGGGATTAAAAGAGTTCTGTTTCCTTAAGAACAGGGTGGGATCAGCTGGGAAGCTGAAACAGGCTGTAAAGTCAACTTTTACTGGGCTTGAAACACACCCCTGCTAAAGGGAAGAGGAAATTGAGGAATGTTAGCTGATTTACTCTAAATTCCACCAGATTTTGTAACCAGCAACTACTTATCTCTTGCTGTAAAAATGATAATTGATTGCCATTACTGTAGGGAAGAAAAATACATGTAAATAAGAAAGTTGCATGAAGTGTGTGACAACTGAGGTTCTTGGAGGGGAAGACTGAAATGGCAAAAGTACATTTAGGAAAAAGCAAGTCTGAAGATACAATGTAACTTGGTACCACTGCAAGCTAGAGATGTGACATTTTCTGGGCTCCACTTTGAGATCTTCTAGATATTCTGAGAACTGGAATTCTTGGAGGGCCTCTGGGAGTGCTGTGAGGAATATGAGTAGTTGCTGTGGCTGAGAGAGGACAGCTAGCAGATGCTGGGCCCTTTAGAAGCTTCTCACAAGCTTCATCAGCTGTTCTTGATCAAAGAGTGCTTCGGACTTTTGCCCTAGCCCTGCTCATGATCACAGAGGGTGAGGCACCCTTTCACCAGGTGCTAGACAGAGGTCTAGGAGCTCCACCTAGAGATACCAGTGGGCTAGTCAAGAGTTTATATGGGTCAGGTTTGGCAGGCTCACTGTTGTGGGCAACATTAGGGTACATGTCTGTTCCAGACTGCCTGGTCGGGTAGGAGTAGATGCCTTTAGTCAACTAGGAGGAGCTTCATATTCACAGCCTCTGGTCCTCATGGGGGATTTAAGCTACCACAATACCTACTGGGAGGGCAAGAGAGCAGGGCATAAGCAATGCAGGAAGTTTCTGGACTGTATTGATAACCTCTTGACATTATCAGAGGTGATTGTGTAGCTGACAAGGAGAGGGGTTCTGCTGGACCTCACGTTTGCAGACAACTAGGGATTGGTCAGAAGTGAGGTGTCCTTGAGGTAGTGGAGTTCAGGTTCCTGAGAGGGTTGGGAATAAATGAAAAAGCAGGGTCACAGCCATGGCCTTCAGGAGAGCAGCCTTTGGCTTATTGTGAGATCTGCGTGGAAGAATCCAAACAGAGACTGTTTTGGAGGTAGATGGAGACCATTGGAGGAGGTTACTTTTCAAGGATCACCTCCTTCACGCTCAAGATAGCCTGTGACTTTTATGATCAAGTTGGTCTTGAGTGTATTGGCATGAGTGAGAAGAGGTTAGAACTTGTCTCCATGCACGTGGAAGAATATTTGATAACAGAGAAAGTGCTGTTGCAAGTTAAAAAGTGGGTACTGCTTCTGCAAGCAGAGTTGACAACAGAAGAGTTGTTTTAAAAGTATCTACCATGCAGACCTTGAAATGAGCTTAAATTAACTTGGGAGTTCAGGTGAGAGGAACGGATATTATTGGGTTTTTTCTATTAGTATGGAAAAAGTATGTATAAATGCACATATGGAAAGTATGATACCAAAGTATACTGTTCCTGCTGATAAAATTTAAGAGCAACATTCACTCACTAGAGTTGCCGTTAATTCTAACGAAGGGCAATAGCTGAGCTGTTCTTACAAAGTTAAAATTAAGGAAACCCAGCCACTGCTGTACTAAGTTCATCTCCCATTTTTTCCTTCCATTTCCTTCATTTCCTTCTGCTAGGGGAAACTAACAGGCATCTTTTAGTTACTGCCTGTGCTGTGTGCTGGAAATGAAGCCATGGAAAGAACCTGCAGTAGCTCTGTGCACCACCATTTTTATGCAGTTGGGCCACGCAGTTAGACTTGAAGCTTGCCTGCATTGTGTCTTGCTGGCAGATGGAAGCCATCTTAGCACTGTGCTAAGTTTTTGCCAGTTGTCAGGATGTCTGCAGACTTAACTGCTTCTGAATTGTGCCTTAGGGGAGCTGCACAACTTTGAGTTCACCTAAAGTATGTGGCAAGCAGACCTGAGTAAATTTGTCCCCAGTCTTTAATGGATCATGTGAATACAGCTTTATGAAAGTTAAGATTTCACATCTTGCAGTGGTAACAATATATATGGCTAAGCCTAATTTGCAAGTCTCTGCTTTGATTTTGCCACCCCAGCCAAACTAAAAAGATTTTGTGTTCTTTTTGTGCACTGCCTGTGTAGATGGGAGTTTATTGTAAAGTGAAATGGAGAGAAACCTGTTTCTGACTGGGACACAGAGGAGGCATTCCTGTATGGTCTTCACATTATGCTAACACAACCACTGAAATTCTTGTGGAAGGGCTGAGGAATGAGCTTGCTTATTTTGGTGCAGAAGGAATGAAGCTCCAAAACTAGGTCCGTCTTTAGCCTCAGCTGGTAGAGATGTTGAAGAGCTGATAAGACAATTGTAGTTAGAAGGGGACCTGGCAGTGCTCTGTTAGCAGAGCTGTGGAGGGTTGATGCGATAGCATCAAAAACTGTTCATGAAATGTATTGTCAAATGACTCTGAAGACTCTCAGTGTATGGAGAAGTTAAGAATCTGCAGAAGCGGAAGGTTTTGAGAAATGGCCCAAGCCTGTGCAACCTTTGTTTCCCAAGTAGGGAACATTTGTAGAGAAATTATGACGATGAGAAGTTTTGGCAGACACCTTTCCCTGGCTTTCCCCAGATTCAGTCCAGACACATTTCCTTTCCCCTTCCTAGTCTCCCCTCTACTTCTTTTCACTGCACATTATGCTTAGTCCCTTTGGTGAGGGTGACAGGCGGCAGAGGAGGTTTGGGTTAGTGCATGGCAGTTTCCTTTTTGCCACTTGTTGCTTCTTTTCTGCGACTGTTCCTTCGTTCTTGTTTCCTCTGCTCCAGCGTGGGCTTCTCTGCAGGCCTCAGACCCTGGGGAGGTGGCATGAAGTGCCTCCTTCCAAGAGGTTGTCTCCAGCCCTGTGACAAATAATGTCCCCTTCCACGTGTTCCCTCCCATGTCTCCTGTTGTGCATCCCCCCCACCTCCTCCTGTGTCCTCTGCCCCCAATGGCTGTTGCTCTTTCTTAACTGTCTGAATGGTTGCAGTGTTGGCACATGGTGGCTTGTTTCCATCCATTGCCAAACTGTCTGGGACCACAGGGGTGACCTCTGCAGCCAGTCCCCTGCCACCTGAACCCTGCCAGTTATGCCTAACACCAACTTCTGGCTTGGCTTCAAGTTTTTGTGGTTTGAGAACTGCACTCGTGACTCTAGTGAAAAAGATTGTGCCTGTGATAAATTCAGGTGGTGGAATTTCCTCCTTATGTGTCTCTTTCTTCAGCAAGCAGACATCTTAATGAAATCGCATATGGGTTGTTTGGGCATATATTTGAGTTCCCTTCTGAAAAAATGTTTATTAGGAAACCAAATTTTAAGTTCTTACATTGCGTTTAAAATGCAAAGATGTCTTCAAATAGTTTTCTCACTTGTATATGATCCAAACTACCGCTCAAACTGTTATCTTTTTATATAGGTTATGAAAATGTCAAAGTCTTAAAACCAATTTTGCTAATAATTTTAATGAAATACCCTATGTTTATTGCATCTTATGCAATAGTTTCCTATCTTCTGCTTAAATCTGCTACAGCAATTCTAGAACTCTCTTCCTAGATCTGTGCTGACGCGCTCCCTTCTGCAGCTTCCAGACAAAGCTGTTTTGACAAGCAAGACAGAGCAGGGTGGCAAAAATGCAGTACCTCCCTTCACTGTACTCAGTGTCCTCAGGTGCTGTGTTCTTTGAGCAAGGACCTAGAGAGACATTTTTAAACTGTGAGAGGAATCGAGCACAGGCCTCTGGAGTCTGTGCCCCAGGAGCATCCTGAGTGTAGGGGGTTTCTGTATGTGACTTAGGACAGAGCATATGGGGTTTGTCAGTTAACTGAATAACCTGTCTTTTGGGTTTTCGTTGAGTTCAGAGTGATATTTAGAAATCTGTACAGAGTAAATGCTGTCAGGCTGCCCAAACCAGAAATCTGCAGGGCTGCCCATCCTTGAAGTGAGATACCTGTGCAGTATTAATTATGTTTTTAGAACTGCCAGTTAACTGCTGATCTTTTAAGCAAGGTGAGGTTTTTCAGGTCTTAGTCAGATTCCAGCTACTACTGTGTTGATGATGCAATTTTTCAAACATTTGTTCTATAGGTTAGGCCTTATGTGATTCTTGAGTTTGTTGCATTTGCAGGAAAAATGATGCAGTCAAAATGCATGAAGCTCTACCTAAGAAAGCTTAAGATGACTGACAGAATATATGTGATGAAGAACCTTTTAATACCTGATTGGTGTGCCTTCAGAATTGATATTTAAGAGTTAGAATAAAGTGGAATATCAGAGATGTTCATATCTTATTTTGGCTTTGTTTCAGTTTTGAGGCCTGCAAATGCTGAACAGTCCTGTTTAGTTAAAAAAGCATTGACTTGAGCCTTAGGGGATGTATAGGAGGACCCCTGAAAGATGTTTTGATATTTACCTGTCAAAAATGTTTCTTTCTTTCTTTAAGTCTGTGCATCATGTCATACAGTATGACGATTTGCTCTTTTGCAGCTTTTCAACTACACAGTAGAGGTCATATGTGCTTGAAATCGTTAGACAGATACCTGAATGCAGAGAAGGAGGGAGAAGCAGACTGATGAGAGAGCAGAGTTTCACTGCTGACAGAGCTGCTCTCCATAAGGCTTTCCAGACAAACAAGAAAGAGAAATGGTACTGCAGTTATGTAGTAGTCATATGTGCAGAGGGACATGGAGGAAACCTTGCTGAAGAAGCAGTCTTATAAAACATACCACTAGCAGCCCTGGAGTCACCCGAGTCTTGTTCAATTGTCTGTAGGAGTACTTGAAGAACATAATTCCTTGTGGGGGGAAGGGAGGGTGCCTGGAGGATAAGGATGGAGCAAGGCAACATGGTTGGACTTGTGTTTCCCATTCAGAGGGAGAAAAGAAAGCACCCAATCTGTGGGGTCAGCTGGAGACCAGAGGTGGCAAAAGATCCCCCTTGGCGTGATACTGTTGCCTGCAGTGTAACTTTGAGCTTCTCCAAGGAATTGCATGGCTTTTTTTTTTTCCTTTTGGATTGTGGGGGCATTCTTGTTTCCTGTAGAAATTCCCAGAGATTTGCACAAGTCAGACCCTGAGAACTGAAGGATGTGAGCCCTCAGAGTTTGTGGGTTTATAATACTTTGTAACAAGCAGTAGTGGTTGCACAGGTAGGTAAAAGCAAACAAAAAAACCCACAAAGCCTATACCAACAGAACTGCCTACCCTACTCATGCCCAGAAAGACTCTTTCTTCTTCAGTTCCCAAACTGGAATTTAGGTTAATCTTGCTCTCTAAATCTATTTTAGTTTATCTCTCAGTAATAGTTTCTGCCTGAGAGCTCATTTTCTGGTATTGCCCCTGCCTCAATTATCTGCTGCCTGCTAATGTTCTTAGTTTGAGCTATCTTTTAGGCTATGACACTGTTACAGATGTGACAGTGCCACAGGACACCTTTTTGCTTGCAGAGTCTTGCCTGGGCTTGCTGACTGAAGAGATGTTTGGTGCAATTGCAGAATAGAGAGTCCCATGAAAAGTACATTTGAGGTGATCTTGTCCTTGTTGGTTCTATGAAGCCAGGATGGCTGCTTCTCAGCTGATAAATTGGCAAAGGACCAGGAGAGGAGGAAAGGCAGAGGAAGCTCAGAAAAGTAGATTTCCCTGAAATTTGGAAGGCAAAGAAACACTTGGGTTTGCCAAAGTGTTATAAACAAGATCCTCTTTTGAAGATGTGGAATCAAGCATGTAAAAGAGAGCTGTCTGGAGGAAAGGCCTTTTTTGAAAGTATGAGGCAGAGTCAGCTGGAGGCTCTCTCTGTGCCTTATAATGTTGTCAAGGGTGAGATTTCTGTGGAGGGTCCAGGTTTGGCAATGCTGAAAGTGCTACCTTGGAGCTGCAGTCCCTGATCCTGTTGTCATCGTCCCAGCTGCCCAGAGGAATCTTCTTAAATACTGAGCAGAGCTGGAGGTGTGGCCACAGAGGTGCTTGTGTTGTCTGTGTTATGGACTCATCTGGAGGTGCAGCTTTTGGTGTGGTTCTTCGCATCTTCATGGGGTAGGCAGCCACAGTCACCAGCACTGCTGTTGGTATCCCAGCTGCACAGGGATATTTTCTCTCTGTCCTTGTTGAGGACAGAGATGAAGTTACAGATTACTTAATGCACTCTGTTCCCTTGGAGGCTGGGAAGCAACAGTCCCTGGCATTGCTTTCATGTTCCCAGCTGCACAGGGAGCTCTTTCTTCTGTCCACATCCAACGTGGAGCTGCTCTGATTTCCTAGGGAGACAACAGACTGCAGAGTGGAAGTGAAGCTCCTGAAATATGAAGAGAAGCTGAGAGCTGGGATAGTTCAACCTTAAGCAGAGAGGGTTCAGTGGGATCTTAGCAATGGATATAAATAACTATGGCAGGAGTGAGGAAGATGGAACCATGCCCCTTTCAATGCTGTCCAATGGCAGGACAAGAGACAATGGGCACAAATCAAAATACAAGGAGTTCTATTTAAACACCGAAAACTGTTTGTTTTCTTTTTTATTGTGAAGATGATCAAACACTGGAACAGGTTCTCCAGAGGGCTTGTGGATTCTCTGACCTTGGAGATACTCAAAACCTGAGAGGATGTGGTCCTGAGCAGCCTGCTGTGTCTGACCCTGCTTTGAGGAGAGGGCTTGGACTAGACGATCTCCAGAGGACCCTTCCCACCTCAACCATTCTGTGATATGAGTGTGAATTTTACCCACCTTCATAATCCTGTTCTTCAGTTAATAGATTATGCACAAATAGTAGCAGTGTGTTATGTCTTCGTGTGCCACGCTTAGTAGCCATAATTGGCAAAGTGCTTTTCTCTAAATGTTAGCTCAGAAATAAGTCTTGAGGATGTAAGGATAGGCTATTGGCCTGTTGAGACTAATGTGTCTTTGAAAGGTGATGGCACCTGAAAGAAAGGGGCAATGTAATGGACAAGGCTAACACAGTGCCAAGTTATTCCTGCAAAACTTGTGTCCTTTACTGCAGTCCTGATTTACTAACAAGGTGAGTCAGTGAGAACAACACTTCTGCTTAGTGACTGAAGTAGGAAGAGTTAGGCCATTTTATTAGAGGTGAGGAAGTAAGAAGGCATACCATGTTCTGGTCTGAGTTGACGTAGTAAGAGACAAGGATTCTGTTATTTTTGTGTGTGTACAGCGTGAAGACAATAATACTCACCACAAAGACTTTCTTTTGTTTGCTTTTAAAGGTTTATGGCTCTATTCAGACCTGTACTACTGTTCTTTATTATTTTGAGAACTGGTAGCCTTAGCTGTATTCCACATGATCTCATTTTGATGACCATAATCTATGCTATTCTGCATCTGAAACTTGGAAAACGATTAGTATTTCTTATAAAAACTGATCAGTAGAATAAACAACAGTCCTCCATTGATAGGTATTCTGTATATGAATAAAACCACCTAGTAGCATAAATCAGTAGGCTCACCCTACATGCTATTTAAAAAACATACCTCTAAATCTAGAGATGTGAAAAATGGCTCACTTACGACAACTCTCTCTCCATAATTCATTTTTCAGGTTGCTATGCCTTCCCCTTCTTCAGACAAACTGGATGTCTCCCCAGGTGTGGCAGAGAAAACCCAGACTCCCACAGTGGCCCCAGAGAATGTCACTGAAGGTGGGACCATGCTACTTCCCACTAATACTGTGCCATCTGAGCCCATGCAGCAATTCACACCACCTGCTACTGCTGCTAAAGCAGGTAATGTTTCAACAGAACCGGGGATCTGAGGGGTAGCTGCAGGTTGGACAGCGGGTAGGGATGGTTTTATCACTGTCAGGCTTCCAGCCTATTGTTAGTTATGAACTTGGTCTTATCCAAACATATCATACCACTTAAAGCCTGTAGGCTTACAGTGACGCTACAAACTCGAGACCCCTTAGCCAGTTACTTCTGAGGCAAAACTATGACTGCTCCATCATTAATGGAAAAGTATAACTCCAGCAAATACAGCAAAGTAAAAAGCAGAGATTGACAACCATTTCTTAATGAGTTAATTTTTATGCTTGGTAAGAAATATCTGGAGTTTCAGAATAGTCTCTTCTAGCCATATTGTTATTCTTTTGTGACTCTTGAGAACATTGCTCCCTCCCAGAAACTCTTCAGTAGGGTTCCCACTGCTTATAGTTGTCAGATATCATGCAGCAGCGTAGGTGGAACATGAGGAATATCAGACCTTAATAGTGGAGAAGCCTAGCCCTTGGTAGGGGAGAACATGGCCTCCCCATCCTGGGGGGCAAAAAAAAAGTTTTGCTCTAATTTCAGAGCTTATCAGACTTCAGCTGCAGAGCAAAAGTTTTTATTTTGAAAATGATGTGTTTAACCACTATGTCCTCCAGTTGTCTTAAATTCTGTGTGTATATTAGAGTATTTCCTTTCTCCTGATGAGTTTGCTGTGTCCTTGTGCACCCTGACAAAGGGTTGGAAAGGCCACAAGAAGCAGAAAAGCACAGAAGTGCTCTGTGCTCTTAATGTACTGAGGAATATGGAGAACTAAGCCCTTTGCTTCCTGGTAGAGTGAGTCCGGTTTGGGACATTCTTGGCACCCTCTGCCAAACCGCAACCTGCCAGCCAGGACAGCGGTAGGAGGTAACAGGAAGAGATGAACTACAAGAAATCCCTCTCCAAGGCAATGGATCATCAGTACTGTTGAGTGATGACTAGGGAGGTCCTCCTTCACAGGAGGGGGTTGAAGAGTACTCAAAAAGGAGCTTGGAAGAAGTTGAAGGAAAGTTTGTAATGAATCTCTCCCTAAGTACTGCTTTGTGCAAGGATTGCCCCAGGTTTGTGCATTCTCAGCCCTACTGTCTTGGAAGTTGTGAAGACAGGAACTCCTCTCTTTTGGTCATCACCCTCATGTAGCTGTTTTATTCTCACCTTATGTGGAGGTCAAGTAGAAAACTCTACTCCACTGGTGTCTACAGTGACTCCCATGAGCAATTATGAAGTCTTGGGTGTTTTTAAGTATCAGTGATAGAAAGTTTACTGTCAATGTGGCCTCTTCATCCATTTTTAGACCTGTAAGCTGCCACTGCTGAGTAGCCTCTTGCTTGTCAGGGTTTGTAAGTTAGACATTTAGACACTAGTGGATGTTGCCTTTGGAGAACCTTTGTTCTGTGGGTTCACAATGTTAGAATGAAGACATTTGAAAACTTTGAAATAGAGGTCTATGGGAACCTTTCCTGAAGTTGTGCTTTGGTGTGTTTCTGTTGGGGACTGGGTTTGTGGACTCTGGCATTTTTGGAAGAGGAGAGAGTTTTCACAGTTGAGAAATGGGAAGGTGTTCCTGGATAGCAAATAGATTGAATGTCCTATTCAGCTACAAAATAACACTTTTGTCGTGCTATAAAGGTGGGATTTTTAAGAGGTACACTGAGCTGGACATTGAGGCATGCCTCACAAGTGCCACACAAAAATAGAAGCAGTACTTCTTGGTGAAAGAAGGTGTGATATCAGAGTTCTATTATGGACTATGTTACTTCATTTAATGAGGTTTGTTCCAGTGCAGATGACTTTTTTGTCTTCTGTAACTGAATATTTTTTAATTCCTGCACTTCCATCCAATTACTAAGAAAAATGCATAATTCTTTATGCAGGGCACTGTTACCTCTGATATACAGGAATAATCAGAATGCTTTTCTCTGAAACAGAAGTAGGGGAGATGACACTTCATATTTGGGGAGGAAGAAAAATTTTGGCTTGATAAAAAGTGAAGGAGCCATAGTCATGATTATAATAGGATATTATTTGATTATGTGTTGATTTTTTTTCTTATCCTTTCCTGTTCATTGTAGAGTGTTTGTAAAATTTTACCTAATCTGTTACAAATAATATTTGAAGATACTAAATTTATATCCATCCCATCTGTTAAAACATAATGTATTTATTATGTCTTAAATACAGTAAAAGAACTTATTGTGTCTGCTGGAGATAACGTACAAGTGATGCTACCCAAAAATGAGGTTGAACTGAATGCCTTTGTTGTCCCACCACCGCCTACAGGTGAGTTGAATGGCCTTGGCATACAAGGAGATGCAAACACTGCCAACCTGTAAATGCAGGCAAGTCCTGAGTTGTGTGAACATCTGTACATCAGGATAAAAACCGTCTTTCTTATCTCCTACTAATACCTTGGTTTGGTTCCAACTGCAGAGATTTTCTCTTATGGATTTTAGAGACTTTTTTTTAAAGTGGCTTTTATTGTCAGAACCTGAACTCATTAGCCAGATGGTTCAACAGAAAGCCTGTAGTTTCTACCAAAAGGTGATGTGGTCCAGGTTATAGTCTCTTGCTGTAAAGCAGAGAGGGACAGGAAGTTTCTGAATGCAACATCTACCTTAAAACTACCAGCTTCTGAACTGCAACAGTGAGGAATACATATTTACACACATAGGTAGCTATGTAAAATGCATTCACTTCATGAGAAGCTGGTTATTGTGAAGAAGTCAATTATTTGTGAAGTCCATTACATCCTTGCTGCTTTACCAAGTTAGAACCCACCATAGAAATTCAACATGTAGTCATACTGCTTCATTTTGCAGGCTTAAACAGTCTTAGCTGTCATTATTTTCTACTATAGCATTTTATCTGATGGATGGTGAACTTGATTTCTTTGTTTCCTGGATTTATCTTGAAGGCAAAGCTGATTACTCTTATGCTGTGTTATTGCTCTTAGAAACAGCCTACACCTATGAGTGGAGCTTAATCAGTCACCCTGCTGACTATGGTGGTGAAATGGAGCGCAGACACAGCCAGACCTTAAAGCTCTCTCACGTAAGTGAACTGTAAGCTCAGGCTTGTTGCGTTTCTATGATCCTTTTGCTGGAATCCAAACTGTGGGGAAGGGCGCCTTGATTTAAGAAGTTTGACTGCCAGAGTCTCTTCGCTTGCATATGTCACCAAATCTTTGCCAGATTAGAAGTGTCTTTTTCATAGTGCTCTTATAATTTTCTAAGATAGAGTAAAAATTCGCAAGTGATTGCTTTGTGTTTCCCACTTCTGGGCAGTGTCTAGGGGCCTTTTGTGTATGTGTTTATAAAAGAATTTCTTGGTTTCAGATATACAGATTTTTCTCTGTTTACAATATGATTGGCAGATTTATGCATACTGCTTGTGTATAATTTGACATGTAACACGATTTGTTCTGTTTGTCTCAGTTATCAGTGGGACTTTATGCCTTCAAAGTGGCGGTTTCTGGTGAAAATGCCTTTGGTGAAGGTTTTGTCAATGTCACAGTCAAACCAGGTAAATCAGTTGGCCAAAGTAATGAAATTAAATTTCTTCAACCCAAGTAGTTGTACAACATGCTTATCTAATAGTCTATCCAGGACATTTGGTAGTCCAGTCATGCAGAGATGTTTTATATCTTGGTGTCTGTAAAGCATTTTAAGGAAGCAAAGTTAAGGATCTTACTCACTGTGTTTAAGTGCTCTCTGGTCTTGTACCCTCCTGAGGTAAGACCTGAGACAGCATCATGCCACCTTTTCTGCTCCCCTTCTCCAGTACAGCCAGGAACAGCAATTAGGTGGTGAACTTGCTCTAGCTGCAAGTTACAGTGCACAGGTCTGATCTGTTAGAAGTGGCTGCAGCAGAAAAGTGCTGCATCAGCACTATGCTCCTCAGTAACCTTTTCTCTCCCTTGTCCAAAAAGGACAGCAGGTGCTGCAAAGCGGTCAATCCTAGATTTGAATCACTAGGGACTATTGATCTGTCGAGTTAAGATTAGTTTTGCTTGAGCTTTCACTATATTTTTCCCACCCTCTCCCTGCTTTCTTTCTCACAGCAGTCAGAGTTAACCAGCTGCCAGTTGCCATTGCTTCACCCCAAGTGCAAGAAGTTTCTTTGCCTACAACCTCTACATTCATTGATGGCAGTCGTATGTAGTGGACCGTCCTGTATTTTTAATATACAGTTACAGTATTATTGTTTGTCGATTACATGTGAAATTCCCCCTTCTCATTCAGAAGTTTCCTGAATCATCATTTATTTTGTAGATTTGATTCTAGTTATTAATTATTTTAATAAATAAGTGATAAAACACAGCCTTCCGCTTGAGGTTGAGATGCAGTGTCAGAGGATGCTGCATCCAAACAGCAACTGCTCTTACAACTTCTTCCTGACCTGCCCAAAGACCTCGTGCCAGTACATCTGGGCCCACAGCAGAGAGCTGTCACATAGGGTATGATGAGATGGCATTAATTAGGCTCATAATTACTGAGAGCAGACAAGTTGGAATGTGCAGAGTCTAAGACTGATTTTTATTTTTGTGTGCATGAAGAATTTTTTTTGTTTGTTTGTTTAGATAAACCATACCAAATATAACTTGGAATCTGCGTTTTAACAGCTGTGGTACATGAACCCTGTTTGATATGCTTGAAAAGATAGTTGTAGCAAATCAGTTAGGTATCTGTGCATGAAAGACTTGAGGATTAATTCTAGCAATTGCTACAAGAATTTGATACATTTTTCTTTAATGAATGTAGAAAGTATAGATGATACGAAGATAGTGAGTTACCACTGGGAAGAAATTAAAGGTCCTTTGCGAGAGCAGAAGGCATCTGCTGACACACCTGTCTTGCGCTTGTCTAACCTTGTTCCTGGAAACTACACTTTCAGGTACCTGCACAGATGCTTTCCTTTATGGTTTTAACTGCTTCTGTGATATCAGCTAAATGTTTGCTTCTCGTTGTGCTGACATGTACCTCCTAAAATAAAAAACTTCCTTTTTCTTCTGCGTGCTGTTACCCTTCATTTTGCACGGTGGAGAGACATAGGGAACAGTTTTATTTAAAAGTGCTTGCAGTGATTTTGTGATACTGATGTAATGATACTTTACAGCACAAAATTATGCAAAACAAGCTATCAGAAATTACATACCTTCTACTCCCACCAATAATAACTGTGACAGAACATTTTAATTTTTATTTTAAATTTTTTTGTCCTGACAATGAAAGCAAAGTTCATAGTTCTGGGTGCTTTACTTAAAATCAGACTTCATTTTCTGAACTTCTTAACTTAAAGCCTGGTCTGCACAGATGCAGACTTCCCACTGACCCAGCCTGGTTTATTTGACTGACAGTGGGTAACAGCTTACCAGTCAATATACTGTGTCTCAGTGTAGCATCAGCAGAATGTTGAAGCCAGTGAACATATACATTAAATGTGGTGCTTTGCATAAGCTTAAACCAAAAATTACATATTCAACTTTCATTCTGTGTTCTTTACTGGAATTGTTCCATATTGTACAGTGGCAGATATGAATGTAGGATTTTTATCTGTATTAAAAAGGACGGAGCTTACTTACAAGCTATGTTCTAAGTGTGTTCCAAACAGGAACAGGGCAGGGACGTCAAACCTGTTTTCACCGAGGGCCACATAAGCCTCGCGGTTGCCTTCAAAGGACCAAATGTAATTTTAGGACTGTATAAATGTAGGAGAAGCTACATTTGGCCCTTTGAAGGCAACCATGAGGCTGATGTGGCCTCCAGTGAAAATGAGTTTGACATTCCTGCCCTAGGGAACTTAGAAATCACTTGCTATATCTGTGCACTTTTGGGGGAGGCTGAGGTACTTGAACAATAGCAGTGTGTTCAAGCTTACAGGAAATCAGCTGGTCAACAAAATCCAGTGCTCCTGATGTGCATGGATGTGTACCCACTGTAAAAGTATACGTTCCCTAATGACAGAATTAATGACCACTAGTTTTGTTCCCACTCAGGGAAGGCTTCAAGAGTGGCTCCCTTCCATGTGGTCAGCTGTATGCAGTTTTCAAAACAGAGGTCAATTAGAGATGTATTTGGTCACCACACTATGGGGGGCAGTCTTTTATCACTTTCAGGTGCTAGCAGTCTCATTTTAAGGTGATTTGACATTGTGTTTTTGAGAAGCAATGGTTTGTTGTTTTAAATTCAGTACTTTATTAGTTTTGTGATTTGACATCTTCAGTAATCTGAGCTGATACTAAGCTCTGTTAAAATTAGTAATAGTATGCTGCAAAGAAATGAGAAATTAGGAACTGCTGCTGTGCTATAAGCACACCCAGAGCACCTGAGTAGTTTTGGATGTAGGAGTTAACAGGGACTGTTCTGCTATGGGTGATGAACAAAATCCCTGTGTTTTACTGAGTAATGTTGTGTTTGTTGTTTGTTTGTTTTTTTTTTTTTAAAGTATTTACAGTCAAATCAGCTTGAAATGATCAAGTTGCCATCGACTGCAGTGAAAGGGTTTCATCTGGGATTCAGAATAGCTACACTTTTTTTTCCTTAAAGGTTGAAAGCTGTGTTTGAAAACAGTCCTCTGAGTTTCTTTCCTATTCTAGTTGAGGGATATATGTTTCTGAAGCAGAAGTTCCTATAATCTAATCAGTGGCTCTGGTTTAGGTGGGGTTTGAAGAAATGACAGAAAAAGTTAACCTTTGAACTCAGGACTTGGCAGAAGTCCATCTTAACAGATTTCCAGTATTGGTTTTCCTGTTTGTAGACTCACAGTGATTGATTCGGATGGAGCAGCCAACTCCACCATTGCATCTCTGACTGTCAACAAACCAGTGGATTACCCACCTATTGCCAATGCAGGACCCAATCAGGCAGTCACCTTGCCCCAGAACTTCATCACGCTGAATGGAAACCAGAGCAGCGATGACCATGAAATTGTCAGCTATGAGTGGTCACTCAGTCCAAAAAGCAAAGGCAAGGTTGTAGCAATGCAGGTATGTTTATTTCTTCCTTCCTGTGTATGAGTGGAAAGCTCTTTTATCTTTGCCTCAACACAAGCAAACACATACCTAAGTAACTACTCAAAAGCACTGAAATATCTAGAGTGCTGTCACTTTGTTTTTGTTCCTCTCTGATTTATTCTGCTCTTATTTTAGATACTACTTTTAATTCCTTCTTATCATTTTTTTTTTCCGTTCCTTGTGGTTACTTCTGATTCTTGCTGTTGTTTGTTCCCTGGTGTTTTGGAAAGACTTTGAGTTCACAAGGTCTGTCCTTGGGCCCTAGAGCCTACTCCACAAGTTTCTGTCTTCTGAGATGCTGGACACGCTGAAAACTCGTTTGGGGAGAATGTGGAGATAGTCAGGGTTTTCTTGTAACACTTTCTCCTGGAGAAATTTTCTCCAGGAGCATTTTTCAGTTTCTTTTCAAGAGCCTAGTAATCTTTTTCATGTCCCTAGAGCTGAGGATGCTGGTCTCAGGTGTGTTACATGGTTACATGATTAGAATGTAATTTAACAAATAATTTATCAAATCTCGTAGTTATTTTCATCTTTATCCAAACCTCCCAAACTAATTGCATTGGGATTTGTTATTTCACATATGAGAGATGCCACAAATGTTAATTTTATTAGCAAAAGGACCTATAGCTTATGAGCTTATATAGATATGAACCTAGTACTGCTGGAAGAGTATACTCAATACAGAGTTGTCTTGTTTAATATTTTTTTCCTACAAACCTATCTGACTGTGATCAAATCAAACTTGGTTTTGAGTTTAACAATTTTTATAAATATTATATTAAAGAGTGTCATGATGTTTGTTTTCAAAAGGTATCTAAGGAAATTGAATACGCTGTAGTAATTTCCGTCAGTGTTTAATTTCTTAATGGAGAAAGTTAATGTTTCACAATTATTGTTCAGGAATAATGCAGCAATTATACCAAAATAAGAAATTAAGGTTTATTGTCTATAGATATTTCTCTGGATTGGTAGGGACAGCTGCAATAGTGAATACGTTACTTCTGTCTGTGCATAAAATTTTAAGTCTCCTCTTTGTCTACAAGGTGCTTAAACTGCTTGCTCAAACACTGTATGAATTAACAGAAATATTACATTTCTCTTCACGTTTGCTCTGTAAGACCTTTCATAATCCATGAGCATTTCTGTTTCATCTCCTTCTCTTTGTCTTTCTAAACGCCATGTAGGGAGTGCGGACGCCGTACCTGCAGTTATCTGCAATGCAGGAAGGAGATTATACGTTTCAGCTGACTGTCACAGACTCTGCGAGGCAGCGGTCCACAGCTGAGGTCACACTGATCGTACAGCCCGGTAGGTCACCTGCAGGTGCGTCTGGGTCCCTCAGGGCTGGGCCAACCTGGTGCCTGAGCACCGTCCTCAAATGTGTCATCTCCCCGCATTGCACCACTGAGCTGGCAGTCTGGATGTCCAGTATCCCTGCGTCAAGGACTCTTACAACTCCATTTTCTGTCAAAGCAAACAGTCACAGCAAGCGTAGAATCGTGGAAAGTCCAGGTGGTGATCCTGAGGGTTCACGCCAGCCTGATTACATAAGGTGACCTGCACAGAGATATGTTCGAGTGTACTTCTAAAAGCTGAAATGTAGCTGTTGACTTTAATATCCTACGAAGTCTGTTTTGCTAAGCTGTTCAGAGTATCAGTCAGTGCTTTGTTCAATTTCGTTATTGTTTTGCAGTTCTTCTTCAAGAATCCTTGTGTGACTTAAATTCTTACAAGAATTGCATTGCACTTTCTAGAAAAAAGTGTCAAGCAAGGAATTTCAAAACCTGCATCTTTCATACATTGCTTTGGATTTGGGAGCTTACTGATGAATGGGCCCAAATGGTCCAGGCCTTGTGAGATTTTTTTTTTTTTTTTTGGTGATGTGTTTGCCTATTACATCCAAAGTGACCTTTTCTGACCATCCGAAGATCTCACATTCCACCGTATGGCAATGTTTTCTCTTTCTGTTGTTGCTTATTACACATCTTTTTGTAGATGACCCCTTCTGGGAAAACTTTACAGCAGGCAGTTACTGCAGAAATCAAGATTATGAATTGGAAGTACAACGTGTGGTGGTGTCTTTTGGACTTGTCATAGTGTGGAACTAGAAAGATGCTATCACGGAAGTCAGGTCTAAGGTTAAATAAATATCTTGGAAAATGGTAGCATTGCCAGTTTTACCGTACCACAAAAACAGAGGTTGAAAACAGAATCACAGGTTATATGTTTCTGCACTAAATCTGTGAAGTCTCTAAAATGGTATTAACTTAGTGGTGTTGTGCTTACCTTGAGCAGCAGAGCACCTGAACTAGTATGTTTGGGGGCAAAGAACCGTATTTGTGTGGGTGACTTCAAAAGGAATGCAGTGGTGAAACCAGGAGAATACCCACCCCACTACTCTTGTTATAAAACATTTTATACAATGCATTGAGCATGCTGCAAAATTTTTGGAGTGTGGCTGTGCCTTCAGATATGACTGTGAAAAAGGGAAGTACTTGCTGTGGGATTTGGCTTGTTGCAGAGCTGGTTTCTCCCACCTACTGTTTTCTCACGGCTTATGCACATTACACTTGTGATTTGTACCTTTGCACCATTATATCCAATTCGTAATACAATATTCTGTGTAAAATCTTCCCTCTGATTGACAATCCTTGCCAGTGACTAGCTAGCAAATGTCATATACTAGATACTATTTTTACAGAAAATAACAGTCCTCCAATAGCAGTGGCTGGCCCTGACAAGGAATTGACCTTCCCAGTAGAAAGCACTACACTGGACGGAAGTAAAAGCGAAGATGACCAAGGCATTGTCTTCTATCATTGGGAAAATATCAGGTATCTAGAGATTTTACTAGTCTCTGGTAAAATAGGGAACAAAGTGAAAGTGATTGGGTTCCAGAGCCTCTTACGCAATGGTGCTGGGTGGTGCCCTGTTTGAGAACTACTTTGAGGATCTTTCTGCTCAGGTGGATAAGAGTCAGGAATTTTAAGTTTAACTTGGAAAGCTTAGGCAATCTCTGCCTGTCTTGCAATGTGTAATTTTGAGGCCTTCTGTTTATCAAGTTAAGAGAAAATAGACAGGAACTTCTACATCTCCTGTTAAAAAGTGAGCAACAGGCTTGGGTTACCCTCCTGTAATGTACAGAGTTTTCCCATCAGTGCTTAGAACTGGGGTTTCTCAGTCACTTGTTTGTTGAATAATAAAGTAAATTGACAATCTGTTTAACTTGAGCTTTCAATAGTAGGTGACTAAAGCACTCATGAATGATGACATAATGTTTTTCAAAAGCTTGTAATTGTATGTTTATGTGCAAACTAGTTGATCCTTAATGAAAGGACAAGATTTTAGCTTGTGCAACTGTCATACCTGTGGTAGAGAAAGGTTTCCTGCCACCCTGTATGTGTTGTGAGTGACTCTTAGAGTAACAGTGTTTGCAGGCTACCTTGAAATAGTACACAAGGAGGTTGTACTTTTGGGGCGTGTTTTCTACTCTTTTGGTAACTGGGTATGTGATGTTTGGGTGCTTTGAATATCTTGAAAAAAATGGATTTATGAGTTCTCTGAACTAAACTTGTGTCTTTTATAGCTCTTTAAATATCAGCACTTATAGCAGTAGTAGAACTACAATATACATAAAAGAAAAGGGCTTGAGCAGTGCTGTGGAAAGAACAATTTGGCTGTCTGTGCAAGGTTATTTTTGAGTTGTTTTGTTTCAGTGGGCCGAGCTCTGTACAGATGGAAGATGGTGACAAAGCAATAGCAACTGTGACTGGTCTTCAAGTTGGTACCTACCGCTTCAGACTGACCGTGAAAGACCAACAGGGCTTAAGCAGTGCATCTGTGGTATCTGTCACTGTGAAGGAAGGTAAGCAGAGTTGCAGCTTCTTAGGATATGGCGGGCAATGTGCCAGTTAATTTAGTCACTGACAGTATGTAAAGGAATTGGAACAGAAAGGGAGAATGTTTTTGTTGTCATTTGCCAAGGGTATTCAAGAGTAGTTATTGCTGGTTTGTAATAAAGTAGTGTTGTCAGTGACTGGTAGAATTAAATTCTCTGACCGCAAGCTTTTTTAAAGTTAAATATATGCAGAATTAATTGTAACAAAAATGCCCTGAAATACTGTTTTTGACCATGGTGCGTTTGCTTCGTTAAGAGCATATGGTTTTATTTTATTATCAAAGTTAAGCTTTGAGCAGAAAAGCAATTTTACTGTGGGTTTTAAGTAACATCCAAGAAGTGAGGTCTCAGGGTATACCAGTTTTCACTTAAAAACTTAACATTAAAAGACCTGTATTTATTTTGATTTTTTTTAATACAGGGAACCAGTTGCTGTGGTGGGTGTGGTGGTTTGTTTTTTTGTTTTTTCTCAACATGCATGTGGTAGGAGATGCTGTAGGTTAGTAATGCCTATTGTATGAGATAATAGAACCATTCAGGTTGGAAAACACCTTCAAGATCACGGAGTCCAACCGTTAACCTGAAATTGTCAAGCTCACCACTGAAACATACCTGTATTCACCACGTTTACACATCTTTTAAACACCTACGGGGATGGTGACTCCACCACTTCCCTGGGCAGCCTGTTCCAAGACTTTCTGTGAAGAAATTTTTCCTGATATCCAATCTGAACCTCCCCTGGCACAACTTGAGGCCATTTCCTTTCATCCTGTCACTTGCTACTTGGGAGAAGAGACCAACACCCTCCATGCTACAACCTCCTTCACGTAGTTGTAGACAGCGATTAGTTCTCCCCTCAGCCTCCTTTTCTCCAGGCTAAACAGACCCAGTTCCCTCAGCTGCTCCTCACAGGAGTTGTTCTCTAGACCCTTCACCAGCTTTGTTGCTCTTTTGACATAGGTACTGTCAGGTATTCCTGACAGATTTCATAGCTTTCACTTAGGTTGCATACTCAAGTTTGCAGGCAGTGATAATCCAACTGTATTTTGCCTCATGTCGTTCCTTAGGGAGTGATTTTGAGCTATCTCTGTGTACCTGTCTCCTTTTAAAGAAGGTGGCATAATAAAGTTCAAATCTTGTTTGGTCCAGAGTTTGGCTTTCTGTTGCATACCTTGTTTTTTGAAAGGAGCAATGCACTCCGACTCTGCAAGTATGGTACCTGTACCATTTATGAAATGATAGTAGAGTTACATAAGAAATCTTAGCTGCTGACTTTCTTGAAAACAGTGAAGCCTTGTTTCTTTTTCGCTTGGTATCACTGCAGAACAAGTCAATCTTGGAGAAGAAACTGGACTTAGCTTTGCACATGTGCATTATTGGTTGAACTTTTTCAGAGTTTAAGTTAGGTTTTAGTCAGAAACACATGGCAACAGCTCTACCCAAATGTGTCTCATGGTCTCATTCATGCTGTGTAGTCACAGTATGTACTGACTACAGTCATAGGTTCAGTATTAATATATTAAGTGCTCCAATAGCCAAGTTTAATCAACTGGCTTGTTTGGAAGAAACAAGAAAATCATTTGTATCACAGAGAACTCTATGCTGCTCTGAAGAATAGAGTTACAGCCAGTGCCCTGGAGACCTGCCCCAGAGTGAATTATTTATGTCCAACCTAATACTCAGACCAGCAAAGCATTTCACTCAGCCTCACAGCTTCCTGGAGTTCTATCTTATCAGTTGTGTCCTAAACAAAAGTCAGTGATGTCTGGTTTCTGGAAAGAGAATGTATTCATGTTTCTGTGGTGTGTTTTGGCCATAGTCCCAATGCATGGCTTAATTTCACTGCTAGTGGCAGCAAAAAAGCATTTGGAAACTGGGTTTGCTCTTAAGTTTCCTGATTACGCTTTCTCTAAAACAGACACTGTTAAGATATAAAACCTTACGTGAATTTCTATTAGGTCATAAGTGATTCTCAAGATGAGAAGAGCCCAGCATGGTGATCTCGTGCTAGGCTGTGTTTCTAAGCAGGTAAAAAGTCTTTTTGCTTGACTGAGCAGATCTGATACTTAAATTATTGTGAAACTGTAAATAGAGTACCCCACAATGCTTTTTCAAATAGGTATTTTTTGAGTGGTACCTCTTATTGCCATTCTCCTTGTGGTGCAGCTCTGCTTTTGTCAGGTTGTAATAATCCGGGAGCCAAATTCTGTATACTTGCTCATCCTTTTCCTGTACCTTTGACACGAGATTTTGTTGTTACTGCCTGTAGTCATCGGGCAAAGAATTGTAGTGTGGGTGTATTGGCCATGGCATGTCACAGTTTGCATGTCTTGAAAGCAAATCCTTCTCCTCCACTATTTTTATGGCTAGAAAACAACAGTCCACCCCGGGCGCATGCTGGTGGGAAGCATGTTCTAGTGCTTCCAAATAACTCTGTTACCTTGGATGGCTCAAGGTCTGCTGATGACCAGGGGATTGTGTCCTATTTGTGGATTCGGGATGGTCAAAGCCCAGCAGCTGGGGTAAGTTTCTTGAAGGTTAAAATGAGTGAAATTCAGCTCTTGTCTATGCATGTAGCATCACTGTAGCAGGACAAGTAGCTGTGGCTCAAAAGAGGCTGTGATGCATGGTGTCTGTTTGATTTATCTCCCCTGTTCTCTCTAATGCTTTGGTTCAAGGGGCTTGTGATATTTTCAGTACAGGTATAGGATACGATGGCTAAGTAGTTGGGAAAGACTTGAGATAGAAGAATAAAATTGTGTCTCTTAAAGAGTAATTGGTGATAGTATGAAGCTAATGTGTTTGAAAGAAAAATAATCTGAAATACAGATGTTCCAAAGGAGAAAGAGTCTGAGAGAGCAAGAAGTACTGATAAAGACTAGGGAGTCATGCCTGGTACCAGATGAGGCAAAACTTGCAGTTCAAGATAAAAATGGTGTTTGGCACTAGAGGAATATATCCCTCGCCTGGCAGACCATGGCGAATAGTCAGGGTCCTTAGGGCAGTGGAGTCTGCTCTCCAAATTGGGGCAGACAGCAGTAGTACCTCATGATAAACTGAAGTTTATATATCAGCTACTGAAACTGTGGTAACTTCTTTGGCCTGTCTGCACGAAGTGTTGTGGACAGCTCTTTATCCTTCTGTCAGGAAGGTAGTGGCAAATCAGCAGGAACTGGGAGAGGACAAACAGTGAAATGATAACAAAGCTTCTAGAGGCAATTCACATGAGAAGAATTGAAGAGCTGTAGCTTAAATATAGCTGACAGAGATGGTAGCTGGAAATACATGAACTCCAAGGAAAGGAAATAATGTGGGAGTTCAGAAAGCAGAACTAAGGATACTGGGGTAAAATGGAGAAATAATAATGTAACTGTCCCAGATTTCTCAAGTACTCATCTGTTTGAAATGTCAGCTGTTCTGTCTGGGGCTCTTATTTAATGAAAATATCCATACTGTGCATACATCCTCACTAACTGCCACACCCAAATTTGCTTTAGTTTTCTATGAACTGTGGGTAGGTCACATTTGTCCCAAAAGCCAAAGCAAGAGCTCACACTGTCATACCAGATACCTGACTTGATAGTCACACCTGCAACTTTCTCTGAGCGTATCATCATCCCTTTACCTTTTTTTGCAGGATGTGATCCATGGCTCAGACCACGAGGCAGTACTGCAGTTAACTAATCTGGTGGAAGGAACCTATACTTTTCACTTGAAAGTGACGGATGTTAAAGGAGACTCAGATATTGATTCAGCAACTGTTGAAGTGCGGCCTGGTATGACAATTAAAAGGTCATCGATACGTTGTGAATACCTCATCTTTGTTCTCCGTATTTATTTATTTCAACATTGACAAGATTCTATCAAGTTAAAACACAAAGCAAAGAGGTCTCTCTCTTCCTACATTCTTATTTTTCTCTTAATAGGCCCCAGCGTGTTAGAAGAAGACATGTCAGGATTCTTAACTACCAGTTATACCATTGCCTTACTGGAAGCATAAATAAATAAAAGTCATACTTCCTAGTTAGTATTTTCATTAAGTTTTTGTTACTTTTCATTCATTGTAGGGTTTTGGTGTTGTTTTTTTTTTTTTCTGATTGTTAATCAGTTTGGCCATTGGGAAGAAATGGGACATGAGCATTAAGTTTTAGGTGCAAATGCTGCAATTGTGTGTTTGATGGTTGAAAGTGTGTTTTTATGCTTATTTTCCATCTTTCATCCTGAAGGACAAAAACAAAGCCTGAAGAGTTTCAGTGTTTTTTTAAAATTATCTTTTCATGGTTTGATATTGCTCGTATGTAGACTTGTCTTCAAATGCAGGCTAAATGGCTATGTGATGGAAGCGTAAGTTGAGGTTTCAGGAAATGGGTCTGAAATATTGGGTCTGTCAGAGATTTCTTGTTTGTCTGGTTCGTGGACAAGAATTTTATTTCTGTCCCTGACTTTATTGTTGAATGTAGTCAGAATAATTGGCTCAGAATTCTCATTGGATATCTGTGGAGCTAGTTTTGTTTGCAAGGCACTCTAGGAGTTCAAGTGTTATTTAACAGAACCCTCAGTTTGTGAAGGTAAACACATTTGATATTTCTCGAATTGACGCATCCTCATTTAGACTCACTCACACAGTCTTGCAGGCTACTGTATGAGTCCATCTTTGCCTCCCTTTTCCTGGCTGGTAACCAGTAGTAGATAACAAGCAGGGAATTTAGGAATTAGACTTACCTTATGCTTACCTCTGACCTTAAGATGGCAGCATTTAGGAGAACAGAAGTTGCTGTTCCTCACACAAATGTATTGATGCTGAACTGAAGTACATACTGAAGTGCTTTCTTTCAACTGGTAAGCTGGATTGCTATCTTAGGATGCACCAGGTTTGTTTCAGAAGGAATGTGAAAATGTGGTCTAAATACTTTTGTAAGAACACAAAAGGGTTGAGTTGTAAGGGATATGGGTCTTATGCAGAAAAATATAATATTAATAAGTACTATATTAGTTGTACTGCATGTTGTCTTCAGTTGATACTGAAGTATTTGCCAAGCTCTGAAAGAATAGCATGTTTTTCTGTCAGATCCCAAAAGGAATGGTCTGGTGGAGCTGATTCTGCAGGTTGGAGTGGGACAGCTGAGTGAACAGCAGAAGGATACCCTGGTGAGACAACTGGCTGTATTGCTGAATGTTTTGGATTCAGATATCAAAGTTCAGAAGATACAAGCCTACTCAGATATAAGGTATGAAGATATCCTACTGTGCCAGGAAGATTTGTGATTTTCATTGACTCTTACACAGCTCATAATTAGTTGCAAAGTAACATTTTCTAAAACAACGAAAATGCTATAGCTCTCAACAGTATATACTTTAAAAAGTATATTTTTTCTGTTGTGGTAGAAGATTGATGAAGTAAGCTCTCTGGAGGCTCAGAACTGAAGTGTTTTGTTTTTAAAAAATAATTTAAAATTATCTCTGTAGGTTCTTTTTTTATTATTCCTTTGAAGAAAGCAAGTGCTGGATGGAGTGAGACAGACTTTCTCAGAGTGAAGCAAGTACTGTATTTCAAAATAAGGTTGCAGCTGTATCTGATCAAACCTGGTTTACTTCCCTTTACTTCTAAGTATTTTATAGACATTTTCCCAGGTACTTGATAATCCATGTTTTTTGCAGAGAAGACTACACAGTAGATACTCCTAAGTGTGGTATCTTCCTCTGAAGTAGAAATACCCCTTCTGCTTGATCTAGAGAGCTAGAGATGGCTATGCATACCCAGAGAAATTTCTCAGCATGATTGATAAACCTGTTGACATGAGTTGTCTTTAAATTACTTCTTGTTAACTACTTGGTAATTTAAAACCCATTTAGGTGTCTAATTAGCTCTCAGGGATCCTCTTAAAAATGAAAATCAGTTTGGAAAGTTCAACATTTATAGTTATGATACTTTTAATCACAGCTTCTAATTATTGCTTTTCAGATAAAAATGTTCCCTGAAGTGCCTGATACAGGATGAGATTGATACCACCCAATTTAAAAAGAGCTGTGGGGGGAAAGGGGAGGAGGGCTCCCACATGAAGTCATCTCGCTCCCTTGCTCTGAGCTTTTCCTCCTCTTAAATTCAGTTTCCTCAAGTTACTCAAACTGCTTCAGAGTGCTTTGTGACAGGTTCTAGATGAGAGTGGGAAAAAAAAATGTATACATATGTCTCTTAAAGATAGAGTGAGGAAGACCAGGGAGGGAATTACATTTGCTGTAGTCTACACCTTTATTCAGTGAAACTGGGAAGCCAGAGAACTGCTGGTGCTCCTGACTCAGAGTGAAGTCCTTGGCATTTGCATGGAGTTGACTGATCCCTGATCTTAATCTGTTCCCTGGTCTTTATCAGTGGTGACATTTGCTTTCCAGAAACAAAAAAAAAAAACAAACAACCCAAAGGCTGTAAACTGAATGCCTGACAGAAGTGATCTTTGACAGCAGTCGTGACCTTAACTGTTCTTCCTGCAGCACCGCGGTTGTGTTCTACGTGCAGAACGGGCATCCTTCCAAAGTGATCAAGGCATCGGATGTCTCGCGAACTCTACATGTGCAGCTTTTGAAAGAAAAGGCTGACTTTCTGCTTTTTAAAGTCCTGCGGGTTGACACGGCTGGTATGTTTTGGATTGTACTTGCTCATTTTGGCACTTTGCAGGCATTTGGCAAACACAGCACCTGGAAGCAGTGCTTGAAGGCCTTGTGTCTGCCATCTGGTGTCTGGTCTTGGATATAGCTTTCCAAAAGATGACATTGAAAACAATACTTAAAATGCTTGTTCATTTGTGGCAGACATGCCAGCTACTTGTATTCTTTTAAAAGACATCATCTGTAACAGTAGGCAAAAGCACATCTTAATCTGGTCTGCATCAGGAAGGTCTGTGCAATGAGCATAGAGATACCCCACTCATACCATCTTTTGTTGAAAGATTGGTACAACTTAATATAGCCACAGTATAGAATGTTTTGTGTCGCTGGTTCCTTCACAGCTTCTAGTGTTCAGTAATAGGCTTGTAATATAACTTGGTTTTGTCTGTCTGTATCAGGTAGAATGGTCAGGTGATCACTGTGTTATAACCTAGTCTTCTATTATTTGCAGTGCAGACAGGCCACTGGGCTTTCTTTTCCCTAAAAAGATGATTGAACTTCTAAGCCTACTTTAAACTTTGCTAGTAATGTGAGCCCTTTATAATACTTAGATATTATAGATACAACTTCCCCATAATTTAAAATCAGGACATAACAATCCAAATGCAAACAGAGTGAGCTCTGGCAATAAAACAGTCACTGATTCTGTAGTAAGTTCTGTCTTTATTTACTAGTTGAAAAGGAGTGATGTGCTATTGTAACTGTATTTGGCTTACTGACATGCACAGATGTCACTTGAAAATATGCATTAACATTTTTCTTGACATAGCGAATCTCCTACTCTGAGTTTTATGGGGAATAAATTTTTATTTTGGTATGATATGATGCATTGATCTAGCAATAGCTAGCTACTATAAGCATATGAGGTATGTAAATGTTCTGGCCTCAGATGCTGTAGTTAAGTTTTGAAATACACTTTAATTTATGGGTATGATGCTTGTGTTCTGGTACCTGAGAAGACTGATATTCCTCAGTTCTCAGCTATTTTAGAAGTTCTTACAAATATGTCGTAAAGGAGAAGGTCTGAATTCCACAACTTCAACTCATCTTTATTTCTGGTTAGAATAAACTGTTCTTGACTTGCATACAATTTCAGTGTTGTTATGCATAAGATATATTCTAATCTTACTCTTCACAGCCAGCAGTCTCCTGAACTGTAAATATGTTTAACACATAACAGCAAAGGAAAGGGAGGTTTGAAAAACTATCAGAATGTTATGAACTAGATGCTTTACCACCAATCTAGTCTCGCAGTAGGAGGATGCGTGACAAGTTGCCCGTTTACACAGCTGATCCTATGTTTGATTTTGTTCTTAGCCTGTCTTTTAAAATGCTCTGGACATGGACACTGTGACCCCATAACAAAGCGCTGCATTTGCTACCAGCTGTGGATGGAAAACTTGATTCACCGTTATCTAAATGATGGAGAGAGTAATTGTGGTGAGTTTGGGTGTTGTGGGATGTATTTCAAGAATAACTTGTCATCTTGTGAGGTTGTTGATTATTTGCTGTCAGAATTGGGAGTGCTTAGGAGGTAGATGCTGAGGGAAGACTAGAACAATCTGTTTTTCAGCCAAGCAATATCTTTCTATAGAAAGATACTTGAATAACATCTTGAAATTATAATTTCTTGATAGTAGTAGCCTATACTTAAAATATTTTAAAAGTATCACTATTTTTAAAAGCATCACTATTTGAGGAAAAAAAGCGTGAAAACTTTGTCATAGGAGAGAGATCTTTGAAATTATTTGGGGCCAGTTGGAAGGGTTGTTGAGTAGTGTGGACACTGCAGAGCTTTTGAGTAGCATTCATCCGATTGTTGCAAAGCTGAAAAAGAGGCAGGAACTTACATTCTTTGGGTTAAGGCCTCTGTGCTAGAAGTATGATCTGACCCAAGGAAAGAAAACACTAGTGTTCTGGACTAACCTATATAGTCACCTTTAAAACCTCAGCTTTTTAGCATAATTAATTTCACTGTTTCTTTCAGTTTACCTATTGCACCTGGGAAATGCAATTTAGTTTCACCAGCTTAATCATGTCTATATTCTGTGGCACATCTAACATATCAGCTAAGGCTTTCAATTTCAAATATTTAATAGTTTTAATTTAATGAAATTGGTCTTCCACTTAAGTTGTAATAAAGCTCCACTCTGATTACTGTGCAGTCTAAGAAACATTTGTTGGGCAATGCACTAGTCTTCAAGTAAATCTATAGAAATTTATAAGGAGCTTGCTACAAGGCATTAAGTAACCATGGCCCAATTGTCTGTTAGTGAGAGAAGACTAATTGACCAACCAAAATGGGGATGATAGGTTTTAAGCCTGAGGCTGGGACCTCCTGCCACCCTGCCCTAGTGCTGTGTTGTTCCATAGTGTAATAATAGCACTGAAATAGTGAGTATACACATGTTGGAATTCACATTATTGCACATCTCTCTGTATCCTTCTCCTGTTCTCCTTGGCTTACAAATATAAGTGTGCAGGGAGAAGGATCTTTCTGTAATTGGCTGTTGAAATGCCAGACCCAGAGTACACTTATGGTTTAGTTAAAGAATGACAACTGAGGTGATAATCATGCCACATAGACTTGAGGTGTCTTGGGATGGTAAAAGGTGTTGTAGTGGAAGAAGATTTTCAGACATGCACTTTCAGTCTGGAAGCTTAAGAATTTTTAGGGATTCTTCTGAAAATAAGAAAGTGCTAAGTTCTCTGAAGTTCCTGTTGCCACTCCCCATTCCTCAGGATTGGTTATTTTAATAGAATTTTATTAGAAATTATCCTATTCATAGTACTTTACAAAGCACTGTTCTGTTTCTTTTTGCAGAGTGGAGTATCCTCTATGTGACTGTATCTGTTTTTATTTTGGTTGTGGTCATGGTAGGGCTTGCCTGGTTCTGCATCTGCTGCTGCAAAAGGTATGTGATTTATGTTTCTTTTTGATGGGGTATATGTAAAAACTGCACACAACTGCCACATTTTATTCCAATCCTTGGCACTAAATTACTGAACTCTTTCCGACATGTGAGGAGCTTCCTGTGGCTATTTCTGCATAGGCATACTTTTGTTGGAAAAAGGAGTATCCATTTGTGGCTCTGTGCTCTTTCTGCATTTTGAAAAACAAAGCTTATGTTGGAGTATACTTCATATTAAGAGATAATTTGTTAAAATGCTGAGAGTATACTGCAGATCTTCATAGTCTCTCACTGAGTCCTCTAGGTACTTCATGCTAAGAAAAATGTGGCACACCCTGAAGGCTGCTGATGTAGGAGTGTTCTAGGCCATGGGAAGGGAACTGCTCCCAACCTGGTAACTCCCTTGGACAGGAAGGGTGGACGTGTGGGCTGCATCTGGCTGCGGCCCACTGTGCTCCAGTGATCTCAGTCATGCAGACTTCTTGCTTCTTCCTTCCTTAAACAGTTTTGCCTACTACTGTGTGTTGTTTCTCTCTCTGGCCCTTCTTCCATCTTTCCTAGTGAGCCGATAAGAAATTCTCTTTCAAGTGACAAGTCCCTGCAAGTTCTGTCACTAGAGCAAATGTTTTTGCTGCTGCTCAAAAAGCCCAGCAAATAGCTAGCTTTTTCAGGTTTTAGCAGAAATCAAACACTACCAAAATCTTTCTGGATCTTCAATTTTTTCTAGGTTGTCTTTGCAGTATGTAAAGGATGCTGTTTGAAATGCCTGAGAGTTGACACTGATTTCCTTTTTATGGTTAAAGGAACAGTGCTGTTACTAGAAAAGTTTAACTGAATTGTGTCCCACTCCACCGCCCCAGTGTGGGCTGGAGCCTCACAGGCATGTGTGAATTTGATGAGAAAGGGATGGTTTATGGAGTTCAGCTGTTTCTGTCCTGTGTCTTCATGTGGCTTGTGCCAGGGAGTGAGGCTGGTTGCTACAGAAACTTGTAGAAAAGAGGAGGGAAATGCTGCACTGTACAGGATGACAGGTGATGCCCTTTGCCTTATGGAAAATACAGGAGAAAGATACTCTAGTAGTCCAAGATGTGGCTGGAGTTTTGGAGGTTTTAAAGGCTTTGAGGTGCCAAATGAACTCCATTTTTAGGAAGACTGTAGAGGGGAAGCCAAGTGGTTGGCTGTTGCTGCGATGTCAGCTGAGCAGTAGGTGTCTTCTCCACTGTGAACTGTGCAGTCTGTGTGGGAGAGCTTCTCCAGATGTTGCCAGAGTCAGTCCTTGCCTTAACAAAAGGCATGTCCCACCCACCCACCCTCCAAAGTTATGAGAAAGAGGGCCAAAAAAATGCCTGAGCTGTGACAGCATCTTCTAGGAGGTGTCTCCTTGGTTTCATGCATGAATGCCCTTATTTCTACTGTGAAATCCTTTGTTCCTTCTTGATCCAACACAATAAATAGTTCTGTGTCCGTTCCTCTAGCTCCAGGAGTTTCCTTCTGTAATATTGAGCAGATGAGTAACTCTTGCAAATAACTGAAGATTAACGTAGAAATTATGATGTTTGAAGCATTGCAGAAGTGGATGCTGGGGAAGGATTTAAATGAAGAAAGAACAGCTGGTGATTTGCCTGTAGACCAGTAGGGCTTTGCCCCTGCATAATATGAGGGACCCGATTTCCATTTTTGTCTGGTCTTCTCTGTAAGCATAATGAGACAAGCACAACTTAAATTCTCTGAGTTAAAATAAAATATTGGGGACTAACCAATTCTTACAGAAATTTTATTTGGAAATGAACTTATGTCTACTTTGTGTCTAGTTACTATGTTGAAATTAAACAAACTGAACCTCTTTGACTTAGGAAAGCAAGTCAGTCTTTTTTGCTTTCTTCATCATTGTATATGAGAGAGAAAATAAATTATACGTTCTGTTCCACATTGTACAGCTGCTTGATACAGGTATAAACTGGAACAACTCTTCAAAGTGGAGATAAGAAAGAACATTAAGGTTCTGTATATGGGGGTATGCGTATGAAAAGGAGGAGGGAGCAGACTTATGTGCATACATGATAACTAAATGTGGTAACTTTCTTTTTAGCAGAAAGAGGACAAAGATAAGAAAGAAAACAAAATATACCATCCTAGATAACATAGATGAGCAGGAGAGAATGGAGCTACGGCCTAAATATGGTAAGCACTGTGTGTTTCAGCTGGGAATTCATCCACCAAGCTTACAGTCAGTGTATTTGAACTGACACCTGCAGTCAGGAGGTGGCCTACACATTTGGGAATGGCAGAGGCAAGCACAGACAATTAAATGGTTGGTGGAAAATCATTTATTTTGTGAGGCCTTGGGCTCAACACTGCTCTAGGCTTCTTGGTTAATCTTAATTTAGAACATCTAATTGTTCCACAGAATTTCTCCATGTAACGCCTTCTCCCCTGCACGCACTTTGATTTGGAGCTGTTTTTATTGCTGCACAGCAGTTTCATCCTGGCCCATAAGTACCTTGTTAAACATCAGCTGCTACCTTCTGCTCACATGTATTTTGATTTATCTGAGTTTCAGTTTTTGGCAGGGAAATATTGGAATCCAGATAAATAAAATCGTCCTGAGAAATTGCTGTCCTAGAAAGACAGATGTAACATTTCTGTAGAAACCATGACTTTTCATAGCCACTAGTGCTAATCAGATAGTTGAGTGGACAGACTAATTTCCAGATTCAAGCTATTAAAAGTATGTTAGCTATATACTAAGATAATCTTGATTTTTTTTTTTTTTTTTTTTTCAAATTTAAATGCATATATACACATTTCAGAGCCATAAACTAATGGACCTGCAGTGAACTCATTGTTGGTGGTGGCAGTGGTGCTTGCTATTATGCTGGATTGAAGAGAATGTTTTCACTTATCTTGCTTTGAGCAGCAGAGGAGAGGATAGTTGGTTGTTACTAAAAAGTGAAACATTTTTAATGAGCTTGTTTTGCTTTTTTATTGTCAGGTATAAAACATAGAAGTACAGAACACAACTCCAGTCTGATGGTCTCTGAATCAGAGTTTGACAGTGATCAGGACACTATCTTCAGCAGAGAAAAGGTTGAAAGAGAGAATCCTAAAACCCTCATGAATGGATCCATCAGAAATGGAGTTTCCTTCAACTACAGCTCCAAAGACAGATAACTGAATGAGGGTAAACAAACAGAACATGCTGGTCCAACACATCTGAAACATGTTGGCCAACCTCTGTTTTCCAAAACGCGTCCTAAAATATCAACTAATTGCAGATGAAAGGGTAAATTTCTAGCACAGTTATGGGAAAGAAGGAGGAAGGATTAGATGGCCTGCTAGTTCCTTTTGTTACTGTTAAAAGAACAAGGAAAAGCACATCTTATTTCTTGCATGTCCCATGCTGAATGTTTATCTGGACTTCAGAAGGCCTGTTTTCCTCTATCAATGCTACAAAAGTAGCCAGGGCTGTTACGCTACTAAGAGTGGTGAGAGGCATACAGATTCATGCCTGTGCTCCTACCTTGCTCTCAGAGAAGCAGTGTGATATTGATGCTGACCTAAACAACAAAAGCAAATATAGATTAATTCCCTTACAACTATGGAGAGCTGTAAGTGACCACAGGCTCCATCTTCATCGTAAGTTTAGGTTGGGAACACAAAGAGAGAACATTTTTAGTGCATTGTATTTATCTCTGACTCTGCTTTGTGACTTCCTTTTCTAGGGTGGTGCTCATCAGATGGAAATGTCTTTGTTTTTAAGGAAGTTTACAATTAGCAGTTGCACTCAATCAGCTGTAATGTGATACATCTGTGTCCTGTAGGATGCAGTGTTCCCTGTATTTACCTAGAAAGTATGGTTCCTGCAGGGAAGTCCAGTGTCATGTTGCTTCTGTAATGATGAACATCCCTTGGGTCTCTGGACTCTGCCGCATCCAGCCAGGAAACAGTAGCAGGAAGGACTTGGTGTGATGTACCTTCAGAAGCATTTTGAGCATCCCAAACAACTTTTTGTTTAAAGAGCTCTTTAAAGGAGCTCTGTACCTTTTGAAACTGAAGCCTCAGCTGAGATGAGTTTTCATCTGTCAGCCTTAGTGCTCAGTTAAAAAATGTGCCAGGTGTTTGTGTAGTGGAATGCTGGGGCCAAATAACCTACGTGAAGCAGGAGGTTCGGTGTCTACCTTGGTTGTCATGGGAAGTGGTACTGAGGAAGATTTAGCTTGAACAATATAGATTGTTTTACTTTTTTTTTCTGTGGCTATTCAGTGACTAGATGTGCTGGTCTGAAGAGGTCCTTTTATGTGTTTGGGAAGGGTAGGTGTGTTTAGAGTTTTGATGTTCTTGTTCTCAATCTGAATTTCTTTACAGTGTGTTTGTTAGGCTTTAAAGCCATGCCCCTGTTGCAGTTTAGCCCCAGTTCCCCTCCAGCTGGCAGCTAAAACCACGTGCTGCTAGCTTGCTCTTTCCCCACCTCCTGTGTGTTGGGGAGGAGAAGCATAAAACAAAGGTAAAACTCGTGAGTTGGAATAAGAGCAATTTAACGGAACAGCAAAGGAAAGAAAACAGACAAACAAACCCAAAGAACGTAGATAAGGTTACACAGGAAGGTGTCCAAGCAGGTTTTCAATGTCTCCAGAGAAGCAGACTCCACAACATCCCTGGGCAGCCTGTGCCAGTGTTCTGTCAACCTCACTGAGAAGAAGTTTTTTCTCAAATTTAAGTGGAACCTCCTGTGTTCTAGTTTGTATCCATTGCCCCTTGTCCTGCCATTGGTTGTCACCGAGAAGAGCCTGCCTCCATCCTCGTGACACTCACCCTTTACATATTTATAAACATTAATGAGGTCACCCCTCAGTCTCTTCCGAACTAAAGAGACCCAGCTCCCTCAGCCTTTCTTCATAAGGGAGATGCTCCACTCCCTTAATCATATTTGTTTCCCTGCGCTGGACTCTCTCCAGCAGTTCCCTGTCCTTGAACTGAGGGGCCTAGAACTGGACACAATATTCCAGGTGTGGTCTCACCAGGGCAGAGTAGAGGGGGAGGAGAACCTCTCTGGGCCTACTAACCACACCTCTTCTAATGCACCCCAGGATGCCATTGGCCTTCTTGGCCACAAGGGCACAGTGCTGGCTCATGGTCATCCTGCTGTCCACCAGGACCCCCAGGTCCCATTCCCCTATGCTGCTCTCTAATAGGTCATTCCCCAACTTATACTGGAACCTGGAGTTGTTACTGCCGAGATGCAAGACTCTACACTTTCTCTTGTTATATTTCATTACTTTTTTCCCCACTCAACTCTCCAGCCTGTCCAGGTCTTGCTGGATGGCAGCACAGCCTTCTGGTGTGTCAGCCACTCCTTCCCAGCGTGGTGTCATCAGCAAACTTGCTGACAGTGCACTCTGTTCCGTCGTCCAAGTAATCGATGAACATATTGAATAGTACTGGCCCCTGAGGGATTCCACTAGATACAGGCCTCCAACTGGACTCTGCCCCATTGACCACGACTTTCTGACTTCTTTCCTATTGCTTTTCCATGCGAGAGATGGAACTTGACACACCAATGTGATGTTCACAGAGTTCACTTTATTGTTGGACCACTCTAGCTTTATACCAAAGCTGCCCTGTCCACGCGCCTTGCAACAATGTGGTTACAACACGTGCTATACAATAACGTGATAGGCTGCATGCACTGTCCATGCACTCTGCATGCGCGTGTCCGGCGATTGCTCATTCATCGTTAGCTTCTTATGGGGCTCCTTTTGTTTCTTTTGTCTCTGGCTTCACCTCTCATCCAGGCTGGCAACAACCCCGTCCCCCTGGGCTGGGTGGGGCTCTGCCACTACATCTCCCCCTCTTTCATTTAATATAATGTTAACAATATGCTGTATCATGCTTTGAAGACAGTGCAAAATACAGGGCAAGAACATTAAGGCTAATACAATTACAGTTAACAAGAACAGACCTGTTTTCAATATTCCTTTCAGCCAAACAAGGCATCCAACCCAAAAAACCCAACATCTTCTGTTATTTTCATGTTCTGCAAATCTTTTAAGTTCAAACAACACATACAATCAAGCTCTTCATAACTGTGACCAGGGCCAATAACGAAAAGTTAATCACTGCTCTGTTTTACAAAGTGGTATTCTCAACATTGGCTACATCCGTTGCTAAAAGCGATAACACCTCTGAGGTTGAGGGTCGTCATCATTGCAATCAGTTTCTTCCTTGTTAGCTAGCCAAGGTCTCACCCACTTTGCTGGGATCCACGAATTTTTATGGTTACCTGTAGAAACACAAGCATATCCCCTTCCCCAGTTTATTAATGACATAGGATCTTCCCATTGTTGTGTTATCAGATGAAACACACTAACCTTATGTCGGAGAATGAAGAATTTTGTAGGCCTGTTTGAATGCAGATGTGTGGACCGGGCAAGGGTAAAGAATCTGGCTCAATGCGAGTTTAACATCAATGCCCTTTAATGAATGTTTAACAACACTGACTATCAATGTCTGCCAGAGCACATTTTTACAACCCTTATATACTCTTTACCCAATGGCCATGCGGCAAGTGCAGGCTACGATTGGTTACTCTCTGCAGTCACTCTTCCCCCCCATGGTGATTAGCTGCAGGGCACTGTCCACGAACTGTTCATGTGCAGCGACGACAGTGCCCCTCCTGCAGCCTGGGTCGAGGGCAGACCAGCTTCTGTTTACTTCCGTTCAGTCTTTGGTGTCTCCAGAAAAACCTTCCGTGTAGGTCCTAGCCTGCACCACAGCCACATCAAGCTCTGACTTGTTCGCAGTACACAGCCCATGTCCTCTTTCTTCCAAAAACTCTCCACAATTCCTCCTTTTTTCTTTTTGAACAAGCCAGGCTTGATTAGCTATGCGTTCTAACCCCTCTTTGATACATGATAAAGAACAACTTATACATAACATATAAATTACAACAACAATCAACATAAACAAGGCACTTTGCAATAAACCCTTAATTCATCCCCCTAGGCCAAGCCAATTTATTAAACTGTCTAAACCAAAAAATCAATCGGTTCGATTTCCTGTGGTTCTGACCCTACGGGAAGGCGATCATCGCAATTGTCATGGTTGTCAAACCATGCGCTAATATTTTTCTTCTTAGCGAACTTGAGGTATTCCATTGCCGTTTAAATATCGCAATGGATTGATTAAACGAATTCCAAGAACTTTGGTTTAATGGTACTTCTGCTCAACATGTAACAAACAGCGTGCTGGATGTTGATAAACCTGCCCAGAAGGTAGTGATGTTTAAAGACCTTCCTAATGTCACCATACATTTTGACGAGGATCAAAAGCAGTTCTTAACAAAAACCAAGGAACTAGACTGTTTCTCAAGAGAATGAAAAGGATACAAACTTTCCACATGCTTAACACTTTATCATTAAGACCTACTTATGTAACTATATTACACATACATGTCACAGCTAAATTAATGCAAAAGTTACGACTCACTCTGTGTCCTCCGAAGGTTCTGTTGCAGGGAGTTGATTTGGTTGAATTTGCTTCAACTCCGGCTTTACTGCTTGGCTTGGAACCCACAATGGACCTTGATCTGTGGAGAGACACATGTACCCTCTACCATTAAAAATAACAGGTACTGGTCCCTTCCACATTCCAGTGGTGGGATCACTGAACTGCTGCCACTACTGGTTGGATTGTAGATGAGATTTGCTGGCTAACTTGTTGAAGAGATCTCTGCATGACCCCTTCGAAAGCGGCAGCCATCACCTCCGCACTTTGCTGTTCTTCTGTCCTGGCTGCTTGCGTCAGCATTTGTTCTACTGAAGATCCTGGTGGCAGAGTTGCTAATATTTGTTTAGTCTTTGAATTTGCATTATCGAAAGCTAGCAACTGAAATATTTGGTTTTTCATCTCCTCTGACAAATACGGGTTTTGCATTACTCCTTCATGTAACCGGTCAATAAAATGCGTGAAATTTTCTGTAGTACCTTGGCGTATTCTGCTGAATGAGGGAGCTAAGGGTCCTGGTAAAGTTAAGAAAGGATCTAGAGCAAGTTGTGCAACTTTCCAGTGAACTTCAGCAATAAATCGCAGTTGAACTTCTATTGTAGCGTACTGTCCACGACCCGTATAGGCATCGGGTACCACATTGGTTAATGGGTCATTTGGACTGGTTTGTTTGGCTGTTTCTTGCTGCGCTTGTTGATACCAGGCTGATTCCCACAGGAGGAATTGTGCTGGAGTTAGTAATAAGCGCATTAAATTTTGGCAGTCCATGGGACACAATAAGTCAACAGTAAAAATCCAATGCAGTATTTGTCTGGTAGCTTCTGAACGTATCCCATAGTTGGTGATTGTTTGTTTGGCTTGCTGTAAAATTTTCCAATCATGTAGTTCCCATACTGCTGTCTGGGTGTTCATATTTTGAATTACTGGTAGGGCTAATTTTGCTGGAGACCAATCACCTTCTAAGATGGCATCTTTGATGACCCCTGACCATCTGTCAGGTCGGGGCGGCGGCTGGTCAGTAGGTTCTATGGATACCTTTGGTTGCGTTGTTTGAGGAAGGCAACCTGGTTTTTGAAATTCGATTTGTCTCTTATTTTTCTCTACATCTGACATTTGCAAGTCAAGTTGTTCAAGCTTACTGGTAATAACTTTCAGTAACTGCTCTACTCCTTGTGATGAGCCCAATGATGTAGAAGGAGGCTCACAGGATCCCTCTGCATGTATTTTTGGAGGCAAGTTGTGGGGTGGCCCTGGTGCCTGCGGCCCGACCAGGCCCAGCCCATCTGACGCGATAGTCTCAGAGGGGGTGTTTCTGACTCGGGGTAGGGCAGAGGCTGAGCTGTAGGAGGAGGGCGGCGCTCAGGGCCTCCCACATCCGGACAGTCCCCTATCACAGTATCACGGTATGTTTGGGATTGGAAGGGACCTCGAAAGATCATCTAGTCCAATCCCCCTGCTGGAGCAGGAACACTTAAGTGAGGTCACACGGGAGCATGTCCAGGCGGGCTTTGAATGTCTCCAGGGAAGGAGACTCCACAACCTCCCTGGGCAGCCTGTTCCAGTGCTCTGTCACCCTCACTGAGAAGAAGTTTTTTCTCAAATTTAAGTGGAACCTCTTGTGTTCCAGCTTGATCCCGTTACTCCTTGTCCTATCATTGTTTGCCACTGAGAAGAGCCTGGCTCCATTCTCATGGCACTCAGCCTTTTATGTTTATAAACATTAATAAGGTCACCCCTCAGTCTCCTCCTCTCCAAACTAGAGAGACCCAGCTCCCTCAGCCTTTCTTCATAAGGGAGGTGCTCCACTCCCTTAATCATCTTTGTTGCCCTACGCTGGACTCTCTCCAGCAGTTCCCTGTCCTTCTTGAACTGAGGGGCCCAGAAATGGACACAATATTCCAGATGCACTTCTGCTTTCTTCTCACATTGCCCCAGAGACTCAGATCGGGAAACTTCTGGTTCTTTGTTTGAGGAGGGCAAAGTTTCCAATTCCCGCCGCAGATCAGATTGAGAGAGTATTGGCTGAGCCGGGACCCCTCAACCAGCCCGAACGGCAGGCAGACCCCACAAAGTAGCCCACAGGCCCCTCTTCTTGTTCGGCCGACAACTTTTATCAGTCCAGGTTTGTTCTGGGGCAGGCGCCCTCATGGCTCCCAGGGCAGCGTGTTGTTCTGACTTCATTACTTCCAACGATTCTAACATGGTTCTCCACAAATCTCTCAGAGCTTTAATTTCTTTCTCTTCTGCCCCTCTGATAGTCTTATCCCACATAGTATCCCCCAATAATCTCCATTCCGTTGGGGAAAACAAAAGTGGAATTTCTCCAAAGTGTCCCCACTTCTGGGCTAATGTAATCAATGTGATTAACTTTTCCTGTGACGATTCGATACCTCTCTTAGAGAGAATAGTTGTCAACAGTGCCGCAGCTGTTTCAAGTTCCATTATCTAATCAGCGCGGTCTTAAGTAGGAGGCGAGTGGCCAGCTCGTCTGGTGCTTGTCTTTTGTTACCGGACAAAGCACACTCTTCTACAACCCGGCTTGGCTCCATCTTTTAATGAATGCTGCTTACCGCAGTAAATGGCACTCCGGAGATCCTACTTTTGTGAACCATCCTCTGCTACCAAATGTCGGAGAATGAAGAATTTTGTAGGCCTCTTTGAATGCAGACGTGCGGACCGGATGAGGGTAAAGAATCTGGTTCAATGTGAGTTTAACATCAATGCCCTTTAATGAACGTTTGACAACACTGACTATCAATGTCCGCCAGAGCACGTTTTTACAACCCTTATATACTCTTTACGCAATGGCCACGCGGCAAGCGCAGGCTACGATTGGTTACTCTCTGCAGTCACTCTTACCCCCCCCATGGTGATCAGCTGCAGGGCACTGTCCACGAACTGTTCATGTGCAGCGACGACAGTGCCCCTCCTGCAGCCTGGGTCGAGGGCAGACCAGCTTCTGTTTACTTCCGTTCAGTCTTTGGTGTCTCCAGAAAAACCTTCCGTGTAGGTCCTAGCCTGCACCACAACCACATCGAGCTCTGGCTTGTTCACAGCACACAGCCCCTGTCCTGTTTTTTCCAAGAACTCTCCACAACCTTAGGTACGTTTTTCAGAAAAATCTTTGACATTTTTTCTATATAGTGCATAACAACAGGTTCCATTTCAGTCTCACTTTTAGGATTAAGCCAGTTCAGCACATACAGTGCCTTCATCAAAACCTCTTCTGGACTCCCACCAATTCCCCCTTGTTTTTTCAAAACAGACAAAAGATTTTTCAAGGTGCAGTGTGCACGCTCAATAACTGCCTGGCCCATAGAATTATAAGGGACTCCGAACAGGTGTTGTACCTTCCACTGGACGAGGAAGGTTGCAAGTGTGTCAGAATGGTATGCGGGACCATTATCTGGTTTGATCTGTGTAGGAACACCCATGACAGCAAAAGCTTGTAATAAATGACGCTTTACCGCTTTTGCATTTGCTGAGGTCAAAGCTGTAGCCCACAAGAGTTCTGAACAGGTATCTGTGGACACATGAATGTACTTTTGTTGGCCAAACAGTGCAAATTCAGTAATATCAGTTTGCCATAACTGATCTGGCTGCAAACCCTGAGGATTTATTCCCTTTTGTTGCAGAGGCACTGTGCGGGCACAATCAGGACAAGCTACAATAATGGATTGAGCTTTTTCCTTGGTAAGTGCAAACTGTTTTCGGAGTGATGCTGAGGATTGATGGAAGAACTCGTGAGCTCGTCTGGCTTATTCAAAAGGAGATACATCTGTCACTGCCACGAGTTTGTCTATCATGTTGTTTCCCTCAACTAGACCACCTGATAGGTTAGAGTGGCTTTTTATATGCATTATAAATAATGGCACTGTCCTATAATCTAACACGTTCCACAAATCTAATAATGCCTCAAACAACAGAGTTGGAAACTCGCTGCCAAAGCGCTCTATGTGTTCTTTGTACAACTCCCACAACATAAAGAGAATCTGCTACCAGATTAATTGGCAGTTATGCCATTTTTGTAATGCTGCTATCACCGCTTGCAACTCTAAAATTTTAACTGATCCTTCAGCTACAACAATCTGTGAATGCCACTAACCATTCTCAAACCATACAAAACCTCCTTTGCGTAATTGACTACTTGCATCTGTGAAAATGGTTATCGCATCTAATGGATGCTCACTAACAATTGACATAGGCTCCAAGGGGAGGTTGGTTTTAAATATGGGATGCGGTGGATAATGATTGTCCACCTGCACCAGAATCCAGCAAGAGCTAAGGCAAGATTGTCATGTTTGAGAAGGATTTGTTCAAACAAATTGAGAGAAATAGGGATCACAATTTTTAACAACATACAATCCAGACGAGGTCAGATATCGGCTTAGTCCTTTCACTACGACCTGGGCAATGGCTTCCCACCTTTGAGTGATGTTTTTTTGGTTTTGAGTGTTTAAAAATATCTATTCTAATACTAACAACGGATCCTTTTCTTCCGTGCTCCACTGGGCCAAAAGTCCTGCCACCTCCTTATTGGTATTATAGACGTAAAGAATAACAGGCAATTCTGATCTTATCCGCTGAGCAGTATTCTGTGAAATTTTTCTTGCAATCTGCTCAGGTGCTTTTTGTGCTTCTGGTGTAAGGCACCATGGTTCTTGGGGATCTTGGACCCCATGAAGGAGACTAAACAACGTTTGTAACTCTGTATTTGTAATTCCCACAACATTTCTTATCCACTGCAAGTCCCCTACCAACTTCATTGCGTTGTGAAGGGTTGCTACCTTTGCTTTCATAGTAAGCTTCTGAGGTCTAATCATGGCCTGAGTTAGTTCATATACTAGATATTTCCATGGTGCGGTTCACTGTACCTTTTCTGGTGCCACAACCAGACCACACTGACCTATTTGCTTTGTCAACTGAATTATTGTATCCTCACTAATTTCCTTTTCGTTGCACGTAAGGCTATCATCCATATGATGGTAGATGATCATCTGAGGGTGTTGCTGCCTAAATGACTTTAAAACCAAATCTACATACCATTGACAAATAGTAGAAGAATTTTTCATTCCCTGAGGTAACTCTACCCAATGATATCTTTTCGTGGGAGCTTGATGATTAAGCACTGGAACAGTAGAGGCAAGCTTTCTACAATCCTCTGGGTGTAATGGGATCGTGAAAAAACAATACTTCAAATCAATGACAATTATATCCCAATCTTTTGGAAGCATGGTTGGGGTAGGAAGACCTGGTTGCAGTGCCCCCGTATCTTTCATTACTGCATTAATTGCCCTGAGGTCTTGTAGTAAAGGCCACTTCCCTGATTTCTTCTGGATAGTAAAAACAGGTGTATTCCATGGGCTGGTGGAAGGGACCAAATGTCCGAGACGGAGTTGCTCTTCAACCAACTCCTCTAAATGCACAAGCTTTTGTTTTGGTAGTGGCCATTGATCCACCCAGACAGGATCATTTGTTTCCCAACTCAGATTCATACATGGCTGGGTGTCGCTCGCTGCAACGGCCATTATCAAAAAGGTGACTGCATGACTATTCCCCACTGAGACATCACATCCCTTGCTAATAATGCAATTGTCATGTTCAGAACATAAGGTCGTACCCATGCCTCTAAGCCCTCGACCTCTTATCTTTACCATATGTGTGCTGATGTGGGTAGGAGTGGCCCTCCCAATCCCCACTACCATGGTGTTTACTGCTTCGAAGGGCCAACACGGAGGCCAGTCAGTGCAAGGGATGATCGTCACATCTGCGCCTGAATCTAAAAGCATTTTTTTTTCTCCTAATCTCACTTCCAGGCCCATATATGGAAACTAACCTAGATGGTTTGTCCAAAGTCAGTTTTTCCGTGAAAGCAACCACAGGGGCTCTGGTAGAGCCAAAACCTTTCTGACCTCTTTCCGCATCTAAAGCCTTTGGGACACATGCTCTAAAGGGTACCAATTGCGATATATGGGTCCCCTGTTTAATAGTCACAGGGGGTGTTAGGACTTGCAACATAATGCCTATGGGTCCAACATAATCAGAGTCTATTAATCCAGGCAAAACAAACAATCCCTGTCTTGAAGCAGAAGAGTGACCTATTAAAAGCGCACTCAATCCATACCATAGGGGCCCCATTACTGTAGATGGAACTCCACCTGGCATCAGTTGTGTGATGAGTAGAGGAGACCTTCACTTTCACCTGAACATCCAGCTCAACACCTGCAGTTGAGGTGCCAGGAGGAGCTGTGCTTCAGTACCAACCACTTCTAAAGCAGCTTGAACCCCTTTGTATGCTGCCAATATCTCCTTTTCGCTTGGAGTGTAGCAGGCCTCAGACCCTCTGCATCCCCAACTCCAAAACCCTGGGGGTCGACCATGAGTCTCTCCTGATCCTTTCTGTCAGAGGCTTTTGGTAGGGCCATTTTCCTCAGCTGCAGTGTAGAGCACATTTTTAATGTGTTGTCCCCTCAGGACTGGCCCAAGAACCATGGCATAGACTATCTCCCACTTAATTTTTTCAAAGACTTGCTGCTGCTCAGGGCCCCACTCAAAGTCATTCTTTTTCTGGGTCACCTGATAGAGAGGGCTCACAGTCTGACTGCAGCTTGGAATGTACATTCTCCAAAAACCCACGACCCCCAAGAAAGTCTGTGTTTCCTTTTTTATTAGTTGGTAGAGACATAGCTGCTATTTTGTTGACCACATCCATTGGAATTTGATTATCTCTGTCCTGCCATCTGTACCTGAAAACTGAATATGTGCAGGTCCCTTGACCTTACTTTGTTTTATAGCAAAACCGGCTTGCAGAAGAATCTGGATTATCCTCTCACTGTTCTCAAAAACTTCCTCTGCTGTGTTGCCCCATACAATGATGTTGTCAATGTACTGCAGATGTTCTGGAGTTCTGCCCTCTTCCAGTGCAGCCTGGATCGGTCCATGGCAAATAGTGGAGCTGTGTTTCAACCCCTGGGGCAGCCGATTCCGGGTGTACTGGATGCCCCTCCACCTCCAGGTGAAAGCAATGGTGGCCTGCACTCAGCTGCCAAAGGAATAGAGAAAAATGCATTAGCAATGTCCGTTGTGGCACACCACTTGGCTGCATTTGATTCCAGTTCATATTGGAACTCTAGCATGTCCAGCATGGCAGCACTTAACGTAACATCATTCAGACCACAATAGTCTGCTATTAGTCTCCACTCTCCATTGGGCTTCTGCACTGGCCAGATGGGATTGTTGAAAGGTAGTGAGTCTTACTTGTGTTGGGGTCCTGTCCGGGAAGCCCCAGGCTGGAGAGATTCTTTAATATTGCCCGGAGTGAGATTAAGACACAAGCAAGATCAGATGCCACTTAACTTGGGAACTTTATTGAACACTGGTAAAGAAGATAGTGATAGGACACAGAGAAAAAGAGTAGGAAAGTAGGAAACTTAGCAAAGCATTAGGGACAGGTTTGAGAGAGAAAGATTACCAGCATGGATCCAAGTGGCTTCTCTGGTAGGCGGAGCAGTGCGTCTCAGGAGGCTGGCTTGTCCATCACTCACAAGGTGGCCCCCCCACGTCCCCGAGAGGTACACACATGTGGCTGGTCAGTGGTGGTGGGGTCTCCAGGTTGCACATGCGTGCTGCGTGGTCGTACGGTCTTTTATAAGGTACTGGATTATATTCTGGGATGTGGTTTCCCCTGGCAATAGCACATGCTGCCCAGTCTGCACCTTTGCACACACTCTTGTGGGCAAAGGGAAAGGGCCTAGCTCCTTATAGGTCTTGAGTTCATCCTTTAAGACATTAAGGTCCTCTGTATGTTGTGGGGTTCACTCCCATTCTCTGTTCTTTTGATGCAAATAATACAAAAGGCAGGCAAGCACCAAGAAACCCAATTTATGCTTTTTCCAATAACCTAATGTACCCAGCAACTGCTGCAACTGTGTCCTGCTGTCTGGAGTCTGCCCTTTCTCAATAACTGATAGGGCATCATTGGGTATCACAACTGTTCCAGCCATCCACCAAGCCCCTAGGAATTTGATTTCTTGTCTGGTACCTTGACATTTGAAAGGTGGGATGTCTAACCCATTCCGAGTCAACAGGTTCCAAATGGTTTCAGCAACTTACCCTACCTGTTCTTTGTTACCTCCACCAACTAAGATATCACCTGTGTATTGATGCATGTGAACACCCGATGGCATCTCCGCAGTATGGAGGAGTTTAGCCAAGGCATTGTGGGCAATAGTAGAGAGCGAGTGTTTGTGTCTTTGCAGGATTTGATTAAAGATGTATTGTGTCCCTTCCCAGGTAAAGGCAAACTTGGACTTGTTCTCTACTCTTCAGGTAATCATTAGAAAATGCTTTTAACATAAAGGGCGGCCATCCAGGGGTGGGCAGCTGCCTGTATATTCGGGCGCACCTGCCATGTATGACGTGCACAACTGGATTCATACTTTTGATTCTGCAATGCACCCAGCAACTGTCCCCAAGGCTTCTGATGCTGCACTGAGGAGCATTTATCCTGTGCCCAGCCCTGCATTTATTGAAGAACTGACTGTGGCTTCAACAGTCATGGTGTTGGGAGAGGCTGTGAAGAGCTAAAAAGGGCTAATGCAAGTGCTTTCCGTGTTTATTCCCATGCTAGCCAGCAAGATGTGGTGTAAATGGTATGATTTGCTTTCTTCAGAAGCCAGGTTTTAACTGTATGCGTATGAGGGTTTTAGGCTATTTATTGAAACAAATCTATTTTATCTTATACTCTCCCTTCCTGAGTGTGTGCATATATATTTTTAAATAACTTTGTTAATAAAATCAAGGTCAGCTTTTGATGTCTTTCAGATTTTGCTCCAGGTATGTTAACATAATTCTGCAATATTCACTTGAAAGCATTCCTGACGAAAGTTATGGCCCACTCAAAATACTATTTTTTTTTTTCCTTTTAAAATCAGTGTTTGGCTTAATCTACTCGGCACAAATTCCCAAAATCTTCTAGCAGGATTTATGTTCTTGGAAACTTGCATTTAAAAACAAACAAAACCCAACAAACATAAACAACTACAGCTTTGTATTGACCACGCTGCCATTAATGTTTCTGCTGAATACTGTATCCATTGTGCCTTTATGTATAAACTTATCGTTTAGGACATGTCAGTGCAGTCAGCAGCATCCTTCAGTTTTATGCACTCGATCACTTGTGTGTTTTGGTTTTATTTTACGTTTTTAAAGCTGGTGCTGAAGCCTAGGATGTTGCTCTTTCAAGGAATTAAAATTCAGGCATCTTCCTTTTTTTAAAAAAAACCCAAAAACTAAAGACTGATTCTCTAGTAAAACAACTACAGGAATCATAAACCTGCTTTCCTCTATGCTGTAGAATTCCCAGGGCTATTCCCCCTCACACACACAATTCCTTATTGCATAAGGCTCTAGCAAGCGGAAGTTGCTTATTAAATTCTGTTCTCTAGATGGATGCTTTGACATCTTTGTTGCTAGCAGTGCTTTAGTTACGTTTTGAAAGTTGAATATAGTTTACATTTTTGAGCTGCTTCTAATTTTACTAGTTTGATTCTTCCACCTCCTTGGAAGGAGAAGTCATTCCTCTTACATTAAGACCAGGCTTGCTCTTAATACGGGACTTGCACAGAACTTGAAAACTATAGTTCGGGGCTCTTGTGAATTTGTGATATCACGTTTGTGTCACTTGGCCAAGCATGATTTTGTCAGGAATTTAGGAGAGACTATAGCAAGCTTTTTATCTTGATTAAGTGTAATTTTTATTTCTACCAACTGTTGCTTCCTTGTGGAATGTCAGGTGATACCTGGAATGAAAGGGTCAAAAAACTAGCTGTTAAGATACAAACACAATGGCAGAATTCTGATGCTAGCTTTCTGGTTTGGGTTATGATGGGTCTGAAACAGGTTCTCAGTCTTCACGTTCACCTCCACACGCTGTTTTCCTTCATATAGTGGAAGAATGCTGGCAGTTTCTTTGTGAAATAGGGATGGGGATATTTCCAACAGTCTCATCCACACTGAAAAGCAGAGGAGACTAGAGGTAGCTTGTCAAGTATGGCTCAGAGTCCACTGAATATAAAGAATTCCATTTGACACTGACAAGATACTGCCTCCCTTTGAAGGCAGACAGTGTGCTGATACTTACAGACTTGATGTAAGTACTGGATTTTCATTTGCATCTTGCTTTTACATTTATACATGCACAAGCAGAGATTGTCCAGCAATGTAAAAGGACTGCCTTTGTTTGCATTTTAAGTAAGGAAACTTTCTTACCATTACTGCCTGAGCCTTTAAACAGGTTCAGTACTCAGGTTCTGTCCTCAACACAGTGTATTTGCAGCATGAAACTGCCTTGCTGCAACAGGTCATCGGCTTGTGTTTTTAGTTTTCTTAACAAAACTGCTGCTGCAGTACGAAGCAAAATTTACTTTGCCCACTTTGCTGAGATACATATCCAAGTTCTCAGCTTTTTGTATTAACTGAATAGATTGATGAGAAATTCAAGAAAAATGTGAACAATCTAGTTGCAGAGGATTGTTTATTTGGGAAAGGAAAAAATAAAGTTTATTCTTGTTTCATGTGTAAGAATACATTTTCAACTATGTCCTTTTAGGTGAACAGTATTAGCAGTCTCCCTCTGTCAGATGCGTCAGATATAGGTACTGTTCAGGCATCTCTTTTGTGTTGCCAACTGTGTTTGCTTACATGATGCTAATTTTCCTTTTCTTTCTTTGTCTCTTGTGGGCAAGCAGAAGTGTGCACACATGCAAGGGACTTAACAGTGTGGGAACTTAACAGAGAGAGAATGAGCGATTGCATATGTTCTCTATGCTGGATTTAAACTTTCCTTAGATAGTTCTGATGTTCTTGAAATAACTGAGTTCTTAGACAAATTTCCTGTTCTTGTTTTAAGCCTCAACTGAAACTAGTTTTACCCCTCAGTATACTGACAATGGGCGGTAGTCAGCTGGAACTTTGAGACAGCGGTAAATTAAATTACAGCTGCTTTAGTCTTATGAGCCATTTATGTGAGGTCTGAGAGACGTAAACATTCCTCTAGATGGGAAATGGGATAGAGGTGTATTAGAGTTTCTTAACATCAGCTATTGCTTATCATTGATCCCTACCTAGAGTACTAATCCCATATTTCTGCAGCAAAGGAGAACCCATCTCACATACCTTTTAGGTCCTGAACTCCCCAAAGCAAGGGAGGGAACCTTAAAAATAAGATTTTAAAAAGGAAGGAGAAAAGGCAAATAACTTTTTATTTTGCATAGGCTACAAATCAAGTGCAGATGAGCTGCACGTCAGTAGTTTGTCTCTGTATGGAAGCACTTCTCCCTGTGGGTGGATGGGTGAGCTATTACAGAATTTGTATTAGGATCTGTTTCTATAAAATGTTATTTATTGCAAGTCATATAGTATTGTAACTGGAACCATTTCTGAGCTGAAATCACTACATTTATGTAACTACTAATAAAGTTTTGTCTTTCCTTCTAGGAACTTGTCAGGTACTCTTTCAGATATGGTATGCTGTATCCTCCACACTCAGGCTAATAGAGATATGTCGTATTGCCATAGCTTATGTCTGTACTCAAACATAAAAGCAGTACAATATCTGATCCCTTCTCTTCCTACTGACAAAAGCAAAACAGTGTCTTTTTTTCAGAGAAGTAGCATAATTCAGTACATCAGAGAGCAGAAAAAATAATTACTGCAGTTCACAGCAAGAATTTCCATGTGGTACTTGTCCTTGGGTTTAATTGGCTGTGTGTAAATATTCACCAGTGCTCATGACAAGTGTGGGAATTTCACAAGTTTTGTGGCTTATTCTATAGCAAACCCAATACTTGAGTGTTTGTAAGTACAATGGCTGCTTTGCAGTAATCAGAGATAGTAGTGTGCAATATAACCCAAAATACTGCTGTTAGCTAGGGGTAGATTATGCTCCCTGTTTCCAAACTGGAAAAGAAAAATCCATGCATCAGTGTGTGTGAAGTTTGTGCTAAATCTTGATAATAAAAGGTACTATGAGATACGAGTGTCTCTCTGTAAGGAAAAAAACATACACCATAAAAGCAACTTTAATTGTATTTGGATACATGATGCCAAAGTGTACGTGGTACCTCTTAAAATGCTTGACTCCTACAAGGGAATACTGTCTGCTGAATGAGCTGATGAGACAGTGTCCTTCATTGGAGAATGGAATCTGCCGGTTATTGCACTGCACATTTCAGTAACATCAGTAGCCTCCCCTCTCCCCTCGGAGCGGGGTGATGCACATCTCTATGGGCTTGTGCCACAGAAGATTGTCAGTAGTGATTCCTGAACAAGTCAGTTGTACTGAGCAGCTTTGACATCACTGATAGAAGTGAACAAAACAGCAACTTTTTGTGTTTTGGAAGGCAGGGAGTTTTGACATTGAAAGTGCTTTTTTAAACAAGTGCTAAAATTAACTCAGAACTTCTGAACACATTACATAAACCTTCTAAGATAACTCTACCTTTCCATAAGCGGCAGGGCTGGGACAAAGAGCATGACCATTTACAGCAAGACAGTTACTTCAATGCCAAGTCAAAGCACGGAGCGTCTTTTACTTACAGTATTGCCCAACTCTCAACCATGTACCTGATTGATCTTCAGAACAGTAAAAGCTGTTTTATTCTCTGCAAACCAGTTAAACTGCTCGTTGTTCTGTGGCTTAATCATGAAAGCACAACTCATCATAAAAGCATAAAATGTTTCTAAAATGACCACTGCCTGAGAAAGAGGCTGCAGAACACCAGCCTGCTTAAACATTTCCTTGATCTCAGTGACAAGAGATAGCGAAGTGCAATCTGCCAGCTACTGTAAGTAATGTTAAGAACTAGATATTCATCAGGCTTCATATACTTTTTAGTAAGACTGATCATCTATCTTCACTGGTACTGGATCAGTGTTACCAGCCTCCTCACTTATTCCAAGTACCCAAGGTAACTTTGCCAGCTTAGCATAACAACGCGTTATCTGTAGTGACTTGCCAGAAAAAGCTTGAGCACTATGATTGGAGATAATTTCTGCCTATTTAAGTTAAAAATGTTAATATCTAGTAGAAAGGTAAACATAGCTTAAGAGTTTATTACACAAAGAGGACACGCGGGGTGGTGGGCGGAGTGTCAAACAAAGGGCAATGTGGGAAAATAAAATAGAAACTGGCCTAGATTAATTTGGGTTGGAAATTAGAAGACAGTTTCTGAGGGTTCAAAACTGTATTAGCTAAATGGAAATTAAAAAACTTCCAAAAATCTATTTTAAATCTTAATAAATGAAGTAAAGAATTATGCAAGTAATCATATTCTGAAAGCAGGGAAAGACACGCTGATCCACAAAGCCTGTATCTTGTGGTAAAATGTTTGATTCAGCATAGAAGACTTACATCCAAAATGACTGATGGCATATTATCATGTCAGAATAGTCTCATCTGTTTTATTTAGATTCAAGGGACTGTAATTGGGGTAAACCAGATCTTACACCTCATCAACACGTGGATGCAAAGAAGTGTCTTTTTTCCAGCACTAAAGCTGACAGAACAAAAAATTCTGTGCAGATCTGCGAGACCGAACTTAATGTGGCTGCCGTCAGTTTGTCAGCTCAACATTGAATAAGGTATTATAATAAACCACAAAATCCAGTGCTGTCATGGAACTTATTTATTAACTGAAAACATCTTTTCCATCACAGTTTTAATATCCAGAAATTGCTAAACTGTCACAAGTGTAATAAACATAAATAAGGTGTGAGAATTCAAGTATATCTTTTGTTGAAGAATCACAGCTTTTGCTATGAAGACAACTTTATTTTGTGCTTAACTGATGTAGACCTTACTGACACAATGATACTATGCTGGAATCCAACCACAATCCAATCTAGACAAAGGTATTCTTAAAGTTTATTAACATACCTTATCTTTAATTATGGTTTGTGCTTGTTATCAGGCATAGTAAAAGGTATTATTTGCTACCAAAATAAGTAAACATTTACTCATTAATTTTAATAGTGCTATTCTCAGAGAGACATCAAGATTTAAAACGCACCAATGCATCAGATCAGTAACTTTAAAATTAATAGAGCAGCAGGTTAAAGAATTTATCCTCCAACTGCACTGTCCCAAGAAGTACACCCACATTCAAGACTGCACTGTCACACTGCAGTAAATGAGATAACTTTAATTTTGGCCTTATACTGCAGTTCACAGGCAGAGATATTTTAAGTTTGTGCAGTTGTGGTACCCAGGCACCAAGCTATGACCTTCTTCTGCCTAGTTAATCTTTCCAGTAAGAATGTATTGGCAGCCAAGGCTGGCAAACAGCTTCCTCTTCCAAAACACTGTATTCCCCAAATTTGGGCAGCCTCTGCACTCAGTAGTGTAAGCTTTTAAGTTGGCTATAAGAAAGCTCCTTGCAACTAGTGTAGAAATAGGCCATTCTTTTTTTGTTCTTGGCAACAAGCACAAATGCTGGAACTGGTAACGGTATTAAGTCCTCACTATCTTAAATGTGCATTTTTGGTGCATTGGAAATTACTGGAAGGGCAGTAAGTGTCCTTTAACCACCCTTTGCTTGGCATGATACACACACACTCTACTGACAGTTCATGTGCTCCAGACCCACCTGGTCTCAAGTGTTACACAAATATAACCATAAAAAATATTTAAAAAGAATAAGTAGCAGTCAATGCTACCTTATGTGCGCTTTAAAAAACTCCCGTGAAACTCAGTTCTGGCTTGCTTCCTCCTCACCCCCCTACAAAGTCTTGTGTTATCTGGTACCTCTTTGCCTGATCAGATAAAATACCTTAAAATATTCCATTTCATAGGGTACATTCATTAGTGTATAGGAAGAAGAGCTCTGTTGCCTTATTTTTAATAATTAATGGGTAAAGCCCCACCAAATAAAGTTAACCAACACAGGAAACAAAATTTATTCCCTTTAGCCTCTGCAGTGCTGATTTATTAACAATGTACATTTTTTAAAGTACTTCCTTTGACTTTCATTAAAATAATGTTTAAACAACATTGTTTATTTCGTATTAAGGAAGCTTTACATCATCTTTTGAAGATGACAAAACAGTGAGGTGATGTGTAGAAATCTCACCTCTAATCACTTCTATTTAAATCTTTATTAGGTCACACGTTAGCCATGTTCAAAGCTTTTTAAATCTTCCTCCCTAATTGACACCTGTGTAACCACTCCTTGTCCTGGACTGTCCTGTTCCCAGGACTGCTGGGGCTCACAGACATGAAACAAGGGGTGCAAGGTGTCAGGCACAAATTACAGCCCTTTGCTCAGAAGCCCAAAGCTGCACAGCTGGCAGCTCTGCAGCCAGCATTAATATGCACTGAAAAAGCTGTCCCGTTTGCCTGCATGGATACCTAGCTTAAGCTAAAAGCAATTCTTCTCCTTTCTCCCACAATTAAAAAAAAAAAGACACACCTGATGCTAAAAGAAGGTCACAACCACATTAGAAAACGTGAGTATTTACACAAAATTCTAATGGGAGACTGCCTTCCCCAAAGCCTCCCACATCCACACTGAAACCATCAGAGGCAGTAGAAAATAGTGGTCTAGTTTCCCCTTGCCTTACGATCTATTTTCATTATGCACAAGTCTCCAAGTCCTCCCAGTTACACAGGGGTAATCCAATAAGAATAAATGTGGATTCTTCCCTACTGATTACTAAAAATGATGGACATTGTGATCATATTGCTGAAAAACTGAATGTATACAGAACATGTAAAAACATGTGGCAGCACAGAGTACAGTACGTATCTCTACACATACAGAACAGGGTTGCTTAGTTATAAAGAAGGTAGAAGTTGAATTCATACATATTTCTGGTTCAAGAAGCTTATTAAAACTACAACACTCTGTTCCAAGATCTTAGGATTGTGCTTTATGAAGATTTTTATAAGCCTCCAAAGCAGACATATTTTATTTCTAAGTATTCATCGATGCCATATTTTGAACCTTCTCGCCCTAAGCCAGACTCTTTTACCCCACCAAAAGGACCCTCCACCGAGGAGAGTATTCCTTCATTAACACCGACCATTCCAACTTCCAGCTGTTCTGCCACTCTCCAGATCTGAGCTGGATCCTGGGAGTAGAAATATCCTGCCAAGCAGACACAGAGATACAGGAATTAAAATTACAATCAAGAAGAACAATTGCAGAAGAGTGTAAAAAAGAGACTTATTGACATTGAAAATCATCACCCTGTAACACTAAAGCTCATAAAACCACACAAATGCACTTGTCTGATGAAAACACGTACCTGCTAAACCTACATTAGCTGCGTTAGCTATAGCAATAGCTTCTGCTTCAGTCTCAAATCTGTCAATATAAAGAGAAAAAATACAAATGAGCCCTGCGGTTCATCTACTGTCTTGCAGACTGACAAGAAGCAGCCTTATCAGAAGTGAAAAAGTCAAGATGCGAAACATCTAACTTAATTTGACTTTGAAACAATGGAGAAGTTTCCACCACTTCTCTTAATTTAAACTGCAGTTAAGTTGTTAAGATTGCCTTTATCCTCCCTTGGTACTGGTAGCTAAAACATTTACTTCATATGGGTTAGCCCATTGATTTTCCATCAGAAAAACTTAGGACCAGCAAAACACATGAAAAACTACAAAGTCCTGCCTCCTAGTTCATACTACAAATCATGAAAATGATGGTTTTGATGCTGTCTACCCTTGCCTCACAGCTGATACAATTGAAAATACAATACTTTTCAAAAAGTTGAAGAGATGCTAAATTCAAGTCAAAAGAGAGAAACAAACAAACCACATGCCCAAAGAACGTTTTCACACGTGTACCCCAGTCTTATTACAAGACTTGTGTAATGATACAATAATATCTTTTGGCAAACTGTCATCCAGATCTTATTTATTCAAAATAATCTCTCACTGGTTTTTTAATTGCTATTTTTAATCTTGAAAATGGATAATCTTACTTGATAACTGGTGCTAAAGGACCAAATGTCTCCTCTTGGGTGCAAAGCATTTTTGTTGTAACATTACTAAGTAAAGTTGGCTCAAAGAAATTCTTCCCCAAGCTGTGTCGTTTCCCTCCAGTCACAACAGATGCTCCTTGAGAAACTGCATCATTAATATGTTTCTCTACCTGAGGTACGCAAAACAAAAATTTTAAAGTCAGCAAGTAGGAATGAAAAATAGTGTATGTATGTTCCACTGAAGAAATAATACTCTCCACTATTAAATAGAAGATTTAGAAGAGAGGGTTTGACTTTTCAGAAGACCATTCGTAGTACTATTTAAAATTTCTCTTGAATTTTTATTTATCTCGGTCTGCCATAATTTCAGAGGGATAAATTATGAGCATGGACCCGTCTCATGGATATTAGAGATTCAGCTTTTCTGTTGAAATTAAATATTACATCTAACAAGAGAAAAAGTCTTTGCAGGGCTAAGAAGTACACCTGATATTGGTGATCAAGCACTATGAAAACAGAAGTACATGAATGTCATTTAAAGAGAAACAACTTTCAAGGTGATACTGGCAACAACATTTTCTACCCCCTACATCTACAATTCATCTAAAGACAAGAACATAAAGAGAAAACTAAAGTACCAGTTTCCACCTAGATTACTGTCCTTGGAAATTACAAAAGATAGTGACTATATACAGTGCTTGCTTATTTGTATACATGGATGTATATGATACACAGACATACACTATACTTTTGTGATGCACAAAAGGTAGGCATGAAGGAAAGAAATGAAAGTATTGTATCGTTTGTCTCTCAAAAACCTCAAAATATTTTCATATTCTGTTGTTTTGTAAACGGAATGAATCTGGCAGCGTACAAGTATAATGGGATTCAAACCAAGCCTGCATATAACTGAGCCATAGTACTGCAGAAAGTATGAACCACATTATTTAATAATCTTTAACCCCAGGAAGGGTGAAATATTACAGAAAATGTGACTTAATGTGATTTAAAAAAAAAAAATCCTGGAGTCATGAATCATCCAAAACAGAAGACCCAAACCATGCATGTAGGGTTTCAAGTGATTACAACATCCACAGCTCTGGTATTTTTAACTTCAATGTATTATTCTGCTTCACTTCTGCAAAGAGAAGCACTGTTCTTCAAAATAAGTTGTCATTCACAGTGCTTCACAGTTGCAGGATCACCACACAACTCTGACGGTGTATCCAGTTTCAGTAAACGTTCTTGAGACCAGCTAGGAAGTAACCAGGAGAAATTAGTTTCTCCTAAAAGAGGAACCTCTTTTTCCCTCAATGGAAATAGGGGAATGATGGCCACATCTGTTCATCTATACATATACACAGACTGGGAGGACAGAACACACTTCCAGCCACACTGCAAATACATTCTAACAAGCCAACCATGTAAATGTGAAATATAAATCTAAAGTTACTCGAGGATCATAAAAAGGAAATTAAGATGTGAAAAATGAAATCTGTTATATATACCTTCTCCACTGCTTTTTCATTAATTAGCGGCCCTTGGGTAGTTTTTGCATCAAATCCATTTCCAACATGTAGTTCTCTTTCTATAGCTTTAGCAAACTTTTCCACAAATTTGTCATGGATTCCTTTTTGCACCAGGAAACGGTTTGTGCAAACACAGGTCTGAAAACAAACATGAAAAACAAACAGTAGTTTATATTGTATTTAATCCATCCCTGTTCATTCTGGCCTCCATGCCACAGTGTCAGGTTACTAGAGTGATGTGTCCTCTGCCTCTTCATCACCCTAAGCTCTTACCTTGCTTTGCTATCTCTTTCATGCCCCCTCTTGCTTTAGAAATGCAACTTTAACAAGCTGTCAGTGCATGAAATATGCCACAATGCTACATTTAAGTCGCTTAACTTCGGAAAAGGTTTTGCGAGTTACACGGATTCTGATATATGGATCAACCAAGGTCCAGAACCTACAAAAAATACCTTCCAATTAGACTGCAGAATCCTGGACTGACCAGCAGAACCCCAAATCACACTTGGTGATGTGTATTTATTTTTTCATACTCCTTCATTATGTAAGTTTGAATTTGCTTTCTTCCTGCAATTTAAGTGCTTTGAATGGCCTACTTATTTGTGCTACCCCTTTGCTCTGATTGCATTCTATTTTGATTGCTACAGCCTCTCAAAAGTAACAGCTACTTTATCCTTCTATGCAGCAGCCGAGGTGCCTTTTATGTTACATCTTGCCTGATCTGGGTCTGATCACTCAGTGGTCCTTGTCCGCATTCCATTCTATTTTGTTTCTTTTCTTTCTTGCCAAGATTAGTCTTATGTTTTCTTCTTGTGTTATTCAAGCAACATTTTCCCAACCAAATGACCTCCCAATCCCAACGAAAACTTGCTGTTTCTCTGAAGTTGGAGTTCGTCAACTTGTTCATTTCTAGAGGTAATGCTCACAAAGCTGGAACAATCTCCACAAAGTCCCGCTCAGCTGACTGTTAGGGAAAGTGATGGTCTTAAATTTTTTTTACTCTAAGTAAAATACATTTAAAGCAATGTACACTTGAAGCCTGTCTATCACTTTTTTAAAGCTACTTATTGTGGAAAAATCTATCCACGAGTGTCTTAACAGATTTCAATCCCCTTAACTCCTGCTGGGTGCTTTCAGAACACAAAAAAAATACTTGAATTGAGCACACAATCTTACACATAGAAACATTTATAATTAGACTTGAAGCCTTTATTTTAAAAAATGGCTAGGCAGATTATAAAACATAATCCTGAGACCTGAGGCAGGATGGTGCCATTTCATAGCTCAAGTTCTCCAATAAATTTAATTCTGACAAAGCACATGACAAAATGCTTTATTGCTTCTCATGCTCTTGCAGGGGTCCTAATGAACATCTTCCTTCTCAATGATATTATAGACTGCCGTGTATAAAATACATGGTATTTTACAGTGTTGTTATTCAGACTTGCTGATAACTTGCCCAGAGCCATGTGCCGCTCCAGCATCTTCCTCTTCGTAATTAAGTGTTCCATGCTTTCCTTTTTCACAAAATAGTTTATTTACAGCTTCAACTATACGTACGGCTCTTCATTTTGCAGAAACAATGACAAAAATGTTACTCTTACCTGACCTGAGTTTCTATACTTAGAAGCAAGGGCTCCTGCAACAGCACGGTCCACATTGGCACTGTCAAACACTATAAAAGGAGCGTGACCTCCAAGCTCCATGGAAACTCGCTTCACCGTACCAGCTGCATGTTTCAGCAATATCTGTGGGCAACAGAGCAGACACAGAAACCTGTACCTCTACCAGATGTGAACTGTGGAACCAGAGATGGAAGGCAGTGAAAAACTTAACTCTGACAGGAAATTAATCTGCATCTTTAATGCTAGACCATCTGTTTTCTCCTACGACAAAAGTGAGGACTAATTTCCTTTATTTAAATTTTAGAGATGAAATTCTGGCCAAGAAATAATGAAGAGAAGAAATTTCACCCACTTTAGTTCAGGTCAGGCTTTTATACACAATATTGTCACTCTTGTTTGCTTGTTCTTTTTCGGTACTAAAAATCTTGACTAGTCTTACAAAATTTTTCCAAGATCTGACAGAATTTGGCATTAAGATTTGCCTTGATACCAGACTTTTTCTTCATTCTGCATACAGCCATCGCATAGAATTCTGTCATCTTCTAGCCACACTCTGCAGTTTTATTGATTTCCTTAGAGATGGTGACAAGATTGCTTATTGATTATGGTGGATAGGAGAGGTTCAACAGCCTCACTTCTGTAATACCTTCTCTCAACTCCAGAAGCCATTCCAGAATAGTACCTTTGAAACTCAATTTCGGTGTTCTTATTAGCATGTTGTCACCCTATGATATTAAACAAGAGCATGTTGTACAGAACTGTTCACATTATAATTTAATAAAGGGCAGTTACCCAGAAGTTGCACACAAGCATCCTTCTGTGACTTACTAAAGTACATAGACAGTATCTCAAGAATCACACAATTACTTGGATAATCTGTGTACGGCAGATAGAAAAGAAGGATCTGTATAAAGGCACATGCTTTCGCCCTTCTTTTCCAGTATAACCATAGTAATAATCTGCAAGGATATGCTGTGCACTTATGTACCTTTCCTGTTGCTGTAGAGCCAGTGAAAGATATTTTGGCTACCAAAGGATCAGTGCACAGAACTTCCCCTACAGCTGGTGCCTGTTGTCTGGAACAAGGAACAACATTATACACTCCTGCCGGAATTCCAGCCTGGTTTGCAAGCTGCAACGAAACACAGAATTTGCATTATCAGTGCATTTCGTATGAGGAATAGTCACTTAATGTTTTGTTTACTGTTCTGAAGAAACCAGTCAATGGAAGAAGAAACCAGTAAGTCAATGGAATCCAAAAGTGCACAGCACAGCTAGTAACAGATGCCACAGTGTCAAGACAGCAGCTTTGCTCAGGTTTAAGCTGTCTGTCATTCAGAGCCACCAAAGGAAAGATATAAAAACGTTTTGTGTAGGTAAATGGCTGAGTTCTCCTTGAGGTTCTAGACTGTATTAGAGGTAAAAATTCTTACTAACCTAAAACCTCTGGATCAAGTCAGCCAGTCTGCCCTTCCTTCACATACAGAGCTGGCCAAAGCTATGTTTAAAGCCCCTCTGACTCCCTGTTTACAGCTTCAGCCCACTGGTAAGGCCAAGCTTGGCATAAACACTCACCTCCCCAAGAGCTAATGCTGATAGAGGTGTGTCCTCTGCAGGTTTCACTACCACCGTACAGCCAGCTGCCAGAGCCGCTCCAACCTTCCGGGTAATCATAGCACTGGGGAAATTCCACTAGGATAAGAGAAAAAAGTACAACCAAAGTTGGGGAAATTTTGCCTCCTGTTTTTGAAGAAATAGCTGACATTTGCTGTCATTATGCAATAGCCTAAATAAATCTGCATGATGTACTTTGTCCCAAGTGAACACTACAATGAACCACTGCCAACCCAAGAAGCAGCGAGTACAAGGTAGAAAAGAAACTCTACAGGGGTGCTGGCCAGGGCTGGAGGAGCCATAAGGCCAAAGTCCCATCCTTTGGGCTGAACTGACAACCTTCACAATTTGAAAAATTCAGCTGTGCTTACTGGGGTTATAATGGCTGCCACTCCTACTGGCTGCTTCAGCACCAGCATTCTTCTGTCTTTCGCAGATGCTGGAATGATATCTCCGTAAACCCGGCGAGCTTCCTCCGCAAACCACTCCAGAAATGAGGCAGAATACAAGATTTCACCCTGTGCTTCTTTCAGAGGCTTCCCCTTTGATTAAATCAGATTGAAGATACACTGTAAGCAGCAGACTGGTGCAATAAAAAGAAATTCAAGTCATTTCGGAGTTCCTGTTCTTTTTGAAGTACTTCATAATCCTCTATCATGTACACTGTGATGTCCAAAAAGGACTATATGATTGCAGCAGCTATAGTTGTGCGGCTTCAATATACTGTCATTGTACAGTCAACATTTTTTATGTTGTTCCTGGATTCATACCTGCCCCAGACAAAGAGGGAATAGCAAATGTAGCATGTATTTACAAACTCCGTAGTTAGCTGCTACCACTGTTCTGAAGAAGATGTAAGTCATGGCAAAACAATTTAAAGTTCATGCCGGGGATGTCTGTTTTGGCGAGCATTATTCTGGACCACCCTCAGGTCCGATCGCATGGACTGAATGACCATCAGCAGCTGAGACGCCACACCGCAGCTGCTGAAGTATATACCAGCATGGTTTTATCCCAAAGGATACCAGCCTGCGAGCTCCCAGGGTGCTCTGTGATGCAAACCAAAGTACAGAGTGAATCCAACTTCTGCATTTGCTTTAGAAGTACTGCGATTTCTTCAATGCAGTCAATGAAAATGATAAAACACAAACATTTCTGCCATGAAGACCATGGTCTGGGCTGATGTATGCTTTTGAAACCATGAAGCACAACATGGGTCTGATTTCCACGGATTGTTAGGTACTATTGTCATCAAAATAATGCATTATATGTTATGTCAGAAAGACAAACGTTTGGAACATTTTCCAATGACCTACCCTGTTTCCCTGAAAATAAGACCTATCCCGAAATTAAGCCCTAGCATAATTTTTCAGGATTTTTGAGGATGCTCAAAATATAAGTCCTACTCCAAAAGTAAGCCCTAGTTGCAGTTCAGAATAAAGTGAATTTAAATACTGTCCAGGCAGCTATACAGGAAAAAAAAAGTAAAATTAATTTACAGTAGAATGCAGCAGGACAGACAGACCCTTCAGTAAGAAAAGGAGACACCTGACAAACTGACAGCTGCATTGCCAATGCGCTAAAAACACGCTACATGGACAAGAGGTGCTCATTTATGGAAAGCGCTATTGCTAGACATGAGAAACTGGGGCCAATGGTTCTAAACGAAAGAAGAGTCACAAGAAATTCACGATGGAATTCAGGGTTTGGAGAGTTACGATGATGTTCCACCATGTGAAGTGACTATATGTGAATAAATGTTGACTTTTTTTGTTTGAGAATAAATGTAGATTGTTGTTCATGGAAAAATAAGACATCCCCTGAAAATATGCCCTATCATCTATATACACCTATATGCCCAATCATCTATATGCACCTTTTGCAGCATAAATTAATATAAGACCCTGTCTTATTTTTGGGGAAACGGGGTAACAGAGCGATGTGAATGCACAATGAGCATGGCAGGCTCAACTTTTTTTAAGTAACAGAAAAATATATGGTGGCTAAACGGTGAAATGCATACAGGGCGTTTTGACGGCTGTCAGTTTTATATCAATGCCAACATTTCTGAGAAGGCTGAACGCCGGCAGCGGGCACACCCGCGCTCCCCCGGCCAACTCACGTTCTCGGCCGTTATGATCCTGGCCAGCTCGTCCTTGTTCTCCAGCATCAGCTCGTACCACCTGCGGAGCCGCCCGCTCCTCTCCTGGGGAGAGACAAAGCAGCCGTGGCCGCCGCCCGCAGGGAGGCCGCGCCGCTTGCGACCAGCCTCTCCGCGGGGGAAGCGGAGCCGCGAAAACCCCCGGGGCGGCCCCGCAGCCCGCCGGCCCGCATCTGCCGCCTCCCGCCCGCGGTCCCCCCGCCGCCATCTTCCGCCGCCGCTCACCTTGGCGGGGAGGCGGCCCCAGGCGGCGCCGGCTTCGTGTGCGGCCCGCACGGCCGCCCGCGCCTCGGCCGGCCCGCAGTCGGCCACCCGGCCCAGCTCCTCGCCGCTGGCCGGGTCCTGCACGGGGAAAGCGGCAGGCGTCTCTAGCCAGCGGCCGCCCACCAGGCCGCCCCGGCGCACCAGGGCGGCGGGCAGCGCCGAGCTACCGCGTCGCGCCGCCGCAGGACCCGGGGCTGGCGGGGGGAGAAGGAGGAGGCGGCGGCGGGCGGCGGCAATCCGCTGCGGCAGGAGTCTCGCCATGGCCGCGCACCGGCGACAGGCGGCGGGGCCCGAAGCGAGCGCTCCTGCACCGCCCCGGAGGAGGGGCCGCGCCACAAGCGGCCTCTCGGCGGGGCTGGGCGGTGGGCGGGTAGCGGCGTTTGTTCTGCCATTGCAGGAGTAGCGGCGCGTAACCGTGAGGGGATTCTCCGTCTGGTATCCCCAGCCCTGCCGAGATCGCGCTCTGGCGGGCTTGTGGTGGTGGTTTGTGCGTGGTGGTTTGGCTGCAGGAGCACCGACCTCCGGGAGGCTAAGGTCGCCCTGGGCCACTGGCCCTCGCCACCGGCTCCCGCGGCAGGCGCGGTTGGTCTCTGGCCCGGGGGCCGTGCGGAGCCCCTGCTCGGTGCCACCGTGTCGCTGGGACCGGCGTGGCGCGGCACAACCAGCCAGCCTCACAGCCGTACGTGTGGCAGGAGCGCCCGTCATTGCCCCCTGTAGAGAAATCAGGCTTTCAGTCCGGATCGTAAGACCCAAACTTAAGTGTGCGATGTCCTATCAGCTCACCAAAGCTTACGAATTTGTATTGCGTTCAACTAAGGAGCTATTGTGTTTCTACCAATGCCACTTTGGCAATAGGCTCTGTTTTTTTGGGAACTCTGACATAGCCGTTGTAAGGCAAACACATCATGAGCCGGATGAACTGTGGGATACTGTTCTCTGCCGTGCTTTTGTATGTTAACAGAAACCTCGCTGCTGCTGCACAGTGATGGCAGTAACACTGCCCTAACCCAGAGATACTACAGAATTCAGGAGGGGAGAACACCTATCGGTTATTTCCTTTTTTATAAGTTACTTTATTTGAGATAAAGAAAAGCATTGGTATAAGCCTTTCAAATACGGCAGTCACTTACTTGCTGTGTCAGCAATATGTCTGAAAGAAAAGGCATGCTCTGTAACCTACATTTCAAAGGTCAGAGTGCTACTGCTCCAGACTTCTGGAAATCACAGTTCGAGGCAGCATCATGGATGGTTTGAAGATCTGGTTTGTTTTGCTGGTTATACTATGCCATTTCTGCCAAAGATGTAGCCCGAGTGGAATTTCAACACATGTTGAAATAGGTAAGAGATGTTCAGAATTAATTTTTCTGTCTTTTGAGTTGCTTGCGAAGATAAGTAAATTCAGATTTATCTGTAAAGCAAAGGGAGGAAATAAAGTAATGAGCATTCTGCAAAATTAAAAAAAAAATGTTAACAATACATAGGATAGATTTGTTGTAGTTTGGTTTTGAGGTTTGAAACTTTACTGGTTTTATAAGCAAAATGCTTGAATTGTTTTGGTTGTGTATTTTTCCATCTCTTAAAACACAGGCATTATGTAACTGGAATGTTTGTGTCTGCAGGTCTTACGCAGACAGTTTGGTTTGGAGGAAGAAGATACTTTTTACTCAAATTATGGGATTGTTATATTTAAACTAGAGAACAACAGATCATTTGTAGTAGCTCTGCTTTCAAATCAACATGTATTAACTTTGCCATACATGCATAAAATAGATAAAATGCTCTAATATTATTATATCTATGACTAACATGAAAATTTTGTTGTGTGCCTCTTTCTGGTAGGTTGCTATCTGTAGCCTGAGCAGCCTAGATTTGTAGGGAATCATGGAGAGAACTGAGTGAACATCAAAGTGGGGAAATATTTCTGTTTTGAATGTCTTGTTTACCTGTGTGTTTTATTTTGTTGTGTTTTTTTTTTTTTAATCTGTTTTCTGCTGTAGGTTTTGCAAGAACACTCATGAGTAATGTGAGGTTATTCTGAAACATTGACTCATAATAAATTAGCAGTTTTAAGTGTTTGCTCTTCTGTTTCTGGTTCTAAATTTGTTGCTCAAACAGATAGTAAAACGTATGTTGTTGTCTCTGTTCAGGTAATCTTCTCAGACCTTAAGTACTGAATATATGCAACTTTGAACAAGTTAAAGGCTGGAATTATTCATGCCATTCATTTGAGGCTGAGAGTATGTTCCCTTACTGAGTGTTGTACCCTTGGTCTGCATCCTGTGACTGTTCACTTTTCCTAGTGATATGTCGAGAAACGCACAGTAATTGGTAGGAGAAGTCACACTGCCTGAGGTTAGGGGAGCATGTCTGTCTTTGCAAGTTTGGGGCTCTGATTACTGAGTACGAGCTTCTGAAAACTTGAAATAACAGATGTGGCAGAATAGAGTGTATTTGCAAGAAATCTGCTCAGAGAAACAGATCTGGCCCAAAGCAGTCATTTTTTTTCTAATCAAGAAAGCATATTACAGAAAACTTGCATTTATGTAATTTAAAGATCTTGGTTGACTGAGAAATATGGGGTCATAGTTTACAACAAATTTTTTCCATTTGTCTGAGAATTACGTTAAGCTGGGGTGAGCTCTGATGCTGCTGAAATCAGTGCTTCTGTTAATTTGCAAATAAAAGTCGATGATGATAAAATACTGAAGGTTCTTGCCAAATCCAAATACTGAGTATTCCAGGGAAAAACAAACAAAAACAAACAAAACCCCCTACAGTGTAGAAAGGAATTCCTCCGACTCAAAGCCAGCACCGAAGTCTGTCCTGGACAGACTTCTGAAAGTACTTTTAAAATTGTGAAAAGCTCTGCCTGTTCAAAATGTTGGTCATGTTTTGTGTGCTCTGCAGGGCTGTGCTGTGTCCTACTTGGCATGGCCTGGTTGCTGGGGGCAGGTCTGAGTGGGGAGGCTCTTCCCTCCCAGGGGCTCCTGTCAGACCCGTGGGGCTCTGTGGAGCTGTGGAGATCCATGACAAAATTTGTTGTAAAGGTGAACTTGTGGGACCTAAGCCCACAAGAGTAATGAGGGAAGTCTGGGGGATGTGAGACACAAAAAGCAAACTGCCAAATGGAGACTCCCTGACACTGGAGAGATGTATGTTGTAATGGGTGAGCCTTAAAATGACAGACTTTTATTGTTATTTTTAGGTTATTTCTGTCTTGGTGCAAGATTGGTCCTTCAGATATCTTAACATACTGGTATAAGGATGGTCTAGATCAGTGGGTAAAATTCAAAGTGAAAGATCATTCAAACCCACACAGTTTTGTCTATATCTTATTCTAGAGTCGGGATTTATTTGTTTGTTTGGTTTTTTTTTTGTTTTGGTTTTGGGTTTTTTTGGGGTGTGTGTGTGACATTTAAATTGTAAGGATCAGTTTTAATTCAGCGTATTCTGGGTTGTCTTGATCAGTCTTAGTTTGTAAATAGCTTCAAGTGAGAAGTAAAACTTATTGTGGGAAGCTAAGACAATAACCCATGCATGCAGTTTCAACCGAATAATGTTAGAGGCAACGTTGGGTATTTTTAGAATAGCATTAATAGACTATCGCTGGGATCTAACATTAATTAGGAGACTTCATTAACAAAAAGTGATATCATTTTGTTTCATTCTCTTCTTATGATTGCTCAATAAATATTTTGGCAGTAAGAATATCTGCCTATTCAGTGAATAAATAGTATTATTTACCTTGCTGACTTTAGATTTTTGTTGGTTTTTGTATATGTTAAAAATTAAGTAGTGTAAAACATCCGCATTGATTCCTGAGGCACCTTTTTCAATGTTTAGGGCAACAGTAAAACTTAAATACAATTCAGGTGAGTCCTTTACAGCTAGAACTTTGTGATCTGCACTCTATATGTGCTGGGTGTGATTGCATCAGTTCTCTCCTGTAGTTCAGTTTTGGACTTGGGGAGTTCCTTTTCCCTGTGATTTCAGCTTTGTTGGTCAGCTTGGGAGCTGGGGATTAAAGAGAGAGTGATGAGACCTCGGTGCCCAGATGTGCCACAGAAACAGCATTTCCTTATTAGCTCCCTAGGTAAGAAAACAGACACTCTCACACGTACAGATTTTTTTGAGAAATCATGTTTCATGCACCTGTGCCACTTGGCTTAGATATTGCAGTGCGGGTTATTCTGGTTTTGATAATGCTTCTACCCAAACATGGGCCTGGCCACAGTGTACCTGTAAATCAATACTTCAATATGTTGTTTTTCAGCACATAGAGCTCTGGAATTTTTCATTAAGCATGAAGGGAATGTTAATTATAGACAGGTAGGAAGCGCATTGTTGCTTAATTTTGTACACTTTTCTTCTGAATGTTTTTCTGTCTTCTTTTCTTTATTATTTATTCTCAGTAATATGCATGTAAATACTGTGCCTAGGCTGTATTTTAACCTTTTTGTTGAAAATCATTTGACTCCTGAATACTATTACAAATATGTAGCAATTCTGATAATGTATATATACTGTGTGTGGTTTCTGGCATGTTTTCCCATCTTCTTAAATCATACCCTCTGTGAGTAGTTGTATTAGAAGAATCAGTAGAAGACTTTTGGAAAGCAGATTTAATAAACATAAGAACAGCAAAATTACCGTAAGGTTTTGAATTTAGTCTACCACATGTCATGGCTTCATGTCTAGTCCAAGAGGAGGAGTGTATACTGTTTAGTTTAGTTTATTTTCACTTACAAGGATTTGGTGGCAGGGGGTGGAGAGGGGAAATTATGGGGGATGGTAACAACACTGAAATAGCATATTTTACCAATATAATAGTTGTATCTTGCTGGATATTTAAATTTTATCTTCAATATTGGCAGTAAACTGTGGTTTTGTGCTGTGTGATAACATTCTGGTTTCTTTTTCCCCCATCCTTTTCCTAGTTATTACTAAACCACCAAGATGCATTTCAGGCTGGGAGCATTTATCCTGATGCCTTTTATCCTCCAATCTGCAAAAGTGGTAAGAAAAGCCTTGTAAGTCAAATATTGTAGTAACTGCACATTTATGTGAAAATCCTATAGAACTTAGTAGGGCTGAAAATAGTTGTAAGTAATGAGGTATGGCCCAAAATACCTTCCTGCTAAAACATCCATCATTTTTGCTAGTATTTTGAGCCTCTTTGTAGAACTTTATGAGAAAATGATACATTTGAAAAGGTTTTTAGAAAGTAACTTCTGGAAAAATATAACTAATGCGTAGGCAATTGAATAGAAGGATGCTGTTTGACTAAATTAGGTTACATTACTGAGTACTGTATTGGGGAGAAACTGAGAGGACAAAATGGTATTTTTTCTATGTCTTAGGGAAAAAAAATAGCAAATGGGACAAAGCCAGCCTGTCCTCCAATCCTCCAACAATGAGCTATTAGGATGTTTAGGGTGCTACGTAGTTTGTGTGAGTATATCTGACTAATTGGTTGTTGATATCCTACTCAAAGTCTAAAGTATTGGAGGTTATTTATTTTAGTGGGTCATTCAGATCCATTACATTCAAAGTGTTCTCAGGATCTTTGGTTTGCCTCATCTTTCACATGTTTTTCAGCTGAGTGCCAGTGCCTCCACTTGTCTCAGTATTTGTTTTGCATGCCTCAAACTGCAGAATCGTTGTTTGTCTTTCTGAGGACACTTTCACCATCTTTTCTCATCACCTGCTCTAGAGATTTAAATGACACAGTGGCAGATAGACTTCTCATTGTTGCTCAGTCATAGGTTGTTGATGCTGACTGTTGTTCTTGCCAACTACAACCTCCTTGGTTCATACTCTGATAGGCAGGTTGCCCCATCCGTGTTGCCTAACAGGGGATCTTCTCTGTTGTTGTGTTGAGGGTGCTCAGTTTGCATCCAGATTGCCCCTCTGCTCTGGTGTTTTAATACTGGTTTTGTCTCCTGTCACTCACAAAGTCACTGTTCCTGGTCTTCTGCCTGGCTTTGCTAACATCTTCTCACAAACTTTAATTGCTTTTGTCTTGTTGTCAGGACTGATGCTCTCCTGGGATTTCTTCAATTCCTGCCTTAACTTGGTTATTTCTATCTACCTCTTCTAACAGTTTTGACTTCTGCCTTGTACTAGGCCAGTGATCAGAGCCTCCCTATTTGCAAGCTCCAGTCCACATTCCTTCCCTAAAGCTGGGGTCCATTTTGCCATGTTTTATACTTAGGCCACTTGTCAGCAGCCTCCTTAGAAAAAGTTGAAGAAATAGGTACCTCTCCAGATATGAGCTGTTTTAACAGTGTGCCTCTAGATCAGGAACAAAGACATTCAGACTGACTTTTCAGGCAGGAGGCAAACATAGATATAGAAGTCTACTCTCAACGTTTAGTTTTGGTCCAGTAAATTCCATCCTTATGTTATCTAGTGCAACTGCACTGTAAAATGTCAAGAGGCCAGGAGGTGACTGAATCACCCACAAGGTCTGCTCTCTCAGCTTCAGCATTTAATATACCTTGCCCTTTTGCAGCTTCACAGTTTTGTGTGAAGAAACGCATACTCTTCCTCCAGGTGTACATACATACTCTTCCTCCAGGTCCGAACAATCTTATCTCCTGCCTATCTTTTTCCCCCTTAGAGAACTTAATATTGTGCTGCTTGGTCTTGTCAAGTCAGCATCAGTGTTAGATCCTACATAATCTCTTCTGCACAAATCCAAGTGAGAGTAATAATTGATACTTCAAAGGAAAACCTGATTTCTCCTGCTTTTCTCTGCCCTTCTTCTGCTCTTACATTGACTGTATCTTGGCAAGGTTACCATTCTGCTGAAAATGATGATGACATCGCCCTCCTCTGCCCTGTGGAAACTGATACCTGTCCCAAAGCATGGTGTTTTGAGTTGGCTGCCATGCCATCAGCTTTTCTGCCATACAATTTGATGCATTTATTTAGTCAGCAGCTTCTTTGTCAGCTCTCCTCATCCCCTCTACTTGGGAAGCTGTTTTTCATTGCACTGTACCTACTCACAAGCACAGGGAAAAGGAGCTGGCACAAAATTTGCAGATGCTTCAAACCAAAATCATAGAAGGTAAATCTAATATCTCTTTTGACAGTATAAATTATATAAATATGTCTCATTTGGCTCTTCTTATATAAGTGGATTGCAAAACAGATTGTCTATATGATACAAAATTGAACAAAAATATATTTTTATATGAAGAAGCCCTTTTCTTTGTTTCTTTTTTTTTTTTTCCCCCAAAAAAAGAGTAAATCAAATACTGATATAATTTTATTGCAATAGGAATATTCCATGATGTGTCAGAAGACACTCACTGGTCACCATTTCTCAATGCAAGTATTCACTACATCAGAAGGAATTATCCTCAGCCTTGGGAAGAGGTAAGAAAGTTTCATTAACTTTTGATTTTACTTTCTACCGTTTTCTTCAGCTTCACTTGTTGTTGCAGTTTCATCCTTTGGGAAGTGTAGAAAAAATACACATTTTTCATTTAAAGTCTCTGCTGATATAGGAAAATTTGAAATCCTGTTTTCATCTTTACAAGACAAAAAAGTTAGTTTCCATATTATGTCTACCAGTTATCTCCAATGTGGTCTGGTGCTTATGATACCTTTCATAGGTTCAGACTTTCAAATGTTGGTGGTGGTCTTGCCTTATTGTCAGATCTAGTTGAGTGTTTGCCACTTGAAAAGCAGACATCTTTTAGTATTCTCACTTGTGAAATCTTGGACTTAGTCCAGATTGCTCTTGTTTATGGTATAAGAGCTACACAGGAGGAGAAGAAAAAGAAATTGTCAAAGTGAGAATTATTTTAAAGGTAATATTGTTTTCCTTACAGAAGAATTTGCTGTTCTTTCTCTGCTCAGGAGAGTCATACAGGTGGAGCAGAATTTGAGAACATTCACCCTTTAAAACCTTAACAAGTCTGCCTGCCTTTTGACTGGCCATTAGTGGTATTGATCTTGTCAACTGTTAACCCTTGGGAAGTATAAATTTGTCAAAAACTATGATTCCGTTACAGTTTTTTGAAAGACTTCTGGAACTTAGAGTGATTCAGTGCAGAAAAGCCTTTTCTGGAGAAACAGAATTTCTGATGCTGATAGATTTATTCCAAATAACTTTTCTGTTTGTAGGAATGAGTAATTTCATACCTGGGCTTTATTCAGGTACTTTTACAGTGAACAGCACTTGCACAAGGATGTCTTTCTCTCCTTTGTGTGCCTGCACAGCACCCATGGTGGCAAAGGGGATTCACTTTTTGGAAGTGGAGGTGTTTGTCCAGAAAAACACTTTAGTACACATCTAACTTGAAGTATATAAGTTGTCCTGGCATCAACCGTGTAATTTTATGGCCTTGGACTGTATAAAGTGAATAAAACTTCTTAAGTCACAGAAAGTGACTCCAGCATCAAAGAATGACTGGTCAACGCTTTGTCACGCTAAGTTCTTGGATTTTGAGAGTTTCTCACCCATATCATTGTAAAATGCACTTTACACAAAATGCTCACCTCTTCTTAAAGACAGGAATAAAATTACTGATGTTACTGCGAGTGGATTGTTGTTGTGTAGGCTACGGAGAAGCTGGTGGCTTTCCTGTTTGGAATCGCCTCACATATGGTGGCAGATGTTAGCTGGCATAGCCTGGGCATCGACCAAGGATTTCTAAAGGCCATGGGAGAAGTAAGCCTGTATTATTTTATTACTGATATAACTGGATTTACTGAAATTGATAGGTTAGCTTTGGAATCTGTTGGGGAGGGACAAAAAAAGCTGGAGCTCTGTTTTGGGAAGATTTTCAGAAAGACATAATGTCACAAACTCTGGGAGAACGAAGTTGGCCAGGTTTGGGGCATGTAAACTCAGGGCTGCTTATACAATTTGTTTCTGTAATATGTTTGTATGGAAGGATGTGTAAAATAAATGTACAGTTCTCTTGTTTTTCTCTTTCTCCAGATTGATTTTCATGGTTCCTACTCAGAAGCTCACAATGTTGGTGATTTTGGTAATGTTTCTGTTTCCTGATCGTAGATCCTTCTATTGGAATAACTAGTCCCCTTCAAAACCACAGTGGGTGATTCTGGCTCTTACCCTGTGCAATGTAGGAGCCAAGAATGAGTCATATGGACACTGTATTCTCACTCTCATTGCTTGCAAAGCCCTGCTATACCTGTCCTCCTGCTCCGTGTTTTGGGAGATGTGATAGGGCATATGAGCACTTGTATTAAAGCCAAAACACAGGCTGAAGGGTGCTAAAGTTTAAGTGGAGTCACTACTGTGATTTTAAATTTTAAATTATTCTTATTCTTTGGAAGTATAAAATATGCAGCATACTTTTAGGTGAACCATTTATGTATTCTAAATGTATAGTTGGAAGATCTGCTATATCAACACAAATAACATAGCCATACATAGCTTCATCCATGCTGTTATCCATAATATATATTTAATGGCTTTGGTTTGTTGGGCTTTGTGGGTTTTTTTCATTCTTCCAACCACAGGAGGAGATGTACTGAGTCAGTTTGAACTGGACTTTGGTTATCTGGCATCAAAGTGGTAAGATAACGAGGTTACCTTCTTTAATAATGATTTCTTCTTACTCTGTTTTAATAAAATACTGTCTTTCGTTATCTTTCTTTCAAAAGAAACTCCTGAGGCTATTAGAATTTTTCTGAGTTTGATATTCCTCACATGTTTATTTACTGTTCCCTGACATGAAAAATGGGAAGGTCCGAAGAAAAAAAGAGTTTTACTTATAGGAACTTAGTAAGAAAGCTTAAATTGTTTATCTCTGAAGGGAATTATAAGTAATCATATATAAAATAATCAGTGAAAAAGGTTTGCTGAAATGTCCTAGTGATTAGTTAAGTAATTTGGTAAAATAAATCTCACTTAGATTTCTATTTAAAGTTTTGGAAGTTGAGGATGTTTATGGTTATAGATGCTGTGGAATTCAGACAGGTTTTAAAAGCATTAAAGAAAGCAGCAGTTCTAGATATACACAATTATTTTCTCACAGTTTTTAGCTGATATAAAAAGCTCACATGCCTTTAGTTCTGCTGACAAAGTAGCTAATTTGAGTCATTTTGTTTAAGTAGGATGTAGTTCATCTAGGTGCAGAAGGCACAACTCATCATTACTGAAACTCTGGCATAGCTGTGGGAAATGTCTCTGGCTACGAGTAGTTTTGGCACAGCAGAGAGCTGAAGATTAAGTGATCACCGAGCCAGGGAAACAGTGTGCGGAAACTCCACCCACAGTAGCCAAAGGGAATCATTCTACAAATTTCTGACTTTGAACCTAAACAAAAGCAGAGTGGCATGCAAAGAGTGACTGCACCTGCAGACCTGGTCTTTCTGGCATTTGTAAATCTTCATGACCTTCTGTGGTTTTTGAAATTTAGAATATTTTAAAGCAGGCTATTGCTATTACAGAAGCTGTAATCTTTTATCAGGTGATGTGGAAAAACTCTTGTTTTAATACCTTTGTCTTGTTTTTAGGTATGTACCTGTAAAAGACCTAGCAGCTATTTATAAGGAATTTTATGGAAGAGAGATCATAACTGAAAGCACAATTACTGACTGTACTTACCTACTGTTTCTTGAACTGTAAGTTGAATAGTTTTGTCTGGGTTGTCATAAGTGAAACATATGTAGGAAAATGATGATAATCCTATTTGAAATGCCTTATGCATTGAGGCCATCAATATAGACTCCCTACTAGACCTCAAAATCCTAAGACATTTAGTTTTTTTTAGTGGCTAGAATACAAATTTGGACTGCTTAATGACTGTTAAATTCATTGTTACACCACAGATTCAGTATCTTAGCTATTTAACAAATTTATGCATGTAACATATTTTTGCCTATTTCTTTGTAAACAGCTGTATCTTCAAGTACCATTGCATTGTGGCATTTTAGCAAAATAATTATCATGTACTGAAGGAGTAGTGTACATACTTAAATAGATGGCTTACCGACACTTTAGATGTATCTTTAGAATTATTCTTGGACTTCAAAGGATCTTTTTGATATCTGGCAATGTCTGCTTTTGAATATCCTGAACAGCCTAGGTCTATTTAATTACCAATAGTCACGCAACATTTACAAACATTATGGATCCCTCCAAATAAGGGGAGCAATAAAGTTAGTATCATTCCTTCTCACATTACAGTTTAAAAAATGTATTAACAGCCAACAAGGAAATGTAATGACTTGCATAGTATTTACCATACAGAAACCTTGAAAATAACTGTTTAAATAATTAAATAGTATTAAATGAAGCAAATTTATTTCTGAAGATTTTTTTTTTTTCAGGCATGGAGAAAGGCTTGCTGTTGCCAAGGTTGGTTTTCTGTTGTCTTTATAAAAATAAGCATATAGCATGAAGACAGTGTAATCCATTTTACTAAGTATGTTGTTTGTTTCTTAGCTTTTTCCAACATATGCTATTAAATCTCCATTTCTGGTGGAGAAATTTCATGAATATTTCCTTGGAGGAGTGGATGACATGGCATTCTGGACAAACAATATTTTTGAACTGACAAGTCATATGCTAGAGAATGGAACCAGGTATAGCATGTTTCCTGCAATATGAAATGCAGTAGTCAAGTGCTGACACCCATTAAATTGTTCTTCTGAAGGCAGGTTCTTTCCTAGAAGAGGTGCTGAGCTTCAAATCCTGACTTGAACTGTCTTTTACCCAGGTGCACAGGATTACATAGACCTTGAGTTCTCATTTATTACATGTTACTACATTACATGTTATTACATTACATGTTATTCCTTTCCCCGGGCTGACAGGGAAAATTTGGGGCATTCCTTAAAACATAGTCAAGGGCCTGCTTAAAAGTTGTGTAGCCATGCCTTGAGGTTCTGCCTGGCCTGGCAGTCTGAGCTGTGGCTGCACCTTCTGGCTGCTGTCATCAGGCAGCAAAGATGCCTCTTCCTAGGGAAGATCAGACACTGCCTTCAGACATTTATGGTAAATAGGATTAGAAACAGAAAGAGTAAATACTCTAGTATAGGAAGCACAGGCTTGTATTCAGAATATCATAATTTTATAGAAGTCCTAGCCTTGTACTGCTCTGTCACAAGTGTAACCTTACTGTAAGTAATTTCATAGACTAACAGTGGCAATTAATTCATCCATTGATATGGAAAACTATCACTGTAGCTATTTTGAAAGACATGGCACTTTCATTAAAAGTGCTTTAGATTAACAGAGACAGCAGGACATGTTACTATAAATTACAATAACTCCTTTAGAGTTATATAAAGACATGTGAGATTCATATAGAATCTAATCAAGATCATGAAAATAAACATAAAAGGGATTTCTAAGGATTACAATGATACTCTGATTTTGAATAATCAGGGTTACTTGGGAAAACTGATGATTTCTAACACGAGAATCAGTGAGGATAAAAGTTGTATTTTTAGTTTCACTTCCATTGCATTAAAATCTTTAAACTGTATTCTTTAGTGGCTGCTTCCTGCCTGAGAACCCTCTGTTCATAAACTGCACAAGGGAGCACAAGGACAACTATGTGTAAGTATAGCTCTGAGGGTTCAAAGATTTGCTGGTGGGAGTCCTCTGCTAATGTGGACAGTGAGCTATTGAAAATTAGAGATCTCTTGGTTTATCTTTTTGTGTGTGAATTTGAGATTCTCTTAATGTGAATAAGTAAGCTATTGAAAATTAGAGATATCTTGGTTTGTCTTTTTGTGTGTGAATTTGAGATTCTCTTAATGTGAATAAGTAAGCTTCATAAAGAGGAACTGCAGAGAGCCTAGGAGAGACTTTTACCTTCCAGGCCAAGGACAAGAAGACATACCTAGCACTTGAAGTGCTAAACCTTCACACTTTATTTGGTTGTCACTCTTTGTTCTGCTAATCTTGAAACTGCTGATTCATGTTTACCCTTACCATAGCTAAATTCTCTCCTGACTTACGAACAGAAATATGGAACTCAGCTGTTTGGAGCACAAGTGTATATATTCCTCTAGCAAACATCTCAAGAGATACCAGCTTAACTGCTGTCTCTTGAGAACTCCATTTATACAAGGGAGAAATGGCCACCTGATTGCATGCAATACATTTGTTTCTCCTAGCTTTATCATAAAATACTCAAGTCATTAGTTCAGTTGTATAAATTGTTATTACTGCCTTCTTTATTTTAGCAGAAACAAACAATCAAAACATGGACATCAAAAGAATACAACTTCTTTGCTTACAAAAACACTTGAAAAGAATATAAATTATACGGAGAGAGGAGTTCACTTCAACATACAGTCTTGGGCAACAGTAAGTGAGAAATGACAGATGTGTCAGGTAAAATTCAGCTCTGTATAAAATTGTTTTAATATCTGTCCAAAATGCTGCGTAATGGAGCAGCATGTCTGTATGTTAGCGTTAGCCCCTGACTTCATGGAGATACCAGTGCCATTATTAAGCTATATATTTATATGTATGTCATAAATACTAAATTTTTCCACTTTGGTTGTTGTATAGTGAAGTTGCAATACATCTTGCAGTGCCAAAAATGACAAAATAGATTATTAGTATTTACACATTAGTATTTACATTTTACAGAATCAAATGATCACTTTTGGGGGTTAAGAAGTCCGCCAGTGAACAATTAGCAGTGCTCCATTTAAAGCATACAAATTTTTATCTCTTTCTAAAATGGTGTGTATGACCTGAATCAGATCCGCTTAGATCAGTGTGGTGACTTGGTGTTGAGGTACTCCATAATGTTCTAGCATTTCAGCCTGTGCTTTGGCTGTTCTTGTGTCTCTTTATTATTTTTATTTCAGAATTCCCTCCGGTTGATAAAACGTGCCTTTACAACCTATGCCTGGAGAGTGTTAGCCGCTACACATCAAAAATCTTCTAAGCACATCTCCAAACCCACAGCTTCATATTTTCTGACTACACCTTATGCTAGGCTTGGATGGTTGGTAGTTTTTTTCCTCCCACTTCCCCCTTACTTTCTGAAAATTTTGAGTACGCACCAAAATATTCATACTTACTCTTTGCATACTCTTTAAAAGGTGACAGTTCAAATCAATTAGTGGTACAAATTTGGCTGAATGGCTTATATTGTCTGGCCAGAACAAGAAGTTAATCTGTAAGACCTTCCTTTCAGATGTTAGTATAAGCCTCTTTCTGTTGGTACTGAATAAAACTGTATCAAGAGCAAAATTTCCATTTGGCTGGAATTCTAGTCAGATAACCCCTTTCTTTGGGAGGGTTGTCTTGTCATTTTTTTACATTCTCTCCGTGGTGATGGAGCTCAGTGCTCTGTGTGTGATCAAGCTCAGAACCAAAATTAGAGTCAACATCAGCTCTAGTTCTGAACCGTATGGAAACATTGTTACCCCTTTTTGGTTATTGTTTGATGTCTGTGCAGAATTAATTGTCTGTCCCAAATTGGTCCCTAATGGTGCTTAATGAGTGTTCTTGCAAGCACTACAAGACTAGTAGGGAGTTCCAAGATAGATTCAGGGCACACAAGGAGGCATATTCTCTCTCATTGCCAGAGGGGTTCTAGCTTGACCTGCAACAGGGAAGAGTAATAAAATAAATTTGCATTGCTGCTCATCTTGTGTTATTTCTTCTTACTCAAAACCCAAAGATTTAATTCTTGAATTTACTTTGCAGCAGTGAAATTAACAGTAATTAATTATTTTCTCTCCACATTCCGTCTCTAAACTCCAACATGTTACTGAGACCTGTCATCTCTTTGCTTATCTACTGTTAAGTCCATTGGTTAAATCAGAGGTTCAGTTAAAAAGATACTTAATTTCATCTTTTGTATTCTGTTGCCATGTGCAAGCAGCCCTTCTTCATGCTGCTTGCTCTGATTGCTCTCAGGTGCCTTGTGTCACTAAGTAAAAAGCAGTTTCTGCAGATCTCAGATGCATTAATGGAAGATGAATCTTCAAGGCTCTGTTTTTATTTAATTCAAGAAAGCAAAAATCAAATATATAATATGAAAAATGCTGTGTAGATTTTTGGGAAATACAGTGGTGGAAAGGCAGGTTTTCTTTTACCTGAAAAAAGTGTTTATTTTCTGCTCATGTTGTGATAGTCTGGAAGCTAATACTATGATTTTGTTGACTCCCTTGCTATGCAGGGCAATGATCTCAGCTGACCTAAACCAGGATGGATATGGAGATCTGGTGGTTGGAGCACCAGGGTACAGCACACTGGGCCATGTTCAGATAGGACGTGTGTATGTGGTCTATGGAAACCAGTCAGGTTTGCCACCAGAGGACATGAATCTAGATGAGAAAGCCGATCAAGTACTACAGGGTTATCAGGTGATGGGTCAAGTCAGATGTTTGTCACTTAAATGTTTTTGCCTGCAAATGTGCTAAATTTTCACCGAGCAAATACCTCTGCTGGTAAAAGGATGTCGTATGCTTTTCGAGAAAAATAACCCTTACTTAAGTCACAGGGGGAGTTAAAGCAATGGTGAGCTGTAGGTTCACTTTTATTACTGTGCCAGAGAAGAGAGGCTTAAGAACATAATTTGCCCTCAAATAAAACTGAGGTAGTGTCTCTGTAAGTCACATTATAGCACATTCAAGTCCCTGCATTTAAGAAAATATTGTGATTTTTCTCTGCCTTTTTCACCTAAAATTATTAATTCAATATAAATTTCAATTCCTTTGAAGCTACATTTTTCATTAATTGATAACTTCTCAGAAAACCATTGCTTGCCTTTACTAAGAGTACACGTTCTTTTAAAAAAATGGAAAACTATGATTTGATATGACAGTGACTGACTTGTAACTGAAAAGCAGGATCCAATGACCTTTTTGAATAATAAGGATGATCCTTCGTAGAAAATACGTTTATTCACAAAGAAGAGAATAGAGAGAGATGAGATACATCTCCTTTTAATCTGTTTCTCTGGCTATGAGCTGTGGAGTAACAGCCGCTGTCTTCTTACAGAGTGTTTTAGTGGTTCACAGCTATAATGCTGCTAACAGGAAAGATCATAAGCTTAACATCAATGATCACTAGGCTTAGAAGAGGAAATAGTGAAGCAGCACCATATCATGTTCAGTTATTGTGTATTTTAGCACCTCCACATCCTCCAACATAACAGTTGACTCCAAGTTAGTGTATTAGTATGCCAGTTATTACTGGGGAGAACAGTGACACTAAGAAAATCTGAAGAATTTTTGGGATAGGTTTTTGTCATGTCTGTTTCCAGTTCTTTCCTGTGCTATGATTGCAAATGTGCATTAGGTTTTGATGGTTTTGCCTTGAAAACATCCACTATTTTTATGAGAGCAATCCCTCTTCTTTTAGCCTTCAGGAAGATTTGGTTCTGCCTTGGCAGTCCTGGACTTCAATGAGGATGGAGTATCAGATCTGGCCATTGGAGCACCTTCTGTGGGATCTCAGTTTCTTACTTACAAAGTAAGCCACACACATGGGCTTTTTTCCCCTCCAAACAGTACATTTTTATTGATACGTATGTATTTAAACAGTGAAATGAGAGTGAGGATTTCTGTTGTTGCTCAGGATGATATTGTAATTTAAACACAAAGGCTTATAACATTTGTGGGTACTTTGACTAGAGCAATGACAGCTATCTGTATTTCTCTTTCAGTGTCCTCTTTGCGCGTTAGAAATCCAAATGAAATTGCAACTTTACAGCACTGATGTGCTGGAAATGTAAGGAGCCATTCATGAAATACAAGCATACCCTTTTTATTTAGGAACAGAGTCTAGAGTTAGCATTGTCACAGACCAACAGATGATATCTAAAATGTGGTCTGAACACAGACACACTTGCTAAAATAATCAAATTACAGAGGTTTAATGACATGCAGCTTACTAGATAAGCCCATGTAATGGTCCCTGAGTATTTTCAGCCCATTCAAACCGAGAGGCAAAATGTTTTGGTTTAAACCACATCCGTTAAGCTTAATACTCTCCAGAATTTCAGATGCTAACTTAGCTGCCTACATAGGAATTTAAATGCCTTTCCGTAGACCCACTAGCTTGGAAATTTGCGTGTATCTGTTGTATTGCATTAAATAATAATTCACAAAATTTGAGCCACCTGAATGTATTTGTAAGGAATAAATATACAGTACACTGTCCTTGCTCCTTACCTGCAGTATAATGAAAATGTGCTTCTCTGTACTTCTCTAGTTTGTAGCCTGGTTATAGCAGTACCCATTACAGCACGGCTATTCTTAGGTTTGGGGTAGAAAATACAGTATCATGAGAAGGTTCTGGTAGGAAAAATTAATCACCCTTGCAGAACTGTTTCACTCCTTGTGCTTTGTCTTGGATTTCATACTTGGTGCTGACATAGAGATGCTCTCATGCTGTATTTGCTTTTCCTGTTGTTTAGGGGGCAGTGTACATCTATTTTGGCACCGAAGGAAGAGGCTTGGCATCTCAGCCAAATGTTACCATAACTTGTCAGGTATGTTGATCAGGCTGACACAAGGCTACACACACAGGAGGAGAGATAAAGGGGAAAGGGGCTTATGGGATTCAAAAGAAGAGTGTTAAAATAAAACTTCTAATTGCAAGGGAATTCAGACTGATGGGGATGGTGCAAGCAGGTGCTTGCCTAGGTTGGTTGTGTGTGGGAAAGACACTTGTACTCCAGTGCAGGGGAGGCAGCGGGGTGAACAGAAAGATGCGTAGCAAAAACCCAAAGAAAACAAAATTGAAGTCAGGGAGTGGGAGGGTAATTTGATCAGAGGCAGACCAAGGTAGCTCTTTAAAAGTAAATTGCTCTATTTTGTTACAGAATTTGTGGTTGCAGTTCTATTTCAGGCTTAAAGTAACTTTTTATTGCAGTATTCCTACTGTAATCTTGGTTGGTCCCTTCTGGCAGCTGATGTTGATGGGAATGGAAATGCTGATCTGGTTGTGGGCTCTCCATATGCACCTGGTGGTGGGCAGCAGAGAGGATTTGTGGTTGCATTTTACTCTTATTTCAATAGGAGTGACCAAGGTAATATTTATTGAGTAAATTAACCCTCCCATATTTTACATGACTGTTAATTTGTTCCTAGTTAGTCATAGGATAATTCAGGTTTGAAAGGATCTCGGAGGTGTCTAGTCCAGCCTCCTACTCAGTAAGGGGACAGCTCTGAAGTCAGACCAGATCACTCGGGGCTTTATCTAGTCAGGTCTTAAAATCCTCTAATGACAGATATTGCACATCCACTCTGAGCAGCTGTTCCACTTCTTGGCTGCCCTCATAGGGAAAAAATGTCTTGTTACAGCCAGCATGAACCTCTTTTGCTTCAGCCTGTGCTTGTTGTCTGTTGTCCTCTCACTGTGCATGATGAAGTCAGAGGCACAGAGGGCACCAAGTACCTCAGTATCCTGGGCAGAGCCTGTCTCCTTGTTAACCTCCTCATAGGTACTGGCAGGCTGCTCTTAGGTCTGCTGTAAACCTTTTCTTGTCCAGGCTGAATAAGTCCTAGTCCCTCAGCCTTTGCTTACAGTGCAAATGTTCCAGCCCCAAATCAATTTGGTGGCCCTCTACTAATTTTGTTCCAGTTTATCAACATCTCTCCTGTTTTGTTGGATCCAAAACTGAATAATGTATTATAGGTGTGGTCTAGGGAGGAGTAAAGAGGGAACAATCACTTCTCTCAGTCTCTTTGATGTGCTCCTGCTTATTATAGCCCCGGATGCTGTTGGCCATCTCTACTGTTAGAGCTTAACGCTCAGCTCTCTTCCACCCAGGATCTCCAGGGCCTTTTCCACGCAGCTGCTCCCCGGCCTGTATTGCTGCAAGAGCATCTCTTTTCCCAGGGCAGGGATTTGCATTAGTCCCCTCTGAATTTTATGAGGCTCCTGTCAGCTTGTTCCTTCAGCCTGTCTGGGTCCCTCTGACTGGTAGCCCTACCCTCAAGTGATAGCCCACTCCCCCTACAATCTCCTGTCAATTGCCAACTTCATGAAAGTACGTGTTATTGCTGTCTTCAAATCATTTATACTAATTAAAGTGTTTAATAGGATGAGTCTAACGATGGACCCCTAAAAGCACTCTGCTTGTCACAGGCATTCAGAGTACAACCCACTATAACCACCGCCCTGTCAGGGTGGTCATCTCAGCCAGCCTTTTCCCACCTGGCTGTCCACCCATCCAGCCTGCAGTGTCCCAGCTTGGATACAAGAACATTGTGGGAGACAGTGTTGAAAGCCTTGCTAAAGCAATGGATTCAACCCTGTATTGGTGATACCAGGGTGGACTCACTGATCTTCCGTGAAAATTTGTACATGTACCTCAGAAGATGAACTTTTGTCATTCTGTGTGCTCCTTCAAGTGGCCAAAGAGGAATGCTACAAGCTAATGAGTACAGGTGATGAGGATTGTTGTGAAAGACGGAGGAAAGGCCACATATGGAGCTACATCAAGTTAATAGGGTTTGGGTAGAATACACAAGTGTTCAGAGCTTTGTCAGAATAATGTAATTGAGATTTCCGATAATGCTTAATTGCCATAGCTTGTTCTACTTCATGTAAAATTAGAAACCACAAGGGAAATGGGTTTTAAAACACTGCTGACTGACATTTTTGCAAAACCAAAACACAGAATGAATTATTTTGGTGAAAGCCAGAATTATTTGAAGCTCCTCCCACCCTTGAAGAATTACAAGTTCTGATAAACAGTTTTAATGTTATCCTATCCCTAAAAAGGAATCACTAGTTTAGGGCAGGCTTGGCTGATAGCTTTCATGTACTTTGTGTAGGCTATTGCAAGGATTTACAAGTAAGCTGTGTTGAATAAAGGCTTTTACCAGCTGACTGAGCAAGCAAAGTTAGCAGCAGCTGGTGCCGTATCATGGACAGTGCAGCTTTGCTTATAGAAACTTGTTGTCAATAGGATGAATCAGTGGAGGACTGATAACAGATTTTTCTGTGCCAGGGTACACTGAGATTTAATTTGTATTTTTTTGGTCTGACAGGACTTCTGTCAGTACAGGATGCCAACTGGATGGTGAAGGGGGACGAAAATTATGCTTGGTTTGGATTTTCACTTGACAGCTGCCAGCTGGAGAACAAAACATTACTACTGATTGGTAGCCCTACCTGGAAGAGTTGTGCTGGGTATGTTGTATATGACAGCTTGCTCTCTCCTCCATTCTGCCCTGCTTCTGCAATGTTTAAGATTTGTAATAGATTAGACTTCCAGCTTTTCAAGAAGTTTCCTCTTTGTTCTGGTTAGAATATTTTTATTAAATTCGTATTTTTATGCCTTCACCCTTCCTCGTGAAGAGAGAGGGGTCTTTAGACCCCCCCCATATCAGGCTTGTCAAGGTCATTTTCACCGGGGGCCACATCAGCCTCATGGTTGCCTTCAAAGGACCAAATGTAATTTTTGGACTGTATAAATGTAGGATCTATAGAGAGGGTCTTTGTTATTTAGAGACACTTAAGAATTTCTTGGGTTTTCTTGGGGAGGAGGAGAGAGGGCACAGAAATGCTGACAGGTAAGCACACCTAAATAATCTGATAGATAGCACTTACTTTGAAATAGCATTTTTAAAAGCAATGCAAACACAAAAATGTATTGGGTGATAAAGTAGTCGATGGACAGACTAAGTCTGTGCTCTAAATGTCGTGTAACTAGTTAGCACAATCATAGAAATTACTAAAATAGATTTCTAGAATTTGGCAGCCACTGTTATTCCAAACTAAAAGGGGAAAATATTTTAAGAGGAGTAATCCTTGCTAAATGTACAAAAATATGTTGTTACATACAAATACATTCTGCATTGTAATTCAAGCTGCAATCCCTTCTCATCGGATGTTGGGCAGAGTGTTGGGAAGGTCTACGGGTACAACCCACCAAGCACGGAGCGCTGGTTCGCCGTAACTGGAGACAAGGTAAGGCTCCTTCTATAGTACAGGACCTCATGAATAATTTGAAGTAAAGTGACATTCTGTAGAAATGACATAGGTATTTCAAAAATCTAACAGGTGATGGGCAGAATGGGTTTGTCTCTCGCCAGTGGTGTGATGTCTGTGGCTGGGATCACAAGGACAGTTTTGGTGGTGGGTGCACCCACTGCAGGTATGTCCTGAATATCAGAAACCATTTCTGCTTTGGGATGTTTGTTTCTGTATGACCAGAGAACAGATACCAAGTTAAAAGCTAGAAAAGAGACCTTTAATTTACCACATAATTAGAAAAAAATATTAGAAATAATCACTGTAATCACCTATGAGTGCATTGCCTGTAGAGTTCTCTCTGCTATGCTTAAACTTCATTTTTTTTCCTTCCTTAAAATTAGCTTAGCAGCATTACTACCTTGCATTATTTATGTGGCAGTGGTTTGCTAGTACACTGCATATTTATTGGAATTTAAACAACAAGGTATTTTGTCCTTATTCTGGCAGTAGGCAGTAAGGAATTAGAAAAGTTAAAACATAGAACTCTTTAACTTGAATGCATTTTTACCCTGGTACTATTGCTAAGAGATTGGTTTTATGCTAATTATCATCAATGCAGTATAAGGTTTGATCTTATTTCATAAACTATATTAATTTTGTCCATGGTATGTAATGCCAGGATTACTTGCTGTCAATGTATTGCAAGTATTAAACCTGAGTTCCGGTGTCTGATGCTCAGCTTCCATTACCTTTGTTTTTTTTCAGATAGCCTGTCAAGGATTTCATTTATAACCTCAGTGCTGCACCAGGCTGGATTGGCGCTGGTGTATGACCTGACAGACAGCACCAAGCCTTCCCTGCTCAGCACATTCAGTGGGGACAGGAGGTTTTCTCGTTTTGGAGGAGATGTATTCTTAAGTGACCTGGACAACGATGGACTAGGTAAAGCTTGATGAAGATGGATCAAGGGTGAAATGTTTTATTTTGGGCAACAGGAAGACTGGTCACCTACATACTCACACAAGTGCTGAGCACAGTCTGCTTCCTCAATTGACCTGTCCCAATATTCCATTGTGCCCATCCCAGGCAACTCAGTCAGAAATTGAAACATTTTAACTGTCATAATTAATAGGAATTGTGGCATCTAGAAGTATGTAAATGCCAATTCACTTCTGGTTTGGTTTAGCATTAATTAACTTCCAATGTGTTGTGTCATTCTTGTAATATTTGCAGATGAAATGATTGTGACATCCCCACTCCGAACTAATGATGCCACCACAGTACTGTTTGGTGGGACAGCTGGCTACGTTTACATTTACAATGGGAAGCAGGCGTCCTCAGGGAATGTGACAGGCCACTGCAAGTCATGGACATCTCCCTGTCCTGAGGAATGGGTAAGAAAACATAAAAATCAAGTCAAGACATGAGGTCATAATGACAGCTAATTAATTACATCCACTACAAATATCTAATGCGTTCTGGCTTAGTTCCAGAAAACAGAAGGTTTGCTTATGTTTCTGAATCCGTGTGATTTGGCTCCTCCTGGTTTTTCTTGAATTCCTTTGCTGTTTAGGAGCCAGGGTTATTGTACTGGTCTTCTACTTTCCTAGTGTGGTTCTCTCCGCTGACTTTTTATTTTCTCTTTTGTTTTTTTCTTCTTCAGGCACAGTATGTTCTGATTTCTCCTGAGGTAAGTAACCCGAAAACAAACTACGGAGAGAAACAAAAAGGTCCCACTTAAAAAAACCAACAGCATTATAACAAGTAATGTTATTTTACAGGAACTATCAAGATTTGGGAGTTCTGTTATCACTGTCAAATCTGAAAGAAAGGTGAGAAAAATTACTGTAGTCAGTTGCCTCAAAACATCTACCTCATTTGCATATACTAGTCAACACCTCACATAGGTATCTTACTCATTTGCAGAAGTCTTAAGTGCTTTACATAGGTTTCATTTAAGTCAGCCTCTGAACTGATAATTAAAACCATTTTATATGTGGATGAACTATTGAGTTGCCAAAATTTTGGCACTTGATACCTGAATTGAAAGAGATTGCTTTAAAATGGCCTGACATCTAAACTACTTAGGAACTGACTGACATAACCTGTGGGAGTTATGGGGTTCTCTGTGTGAGAACTGAGAAATCCTCCATGGTGGGCTGAGGAAGTGTGTGACTGGAGGCATTCAAAAGGTGTTTAGACAAGGTTCTTACGGACATGGCTTAGTGCTAGAGTTAGGTTATGGTTACATTTGATGATCCTGACAGTCTCTTACAACCAAAATTATTCTATGACTGGTCTTCAGCAAATGGTGTCTGACTTCTTGCTGTTAAAACATGCAACGGAGAAAACCTGGAACTGTAAATTCTTCTAACTAGGCTAGGGTGTGTAATCCAGCACCCAGAATACAGGCACCACTGGCAGTTCCTGCACAAGTGCGAGGCCGTTCTCCAAGCAGTTGTGTTCCTTTGCTATGGCACCAGTCCAGTCCACACTCCAGCTTCATCTGCATTGATCTTACCCTTGAGGAACAGTTTATATTGGCAAGAACTGTATTTAACTGCTTCCAGCTTCTTCCAGTCCCCCAGATTAAATAGTCTGTTTGCTGAATTGTTAACTGCTATTCTGATGAGGTGGGTTGCTCTCTTGTTTCTCCTAATCGTGTTTCTGTAGACACTAGTGATGTGGACAAAATCTGGTTTCCATTAGAGAAGCTTAAGGCAGCCATGCACCTGGAGTTGCATTTTGCTAACCCTTGTTCTGTATCTCTGCAGAAAGAAGTTGTAGTGGCAGCAGAGAGAAGTTCAGCGAAAGCTCGGCTTGGTGGAAGGCTTTTTGTCTACTCACTCTGAAAGTTCATGGGAGCCTTTAAGACCAGGGCACAGCTGGTCTTACAGTGAAGCATCTCTGTAGTATCTGTGATACTTTCCTTAACCCAGACAAACCAACAGAGACACATGACAGCAAACTTTTGATAGACAGATGACACAGATAGGTAGGTAGGCTCCTAGGTAGTATTAAGGGAGGGAATGATGGTCACTCTTTTTAAGGGAAGGGGAATATAAGCATTCATGGTGGTTCGACTTACAAAGCTATGTCAGTCATGTAAAAGTGGAAATTAATTCTCTTGCAAGCAGTAGCATTGCTTAACCTAGAACAAACCTGAGGCTGAAATGAGCAGAGGCTGGATTTTGGTAGTAGTATTTGGCTGTATAAGGAATTTTCAGTGGTCACCTTCTTCACTGGTCAAATTTGAGTAGTTTCTTGACAAAACCAGGAAATAATAGCATGTAATTTACAACTCCTTGTAGAATATGATAAAGATAGGGATTCTAAGCAATCAAAAATTGCTGTAAAAATAAGAAGCATGGAGGATTGGCAGCTTTAAGCCAGACAAAAAGGTGGGTGCCAATCAGGACTGCCTCTGTCTCTAGCAAGTCTAGGGGGCCACCACATTCAAGTTGTACAACAGCTGGGATCTCCCAGGGAAAAAAGCACAAACAAAACTGATTAACCTTTGGGAAGTGCTCTTGCTTTCGCACCCGTGGCTGAAACTACTCTGATACCCTTTGTGTTTTCATGTAAAATTCCATGACTATGGTAACTTAGAATTGTTAACAGATTTTATTGTTAGCAGTATTCTCTTCAACTAATTAACGCTAGTTTTATATGATGCAGGTTTAACAGTGTTTATCAATTACCTATTAAACAACTTGAGCAGCAAGATGTGATGCTATTATTACCAACACTAGTCCATAGACACATGTGTATGTATTGTCTCTCTCCTGTCTCCTTCACAGACAGCGTAATTTTTATTTTGAATAACACAAGTTGGTGGAATAGCACAGAATTCTAAAGGTCATGCTCAAAGATTATACACCTTAACTTACCTGCTTAGGAATAAAGGCAGAACAGTTTTCCTTTTTAAATGAAAATTGATGAAACTATTATATTCCGTAGCAATTCCATTCTGAATATACAGCCTCCACTGGCTTTGGTTTTATTCTGTGTATGATCACAGAGTAATTTTATTGCACATTGAATGCTTCTGATTACTTGGATTTTAAGAAAATCATTACACGTTTGCTTATGTCTTTAGAGAGAAAGGCAGTCTGGTAAAAGATGTGTGTCTCGGTGCTTTTATGTGCTATAAGTCAGTTATGTACAGGAAAAGGAGTCAATACACTTCACAGAAGCCTCTCTGCACAAAAGACAGAGCTTGGAAAGCTTACGTTAAAGCTTCCGAAACAGCTGCACTAACACTTCTTAGTCCTGGCTTAATGCAACTACAACTTGGTTGAAAACATCAGCATCCATATCCCTTCACACACTGGGCTTTCCTGGGGTTTATCAGCCAAGGTATGTGAGCCAGTGTTTTTTCCACTGGATTGCTCAGGTTAGAGTTTTTACATCTCTACCTGCTAAGCAAAAAGGCTGCAAAAAATCAGCTAAAAAACTCAAAACTGTTACAAACCCCATTGATTTTCTCACCTTCTCATGCCTTTTCTATCTTTAGTTGAAGTCACATACAGAGCAAGAACAACTGTGTGAAAATAATTACACACACCTGATTTTAACCAAACTAGGATCACAGACCTGCATTGTTTTAATGTATGTACCTTTTTATTTCCATTTTTTCACTTGTTAGTCCTGAGTAAAGATGTTCACAGCTACGGTTATTATCTTGTCAACTCCTGCCAGTAGAGTGGTTTATCTGGTGGCACCTATGGGGACAAATCACTTTAGGCTACAGAGAGGTTAAAAAATCTCAAACTAGAGTTTGTGACCTGATTTAGAAGGATTTCATGCTCTCTCTACAGACTGAGAGAAACCAGTGGAGAACGACACCCTCAGGAGTTCAGAGGTAAGTCCTAAGAAAAAAAAATACAAATAGTGGGCATAAGAATTTTACTCCTTCAGTCCATCACAGGACAGCAGGTTTCCACACCCTTGACTAATCCAGCTACGTACTGTGGTGCACATTAGTCCACGCTTTGTCTTGTCTTCTTGGAGAAACGAGAGAAAGCAAAGCCCAGCTTAAGAGGAACACAACAACCGGTCTGTTGATTTTTACCAGCATTTGAATCAGTTCTTATGACAACAAATTGTTAAACTGCAGCTGTAGCAATGCCTGTTGAAACAGCGGCAGATGGCAACACAAGTGTACATTATCCAAAGGCTTGCTTTTCCTGTTACTAAAACTGTAAACATCTTGGGCCTAAGTTAATTGTTATGGAGCACTCAAGATAAGTAGCTACATTTCAAAGCCTGTTATTGCTCACCTAAAATAAGGGAAACTGTTATTTCTGGTTACTGCCAATTTAGAGGTGATGCTTCACAGGAGATGTTAGGTATGATTTTTGCTTTGGAAAAAAAAGTTTCTTAAAATTTTCTTAAACTTTGCCTAAAAAAAGTAATTTAAAAGGCCAAATCTAGGGTGGATTTTTCTTTTGACATTAGAAGTCAGATTCCTGGCTCAGAACCATTGATGAATGCTGACTTCTGTCATCCTTTAAGCTGAAAATACTGTTCTCTTTTAAGAAAGGCCATTACGTGAAGACATACTTGACAGAAACACTTGAACTGAGAATGCCCAAAAAAGTAAGGCCATGTACGTGATACAGAAAACTAATGGAACATACATAGGGTAGAGGTGAAACTGCTATGGAAACCATGTTGCTGATTTACCTTGGGTTTTTCTCCTTGTGTGTGAGCATTAAAATCTCACCATAGGTTTTCGGCACAAAATAAATATTAAATTAGCAAGTTTAAAAATTCTTGCAGTTTTCAGTAAGGAAGAACAAATCCAAGGAGAGTGTCCAAAGTCCACCCTGTAAAAGTCTCTTCATTCCTGCTGTTCCTATTGGTTTGTTAATGTGCTTCTGCTCAGCCCAAATGTTTCTGCTTTAAGGTTGCTCTTTATCTCCACTCTTCCAGCTGCTGGTTGGCATTTTTTCAACACTGCAGGAACCTAGGGCAAGATGCAGAACAGCCTGTGATTACGTGAGAAGCTGCTCTATATGCAGCAGAAGGAAATAAAGTTTCACAGAGATCTGAAGCCTGTTTTTTCTTCACTTATTTTCAGAACACCGCATCTGGCTTCTCCCTCCCTAAACCCCTTCCATATATTTCTCCAAGCCGGAGTCAGGATGTGCTGGAGTTGGTTTTAAGCAACACTTGAGGATAATTCAGTTAGTTGTATCCATAGTCCACAATCTACAATGAACTACTTCCATCTGCCTCTTAGTGGGAAAGGAGAGAAAAAGGAGAATTTATTTCAGTCTCCCTTTCTTTTGTCACTTGTAGCAACTTAACTTTTGAACCCAGTGATAATTCCCTGTTATTAATATTAGAGTGCAGAAGAGAGGCAGACAATACAGTACCATTAGCTTTGGCAGGAAAGGGTGAACAGGGAAAGAGACCCATACAAAATCTTGCTCATCTGAAGACAGTCTCCTCAAATCTTCACACAGCTCGGTACAACAGGGCTCTAGGACGCCATCAGCATCAATGGCAAAGATTGCTGGGATCATGGGAAGAGCCATGACAAACTCGATTTGCAGTCAGGACATCACAACCATGGCATCAGACTCTGGAGAGATGTTACAGCTTGTACCTGTCCTCACTGTTCTTTTTACCTTCTCTTTTACAAGACAGGGACTACAGAGTTAGTATGTGGATGGGAGAAGGAGGGCAGCATCTGTTATGCCACCTGCTCCGAACAGGTTGCTCTGGCAGCTGAGAAGGCAAACCAGAGCTGCCTCCACCTTTGGCCTCAGCTTCCCTTGGGCTGCCAGGTGAAAGCAAACACAGCATGTCCCAAGGAACAGCCTGCAGCTTTGCTTCTGGCAACAGCAAGCAGTATCTTACTGCTCAAGTGTATCTTTGCCAATGCTGGGCCTTCCCACCTCATTCAATCCAGTCAGGGAGAAGCTTCTCCTTTGTCAAGGAGCAGATACTGAGCTGAAGTCCCCCATGCTCTGTGGCCCAGCCTTCTGCAACAGCTTATTTTCTCCTTCAGAAATGGGGTGTACACGCAGAGCCTGAAGCAGAAGCCCCAGCCAGCCATACATACGTGAGGAGGTAGTGGAGGTTCTAGGTGCCGCCCAAGGAAGGAAAGCAAGCGTCGCCATATCAGACCACTTCCCAGAAACATAATCCCCGTCACCAGCCAAAATATTCTGGGGTCCTACCAACAGAACATTCCCATTAGTCACCCAATTCCCTCTTCAGAAAAGGGATTAATCAAAGATAATCTCTCACTCCCCATCAGTGTTCTCCTTTATGCGAAGAAGTGGTAAACTCTCTACCATCAACAACCAAGCCCTACCCTGGGAAAAGGGCTGTTTCATAGCAAAGCATTTTAGTTAGGAATCACCCTAGTGTGTTCTGTAACTACCCCATACAGTTTTCATTCCTTCACCAGGAAGTCTGGAAATTCAACCCCTCTGTTTAACGGATTTGAAGAAGAAGTCGTCTTTGCTTTTTCTTTGTTAGGTTTGTTTGGGGTTTTTTGTTTTGTTTTAAAGATAGCACATGCAATTGTAAATTTGTACCCCCAGTTTGTACCTGTCCCCTCCTCCCTACCCAGTTTAGGTATAAACATGTGATTGACAGTATTTCCTCTGGCGTGCTGGAAATGCCCTGGATGCTTGTACCCGGAAGACAAAGCTGGTCTTTTCAGAAGAACAGATGATCATTAAAGAAATCTTAATACTGCTTTATAGTCAGTCCTTATACAACAACAAATTTGTCTTCCTGTTTCTTTTCCACTGACATGACATCAAAAAAAAGGCTGCAATACTGTGCAGTTACCCATATGGCAATTTGCTTACAAAAAAGGGACTACACAAATACACAAATCACCGTTCACGCACTAATATAAATCCGGAACTTTACCTACGGAAAGAATTAAGTTGTACCGAATATAAAATATACTGTAAGAGCAGGGCCCAGGTTTTATGTCACTGATCAACAAAGCACTTGTTCCTTACCTCTTCAAGAGATGACTCCAAGTTCATACCAAATGCAACTCCTATGAGTCCAAACAGAGACAGAGAGAAAGTCCCCATAGTCAGCTGCAAGTTCAGTCTCATCATCACATTACGGTGGCTAAAGAAGGGAGAAACATCTGTAAGCGGAACCAAAAATTGATTTGCTGCCTAAGTCTGCAAATTCCATACAGCATGCACTAAAACCAAATGGTGAAAGAGAGGAACCCATGCTAGAATTAGGCAACCCAGTGACAAAACTCATGAAACAACAGTATAAAGAGGCTATTGTTTTGAAATTGGTGCATCAGGATACCTCTAAGGCAGCTGGGTTCTGCTTAATCATCAGCAGACTTTCCAGCATCACTCACTCCTTAGAGGTGTATATACACAGAGTAACAGTACATTTCCACAGAAATTTGTGTTCTCTCACCACCAACTGGCTGAAATTTATATGTTTATATTCACAAGAAACAAAAATTTACTGTTACCTTGCAAATAAATATACTTATAGAGAAGCAGAGTCAGTAAATGCTGCAGACTACAAACTTAAGCCTTTTTTGGAAAATTCCATATTCAAGTCTTCCCCAAAAGGATTTTTGTGGTTTCCTGATGCAGCATCCACCAATTGCTTCTAGAGGTAACTCCTCAGTAAAGAGAAGAAAGAATATAAAACATAGACCTCAGAGACAGAGTGGCATGTGCTTGCACATGCAAGCTAATTATCGTTGTGTAAGAAAGCTGACTAGTAGTCAAAACTACAACATACAGAGAAAGAGAAGACTTGATCCAAAGCTTGTCATTTTTCTATCACTTCACAGAGTGATAAAACAACTTGTACTGAACAGCTGAGTAGCCTAGCCTGACTTTTACTTAAATAAGTTTTGGTTTTGCTGAATTAAGAGTAGACGTTCCTAAGCAGAATTTTATTGTGCCCCTAAATTTGCAGACATTTCCTCTAGCGAATAGCTCCCCAGAAGCATCTTCGAAAAATTTGGTCTCTCCTGCTAGTGAAAGCTGATGTCTAGCTAGAGAGATTTCTACATATACTAGTTAGGGTGTCTTGCTGCTTCGCTTTGCTTTATCCAGTTCACTGATAAGAAAAGCGCAATGCAGCTTCTTGTTATGTGACTGCAAGTCTACTCAAATCCTCATGAAGATGGAATTCCCCAACTTTCCTTGCAGGCAGAGATTTGAGAAAGCCTTGGCAGCAATAAATTCTGCTCAGCTTTTGGCAGTCCAACAGATAAGGAGGCTAACCTGTCCAGGTTGATAAAGATTATGCTTTCCGAGTCGTCAATCAGTACTCTGAGTTCACGAGCTTCATTTACAAGATCTTCTGCTTGTCTGTAATAATTCTCCAGCAGCAGCTCCATTTCCTCTGCATGGTCAATCCCAGATGTACTCTCCTCACTGTGAGCAACAATTTATATTTTTCTGGTTAGTGACATGTTGTATAGAAGCGTATTATTGATGCGTTAAGACAAGGCACACAAGCTGTGGGGAAGAGCCAAGAAGAGTTCCGACATTAGATCTCAAAATCCAATCTTTTAAATGAAGAACTTCCATCAACACCTTAAAATAAAGGCATATATCTATCAGCTGATCAGCATAGGCAGTCAATTATTTTGAGTAAAGCAGTTAGCATTTTATGTGCTAAAGCTATGCACAACACATCTTTTTTTTCAGATATTAAAAAGTTATAGAAATTTTATATTCTTTCTAAAGTTTATATTAGTATAAATCTTTATATTGTTATTAAGTTACTATAAAGTGTTGACACTTTTGAAAGGAGCTACTGAATCTCTTTGTGCCCTCAAGTGGTGGAAGCTGGTAACAGTGCAGTCAAAAACTGCAGGAATAAAACACCATAAAAACACATAAACAATGACACAGTGAGGAGCATGTTTTAGGTGTATACTAGAATAGTTTAGTTCTAAGGTGTTTCAGCTAGACACAGTAACTACTGCAAAATGTTCTGGGAGCAAGAAGCAACCAAAGAGCAAGCACTGAATGGAAAATGCAGCTCTCCTAAGTGAACTCTGTCTCAGAGGCTTTCATTTTACTTCGTGATGCGACTGCTGGTGCAGCAGCTTTCTCTGGAGCACATATGTTTCTGGTAGTGTACTGGACTGTACTCTGTGTAGATGGAAGCCAGCGCACCTAAGATCCACAAGAGTTTGGAAACCAGCAGCAAAGCCAGGAAGATTCTTCATATTTTTTTCTTCTGTGGTATGACCTCATTTCTCTATAGAGAATACACTTTTTAAAGAATCTCCTCCTGGCACTGCTGTTGAACACACCTCTCCAAAATGTTTTTCCAAGAAAACAAGTGATGTGCCTTAAGAATCAAACCACATAAACTCCCTGGGGACCTTTAACAGAGCCCCTGGTTTCTCTCTTATTGGGCAGAAACTTTGAGTTAGCCAGGCTGATTTTAAAGCCCTCCAGACCTTGGGGATTTTATTGCACACAGATGAGAGGAGTTGTGGACTTGAAAGTCTTAGAGCACTATCTGCTGTACTACAGATTCAGCTCAAGGTCCTATTTGATGAGTAACTCTCTGTACACTGGTTCCTCTGTGGATATATAAAAGGAAACAACAGGCATAAGGACTTGAAAATAACTGTCATCTGACTTGCTTTCATTAATTAGCCTCCATCTGTCTTATGAATCTTTGACAGTCTACCATCCCTTCACACAAAGATGTCCACCTGGTCTTTCTGGGCTCAGCTCATAATTCCTGCTGCAAATTATCTCTGATCACGCACACCTAGGTTCCTCCACACCTCTTGTTTCTTGAGTTCATCAAATATCACACATCACCTGCATCACTGCTGGGGCCAAAAGAGCTGCCCACACACTGCCAGCAAAACATGCTGCTGTGGCCAGTGTTCCATTGTGTGCCTGGTGCACAGGCTGCCTTGCTACCTTCTGTGGTGCGGCTCCAGCACTCCACACAACCTCCTACCAGCTCTCCTATCTGTCTGCAATAGTGGTATCTGAAAGAAGGGATGACTGAGAGTTTCTCCTGATGAGAGAGTGTAAGGTGACCTTGGTATCTTTCCTAGATGTTCCCTACACACTGTCTACCACAAGGCAAGAAGAAGCCTGCCAGCGGCTTGTATTAAGTCCAAAGGAAAGCTGTGAGCAAAACCAGGACGAAGACCAGCTGCTGGTGCAGAAGCAGCCTGGAATTCAGAGCCCTCCCCATACTGCTCCAGCAGATGCATTAGACATGCAAGTGACGTCTCTTGTGGAATACCAAATTTCTGCTGTACATTTAGACTAAAGTCTGCAGGGCAAGAAACCATCTCCTGATTTCAAACATACAATACTGTGTGAACAGTGTTAATATCCACATGCAATGTGGTTAGGCAAAAGTACTATTCAGCAGCTTCACAAATGACATGAAAGGTAGTTTTTGTTACCTGCTTAAATATAAAATACATTGTATGCCCAAATTTCAATATAGTTCAGCCCCAAACATACTGGGATCTGACATGCATTATCTTTTTGCTCTTTAGTGCTGCTGCTCTGTGCTGTCTTTCACCAGAATTTGAGAGTGCAATAGGACTATTTTTGCATTTACATTCCTCCTGAAATGCCACTCTTCAAGTGCACAAGATTGCTCCAGGGCCTCTTTCCTTCACATTCTGCAAGTGAGCAAAAAGCTAGAAGCAAGGGGTCCAGAAGGCTTCTAACAAAGGAAGTGTGGTGTCTGACCTATTGAAGGCAAGCTTTAAAGCCTCCTTTTTCTTTTTTTTAGTGTGAAACTGAAGAAAATTCTCCCACAAAGTGTTAATTTGGATTAAAAAAATAATAGTTGTTTTTCCTCCTCCTGCCATCCTGCTCCCACCTCAATACATACTACTTGAGCTGGCCTGCTATGCTAAGTTCTATTTGAAACTGCGTAATTTGACTAGTGCTCATGGAGTCCCTCTCCAAAATGGCAAATACAGTGATTTCTGAAGTGGGAAGCATTAGAGCTTTAAAAAAAAAATAGTCTATTTCTGCTTTTGGCAGGGAACACCCAGTTTAGTGTTAAAGTTCTCCTTAAACAGAACACACTTTAAAAAAAAAAAAAAAAAAAGTGGTTTCAAAATATACATACAATACTTGTGGATCAGTCCATTTAGATAGACAGAGCTCTTCTATTAGTTCTTCTTCATCTAAGATCTCCAGAATTGTTTCTTTGAAAACTTTAAGATCTGTTTCCAGTTCTGACAAGCTGAAGAAAGAACAGGCAAAAGGTCAAGTAATCCCCACTGGCATCAGTGCACAAAGGTAATCTTTAAATGACTTTGCCAACCAGCACCCTCACCAGGAAGACTTCCTTGCAGGGTTCTAAGAGCTGCTTCAAAAAATTCTGTACAGACCACACACACTAAACAGTGGCAGTGGTCTGGGGACCAGTGAGCTACAGACATACACTAATAGGGATTCAGATGTTTCCTGGGTATATTAATAAGTCAGACAAGAACAAGCACTCCATGAGCAAGAAAGGAGTGCATATTTACACTGTCATTTCAGAGGCATTATTAGATGAAGGTACCAATGTATTAGCACTTGTAACTTTAAAACATAGATACAAGAGCTAATCTTGTTTTCCATTAAGGGGAACATTTTCATGATGTTCTTTCACTCTCTTAGGTATTATTTTGTTTTGTCAGATGCTATTTTGGAAGCTTGAACATATTTCTAACAACTCAGAATAGATGTCCCTTTTTCTGTTTTGCCTTGTATCACTAGGCATTTTTTACACCGAATTTTACATTTACAAATAGAATGCACAACCCAGCATTACAGTATCTAGGAAATTCCTATTAGATACCATTTTTCTAACATTTCATTGCACGTAATTGTCTATGGTCATCTTCTAGTCTCTTCACAGCTTACTCTTATTTACCTCTTGCCATTTTGCAGGAGAATGTGTAGTTTAGTCCTATCCACAGACAAAAGCTTGGGGTCCACTAGAGCTTCCAGTGTCTCAAGGATCTGAGGCTGCAAGGTGTTAAGTCTCCCCTGCAGTTTGCTGATCTAGATAACAACATGATCCTTTATAAGAATTAAAGCAATCCCTTCAGAATTATTTGGGCAACTGACTCCTGTCTCTGAACACAGAATTCACAGTAATAGGCAGTTAACACAATCTGCTTTCCAATGCCCAAGAAATACTCGCTATAGGGATACCACTTAGAAGATAAAATCAGTGAAAGTACAGCATTTTATAAAAAGTGGTTTGGTCAGAACTGAAACCCAGTGACAACCACACCAATAAGGCTGATAAAGCTAAACCACTATTTGTCTAGAAATGTCACATTAGCAAGCACAGATATTTAAGGATAGCTGGGAACTCACTATCTGACTTTGGCCCAAGAGGACAAAAAACCTCAGCACTTCTGAGTGACTTCTATCAAAAACTAAAGCATGTCTTCAGAAAGGTAGGTACTCTGACCTGGATTTTTGTCTGTCCAAATAATGGTGAAGCCATGTTCCAAAAATGAACTTTCCAATTAGCACTTTCTTGGGAAGGGAACAGAAACACACGTGCACACAAAATAATAAAAAGTAAACCAACAGAAGCCAAAAGTAAACAGAGACTTCCTAAAATAAGTGTGGAATACATATAGAAAGATGTATGTACAAATATTAATGCAAGAAGAAAATTATATTGTCCTTTCTATGAAGCAACAACATCCCAATCAATTTAAATAAAAATTATATAGCTCACCCAGTACTGCAGGATTGCTTCTATGGCTCGGAATTCAAACGGCAGGGAATACGTAACTAGTTGACCTTCCCCAGCCAGCTGAGATGTTAGTTCATTGAAGACCCAGTGTTCCAGATTTAAATTACGATAATCTAGTATCAGAAGAAACTCTGGTGTTATGACAGCCTTCAAGAACTGAAAAAGATAGTACATGTAGGAGTCTGAAAAAAAAATATCTCTGAAGACTTCTGTTTTCTCATAACTCTGTACTGCATCTGATAATTTAGGCTTTTATAAAGACACTCTTCAAATGTCTTTTCAGGCAGGAAATAACAGAATCTCATGCTAACTGCAAACCAGTGTATTGCCCATGCTTCACACACCGGACTGTGCTAGTGATGGTATCACTGAGAAGAGGCTTCTTCTGAGTCTTTACTCCTGTGGTCATGTTAGTAACATTTCTCCTGTGCTCAACTAGGAAAATGGTCATTAATATGTTCTGGTGGTAAACCTGTACCTCTGATTGCTTGATAAAGCTTCAAAGACTCACTTACTGTTGGACTGCATGTCACAGAAAGCTGGTATGAAAAGAACCATGCAAGAAAATACAAGTGCAAGGATAAGATGTGGTTTAAGTTTATACTCAGCCACAGGAAAACCATTACCTCCATTCTCACAATGATTCTGTTGTTCCTAGTTGCAATGCTCATTAGGTGTTGAAATCTTAGATCTCGAGCTTGAAGACCCAATTCCTGGTATAATTCTGTTTTCTTCTTTTCTATCATAAAAATATTATTAGATGAAGACATTTAGGGGATAAGCATGTATGTTCTGAGATTATATTTTAGTCTGTTACTCAGTCCTGCAAGAGAAAGAGAAGTTGTGCTACCTTTAAAACAGTTTTCCTCCCACTAATTCCTCAATATAATTATCTTTTTTTTTTTTTTTTTTACGAAGCTTAGAAGACTGTATCTTGAGTTGAAAGATAAAAATTCTAGATATAAGGGAAAAAGCTGGCCATGACAATTAATTTCATGTCACAACCAAGTGACTTGTGCAAAAGCACACATAATCCTACAGAAAGGGAAATACAAGGCAGGGCAAGTAGCATGCTGGTCTAAAAGGGAAAAGTAAAAATTACCTTCCTGTGAGAGATGATATATGCTATTTTCAAAATATTACTTAAAAAGATACAAAATTTGTAACAATAAAGATGCTATGAAGACCAATAGAAGGCAACAAAACAGAGGAAATGTTGCAACATCACAAATAAACAGTGAAGTATCCCAAATATAATTTTCTACCCCATGTTGATTCTTACTTGGGCTTTTCTATATTGGACGAGGGAAAAAGAAAACCAAAAAATAAACAAACAAAACTACAATGAAAACTCACCAAAATAGGTTGTATTTCCCTCTTTGTCAAGCTTCATCTAGAGGAGGGAAAAAAAACATACTTTTTTCACAAAAGTACTATAAAACAAGAAATCAATTTCTAAAAGTTTGCACTTGCCCAAAAGTCAAACGGAAAATATGCTATGAAGAAAAAGCAACTCTTTATGCTTTTTACAGTTCATCCCAATTAAGAACAATATAGCACCAAATTGCCATATATATCACTGTGTTTGTATATACCCTAAAAAAAGGCAGCATCATCTGCATGACCACATTCCTAGGTACACCTTGGGAAGGATCAGGCTTGTTTAGACATGAAAGGGCATCCTACATTTTGGATTACAAATTTTGCTGTTTCCTCTGGAGCTGAGAAATTCACAAATAAAATTTTAAAAGTAAAGGGTACCTCAAAGTGGGTACTTGGGCCTTGTGCCCATGTCGAGTATTGCATTAACATGCCCTTGAGCTAGTAACTTGTGTCTAAATCCTTCTCGACTTACCACTTGTCACTGAGATTATTCATTTAATGCTTCTATTTCCTAGTAAAACTGTTTTATTGGAAAACCTGCAATGTCTAGTTGAATCAGAAAGTTTGCTGTTTTGCGCATAAACCATGTAGCTTAATTGCATATTACCGGCTTTAAAAATAACTTTCCAAGAATGAAACATACCTGAGCATACACTCCCAGAGTACTGCAATAGGTGTTACATGGCCACAAGGATCTAGCTGCACACACCTTGCTGCAGAATGACTGATCTTCTTTCTCAACTAGGAGGCCCTACCTTCCTGCTATGTGCTATCACTACTTGATGTTTATCAATCGAGTAGTTTGCAAATGGCTTCCAGACTCATTAAAAAAAAAAAAATAGAGAGCTCGTTTTTCCTGGAGTCCTACATTTGTTCGGAATTGCAGACACCAAAACACAAGAATAGTATTTCTAAAAGGTATTAGCAAGCCTTGACAAGCTTAATAGGAAACCTTCTGACTGCAGCACTTCTAAGAGTTGAGCTGCCTTCACAATTAAAGCAAGAGAACCTCCAGCAGATGCTTCTATTAGAAAAACATCCTGATGAACTATGTATGACAGCTGGTCTGCAAGTCAGAATACCTTAAACCAACAATTCAGAACTAAGCATGTTCTCTGAGAGATTAATCCATCTGCACTTATGATGGCTTAAGGAAAAAGAAAAAAAAAGCACTATCGTCTTTCACAAGCTGCCCTCACTGGTGGAAATGCCTGCACGTACTTACCACTGCAAAAACAGGAGACACACTAGCCAGGGTGGCTTGGGAGGTCTCTGTTGTGGCACGTTGATACAACTGACCTGAAGAAACACAAGACAGTTCTACTTCCAGCACATGCACCTCAGTTATGGGGTGTCCCACTACAAGCCATCTATATAATGCCATGGCTGGAAGGTCCTTACTAACTTGACACTCGCCCAGCAGCACTGGGACAGGAGGCCACTACTTCAGCGACACAGCCACTGGCGGTTTGGTTTCCCAGCCCCCGCCCGGGGGGTTCCCCTCTCCCCGCCCGCGGTGCCCGCACTGGGAGGCCTGCGGGCCGCAGAGGGGCCGCCAAGCGGGATAAGGGTCCAGCCTCAGCCCCGCCGCTTACCCGCCCAGCGCAGCCCCCGGGCGCACGGCGGCACGGCCACCCCCGCGGGCCGGCCCTGGCCTGGCGGCTGTCCCGGGGCGGCCCGTAGGCGGGACACCCCGCTCGCCGCGCCCGCCCAGCCGCGGAGAGCGCAGCAGCAGCCCCGCGCGGCTCCGCGGCGGCGGCCCAGGGCGCGAGGCAGCAACCCGGCACACAGCATCGGCCCGCACAGCTCAGCCTGGCCCGGTGTGGTGCGGCCCCCAGCGCGCAGCCGCGGCGAGGGAGGAGCGCCGGCGGCTGACGGGTTACCCCTGCGCAGCCTGGGAGGAGCAAGGCGAGTGGCGGTTGCGCTGTGACGGACTGGTCAGGGCAGCCGGCTTAGAGTGCGGTTCTGGTGTGGGGGCTGGCGGGCGGTGGCCGCAGGGGCGCCGGTAGCGAAGCGGCGGCCGCACCTGCAGCACCCAGCGTGGCCCCGGCAGCCGCCGTCACCGCAGCGTGTGCGGCCCTGCAGTCGCGGAGGTGTCACCGCAACGGCCGGGCAGCCCCGGGCCCGCTTCCAGAAGCGCCCCGTGAGGCGCGTAGAACTCACGGTGGCCGGGATCTGCCCTGCCGCATTCGGATACTATATGAAGATTTAATCTTAAAATGTGGATTTTTTTCCAAGTGTAGAACAATTGTGCCCTCAGTAAAGGTCTTGCAATTAAATTTAGTTGCCCAACTTGTGTACCTAAAATAGACAAGCTGGTTGTTGGAGATGTAAGCGTTTAATTAGTAACATACCAGGTTCTACTATTATATGTCATTTGTAAACTGCTGCTTCCATGTACAAAAGCACAACGCAGCTAGCAGGAGTATCGTTCCTTCGGCTGGTTCTGTGGAAGCACATGAATAGGTATGAAGGCAAAGCCTGCATTCCAAGCCCTGCAGCAGGACACATGAAAATGTACTTGCAGCACTCACTAGTGCGGAAATAAAGGAGGAAGTGGTGGTGCTGCTGCTGATTTGTACTGCATGGATGCCCCAACAGAAGTGCACAAATCTAAACGCTGTCTTGAACGTGGGTCAGAGTTTCAAAGACAAGGTGGTGGGGCCAAATTCTGCACTTGGCTGGGCTGTAAGGCAAAGGAATTCGAGGCAGGTCATCTGAGAGCAGACACTGTTCCCTCCTTCCTACACACCGCTTGTGCATTTGTGTGTGTTTGGAGGTACATGCATTAACATGCATAGATGAGCGTTTGTTCAAAGTTGATTCATATGTACAGAATGAGAGGGATGGTTTATGCACACTTCACACAAAGATAAATTACTTCACAGTGAAGTAATTAAATAAAACAGTTCCTTAGTAGTTCTATACAGCACGTCTGTGTAGACTGAAACCATCAGAGGTTTTCAGTTTCAGGATAAGCATGCCTGAATGGAAATGTTGGCCTCCTTTATGCTTGATAAAAAGCTGAAATCAACTTAAATTGAATATTTTAGCTCCAGTTTTGGTTAATCACAGTAGATGGCAGTATGTACAAGACTAATTTAATATTCTTGGCTGTCAGAGATACCGAAACAAAATTTGGAAATACCAGACAGCACAGAAAATACCATGGGAGAATAGGAAATGAACATGCATATTGCTGGCAACTAACTGTAGCTTATGTTGATTCTGTATGTTTGGAATGCAAAAGCTAGGGAAACATCTGAAGAATATCTGCCAGAAATTTACATTTAGTGAATTTGCAATAATTCTCACACAGCTGACATTTTACACTCTTTGGTGAAAAGGGAAAAGATACTGGGCTGATCTGTTTGTTTTTCCTTTGTCCATCTGTTATTCTGGCTGCTTACACAACAGATGTGTTGGAAATACGATGACATAACTTCACACCCAATATATACTGATCTGAATTTTGAGATGTATGACATAAAAGGCCAGTATGCCAGGAAGCATTGGTATTGTATCTCATTATAGCTGCAATATCAGTCGTCATCATAACTGTCTAGAAGGGTAGACAATAACCAAACACCACTTCTGTCATTAGGCCAAAAGGCAAAGCACTGATCTGAACTGGCAGCCAGGGATAGGTTATGAAGCATAGATATAATGTCTAATTTTATACTATTGCTGGCAAAACATAACTGGGCATCTATTTATTGCAGCTTGAAATACCAATGAACTGCTTGTTGCTTCTGCTATACGCATATGTCAGGTATCATGTCTGTCCTGCAGTGCCAACCTTTGGGAGCAGTTTGGCATATTTAATAAAAAAAAAAAATCACAGGTCAAGCTCGTTTGCTGTTTGCTGAAGAAGCTCCTTGACACAAACGGGCATGACGACAATTCTCCGTTCAGCCAAAATGAGAGGATAGCTCCTACACAGGTGAGCTTAGCCATGAAGTTGCCTTCCAAAACACAAGCTATTTGTCATGTTGAATTATGTGAATTATTCCACTGCCAGCTGAATGTCTGTGCAGACATGAGAGACTGGTCTGATTGCAGCCAGGGTATGTGGAAGAGAAAAAGCAGAAAATCCAAAGAAAAACACACATAAAGAGAAGGAAATAGGAGGAGTTGTCCTTATAAATCTCTACTGAAGAAAAGCTCAGAGAACTTTTTGGTAAAATTATGGCAGAAAGGGAGATAGATATCTGTCTACAGAGAAATTATCCCCCAATGTATGACTAATACATTTAATCAATCCTGTTTATATACAAAGATGTGACTGAACCAAATACCTTTTTCTTCTCCTAAAAGAAATGCTCATAGGAGCCCCATTTTATTGACATTGTGAGGCGGGGGGAAAGACAAACAAAAAAACCAGATTAACCAAAAAAATATAAGTTGGCTTCCAGACAGTAGATGAGTATCTAGTTGATAGTGAGTGCAGCTGAATAAGAAAAGACCCCATGGAAAACTTAAAATATATAATGTTCACATTTAGAATAATTTATTGTATGTGAATGAATCAGGACTACTCAGTTGATAATCTCAGGTGCCTTGATCAAAGGTAGCTACAGTAACACAGTGATAAATTTTTGCCTAGAAAGGGTGACTTCACTTGTATTACTCTGTACAAGACCTTATAAAGTCCACATGAAAGGTATTTTCCAACTTTCTCCCTACTTAAGCTAACTGCCTGGAGTTTGTTTCTCCATGGAGGACCATTTCTTCACGTGCCTCTAAGGATCTGCCAAAGCCTTTTCTGTATGTAACCCTTTATCACCTCAGCTGTCTCAAGAATACTGCTAGAAAAGACCAGTATAATAAAAAGCTGTAGCTTAAACTGTGATCGTCTAACACTCTTTTTTTTTTTTTTAAGCAAAAAATATTGAATCCTGGATTCTAAGGAATTTTTTATTTGGCAATTGTTTAAGCAAAATTGCTATGACATGGTTTTTAAAATTTACAACTGCATCAGTGCATCGGTGTTTTGTTTATTCCACTTAGTGTGTGAAACTGTGAAAGCAAACAGTCCAATTACCCCAGAATTACAACAGGGAGGAAAGTTGTGGATATTGCTTAGTGTGATTTTTAGATAAGCTGCACCAAGTCATAGTTATTAGATGTGATTCTCAGCACTGTGTGCAATAGAATAAGTTGAATTTTGTTCCCCAGCTTTAGAAACTTTATTCTTACCCCTTCTATACATTCTAATGGTCTTCAGCATGAGGAGATGTTCTTGTCTTCATGTTCTCATGTTTTTCTGTCACTGAGCCTTGTTGTCAGGGACATGCAACAAGCTGCAAAATCATTTCTGGTCCTGGCATGGCAGAAACCTCAAGGCATTTTGCTGCAGAAGGAGGGACCCTGTTTGATGCTTTGTCACTATGCCATGGCTGTGTTCTCATCACATCCCCAATGTGTGCTTGTTACATGACCTCAGGTCCATCATGTGATCCTGACACACAACCTGACTGACGTGGTCTCATGTATCAACCTCAAGTAATATGAGAGGTCTGATATTACTCCATCACTAGATTACTTGTCTCTCTGTATTTTTCTTAATCGTGTCAGAGGGTTCAGCAGCTTGGTTCGTTACTGTTGCGGACGTGATAGGAGCTTAGAAACTGAAACAATAGTGGGGATAAGAGGTCAGCACCTGGAAAGGCTAGAAGGATCAAATTTTCATGAATGAAGGTCCTGCTATCATGGGCTGAAGCATTCAGGCTCTTCTTAGCTTTCCAACAGTGGTTGTACTTAGGCAAGATGGAAAACATGCTGACTTCGTACTGTATTGGAAACACTGTTTTTGTTTTGCTTTATTCGTATTACTGAAGAAAATAAAATGTGTTCTGAAAAGGCTGCTGTGAAATCGTGGGCTCTGTAGCCCTCTGTAGGTGGGCCAGTCATGGTTGCTTCCCAGGGGCTAAATTTGAAGGTGTTGTCCTAAGAGTAAGAAAATGGTGAGATTCCAGTGCAGCACAAGTAAAGCAACAGAGAGCAGAAATGCAAGCAGCTGAATTTGAATGATGAAGTCTCTAGAGGCACAGCTATTAGCTATGTAAAGGTTAAACTATGGGCAAAACCCTGCATTACAATTCTTCAAAGGATTCCTAATGTGCTCCCAGTTTTGGACAAAGATTTTGCCCACCAGTTCTAGGCTGCTTTAAGGGTAGCAATGCTCTGGTACCACTTAAGAAGTATTTTATTGCAATCTGCAGAAGTGGTTGTAACTAGTGTGGCCAGAGGCAAAGACCAAGAGTATTTTGGAGTAGTCCAAGTGTCAAAAAAGGGAAATGATTAAGATATTTGATGGTTTATTCCTGTGGCAAGAAATGTTGTGTGATTACAAATTAGCCATAAGATCACCAAAAGTGGTGGAATCTGGCACAAAATTGCAGATAGTTGATATATCGCTACCTGACTACAGAACTGTGTGAAGCTCATAATTTTTTGTTTTTACACATAAGCATATTTTCAATACAAATTTTCATGTAGGGTTGCAATAGATGAGTGTTAAGCAGTATTAATTCAAGGATGTTTGGTTCTCCCCTTTATTATTTAGAAGAAAACCAGCAGCAAGTAGAGAAATTTAACTGTTAACCAATAATAGTAGCATATTTGACTTCCCTCACCCTGAAATTGCTCTTTTTGTAATGGTTAACAGCTCTGTTGTAACTCACAGCAGGGGGGTAATTTTCCCCTCAGAGGAGGTAAGATAAAAGGAAAGAAAAATTCCTTCCATCACTATGTTGAAATCCATTTGGAAGAACAATCATTACTGTACACTAAACAATTCCAGGTAGGAAGGTCTAGACCAGTTCTAGTCTTGCGACAATCAAGGAGGAAAAGGGGCTGTTAAATGAATTCAAGTTTGAATTTAAGGCATTTTCTGTTTGCTGGTGTGGGGTTTTTTTGTGTGTTGTTTTTGTCGGTTTTTTGGTTTTTTGTTGTTGTTGTTGTTGTTGTTGTTGTTGCTGTTTGTTTGTTTTTTCTCTTTTCCCCCAGGTTTTATGGCTTCTTGTACCCAATGTGTGGCAAAAATTCAGTGGAATCAGTGTCTGTATTTTATTATGCAGCTTCCTGGAAAGAGCAAAGCAGACAACATTGAAAAGTGTAGCCAAAAACCATGTCCCAAGCATACCTACAGAGTTTTCATGTAAAGAAAACTTCACCGTAGTCAGAACTTGTTGGGACACATCAGAGACTGATCTGTTCATTGGATAAGCCCATAAGGTGCACACTTGATTGATTTTTAAAAATTTTTAACAATCTGAGATTAAAAATCTACTATTCTGATAATACAGTATGGAAAGACACTTCCCAAATATTGGACAGTCTAGAGATGTTTGGCTGAGAAGTACCAAGGAAAATACAGATTCAAGGGGGTCATTTGTTTACCAAGTTTTTAGATAGTTTAAGATGAAATGGTATCAGGATGATTTCATGATCTGATACACTTAGCTGTGAACTCTAAGGGAGTCTTTTGATGGTGGTAGAAGTTGGATCTGGTCCCTAATATGTGTATTAATATATTTTTTATATACACGATATCTACTATGTAGAATTACAGAAATTGACTTAGGAAAGAGTGCAACATTAACCTGATTTCACTTATGTTCTTTGAACAACAAATGGGTTATTTTACATTTTTGTCTATTGTCCTTCTGTGTTATTCTGTTGATGTATTTTTGTTAAAAATAAATTGTGCACAAGGATATTATTTTCATTTCTCAGGCTACTGTTCATGGTGTATTTTGAATTTGAGATTGGTTTAGTGGGGCAAGTCACCTCTGAATCTGATTAACTGAAATTATCCAGACCAAATTGCAGGTTTGGGCTAGCTCAGCAGAAAGTATATTAGCTCTTGTGATAGATCCTGGATTCTTAAGAGAATGAATTATAACAGACTCACTCAACCAAAGGATGATAGGAGTACTGAAAAGCTTCTAAATATTTCAGGAATGCAAATAACTAAACAAACTTACCCAGATACTGGGGGAATACAGTTTAGTTTTGTGTTACTAGTAAATTTTGCCCATTCAGATTGGAGAATGAGGGAAAGGCATCTTAACAGTGTCTGTAACATTTACATATCATCACAAAAAGACATTTAGAGGTCATCATGTTAGTATGCCTATTAAAAAAGAAATCAATTGCCCATACATAGACACAATTCATTTGTGTAGTCCAAGAGCCTCATGTTAACCCAGCTGACAATTTTTTCCCCTGCAAGATCACGGCCCAGCTTTATTTCTGAGTTGCAGCAAATGTAAACAGCAATGGCAACACATGACCTGGAGCAAAGACCCAGTTTTCAGGTGGGATTTTTAGCAACTGACAAGAAGAAAAGAACAGAAAAAACACTAATTGGTATGACTTTTCAGTGGTTCTTTTGGTTTGTATCAATACATGGACCAGAAACGGTAATCGTTAGATGTTAATAATGAACCAAAGACAAAATCAGGCACCAAATAACTAAGCCTGCAGTGGAGAATGCGTCTATCCGAATCAGCAAAGCAATATGGCAGAGAAGCCTGGGCAGAGAGCCTGAAGCAGTCACCCACGTTGTAGAAATTGCTTTTTGGTAAGAGCTGTGGCTTGTCCCTGCCTCCACTCAGAGGCAGGTGCCTAGTAGGTTCACGACCTTCATCGGGAAGGTCTGGTAAAAGTCTGTTTTATTCTTGAGAAGGGAAACGATGACCCTTTAGTAAGAAAACCCAAGAAGAGCTGGCCAGATGTGAATGAAATACATGTTTTGCAAGCAGCCTTCTCCTCCGACACAGCGGCGGGGCAGAACTCCCGGCCCTCAGCGGCAGGGCCAGATCGGCGGGCGGTTACCCCGGTCCTCCCCGGCACCGTGTGACGGACGGCCCCTCCACGGCGGGGCGGTGTACCGTTACCGGTGAGTAACGGCCGCTCTGCGGCCGCACGTCACGACAGCTCCGCCTCGCCCCGCCCGCGCTCGCTCTCTGTGGGAGTGCTGACCCACCTCAGCGCTCACTCGCCGCCGCCGCTCTCCGCGTCGGGCAGCAGGCGGTCGGCCGTTCCCTTGTGGCGGGGATCCCCGGCGCGCTGCAGGGCAGAGGCGGCGGTAGGCAGCGCGTCGGCCGCCGGGAAGGAGGAGGCAGAGCGGGGACTTCCCTCCCTGGCTCAGGTGCGGAGCCCTTGGTCGGGTTCCTTCTGCCGCCGCTGCCCCCGCGTCCCTCTCCCCGCCTCTGGGCACGACGTCTCCTTGTCCTCCTTCCCCCAGCCATCGCCTGGTGAATAATTCAGCCGTGTTTTGCCCTGGCCCCTGCGCTGTCCTGCCCCTGGCGTGGCCGGTGGCTCTGGGTCTGTCGGTCTCTGCGCTGGGCAGGGGGGAGGGTGAGCACAAGCACAGGCGGCATCAAGTTTCCCGAGGAAACTAGGGCCATAGCGGCAAAGCCGCTTTCCGTGAAGGCAAAAGTGGAGGATAAAGACCCTGGGAGGTCCCATGCACTTCCTGCTGTTCGGAACCTCTTCCATGCAATGTCGTCGTTGTTTTCTTTTATTTTTTTCCCCTGGGTTAGGGTAATTGGCATTAACCACCCCAGGCGCCAGGGAGCAACAAGAGCTGGTTGCCAGGAGGTACCGCTCGCTGAAGGGCTGAGCAGGGCTGCGCCGCAAGCCCCGAGGAGGTTTTAAGTCCCTCCTCTGCCTGCCCGGAGGTGGGCCCTGGTGCCCCGGTCCCGGCGCGGGTGTGGGCGCTTCACCCCCGGGGGGGAGTTGTCAGGGCTGAGGTGAGAGGGGTGCTCAGGCGGGAACCCTCTCCAGACTAAACAGGTGCAGACAGCGCGGTGGGTCGCTGTGCAGGAGGTCCGAAGCCACCGAGCATGACGAGCGCCGGCACGAAGGGGTCGTGGCTCTCGCAGCCGACGGTGAAGAGCGTGCTGGTGTATCGCAACGGGGACCCTTTCTTCCCGGGGCGCCGCATTGTCATCAATGAGAAGAAAGTGTCCAACTTCGAAGTCTTCCTGAAAGAGGTGACGGGTGGGGTGAAGGCACCCTTTGGAGCAGTGCGTAATATCTATACCCCCCGGGGCGGGCATCGTGTCCGGCAGCTGGAGGAGCTTCAGAGTGGAGAGCAGTATGTGGCTGGTGGCAGGGAAGCCTTCAAGAAACTGAAGTGAGTGGCTAAAAAGTAACATAAGATTTATACAGAGCTTGAACATCAGCATTTGGGGGTTTGGCACTGTGTCAGTTCTTCAGAGGACCCCCAGCACCCCTCCCTTTTTATGAGGTATTGCATTAAAAGGACTTAAAGGTTGTGACCCAAGGCAAAATGAAAGGTAGTTCTAATGGATAAAACCGCAAAAGGGCTTTAGAAGCAAGCCACAGAAAGGCTGCTGTTACCATCAGTTGCATAGTGCCATCTCCTTGACATGACAGTAGAAAAGGAGAAACAGCCCTTTAACCCAAAGGACCTGTGACAGTGACATGTTGTGATGTGTGTGCTTAGCTGCGTGGTGACTGTCAGTATTTGTGCCCCGTGTTAACAGGGAGAGAGCTGTAGAAAGGTGGAGTGTTGACAGTCCTACTATGTAGTTGATGTGCCTGGGAATTTAATTCCCAACGCTTCCTTTCCTGCTCATTTTTAAAAAGGCTAAAATACTCTATGCAGCTATCCATCTCGCCATCACACTGGTTCATTTTGGGTAGGCTTATAGCCTTTTTATTACAAGAGTAACTGGTCCTTCCTTTTATTTAAAATATGACTGCTTTATTTTCCCTACCTGGACACCAAGAATTAAGCTGACAATTTCTCTATTTTCTAGTGAGTAACTGGGAGAATATAATGGAGGAGATCTGGGCTTTTTGGTGTGTTTCATGAGTGGCTCTACATGCGATCAGTAATGGTGGTTAGTTCTGATGGTGGATTTCAGGGTCTCAATTGCCTAATTACACATTTTGTTCAGTCTTTGTGGGTATTTTTCCTACCGTTGAATTAAAAACTCAAAATTAGCAATCCCTTTTTAGAGGTGGTTGGAAATTTGTATGCTAAGCTATCAGTTTTAGAGGACCTTGTTCATCTTGGTTGTGTATAGTTGAGGACACATTTTTCAGGAGAGCTCGTTATGTTTCAGGACAAAACTCTCTGTGTAATGAACAGGATGTCTATCAGCACTCTTACAGTTTTTGTCACTGTCTGCTTCTGAAGATTTATTGAAGCTTCTTGCACTTCAGTGGCAGAATTAGAGAGAAATATGTATGACAGGCTGAACATAAATCCACTTTCCCTCTATACACTCTTCCATGTCAAATGCAGTGTTCAACTCTCAAGTTCTATCATATCTCTTTGATATGAATTCTTGTGATTCCATGGGTGGCTTAAAGTTGTTAGTTATCAGCACATAATATTTTACCTCCCTAAATGTGTTTTATGTTTGACAGGGTAAAAGTAAGTAAGTGTTTGGCATTAGCATGCCCTATGTAGAGAATTGGTCACTCTGGATTTATTTTAGGTGGAAGAAGAATTTCTTATTGTCATGTTGTGTTTTATGGTCAGAACTTTATGGTGAGAGCTTTTCAGACTTTCATGGTTGCAATGTGCAACAAAATACCAAAGTATTTAAGGTCAACAAAGAACATACTTTAAGAAAAGCTAACCGGAAGGACTTGGTAAAAGCAGGCTGGTTCATATATCCCATGATAGTATACCATAGTCCTGTGCCACAGGGAGGAGGGAAAAAATGACTTGAAATCTTTTCCATTTCTGTGTTCAGAGTTGGAGTTCTTCACTATTAGTATTTCTTTACATAGTTTTGTAAATGATGGCAGTGCTTTTACAAACATTATTTAAGACAACCTGAAGGGCTTAATGTTGATCTTGTTCTTAACTGGGTTGTAGACAGAATGACAAGTAGGGAGATGTATTACCCAGAAGAGTCAGAGGAGAGGAGGGTTTAATTGAAAGAGACAGTTTTCCGAAAAGAATTGAGGGAATTAAAGAAAAGAGCATATGTTTCTAGATATGTCACAGGCAGAGAGATAACAGTTGCAGCTGTGGGAGACCAAAGCATCTGCTCTAAAGGATCTGAGCCTGGTCTGATAGCAGCAAGAAGCCTGTACATTTTTAACAATTTTCTTGCGGTGATGCTTGTTGGACATGTTAATTGCTGTGACAGACTATGCAGGGCTAAACTTTGAAATTGAGTCTTGTGGCACCGATGTGTGGGAGCATAATGGAAAGGAGAGAGTATACAAGGAGAAGCAGAAGCTGAAAGTGTCATCACTCTTCTTCAAGCAGTGGATTTGTTTCTTCTCAGATGACTTATACTGAGAACTGAATCTTTTTCTCACCTCTCTGTGGTGAATTCTAGACTAAATTGCACTTGGCTTTAGCATGTGAAGCTCAGTCATTCCAAGCCCTGAATCTTAACCTCTTGAGATAGGTAGGTCTCAGGGTATACAGTCAATCTAAACTGATGATATGTTTCGTTTTTAACATAAAAATAAAGTAATTGACATTTAAAAATTCTGCTTTAAGAAAATCTCTGCATACTTTTCTATAATGGAATAATTATTAGCCAGTGTCAGGAATTTTTGTAATATATAGCAATCTTCCCAGCTGGTTTTGTAATTTACAGGTGTACTAAATTACTACATGCTTTTTTGGTGTATATGCAGTGAGATGCAGTAGTATATTGTAGTTGCAGTTGTGAGAATCCACGTTCAGGCCTGCAGCCCTTTGGAGTTCTTCTGTGGCTCTCAACTTCCTGAAAGAAAACTATATGCTGCAGCTGGTTTCAATTTTTAGCTTTTTTTTTTTTTTCAGGTGCTACCCTACCCTCCACCTTTCTTTGCCCATTTACTTGTATATGAGCTCATTAATGCATGGTAGATTGTCCTCTCTCCATCAGTGTCTCTTTAAACAAGACTGTAGTTTCGTCACTGGCTTGGAGAGTCACTGGGTGGAAATATTTCTGCTTTCTAGAAGGTGTGAATACTTTTGTAAAGTTTTTGGTCTGAGATTTTTTTTTTGTGTGACCTTGTCCCAAGAAAAGCTTTTGGCCCTATTTAGACCTTTTCAGATTTGTAGATCCCTGAAATTTGACAATTTAATTCCCAGACCTCTGCATAGTGAATTTAAGCCTTTGACAATATATTTGCTTTTCTTTGCTACTTTTTTTAGTTCTCCTTGGAGTGATTCACAGATGCCCAGAAAACTAGAACCACGGTCAGCAGCTGTTGTTACCGGCAGTTGGAACTATTTTGTCTGAGGCATTTATTTCTTTGCGGTCTCGTAGGCCTCAGGACTTCTTTGGTTTGGTTTCAGGAGAACTCTTTCCTTTTTACACGGAGAAGCTTGCAACAGTTGATTTTGTTTGGTTGTAAATAAGAGGCTTAGACACTTTGTTTTTCAACGTTGTCCAATATTGCTAAATTTACATGTTACAAAGCATTGGCATGCACTTTCAAGCATTACCTGGAAACCTTGCTGTGTCTTACTGTCCCTGCACGCTGAAGCCTTGAAATCCTTGTGACCATTCTGTGGCACCTTGAGAAACGACCACCATTCCTTCAAAGAATTAATGGTTTCTTTTTCCTTTCTCTTTCCATTTCCTTTACTTTCTTCTTCCTTCTACACTTTAATCCAGATCTCAACTTTTGGTAGGCAGAAAAGTTTCCTCTAGTGAACAAATCTAAACCCAGTCATTAGCTACAGAGTGTGACATTATTGAAGTGCTGCAGATGTATTGTGGGCTCTGAGGTCTTTTGGTGAGCCTGCACTGATGCTTGCCATCAGATATACCTGCCGTTCTCAGCTAGGGTCTTCTAGTCTTAAAAGCCTGTCAAAGCACCTGCGGATTCCCATTGAAAGTGGTAACAGGGAGAACCCATGACAAATGCTGATCACCTACTGTTGGATTAGGTGCTCCTGGCATAGAATAGGTGCCCCAGCCATTCTTGTTCTCATGTTTAGCTCTTGGCAGAAGGTGCTGAAAGGTTCTGTGTACTCAGTTATAACTGCCCATGAAGGTGTCTCTTTCTACAGCACTGAGAACTAGAAACATCTTGCAGTGCAAGCACCTACTGAGAGCTGCACTCATGAGAAGAGCCACTCTCATGGCTCTTGGTGTGCTGGTAAAGGACAGGAGCTAGTGTAGTCTGGGTGCCTGGACAGTTGCCTGTTTGCCAGTCTGTGGGTTACTCATGCTTATTTAATTTCCTTTTTTTTGGAAAGGCAACGTACAGCTAATCCATCACCATGTCTTTAACTAACACTTTTGTGTTAATGTGGTGTTTGTGGCAATATGTACTCTCTGGTGGAGAGTGGTATTGTTCAAATAGATGTATTTTGTTTTCTTGTCCAGTTGAGGCCTGTATTTTGTCTATTCATAAAATAAATCTGAAGATGCTATTGGTTCATCACAACCATGAGAAACTAGGATGTACAGTGTTCAGATATATCCACATCATATTGAAACACAAATGGTGTAGATACTTTTAAACTTTAGCTGGTGCCCTGGATTAAACTTGGGTATGGAGGAAAGCTTTAAATTTGTCAGAGATTTACTGTGAGAAACTAAGAAGCAAAATGGTGACTTTGAAATATGGTAAGTTGATATCATGCTGAGATTTATTGATCTACCTCACAGTAGTATGTGAACTTCTTTCTGACAAGGGGGTTATTGATAGTCTGTTCTAATCATCAGTGACTTGGAGGTAGATGGCTGCTTCTCTCCTGTCTTTTGTATTAGCCCAGAGGGCTAGTCTGCAGATTTATGTTAACACTTTTTCATTAAAATCTTGAATTAGTTACTTTTTATGTTACTTTGAGGCATGGTAAATTTTAAAAGTTTTGTGCATGAAAAAAGTGTAGAAATATATATCTTGTGTAAGTTAGCTGCTTCTGTAAATAATCAAAACTGTTTTCCTTGCACAGCTATTTGGACATTGGAGAAACAAAGAAGAAACCTGTTGAAGTCAATAATGAGGTAGGATGTCTGAAATATTTAAGAAGTAAACCTTCAGTTAATGTTAGTTATATTCCTGCATTTATGCCTGATTTTCTTCAACATATTTATTATGTCTAATAATAATACAATTATCTACCATTCTGAACATATTATTTCTATGATGATGACTCTGGTTGCTCTGAGCATGATGCACTGATCATCTTCCTCTCAGCTTTCTGAATTACCACATCCAGTTGAAAACTTTACGTAAAGAAAATCTGTTGTCTTCATTGGCTTTGAAGTAAACCAGTATAAACCATCCATTATCTCAGCTTTCTTCCTTCCTTCCTTCCTTCCTTCCTATTTGACTTATGTTTGCAATCTCCACAGTCTCTGTGGACAGCTTAACTCCCCAGGTTGAGTTTAACTTTGTGATTGATTTATTTGGGGAGAGGAGTCCTAAAAAAGAGATGAAACCGAGTAATAGTTTACATATTTTTATCTGGGCTTATAAATAACACAATTGTTTTTGTGCCCTAATCATTTAGTCCTAGGAATGAACTTTTGGGGCATAATGGCAGAACACCTAACTATATTTCTGTTAAAATGATGTGAGGAGACAAGTTCTGTTTTAGCTTTTTTTTTTAGGCATTCACTTAGAAATCAAAAACCTAGATGTGTTTTTAGGACCAGGAGGGGCAGCAGTATTGCTACATTTTTATTGTCCTTGATTGTTCTGGATTTGCATCAGTGAACCAAAAAATCATGACCATGGCCTTGAGGGTGAGCAATCACTGCAATAAATGGCCTTGTGCCACAGTACTCCTGAGTGCTGCTTGTGTGTTCAGAATTGGTGCAGGATTTTTTGTTGCCTATGTCAGGAGAGATAGTCTTGGAACTATTAGAGCTGGCTTGCCCTAGACCAAGTTTTGGAAGCACATTGCTGCTGGGCTGGTTTTGAAGACAGTTTTTCTGTACCTGCATAGTTTGTATCAAGGATCTGAAAGCTTTAAAAAGGTAGCACAGAAACATATTTGAGGAATTCATGATCAGTGATTAAGGATGATAACATCATGCTTGGATACAAGGGTATCAGTTCTGGTTGTATGAAGCACACTTAATTTGGCATTTCGTACCCAATGAGTGTTTCTTCGTGCAGATTTTTCTCCAGTAAAACAATTACAAATATCTATTTCCAATTCCAGTTAGTGAGGAGAAAGGCAAAAGGAAGAAACTGTTATGCAGCAGCTGTACACTGTGCATTTGTATGCAGCTGTAGGTTTTCTTTGGTGTTAGGTGAACTGCCAAATGTTTGTCATCTGCTTTTGGGAGTACTTTAATGTTGTTTTTCTAAGGCAGCATCTCAATTACTTTGAATTTGCATATAACTAGAAAATATGTGTCAAACTAGAATTAAACAAGAAAAAAATCATGTTCAAGATACAGTGTAAATACGGTGACGTACATTCAGAAAGAATAGACGTGAAGTATAAAGCATTGATTTCTTACTAAACTCTCTTCTCACTTTTCTTATGGAGTGACAATACAGACTAAACAGTCCATCAGAAATAAGTTTCTCTTCTTTACTGGAATCTGTGAATCTGAAGGGAAGGTCTCAGTTCTCCGTCTTATGTATTCTGGGAAGTCATCTAATGAAATAATTTAGTGTCCGTTCTTGTAAGGTGCTGAGATTTAACATTTAGAAACAAGTTCTGTCACTGACCAGACCAATATTATTTCTCTCTGTTATGCCCTGGTTTAGTTTTAGCTGGAGCTTCTCAAATACTGTGATCCTGTTGGCCTGTAAAGTGCACCTTGCCTTGCCTGACATGTTTGAAGCTAATGGCTAGTAAGCGCCTGTGTTCTCTGTGTGTCCTCTACAATTGACAAGAGGAGCTGAGGGGAAGATTTCATCAAGGTGGTCTTAGTGTAAATGTGTTGTTACAACCCAACAATGAACCGATTATATAATGTTATGTACTTCATTAAATACTGTCTATCTGTTTAATGTGAGAAATGGAATATGCCAATAGATGTGATTGTCTGTAAGATGTGTTGGAATAGTTTGGGTATCAGTCAGAGCTGGGTCTTTTAAAAAAACCAGGTTTCAAGGTGATCTTCAATTAAATCATGTCATTATCAGTACTTCTGATAGCAATGATAGATTCCTTTAATCCAGTGTCTAGTTTCTTAAAATCTAGTTTACCAGTCTAAGGCCTTCAAACAACTGAAATAAATGGGCCAAATGCTCAGCTGATGGAAAATAGGTATTTTTTTATTGACCAATCAAGCCAAGATTTGGGCTTGAACTTACAGCCCTGTTCTCCTGGGGAAAGTTTTTTGTACAGACCACTGTCAGTATAGGATGATGAGTGAGGGAGGGCCATGCTGAAATCTCATTGCGGGATCATATAATTTATGATAGAAGCAAAGGGCATGAAAGTGATACAGAACGCTTATTCAAAGTTTCTAAGTAGCAGGAGTTCCAGTAGTGCCACTTTGTGTGATGTCTGTAGTTCAGCGTTCAAGTATTCAGTAGACTTCGAGCCATGCCCAGGGCCAAGAAGGAGGTGGGATGCTGCTGGTTATGCAAAAATACCAGTGGTGGTTGCAGTACTTAAACAGTCACTGGATTTCAAAGATAGATGTCTTTATATAATTTTTGCTTTTGCAAACCTTTTTCAGGCTGTTGTACTTATGCATGTGATGAAGAAAATAGTTCAAGAGAAAATTAGTAATTGTCAGAAGAAAGAAAGGAGTTTAGAATGGGAAAGGCCTGCAAGATCATTTTCACTTCAGAACATCAGTCTGCAATTTGTTCAGTTTCATATGAACACCTGATTTCAGTTCCCTGGTTTCTGAGATTATCTTGATGCAGTAGTGTTTGAACAATCATCAAGTGCAATCTCACAAGTTATTCCCTGCTGCATGCTGCCAGAGCTGATGGGATTTTAAAGCCACATCTCTGTCTCTACTCACTTAATCCGTTGTTACATGTATTGAGGACTTCCTTGCCTGTTTGTATTTTGCTTTCCTTAGCAATGGCAGCAGTGTAGCAGTTCAGGAAAAGCCCCTTAGTTCTCATGCTGCTGTAACACCAGGTCACTGTGCCGCTCACTGTTTTCACAGTGCTGCAAATTCACTTGACTAGGGTTCTGCATGATGGTCAGAAGGGTGAGCCATGGATTATGAAGGAAGGGAAAAGAAAGGTCAAATCAGAGCTAAAAGCAGTGAGCAGCAGCATTGAAGAGAGGATGCCTGTATGAGCAAATTCGCGTCTAGCTCAAGCATTTTACTGACATGGCAATGCTCTTTCCTTTCTGTTTTCTGTTTATCCCAGCAGATAAGTGATGACATGTTTCTTGCACTGTTTCATTGTGGTAGTTGTTTTATATGGAAGGCTGGAACAAGTTTCCTAGGAAAAGTCTGATTTTTCAGTTCCTGTTGGGTGGCTTCTGCAACAAGCTAATCCCCCAGAATTCTCACATACCATCTTAGGTTAGACTTTTTGAGGAAAAAGTGGGAGCAGAGAGTAAGTTCAGAATTTTGCCTTCTCCCTCTTTCAGCCAGGGACAGCAGTAAGAGTGAAAGAACATGCTTGTCCCAGAAACATGGGAAAATTGTGTGTCAGTTTCAGCAGATGGCAGCTATGCTCTTGGCTATTTTAAATCCTCTGGCAGAGCCCTCACATTGTAATAATGTCTTAAAACATTTTATGGTTGCATTACTGGTAGGGAAAGTAGTAAAAAGATTTCATCCTGACCCAAGCAAAAGCCTTGAAACAAGCTGTTCCTCAGGTATGTTTCCATCCATCACTTGTTTTGGCAACTGGGCTTCTTGTTTTGCAAGAGAGATCCCTTTTGTACTGAAGACGATCTGCAAGTACAAATACATTTTAAATGATGTGCTTGAGGAATTTAACGATCTCTTGAGGAAGTATGGACCAACATAGTTACCATTTGTTTGTTATAAACTTGTTTGTAAAAGGTACTGAATGTTATTTTCCAATTATAATGTGTAAAGTATGGAGGCACTAGGCACTATCTCTGATCTAGATGGTCTCTCCCTGTGGGCTTAAAAAGTTGAGTTTTACTTGTTGTTGGGGCTGGGTAAGCTGCTGAAGAATTAACTGAGCTTTTGTGTTTGCAACTCCTGTGAGCAACTATTTTAAATTCTCTTTGTTTCAGAAAAATGTGTTCAGGTGAAACCTCCTTTCTTCTTTGACTTCTTATTACCAACATTTTTTTTTTTTTTTAAACACAATAGATTTTGCAGTGTCTTAATGTAAAAGCAAAGAATTGCAGGCACCTAAGAAAGGCAGATGTATTTTGATATTGAAGAAACAGTCTCTTGCAACCGAAAGAAAAAAGAAAGGCTATAATGTCTGTATGAAACAGTATCTATTATCATAGTTCATAGTAGACTCTCATTAAGCCACTTTACTGACCATTTAGATGGATTTGCTCTTGATCAATAGCGGATGGATTTTTTTTGGGTAGTCAAAACACTGAGATTTTTTGTTTGCACTCTTTCTACTACTCTACTTTTTCTACTGGGCTTCTAGGACAAGGTGATTGTGTAGCAAGCTCTAACACAAGTGATTTTTGTGCTGCTCAAAATTAATTGTCATTTGTGTTCCACTTGGGTTTTTTTACTGACTTATATTCTAGAAAAACATTTATAAAGTTATTTAAGAAAGCTCTGCTTACACATCTTACCCTGCATAAGGCACATAAAGTGTTAGCTCTACGCTATAGAGAGATGATGATGTAGACTCCTTTCCTTAGGTTCACCGTGTTTTCTGTGACGCTTAAGCAATGTAAACATCCCAGTCCACGATTTTATAACATTTTCTTACTTACCATGTGTTTGTAACATTTTTAGCCATCAACTAGGAACTGTTGTAAGGCAGTAAATATGAAAACGAACATTGTAAGAACTGGCTGGTTGTAGGCAAGTGAGTGACTGATTGAGGAAGGGTCACTTTACCCAATTTCTTTGGGTGGTGGGTTCATTCTGGAGTGCTGTAATTTAGCATTACAAGTGGCTGTGTGTGTGTCTCTGGGACTGTTGGATTCAGTGATGGGTGTCAGGGGCTCTGGTGCTGGGGATGCACTAGGGACTTTCTGCCCACCACGTATCAGGTCTGTTCTTCCTTCCCAGCTCCATGTTCATCCTGTGTTCAGACTAGGTACTCTCTGCAGTTCTGTTGCCTCATAGATAGAAGTTGTGTCCTGGTCACATTTTCCAATCATTCATCACTTTTTTTCACTGTTTTACATAAACGTACTTTATTATTCCTTAAGGCTATTTCAGTTGCAGCTGCTTCTTTTGTCAGATGGTTTAGGTGTGGTCATATCTGGAGGAGAATTCTAGGATGGAATAATCAATATTTTTACTAATGATTCTTCAAAGGATTAGAAAAGATTCCTCAAAACTGTACGACCTGAATATTTGCATCCGAGTCAAACCCCAGAACATCTCTCTCTCGTGAAAATACTGGATAATTACAATGATTTAAATGAATGTTTGAACATTTTGAAACTTCTTCTGATCCAGTGCCTGTCTGTCCTCACATTGGTTACACGTTGGATGACACAGATATGTGCTAGGACATCGAGGAGAGTGTGCTTGCTAGCTAGGGAACTTCAGAGAATGTGTCTATTCCTGTAATGAAGCTTGACTGTAGCACGAAACTGAGATTGGCAGAATGTGCCTTCTACTGGTGGTCTGCAGCTGCAGCACATCAGCTTAGTGCCACTCCTGCTGTGGGGTCTTGTGGGTCAGATGTAGCTAATCAGCAGATCGCAGCCTGGGTCAGTCACCCACTGCATTCTTGGTGGGATACTGTGTCAGGAAAGGCTCCTTAGTTGTCCAGTTCTGACAGAAGAGGCAGGCACTGTGTTAGGGGGATGTGAGATTAAAAATACGATGCTTGAGAGTTGGTAGATATGAACTTACCATCAGAATTTTCCAGAACAACATCGAAGATGTGGCTGTAAGAGGGTGGTAAAATACTAGAACAGGTTGCCCAGTGAGGGGTTAGATGCCCCATCTCTTGAGACATTCAAGGCCAGGCTGGGCAGGGCTCTGAGCAACCTGATCTAGTTGAAGATGTTCCTGCTCATTACAGGGGGTTGGACTAGACGACCCTTGAGGGTCCCTTCCTACCCAAATTATTCTATGATTCTATGAAAAGTATTTTGAGGATCTGCCATTTCTCTGTTTCTCTCTGTTCCTCCATAGTTTAAAATCAGATTTTTTTAGTATCATTTATGGCAATTGTTTCATCTGCATCCTTTAAGTTCATCTTTTTTGTTAGGCATTGGAGTCACCACTCATCTGTCAGCAATGATATGATTTGATTAATTTGTAAAAATTGAATTTTGAAAGTTTATAATGTTGTCTTGATTTTACAAATGATTTTGATATATTTATGCTGGATATACCTTGTCCCTAATATACTTGGTTTTTTTTTCCAAGTACATTCTCATGAAAAATCCCGGTATTTATAATTATTGTTTACTTCAAATTTAGCATTTCTCATATATGACAAATAATGTACAGGTGTAATAATGAGAAAAAAGTTGTCATTTTTTCAGTGAGTGTACTTTTGATTCACTTGAACTTTTAGCTGTCAGATAGAAGTTGTTTATTCATGTTTTCTCTGTACAGGAGATAGTTTTGCGAGGGTAAGAGTGTGCCTGAAAAGATATTAGAAATTATGCCAGCCTGTGCAAATTACAGCCGTTTGATGTCAAAATAATCTGTTTTCACAGGATATTATCTTCTAATTCTTTCCTAAGAATTAGAAAGAAACAAACATAATTTGAGCTATTCAAAATTACTGCACATAGATATTTTTATGTCTGGAAACAAATTGTGTATAAAGGTCGACTTCATATTCTGTGCCAATATGCAAAATTAAACCTCTTGCTACTCCGTATCTGAACAGTTTCATTTCTCCTACTGCTAGTGTCACAGACTGAGTAAGGAATTTCTCATTTTCTAATGCTGGGTTAGGAATAGTATGTGTAGTTTAAGGAATAAGACTATCAAAGGGCAAAGATTAAAAAAATGTGAAATACATCTTTAATCTCCTGAGCAACATCTTTAATAGTTGAATTTTATATATCATTGTTTGGTATTTAGTATCCTGGTAACTTAATTAGCACAACAAGACATACAAAGCAGATACTCTTCCCGAGTGTTCATCATCTAATACCATGAGGAATCAGAGAAGAACTGACTAGACATCCAGTTAAAACATAAGCTGTGTCCTTTTTTTCTAATTAGGCCTGTGAATTAATAAAATTTATCTTTATATGGTTTTGTATATCTGAATTGTGTAATTTTTGAGTATTTTAATTAACAGCTTGCTTACAAATGGATTTAGTGGATTTAGAGGCTTTGGTTCATGCCACTGGAGAATTTCATGGTCTGTATTGAGTTTGATATGAAAGTCAGTCTCCTCCTTGATTAACATATCTGCACTGTTCTGTAGGGTAACTGCTCGTTCTAGTCTCTGAGGAAGATGGGAGGAAGGCAAGAGATGCCAGTATTTAATGAAGTTTTTAATGGGTCATGTTAGTCTTATTAAAAACTTGTTGCTGCATGCTAAAATGAAATGGAAATATTAACAACTTTTATCTTTGATTAAAAATGATGGAAAAAATTTTTTTTTTTGGTGGTTGCTTTTGTTCTTCAGCTGCCACTATTCACAGGTTCTGGCCCTTCTTATCAGCCACAAAGGCCAGAGACTTTCTTTTGGTTTAAATGAATCTAAGGAATTTTAAAATACGCAAATTATGAGAGGCAAAAATGGTCAGAATTGGCAGCATTATGTCCGTGACAGAAATGAGTATCAGGATCTATTTTGCTTGAATAAAATCTGCATTATTGATGCCATCATTGTGTGTGTTGTAAACACTGTAGGATATAACATCATGCAAATCAGAGAAAAAATAGGAGCTATTCTTGGGATTCAGAAGCAATACAGATATGATCTGTTTTGGGCCACTGCACAGGCCAAGTGCCTGGGCAGATATGGCCATGCCATTGTCTGATTTGTCCCAGCTGAAGGTCTGTCCAATGACCTAAAACTATGAGAGATCCCAAGAGAAACATTTTTATTTCCAGGGCTTAGCAAGATGGAGTGAGACCCCCAGATGCACAGGGGATATGAACTTCATTATACTTACCACAACTGAAAAGAAGGGTGATTTACCTTGGAGGTGAACAGAGTGGCTTTAAATGCTTTGGGAAGCTTGTAGGAGTTTTGCAGTCTAGAAGGCTCCCTGAATCAGTATATGAGCATTTGTTCTGGCATAGTTTGTTTCTGGCTTATCTATGCTTTATGTGGGCTGAGAAGTTTGTGTACTGCTGCAGTGTTGTGACCTATTTATGTAAGCTTGCAGATATGCTCAGTTAATAGCAGTTTGGTGCTTTGTATCCACATCAGCAGAAAGGTGAGTAGACTCTTGCTGAAGGCTGTTTTGTACTATCCACTGTACCATCTAGCAATGCGAAGTAGCAAGGCAAATATAGATTATCCAGGTTAATTACTGTGTAGGATAACTGAAATGGTTTTGTACTGACCAAGCACCGCAGTGAGTTTGACTCTGAATCTTTCATCAAAGTGTATAAAAATACCCATTTGAAAATGTCATGTTTCTACGAAATAGATAAGATAAAGTGTTTCCTGTGCTGTAATAGCTTTAGAAAACTTGTTGTTCTAATTTGCTTTTCATCACTGAACCTTGAACATTCCTTTCTTTCACATCACGCAGCAGTGATGGTGTGTATAAATAGGGTTTTGGTTCTTTTGACCCTAGTTCTACCCTTGGGGAATGCAAATATTTGTTCTCAATTTTCGTGGGCACATTGATTAACAAACAGGCCATTGTAACAAACTGGCATAGCCATGGCTCATTGCCTGAGCTGATAAATTTGGAATGTGACATTGTGTTGAAATGTTTAAAAATTCAAAAAGTTAGTTATAAAGTGATGTGAGTAATGATGAGATGTTCGTAGCACCCAAGACTACCTTAATACAGCAATAAGAAAGGCTAGCTCTTAAACCTGTTTAAATCAAACCAGCACAGAGTGTTTGGTTCAGGGAAATTACGTTTTTTGACTGTTGTTCTGCTGCTGTCCAGTATGGCTTTATAAATATGTGTAAACCTGTAAATCTAGCAGTTGTTCAGTTGCCTCCTTTGAAGAAGGCCACTTCTGGTAAGAAAAGGAAATAAATCTGATAGCCATACCATTTCTTAGCTATGGATAACTAACCTCTGTCTTCATGGCAGCCTATGAAAGTGCTGCCAGACCCCTGTATTTAGCATATCTCTTATTATTTAATAAACACTGGAAGGAAAAGAAAAGCTAAGAATGACATGTTTCTATTTGAAACTATTCTCAAGTACATAAAAGTAACCTTTTTAGAAACTAAATATGCAGCATGGTATGTTCAGGGGACAATTAAAATAATATTTAATGAACTGTATACTTTTCTGATAGACAAGGATTGATTCTCTGAAGTGTCAAATGCCTCTTGCAAGTCCCAAGTAGCCAACAGGAGGTTGGGTAGCTTGCTGGGTCTGTCCGACTTTCCAGTCAGTATTTTAATAGTAAGTGTGAAAAGTACAAAGTAGCCTTCATAGAAGCAAAAAATGCATGTGGATCAGCAAATAGGCTCACACCAACTGAAACAATACACATAATTTTGCAACATCTCCCTTTTAGGTATTGTTTTCTACATTTTACTGGTTAACACACTTCTGAAGAAAGAAGTGAAAACCATTCATTTTATCTGTATATTTCAAACCAATGTGTCGGTTGCTGAGAGTCCTTACATTAGTAGCCATTCTCAATTATGATTTCTTTGTAATGTCATATATATAACGTTATTTTCCTAATGTAACACTTATTTGAGTTAGAAGCATTGCATGAGCAAGTCCATCTGTAGTGTACTAAAGAGGAGTAACATGTTTTTAGCTGATCTTCAGTCTTTCATGTGGTCAGCTAAACATAAACATAGGAATTTTTGCATGAAAATTAAATTAAATTGATGTATATGTGTATGCATATGCACATTATATACATGTATACACAAGTGGGTATGCACACACTAATTCCAAATGGTTTTCTTATAACAACTATTTTTCTCATGTGCACATGTGATCATGTACCTGTGGTAATGGTTTGACTGCTGACCTTTTGACCTTTTTTTTTTTTTGGCCAACAGTCAACAGTGGAAGATGTAAGTACCTGAAACAGATGGTGAAATGTCTTGTATATGTTTGCTAAGTGTTTTGTCTGTGTTTGTTAAATTTTGTGACTATTTAACATATTTTTAGTATAAGGGGGAAATGTATAGAATTTTCTTATAAAGCAGCTGTGGGAATGTGGATTTTTTTGCCGTGTGTCAGATCGTGATCTGCCTCTTGGCTTTACGTTTTCAGAAGGATGTTAGGAGGCACTCAGCTGCTGCTAACATTCAGCAACACAAACTCAACCACAGTGAATTACAACTAAAGATGAAAGCTGGGCTCTGAGAGACTCTCTGTAGAATGTATTCTGAAATTCGAGTGTTTACAGAGATCTCAAACACTGCAGATCAGCTGCTTTGTTTTTTCCCAAACTCTACAAGGTGCTTTGCAAAGTTATTTCACTCCTCTCTGAAGAAAAAAAAAAAAGATCCACACTTCTATTGGTATAAGAGGCACTGTGGGAAATAACAATTTCGTTGTAGAACAGAAAGGTGAACATTATGGTGGTTTTGAATGTCTGTGACCCCATGGTGTATTTTCAATTGTGTTTAGTTCTTGTTGCCTTGAAAATTCTCATTTGGTTGGCTGCCTCCAGTGTACTTAAAGTGCCTTCTGAGTTTCAACTGATATAATGCTTTCTCCTTCTTCCTCTAAATGCTTTGTGTTGCTGTTGTATGTGCTTAGATGAATATCTCATCACAAATTGTGAAATATTGGCAATCTTTGTTAATAGGATATGGAAGCTGCTCTTGAATGGGCCTGTTAAAACAAGCTGAAAATGTTCAAAATTTAAAGATAAAATCATAATGAGACCAGACCATTGATTAATGGAAATCTGCTTACAGTTGCTGACGTAAATGGGAAAGTGCTGATTTACATCAGTTGAGAATGTGGCTGGTGAAATTAAAACAAAATAAAAGGTTTAGGGGGCTAGTGATGCTGGTCTCTTAATGCAAGCACAAGCTTTCGCCCAGGACCACATCATTGTTAATATGTAACCCTGCAGTGCCAGGAGGTCAGGATACTCTAGAGGCTGCAGCACTGTGATAGCTCCTACTAACAAACAGCAGCAGAACCATGTATTCTTTAATTAAATCCTGGATCAGGTCTTCCACTGAGGTGTTTTGACATGACTCCATATACTTCAAAGGAACTAGATTGATTTACAGTGGCTGAGTACTTGGTCTTTTATTAATGTATACTTCTGTATATTGAAATTATGTTCCTTGCTTTTCATAACCATAAATAGTTTAATATTGCTCAGACAGAAGTTGTTCTAAACTCTTTGAGATAGGAACATGAAGACTGTGCCAAAAAAAAAAAAAAAAAAAATAACAGGACAGTCAGGTGAAGTAGAAGAATAGTGTTTAAAAACGTGGCCTCAGAGCAGGCTAGGGTTGCTTGTGCTGAGTTTTTGTGCTGCTATACTTGGAGAGCTTGATATGCTATACTGTAGCCAGAACATACATTATGCATTGTTGGAATACTACATTATACTAGATGTAGTTGCTTGCATGTCTGCATGCTTGCCAGCTTCAAAAGTAAAGGTGTTGTACACAGCATACTCGCAGCACCTCTGTGCAGCCACTTCCTTTTGTTCTTCAAAAATTTCTTACAATCTGTGTATTTATTTTATTCTTTCCTCTCTCTCATTTGCACCATCAGTGTCCCTGTGTCCTGGATGTTTATCTTTCTTTTGGTCCCCAGAGCAGATAAGCTGTAAAATGAACCTTCTGGGGGCAGGCAGCTCCAAAATCCTTAGTTATCACTTCTCTTCCAGACAAACAGAAATAGCCTAAACATCTGTCTAAGAGCATGTGGACCCCAAGAAAAGATGCAGTATGCTTGTAGTACGCTGTTCATGTCATGTGAGGCAAAAATCTCTTTAGAGAGTTCTGTGCCACGGTGGTCTAACACCTGCTTAATTTAGTCTGGGCTACTCCAAGCTCCCAGAAAATGAAATCTTCTCTATGCACTGTACTAAATACTTGTGGGTGTTTTAATGGTGTCATAGTCATCTTAGTGTTGCTGTGCACTGATTTTTGTGGTGTTATATTAGCAAATGTAAAATTACACTAACGTATTCTTTTCACCTTTTAATATAGGAGGTACGTTTGATTTAAACACGCTTAACAAAGCAATGAAAGACTGTATTTTGTTCTGGTTTAGGCTGTGTTTACATATAAAAGACAAATATTAAGTCTCTGTCCAAGCTGCTTCCATCTTACAGTACCCTGCATTTTACTTGTTTAAGAATAAGGCCGACTTGTTAGCTCACAGAAGGGTGACAGAAATATTACTAACCTTTTGAGAGAGTAACCCAGAAGACAGACTTGCAAGCTGATGCCACAGTATCTATTATTGACAAGAACACAATCCTCTGAATAATAAATGAGCTCTTAACATCTGCCAGGTTGCTTGTTTTCTCAGAGGCCTGGTGACTGGGCTGTATGCAATAACATGATGGCCTTCTGAGGAACCTACATCAACAGTAATGGTTTCATCAGCTTGAAGGAACAACTAAATAATTGGGCACACATGGGACTATCTTAAAGAGCTCCTTTAAACTTAGCGAATGCCTTCTAACTAGTTCCAGTAAAGTGTGGATCGTTGAAACCTAGTGTTACAGACTGGATTAGAGAACTTAGTTTGATGGACTGTTTGGAGTGTGTGGGAGCATGAGCATCGATATCAACAACATAAATGAGCATCAGGAATAGATGAGGAATCAACTTTTAGAAAAAGTTGATATAAGGCTTATTAGTTATGTATTGAATACTCTATAGGGGGTTAGCCTGGTAACCCAGCAGTTATGCAGAAAGGTAGAAGGGCAGCCAAAGTTAGGTCATTCCCATTTTGGGTGCAACTTGTGTTTGAAGACTAAATGTTTGGACCAGATGCTACAGAAGTAAATCAGTATTGCCTCAGCCATCAGTAGCCTACTCTTTAGAATGTTACCTTATTTTTTCTGTATTCTAAAGCTATTAAATTGCTTACATTGGGGAAATAGCAGCAATAGAAATGTTTGCAGATGTTGCAGTGTAAGGTGTGTTTTCTTTTTCTTCCTGGAGACTCAATACATTTTCAGCGCAAGTTTCACTGATGTAAGCAATCAGTTATGCTCTGAAAAATGTGTTTTAAATGTTTCTGCAAGAATGGCTGAAATCCTAAATTATTTGGCAGTCTCCACAAATTTTGCTACCTCATCTAATGAGCTGTATGATAACAACCCCTACTCTCTTTCCAAGTAGTAGCAGGTGTGAATCTTCCACCTAATTCAGAGCACACTGGAATTAACAGCAAGTGTGCGAGTAACTACTCCTACATTTATACAGTCAGAAAATTACATTCAGCCCTTTGAAGGCAACTGCGAGGCTAATGTGGCCCGCAGTGAAAATGAGGTTGACACCCCTGCATTAATATATAATTTATGTGCAGTCTAGTACAAAATTTCCCATTGTATGAGGCCAAGACAAACATGGATCTATGAAACAGATCTTAAGGAGTAAATACGCTGCCTACTAACTTGCATAAAGGGAAGATTCCCAACAATTCTGGGAGCCTGGGTCCTAGTCTGGTCCATGAGCACTGCTGGCACAATGCAGTAGTAATATCTTTCTTGCTGTCTCTCCTCTTGTAAAATTCTCTGGCCAAAATATCCCTTTGCACTGAGCTTCAGATCACTATGCCACTACTGCTTCTGGGTGTTTCTGTTTCATCATGCTGCTGTGCAAGGGCTAATTCTGCCTTTCTCTGTCCATGACCAGCACAGACTTTCATGTCTTGTGAGTCTGTCAGAAAAGGGATGATTGGGAGGGCTATGCTGCTTACAAGGGCCTTTGAGAAAGGCAAGAAGCCAAAACTGAGTTGAATTCAGCATAGATATTCTTCTTTTTTAGCAGACATTGAGAAAAGATTTTGTTCAACAGATTTACCTGTTGCTGTTTTCCAGGAATACCAGTTTTGCTTTTATTTTGTTGGTTGTTTTTTCCCCATGAGAACTATCTTAGCTCCAGAATTTATGTGCTTGGTGCAGAATTTGCTGTGTGATGTTCTTTGAATTATGAGGGAAGTGAGATTTGAGTATTTTAATAATCATTTTAGCCAGTTTGGAATATCTAATAGGTTGAGCACCTCTCTTGCTTTTTTTCAGTATATACAAGAGAAAGATCTGGAAAGCAGTCCTGTCAAACGCTAAATGAAATTGTGCGAAAATCCAAGCAAAGACTTAAAGCACTGGAGCCAAAACCATTTTCCATAAGTTAAAGGAGAAGTATTGGTTAAATTATTAGCACAGAGTGTGATAAATCTGCAACACATCGTGTCATTAGGCTGCTCTACATAGTGACTGGAACATTGCTAATTTAAATGAACTTTGTACATCTGTTTGAAAGCACATGTCTGTGCATGCCAGCTATTGAATCAAGCTTTTAAGGTCCTTTTTAGAAATACAGACAACTTGTTAATGCATGTACTATGACTTTCAAATGTGTTTTGGGGTTTGACAGCTTATTTTGATTTGCTAATTATGGAGAATTTAAAAAAAATCTTCCTAATGATTTTAATGATTTTGAGGTTTGGGTTTATCTTTTTTTTTTCTTTTTTAATTTGAAGGTGTGTTCGTAAGTGCAATAGGGAGTCCTAGCTAGGTGGTATTGTGTAACTTTCTGTTCAGTATAATGGCATTAATGTTGAGGCACCTGATTGCTCTCAATACAGTGTCTGTTCAAGAGTACAGGATATAATGATATAATGCTGGGAGTTAAGTAGCCTATTATTTATTCTGAGAGCTAAAAATCTGCAGTTCACCTCACTTGTGAATCATTGCCCTAAATTGACACAGTATTCAGGAACCTTTATAAATCACTGGTGGATGTGGATGTAAAGACGAGCGAAAGTACTTATTACATAATAGCAGAGAGATCTAGAGATGGCATTTATTGTTATAAAGAGAAGATAGTTTAATTGTCTGAGCCATGGCTATGAGCAGTAAAGACTAAGAAAGAAAGAATGGCATCTGAGAGTGTTGCTTTGGGTCTCTAGGAACAACAATACCAAAGATGTCCATACCATTCTCACCTCTCAGTGGAAAACATACATTGTGCTGTGCTGCACTTTGGTACACTATACTGTGGATATTATTCAAGATGTATATAAACCTGCAGCAGTAATTATGTATGGTCTGTTAGTAGGTGAAGGTGGAATGGAATAAAATGCATGTTTTAGAACCAGGAACTTCTTTCTGCAGACATGCTGCTCCCCTTGCCTGTGGTGGTCAGAGCAAACTCGTTCCCAGAGTGAGGACTGAGTAATTTCTAATTCTTTTTGTCCTTGCAGGTCAAGCCAGTTACTCACAGCAGAATCACTGTGTCAGCACGGTTTCGAAAACAGCTCCAGGAGCCCTACACGATTTTGTAAGTAGAATTTTCAGTTAGTGAGCTACCATTTGGGGGTCAGAGTGGTGGTGGTGGTGGTATCCTAACCTCAGATGATTTTTGTTTAAAATGCTCCTCCAAATTATTTTACTGTGCTTTATTTCAGCCTTATTGCTAATGGAGACCTAATTAGCCCTGTAGCACGCCTCCTCATTCCCAGGAAAACACTGAATCACTGGGATCATATTCTTGAAATGGTTACAGGAAAAGTTACCCTCAGAAGTGGAGCTGTTCACAGGTATCAGGAACCTGAATATTTGCAAGTTACATTTCTGATGCGTAAATATGTTTTTAGAACTCCATAGATAGATATAAAGGATCATTCCTGATTCACGGGAAATTCCACTGTAAGAAAATTAAAATACATTAGAGAGACACAAAATGGAAATATGTTGACTCCAAGTAAGCTTCAGGTTTCATTTCAACTGCTATTTACAAAAAGAAAAACCTCAATCTGTTTCAACTGTTATTTTTTATTAAATATTTAGTTAGCACACACGTAAAATACAATAATAACGCAATATATTTAGTATTAATAAGTAAGTTACATGTCAGAATTAAATAAATTAGTATCGTCAAGTTGGTGAAGATGTTTGGAATGCAGAATAATAGATGCGATCCATGTTATCTTTTTATTTTGAGAGTTCTGTTAGTTCATTTCGCCAAACAATTTCAAGGAAAATATTACATATTCTTTGCGTTTTGAAGACCTGTGCTATGACTAGGGTGTGCTTTATATTCAGCCAGCTCAGCCTCCTAATAAGAGCCAAGGACAAAACTGTAGTTGGAGATTTGCCAGTTCCAGTGTCTGAGCTGGTCTGAGTTGTTGTGGTATTCCAGCAACAGGGATTTGCCTCTTGGATAGGTGAGTTTCAGTCCCTTAAGGCTTTTACAATGTAAAATAAGATGTCTAAAATAGGATTTGGTAGTTGCAAGTTTTAGAGCAAAATGATTTATGTGGTTTGCGTTACAAACATTGCAGTGTAAATGGGCTGCCAAGGTGGATACTGACAAATTACTGACATTCCAGTGTTGCCTCATGCAAAGCACATTACAAAAATCCATTCCTCAGGTGGGAAAGGGCCTTTTGTGGAAAGTCATTCTTCACAGCTTACACAATATCTGAGGCTAAGCTTGCAAAAATCTTTCTCAAATCAGCGATAAGGTAGGCTTTAGTTTTTCTGATTGCTTTCTCAGAGCTGATACAGATGATAAAAGATTTAAGTAATGCTGACTGTTAGCTCTCATCTGATTTTTCCTCTCAGCCCTGCATTTCTTTGCTCTTTGTCTGGCTGCTTAGCACTTTTACTTGCAGTAAAGTAAACCTACATATGTGTTGCAGTTTTCTGGGTCTGACTCTCAACTAGTGTAACTCAGAAGTAAGCAAAGTAACAGCTGTTTACAACATACCAATCGTTTCTGTTCTCAAGTCGTTTAGCAATTTAAACACCTTTCGCATTCTATTCTCGTTACTTGATGCCACTTCTTGGTGAAATGGAATGATGTACATGAAAGCATAAATCATTCCATACATAGCCAGGATTGCTTGTGAGAAGTTCCCTTCAGTGCTCAGTTTTAATCCTTTAAAGATAAGATAATGTACATGACATTTTGAATTATTTAATGTTTTCCTTTTTCTGGTTTTCTATTAACCCGGTTTTCATTTTCTTTTCCTTAAAATGCTTGGAATACACATTAAATACAGTAGTAAGGTGATTGTTGTTCTTTAATAAGTTACATATTAATTGCTGAGGTTTACTGAAACTATGTTAGCATTAGGGGAGGTCCTGTAAGACCATTGATGCTGGGAAAAGATAATTTCTCCTTAAAGAAGGATAAATAGAATCAAAAGAACCTGCATTATGTATATGACAGTTTTTCTTTTCCATGTTATTAAAACACATACAGCGCTGCCAAGTCTTATGCGGTCTCATATGTGGCTTTAAAAAAAAATATTGATCATCTCCATCAGAATAGAGATGTAAGTAAGAAATACGAGGGACTGTGCCTGTGGATGAAGTACAGCAACCTGATGGGCAGGTACCTGGTGCATCGACAACTGGGAATTTAGGAATATTGGTCCTGCAAGTTGTGTCTCTGCTGTCTCCTTTGTCAGCCTATATGCTTGCTTTGTTTTGGCTGCCGCTTTTGGCTTGGGTTCAGGTGGGAAAAAGGGAGTCCAGTGACATCCCACAGGACAAGCCCTAGGTCATCCCCCAGTGACCGGAAGAAGTGATCACAAGGACATCTCTGTTGCATAATGCTAACCAGAGAGAACCCAGCTAGTCTTTGAGTGGTTGTGGCCAGGTAAGTGGGTAAAAGGCTTCAGAAGTAACTGTCACAAAACTTGTGTGATGCTTGTTAATCAATAGTTAGTTATTTGTTTGAAGTTCCATTTTTTTAAAATGCATTTTTAATTTCACTTTCATCTTCAGTGACTGATTATGTTTGATTCAGTTATTGTGGTTATTATTTTCAGGGTGAAAAATACAACTAGAGATTACCAGATAATCCATAACATTTTTGGGAGTTATATTAAGCAAACAACTTTTGTGCATCAGGTATAACATTAAAATGCAAGTAAAGTGAAAGATCAGTTTCAAAAATCCATAGTCACGTGTGTAGTTACCCCTGTATGTCTGCAGCACCATACAAATACATAAAACAGTTCTTAAACTTATACTGGTTTGCCATTTTTTTGAGAGTTCCCCAAAGCAAAATGTAATCCAGTAAAACATAGTGAGATTAATTTGGAAATAGGCTTCTTGCTGAGTTTTAGATTGCTTGCTTTATTTTCATTGTTTGTGTGTAACTGACGTTGTCTGTGGTAGTGAAACATAAATTACTCTTTGAATTGCTGGCATGCCTGTAAAGGTTTGAACTAAGAAGTAAATATGAGTACTACCAAGGGCGTACTTCAGAGTTAGCATACCTCTTCACAAGGAAGCAACAACATGATAAAGATTTTTAAAAGCTACAATGTCACCTTTGAGAACTCTGGTCTTTGCACTAAGAAAACCAAAGTACTTCTTTATAGCAGAAGGCACCTAGAAAATCAATGTGCTTTCGTGGGTGGAATGTAAGACAGACATGCACAGACTGGAACAAGCACAGCAAAGGGCCATGAAGATGAAGGTCTTGAAGATACTAGTCATGTGAGGAGGGCTGGGAGAGCTGGAACTCTGCAGCCTGGAGAAGAGAAGGATCAGGGGGATCTTGTTAATGTGTATAAATACCTGGCGGGAAGGACTGAAGAAACTGCAGCCAGACTCTTCTCAGTGGTGCCCAGTGACAGGACAAGAGGCAATTAGCATAAACTGAAATACAGGAAATTCTGCTTGAACAGAAGAAAAAAACTTAAAATTTTTACTGTAAGGATCATTAAACACAAACAGGTTGCACTGCGAGTTATTCTCTGATTCCTGGTTCTATAAGCTGCATACTTTTTTTTTTTTCTTTTCTCTTTGTTTATTCAAGGTTGTGCCATTGTGTGTATGAACTTAAGAAGCAGCTTTTCCTCTAGTAAAATATTGAAAATTTTTGCACTTTGTAAGTCAGGGTTGTTCCCAAGGCAGGCTATTGATAGTCTTCCTAAAAGGTTAATTCATAGGTATATATATAATTTGATATCTCCTTGCATTGTGTTGAAATTTATGAATAACACTTATAGTAGCTGTTGTAGAAGGCTTCTAAAAAGGCAGGTGAGATGGACATTCAACATTCCTGCATTTAAGACCTAAATACAAAACTGTTAATTTTGACTTTTTAATTAAATATAAATATTGTTGAGTTTTGGAATATGCTTCACGAGAAAGAGTTTATTTATTATGAAATGTTACCTCCTTCCTCATTGTTTGGACCATCCTTAAATAAAATCACAAATGCGACAGTGAAGTGATTGGAATAGCATAGAAATAATATCTTGACCGCCTCTGCCCAAGTCCCTGATTAATTTCTTTCTTCTTGGTAAGGAGTACTGACAAATTATTGTGGTAAAAATTTACCTGATGTTATAGACATATTAATTATTGGTATTGTAGATGCCTGAGAAACACAATGTCTTTTTATAATGTATTATTGTATTTCCTGCTACTTCCAGCCTTACTTCACCAGCTACAACCATGTTCCAGCCTTCTGATCTATGCAATATAAGTGCAACATTATCAGCTTGTTCTGAATTAAGTGGACAAGTCCTGGGTTTCCAGTCATGGGGCTGTGAATGCTCTGTTCTTCCTGGATTACTGCATAGTGCCCAAAGCACAGATGGGAGGTGGAACTTGGTATGAGAAGGGTCAGGAACTCATGGAATAGATGCCTTCTAACGTGTCAGGGGAAAGGCACTGAAGACCTTCTAAGTACAAATAAATTTATTTCATTTTAGAAATTATGAGAGTATTTCATCTGTCATAGTGCTTCATACTTCATTAGCTTTATATAACATGTGATTTACGGCATTACTTTGTTCTGTCTTGTCCTTTGTTTTTTATGTAGTGACTGATTGTTGTATGACTTTCACTGTACTTTATTTGGTTTCAAATCTGGAAATTCAACATGATTTAGTGAGTTTAGGTTTATGTAGCTTTCAGTGCTCTTAATACACCTAACTGAATGTTAAGGTTTATTATATTAAGAATTTTCATATTTTTCAGACTTTACACTTTAGATGGAAAACTCATTCAGAATGGGTCAGACTTGGAGAATGGACAAATATATGTTGCAGTGGGTAGAGAAAAATTTAAGAAGTTGCCGTATAGTGATCTGCTGTTTAGCAAATCTACAAGAAGAAAGCCACAGGGGTAAGTTCTGTAGGTGTGTGATATAATTCTCACAGGCTTGTGTGTGTCAGTTTGTTTACTAAGTACTGCAAGTACAGTACAAAATCATCATTTGAAGAATGAGGAATGGGTGAATGAATTAGCATGGATGCAAAACTTCATAGACAACTTTGGAGGAAGTTGAGATAACAAAAAACAAAAGAGAAAATGAAAATTCAGAAGACTATTTCACCTCATAAACATACCCTTGATCATGCATCGCAAAATTAATGTCAGAGAAAGGAAGAAAGAATTATTTTGACTTGACTTCCTCTTCTTCCTCCCCCCACCCCCATAGAAACATGTACAGCTGAATGAGATTAGGTGCAGCTAAACCAGTCTAGATCTATACTTGCTTGGTAATGTTTTGTGGAATATGTACTCTTTTAAGAAAGCTTTTGTTTGGATCTGCTTTTTGTAGGCCAGAATTATCACATTAAATAGAGTCCTAAAGCAGGTGTCTGTAAGGAGAAACTTGGGCTTTTGATATCTGCAGAAAACGTGAAAATTGGGAGCCATTTCATTGAAATAAATGGACAGAAATGGAAATTTGTTCCTCAAATTGGTGTATTTTAGATAATTTGTCCCATATTCTGATATTCTGCATATAAACTGCAGTGGGTTTTTTTGTGTGGTGTGTTTTTTTTTTTTTTTTTGTTCTGAGTAAGCAACTGTAGATGATGTAAATAACTTGAAAATATTTGGGAAACAGCATTTGCAAAAAATGAATGTAAGGACAATGAAAAGCTATGTTGATCAATTGATATAAACAGAATTGTTGAAATTGCTGGAACTTTTCATTATAATAGTTGTAAGGATCTTTCGTACAGTAATTTGCTGAATACTGCTCTGCATATTTTTGGTATATAAAGTATGCATTGTGGGGAAATGTAGTGCATTTGTTTCAATAAGTGAATGATTATGCATTTAAATGTAGTCTAGTAAACAGAAATTAGTGATTCTTAGTAAAAACATGCAATGCAGAAACCAAATAACTCTGTTGCCATAGGTAACTTGGTGTTATCCAACTTCTTTATAGATACATAGTATCTATGATAGTGACAGTGTACACAGTTCTAAAATGTGGCTTATTTTTGCAGGTTCAAAGGCTCTGTACTCCCTCCGATTGTGGGATCTCGAAAGTCTAAAGGCAGTGTAAGTATCAAGTGCCATAATAAAGTTTGTTTCTAATCTTAAGCTTGATTCTGGCAGATGGAAAGTCCTTTGGGTTTTAATTAAATCAGAAGAGAAAAAATCCACAGCTACCTGGTGGTATGCTTATTAAAGCTTGATGAATCTGTAGCTATTTGCAGTGTCAAGTAGACAAAAGAAATCTGAGAAAATATTATTGCGGTAATGGCTGCTTTATTTTTTATAAAACCTTCCACAGCAAAGATCAACTGCTACCTTGAGGTCTTTCACATAAAACTGGTCAGCTATCTTTGAGTATTTGTTTAATTATTTATTCAAATTTTACACCTAAAGGAAAAGCAGAACCTTTTACAAAGCAGCTTAAGAAAATCGTGTTTCTGTATGCTGGGTGTGAATAGGGCCCTGAAACAGTTTCCTATTTGATGTGTTTTGTCCTAGCTAACCACTAAATACAGAGCTTGAGCCTCTGCTGCTTTATATAGTGTTCAGTTATTTGTATGTGTACAAAATAAGTCCACTGTTGATTTAAAACAGTGCCAAATCAGAATATAAGTATCTGTTTGCATTGATTCTGTACAAGTACAGTTTACTGTAAAAGTACAAGGCAGCAGAGTCACAGAGTCAGGCTCACAGTCTGTCATTATAATTGTGGTAATTGATCATGTCCATACACTGTTTACAAAACAAAAAAATCTCTAAGCATAATAAACAATAAAATACAAGTGTCTGTTCCACTCTGTTGAAATTCAGTCAAAGATAAACCTCAGTAAGGAACATACTTGCAAATAGTATTTGTTTTTAAAATGTGAGCTTTGCAATTCTAGCATTTGTAAAAATCACTCATTAACAGTTTTAACTTCTTGCCTCTTCTATTACTTAATAACATACACAGAAAGTCGTTTGATATTCACTTTTATACCGTTGGGATTGTAACATTCATAGCAAGTGTCAAAACTTAATGAGGCAGGGATATGCACTATTGCTCTTAAATATCTAATGCAACACTTGAAGCTGCATAAACCATGCAGTTGTTTGCTTCAATTAGATATCTACACTTTTTTACTATAATTTTTTGGGAGTAACAGTCTCCAGTTTGAATTTGAAGAGACTGAAATATTGCCGTGCCCTCCTTTCTCTTTATAGAGAAAGGATAAGTGGTAGATTTGATGGTATTCATAGATAAATGGTAGATTAGATGGTAAAAGCTAGGTACTATTTAAATAAGATATTTTAAATAAAACTAATTTCTACTAATTATGTGAAAACTAAAAGAAACACATAAAAATGTAGTCATGTATGCAGGACTTTTTAAAGAGATGTGGGAATTTATTAGGACTCTTTTTTTTTTTTTTTAAGATTTTAATTTTGTATAGTATTACCTTTAGCAGTGAGGTGAAAAGAATTGTCCATGATCATTACAGAATGAAAGGCCTTTCTGGTGGGCAAATTCTAAAATGGCATGAATTGTTCATGCAGCCACACTAAGCAAAACAACAATGTAAAATATGTTCATCTTCTGTGATTCAGTTAAGTCTGTGTCTGTGATAAGGTGAACAGTTCCAGGTACTGGTCAGGTTTTCTGCCCTGTCTGCTCGAGTGTTTCATTGTTATAGGGAGTGCTTTGCTAGATCTGGATTAGGAAGATACTATACCTGATATTAACTGGCAAAAGTAGGAGGCTGACAGCCTCTAATGAGAGGCAACAATGAGGGTTTTCAATTGGTTAAGTCTTTATGCAGCCTAGAACGATATAAACAGCACCCTAAAGGGCTGCTGTATACTGTTCAGGTTTTTATGCTGTTGGTTGTGAACAGATTTAGACTGAAAAAAAGGTTTATAAATAGTAAAATCTCTGGCTCGTACACCCAGGATCGTACATGCATCAAAGATGTAAAAATAAGGACCAGGTTTCTGGTTGTTTCTAGATACATCACAGTGCAAGCAGCGGAAGTGGTTGATGCCCTTGTTGGTGATTCAGAGACAATGTGTTGGCATACCCCTTTCTTCCTGTCCGCTTGGCAGTCAGTTTTACTGCCACATGAAAACTGTCATCTTCTTCCACCTGCTTTGGACGCTAAGATTAATGCCCATGTCTCATTTACATAGGCAATGAATTATTCACAAGTTATATATGTTACATTTTGTGACTTTCCACACATGTATATATGAGATATAACTGTATGTCATACACATGCATATATAGATTCACCTAGCCATTCTTTTCATCAAATGAAACGTGATTTCCTTAAAATAAATGTGTTTTTTTTTCCGAGAGTTGTTGAGGAGCATTTAATCAGTTGGATCATATAGTAAGCTGATGAGATAGTTACAGTTTTCTGGATAGTTAAAGACATCACTTAACTGTACTGATTGAAAATTAATATGCTTCTTTAACACCTGATGCCAATCCTCAGTATGAAAAGGTTGAAAAATTATTGAGATTTTAAAAAGAAACTCTGTAATATTTATCAGTGGACATTATGTACACTTCTTTTCAGGGAAGTGATTGGCAGTCTAAATCTACTGTTGGATCCAGTGACCCCGGAGAAAACAGTTCTTCACCTCAGCTTCCCAAAGGAAAAGACAAAAAAACTCAGAACCCAGAGGGTTCTGTGTCCAGACGACACTTTTCTAACAACTCTACGAAAGTGAAACAAACAGTGAGGGTAACAGCTTCCCCAGGAGTCATTCTAGATAATGGTCAGTATTGAAATCGACACTATTGTAGCATAGTGGCTTTTGACCTTCAGTTAAAAAAGTGAAATCATATGATTATATAGTTCTTGAATTGTCCATTTACTCTGGCTAACTGAATTTATGGAAGTTCTTTCTGCTTAAGAAATGTACCTATGCGTAGCCGTTACATTCCTGATTTCATTTGCATGCCATGGAAGGCTGTATATGATTTTTAGTATACCTCGGAAGTTAAACTAATACGGTCCTATCTTTATGCTTTTGACAAAAGCAGAAAACATATTTTGACCATTTTCCCACTGTTCTGCCCTGCAAAAAAGTGAAGAAAAGGAGGTGGTCTGCTCAGAGGACACCATGGTGTCCCTGAGGATCCCTGGTTAGCGCCTGGTTCTGTATAACAAAATGAATAGACCCTGGGGGAATAACACAGGCATGAACTCCAGTTAGCTAATACCTGCTGAGTCTAATCATACAGCAGAGCTGCTGGAGGCACTTCTAGAATTTCTCCCCCGCTGTGCTGTGGCAGCAATTTAGAAATTTAGTCATAAACATTCTCCTTGAAAAAATGCTTTTCTTCTCTTATGGTGTGGTATTGCCCCTCCTCCCACTTTGTGAATGGGTAGAAGACTGTCCCTTCACAGATATTGCTGCCATGCAGGGATGGCTAATTTTCCTTATTAGTAATAGTTCCAAAAGTCATTAATACAGACCAATTAATATCTGCCAGGAGAAATAAATTATACTTTTCATAGGATTTGATGCATCTTCTCACGGCTGTTTAAATGTTTATAATTTTGCAATAACAAATCACAGTCTAAAACTTCAGTATATGTCATCCAACAGCACAGCTTTGTACCTCTATTTGTCTAGAATTGTGAGCTGTAAATTTACTTTGAGTCAGGAGCAGTTTTATAAATTTGCGTTTTAAAAGATCAATGAAATGTATGCTTCTGTAACCTAATTGTATTTTCAAGAGTTATCTTGTTGAATTTCAGTTTTATTTTAATCTTGATTCAAATACCATTCTATCCTTTTCCTGATAAATGGACATAATTTTAGACAACTCTCTTTTGGTCAAGGTTTTTTTTTCTTATTGAAGAAACATGATTATATTAAAATGAAAGTGACTGGAAACATTTACCCTTTATAACTTGTGAAATGACTGAATATATTCTTCTTGAAGTCATCATGAGGTATCACTGCTTTTTACAGATTGAGTGGTGCATGCTAAGAATGAGAGAGAGAGAAATGAGAGAGAGACTACCAGACCTGACCTCTCAGAGGGGGCCTTGCATGCTTCACTTACCATTTTTGAAGGCTCAGAATGATTATGTAAGACGTAAAGAATGCAAGGAAAGGCTTTTACATTTGGGCAGTTGTCCACCCTGGATACCTTCAATCTTTGATATGTTTTCTTTATTTTGAAACAGATGTGTTGACTTCTGTTGCGAAATGCTGCTAGAGAGCATTCATATAGAGCTTAAAATCTACATGTTCTGAGCTAGTCTCCTCTTCAGGGTACTGAACTGCTCTGAACCTCTACTGATGATGCGACAGATCTCTTGCATTAAGAACAGCCAAGCCACATAACTTTTTCTGATAGGTATAGTACCATTATGATTTTTCTATATGGTGCCTTTTCTGGCCTGAGGATTTTTGTGAATAAAAGTTCTACAGATGTTTCCTGGAAAGAAAGGGATACCTCTTGCTTGAGAGAAATCTCCTGTGTCAGGAGATTACACTTTCAGAGGTTTGCAATTGCTTTCTTTCATTTCTCCGTGGAGGGAGGAGTGCTAAAAGCAGCAATAGTTTCTCTGTCCTTTCAACAGGCAGTGAGTGACTCTTACTTTGCTAGACAGCAGACAAGTATAGGGAGATATTCACCTCTCCATATTTAGTACGATTAGTGCTCCACCTGCTGACAGAAATGGTTGGAAATGTTAGCTTCTCACTTCAGCTTTTCCATGCTCTGTGAGTCTTGCTCAACTAGGAGAAGCTGCTCAAGGCAGCCAGTTCTCTGATTTGACCTAAAGTGTATATTGGGAGAAGTTCCCAGTTATTTCTCTGCACCTCTGTTTGTCCTCAATGTATGAAGATCTGCTAGCAGAAGTGGGAATGGGTGGTTTGATGTGTGTGCTTTGTTCTGCAAGTCTAGGTAGACCTAGCTGGTCATACAGGCAGTTGCTGAGGGAGATGAAATCTCTAAGCTGAATTCAGACAACAGTATGGGATGAGAAATCCAGAGCCCTGTAATGGATTTCTGCTGGGGTGCAATCCCTGCTCTCAAGTGTATCTGCATTGAGGAGGAGAAGAGCCAGTGATAATTGTTTTCTTTTGCCAAGCATGAAAAACAAACCATCTCATGACCTTGAAAGTCTTTAGGACAACCACAGTGACAATTACAGACTTGTGATCATCTGCAGCCTTTCCCCAGTGAAATTCCCTAATATTTGTTCATCCAGATCAATCCACAGAGTTTTATTTGTTTTAGATTTTTTCCTCTCTCTGAAAGAGGTACAGCTGTGCTTGCTGCAATAGGTTTAGTTATATCAGCCAAGCAATATATCTGAACCATATTCTGAAATAGGTGTATCTCATTGTAAGAGAGGGTAATTCAGCCTCTGTATCTGGTTTATTTTCTGAACAGGCTGAGGTCTAACAGACTGGTAGAGGTGCTCAACATTTTGACAGGAGCTGATGCTGTTGGCAAAACATCTGAGGTTTCTTTTGACCTGCTGAGGCAAGAGGTGTGTGCCACCATTTAAACAGAAGCAGAAATGTCCTTCTGTAAATGAATGGCATTTGAGGTCCAGTGTTCAAGAAACAAAAATCATGTATTTCATCATTAACATTAAGCATTAAAATGCACCTATAAGACTGTTAGTAGTACCTAACACTACTCAATTACTTTGAAATTGAGTGCTTCAATGCACTTAGTATATACCTTTCCCTAGGATGCAACAATGCCTTTCAGAGATATAGGAAATGTCTAGACTTATAGTTACAGTTGTCTACATGTACCGTTTTAGAATCTCTGGAGACAGCATTTCTTTTTTTTTTTTTTTTTTTTTTTAATTATTAGTGTGATGGTAGTTGTATGGCTGGAATGACTCTCGAGTAATATACTAACAGTATGTTGTAGGTTACTCAGAAAACTTTTCCAGGTTTTATGTGTGTAGACTTTATTTTTTTAATTGAATCCTAGGTATGTAAAAAAGGAGTTAACACACCATCCTATGTTTGGTAATCAAAATCTGTCACTGTGTATTCCTTTTTATTGTTTATTCCCATGTAAATGAACAGCAGGCTTCCTTATGGAGAGTTGAAAGCACTAGTAAATAACCATCTCCATGGGGGATATGAAGGATTCTTAAATTGCTTTTGCACTTTTTTGCCAGTATTTGTCTGCCTGTGAGAGACAGTGGCACTTGCAGGCAAGATTTGGAGAAGGAGGACAACTCTTGAAAAATCACACTAAAGTTCTTTTTACTCATGTCTGACCCTGTGTGGGAGCTCCACTGTAGTCAGAACATACGTAGCTTGTAGTGAAGTAGTTCAAAGAAAATGTGCTATACTGACCCCAAAGGGTCATCTTCTATGCAGTTGTCTGCCAGGTGTTTTTTCTGGTCACACCTGAAGATGGAGTGACCTGAAGCACAGGCCAGACAGGCTGTAGGAGCTGTGAGCTGTCAGTGCGGAGTGCCGCAGCTTCAGTGTCCTCCTGCCCTGCCTACCCTCTGTGACAAAGGCTGCCCTTGACAGAAAGCCAGTGGACCATACAAATGTAGGGTTGCAGAGGTCAGCATTACACTGTATTTCTGTCTTTTATTATTGGAAGAGACTGAACTGCTGTGTGATTTGAGATGATGTTCAGCTTACCGCCAAAGGCTTATTATTCTGTGACTTGATAGATTGTTTTCCCATCAAGTTTGTGTCTTTATTTCTCATTAACTGAGTATTTGTCACCTGTGGGACTGTCAATTGAGTTAAATATAGCACAGGAGCCTGATTAAGTATTTCCAACAAATTATCTATCTGCAGATGGGAAGTGGAAGTTCTTAGCTGACTGATGTACATTTTAGGACAGAGGTAGGTAGCAGAGTAGTCCCCTCGGAAAGCTTTCCTTAGAGAGCCTCAGCAGTCAAATCAGCTTTACAGTCTCAGTGACTACAACTCTGTCAGTGGGGGATCTGAGAAAGAAGTGGATGAGTTGAAATAAGCAAAGCCTGAAACATTCTGCCCTCATTAGCATTGGCATTGTTTTTATGGTGCATCATAGGAGAGTCACCTGGCTCAGTTTTGACTTTTCTCTAAAAGAAAAAAAGTTCACAGTGGCATAGTCTCACTACCGTGTTTCCTTGCTGACCAAACAAACAAACCAGTTTACCTCTTTCAAGCAGACCAGGTTGTGACTAGCTTCTCTGCCTGCTTCTTTTGACATACTAAGGTGACCTCTAGCATACCAATGAAGCAAGAAAGAAATAAATGTTAGAAATATGCAAAGACTGAAGATATTGTAATACCCAAATGGCCTAACATGTCCCTATCCTACAGCCTGTTGTTTGTGACTCAGTAGGCTGCTTGGGTTTAACCTGTCTGCTTGCTCATCTCGTTTCCATGGAGTACATCTTGAAATAAGAACAGAAAGTGCAAGGATCATAATTTGCAGTGTTCTTTGGAAAATACGTGTTCAGGTTTGTCATCTGAGGCACCAGATTCATCAGGTGGCCTGTCTGGTGGTATTTCCGACTTCCTGTATGTCAAGCAACAATCTCATTGTTCTGGTCTAAGTGTTCCCAAACACAACTGCTACTGAAGTTGGATTTCAGCCTGCCATTATAAACTTCATTTCTGCACTTTGCAGAAATCAGTATCCTGAGTGGGCAGGTCTTCAAGCAAATCTCTAAGCTAAGCCCACTTCTTGTACCTGTGTCCTGCAGTGGTCATGGTCCTGCTGCAGGGAAGGCTTTGTCACCCAAGCCAGACTGTCTTTGACAACCTTTGCTCTAATTAACCCCATGGAGAGCTCCTAGTAAAGAAGATGATCTGCAGAAGAAATTCTCAACTCCATTTCTACTTGTCTTTTTTTATCCTTGGGGGACACCCTGTAGGACAGGGGTGTCAAACTCATTTTCACTGGGGTCACATCAGCCTCATGGTTGCCTTCAAAGGGCTGAATGTAACTTAGAACTGTATAAATGTAACTACCCCTACATTCATACAGTTCTAAAATTACATTTGGTGCTTTGAAGGCAACCACGAGACTGCTGTGGCTCCCTGTGAAAATGAGTTGGATAACACTGCTGTAGGGAGTCACCGCTGTCTGCTGTGCTTTCCATACTGTTGAAGTGGTGCATCAGGGAGAGTTTCACAGTTTGCTAATGACCGAACCAGTTGCCCTTCAGCAGCTTTCTAGTTTATACTGTAGGGTGCTGTGACACTTTCATACCTGTGTCATTGCTGATTGTCCATCTGTGAAGCTGAAACTGTTAATAGTGTATGTACCCTTTTTTTTTATCTTTCGTTTTTGTAACGAAAATTCATAGTGAATAATATTTTGGAACTTTTCTTGTTATTTGGATTCTCTTGTAACTTTCATTAAGCATGAGGGGTGTAATAGGTAGAGAGCATGTAACTTCTTTCTAAGCAAATAAACCTATTTCTGAGGAAATAATATTTTTTTTCCTCATTGCTAGAATTGTTTGGATGTATCAATATGGCAAAGACAAATAATAATAAAAGTACTGAATAAAAGAGTGTTTGGTGGGGTTGCAAGATTTACTGATGGAGAATTCGTTATATATTCATAGTTTCTAAAAATGTCAAAGTTTCTAGGCAGAAAGCTAAACGACCATCTAGATGATGTGATACCCAGTCAATGTTGGTAAAGTGAAAACAATGCAGAAGGGTAGGTAAATGGCAAACCGAAATACTTTATAGGGTGCTACTTCAGTGATAAAGGTTTAGAAAAATATTGATGAAGCCAGTTTTCTGAAAAATCTCATCTGATCATAAACCAGAGGTCATTAAAACATTGGTAAGATGTTGTGATATGTAGCCATAAAGAATAGTGAATATCACTGTATAATATCTCTATATATCTATATATATATCTTCATAGCTTGAAGAGTTTTCTTTAAACTTTATTCAAGTCATAATTCATAGCTTTGTGGTTTTCTTTTGGAGTGGTTTTTACCTCCAAGTCATTATGTGAGTGTGAAATATAGCTTTTTTTCTGACTAATACGAAGTTATTCTTTTCAACATATCAATTAAATGTATGTCCCAATGCTCTTTAAAAAATTCTTGTGTCTACTTCCAATGGTTGATTTATGGACTGTGACTTCAGAACAAAAGTAGCAACTCCAGTGTCTTTTGTATTAATACAATAGAAGTGTGACAAGAACTCAACAGAGCAAAGAATATTGTGATTTTTTTTTTTTTCATTCTAGGTGTTAATTATAAGTTAATGTGAGTACGGTGCTACAACCGTGGAACAAAATTTATTTAATAACTAAAGAACAGTTATTTAATTTTAACAAAAAACTTAATTGAAATTAATGTTAAAGGTACTGAGCCTCTGGGTTTCAGAATACAAGTAAGTGACTATGGGCTACACTGGCACTCAGTGCATGTTCGTACTTCTCCTGTGCTTACATGCTTTATATACATGCCCACCGAGGACCCATCATGTTCCTCTTTGGGTGCAAAAGGAGCCTATACTATTGGGACAGCATGTTAGGATCCAGAGGCTGAGGGTACATGTCTTTTTCTAACAGTACTGTTTTTCTTCACTTGTTATTTTCAGTACCTCTTCATATACCGAAGACCTGCGTTAACATCCAGTCCAACTTGAAAGGGCAGAATATAGGCTCTTGCTCTGTGTATTAGTCCAAACTCTTCCCCTTGTCCTAATGCATACAGTCTCAGTGCTGTGAAATGTCTCCCTGTCAATAGGATCTTTCCTTAACTCAGTCCTGGTTTGTCAGCTGATCTCTGAGTGAGATGAATTCCTGCAGCCGCTGGGTGACTAGTGGGACTGAAGTGGATGATAACAGGGCTTTAAAAGCTGGTCATGGGAGTGGTTTACTCTATATTAAGGCCCTTCTGCTTCACCTGGAGATGACTGTATGAGATGAAGCATCCCTCTTAGGCAGGCAACTAGTACCATACAGTTGATTAGCTGTGGTATTTCAGGTAGATTCAGTTAGTGGAAAGGAGCATTGCTGCTTTCTTCCCAGTTTGCTTCTGTGTTTTGAAGACTGCTTCAAACATATGTTTGAGGAACAAAAACTGAGAGGGAAGTGTGCAAGTGGCCCTTTTGTTCTCTTCCTACCTTTGCCCACAAATGCCAAGCTATAAGCTCTGCCCTTGTGGGGTGAAGAGCAAAAGAGCAGGCACAAGCACACCAGACTTCTCGGCATGTCTGTTGTCTGTCTGCATTACTGACTGTTAGCCAAAGTGCTGCTCAGGCTAATAGTTTTCAAACTCTGCACAGCAGGAACTAAAAGAGGATTGTTTGCAAAGAGTCCAGCTGTAGTGTACTTGGCCTCACCTTTGCCATGTCCATTCAGAAGACATGAACAGAAGTTCAGAAAAGGCTGTTTGTTTGGAGAGGCTGTTTCAGTCCCTTTCCCAATGGCAACAAGAAAGATGCAGTAAATCCTATTTCTTGACCGTGATAGACTTCCAGATCTGGCTAGAGAATTAATTCAAATTGGGCTTCTTGGTTCCAACCACAAAAGACAGACAAGTGTGTCTGGAGATGCCCATTCTCTCAGTTGATAGTGAAACTAGAAATCTAGCATAGACCAGATGCTGAAGTATCGGATGTACCATGTATATAGTTACTGCTTGAATTATAACATTTTCAGTTTCATTTTGGAGGAGGAGTCTTATTTTGAAATGGAGATAGATTTTTGTTGGAGAGCTAGAAGCCAACTCCAGGAACACAGTGATAATGGTTGCTCCCAAGGACTGTCTGCTCTGAAGGCTTATTACAGTTCCTCAGTTGGCTTTGCAGGTTTATTGAAAAAAATTCCTTCAAATTCAAAGGCTTTGGATTGGGCAAGGGAAGCACTTATCACCATGTTATGATTTTTATTTTATGTATGGTGAGTTTACACATGCACGTTATTGAGACTACTGAAACAGATAAAAGGAAAATATTCATTGGTGAAAATATATCCTATATTCTTTGCTGTCCTTATCCCTGCCAATTTAGCAGTTATGTGGAATCTTTTCTCCTTTGAGTCTCAGACTGTTTGAAAGAGATTGTTTCCTGGGACTTAACATCTGAAGAATTATAATCATAGCCTGTTTAAAGCTTAATCTTTCAACAGAGTTTAGTTGGGCTAGCCATGTATTTTCTTTGAATGTTTTGGTTTAATACACTGAGAATTTCACCAGCATGCCATTCATATTATAACTGATCCATGTCATAATCCTCTCAAATCAAGATGATTAAAGTATTTCTTAATGTTGAAAGCTCATTCTGTAAGATTTCAATTCGCCACTTAGAGCAAATCCAGTAGACTAGGAGCTGGTGCTTTGGTTTTTGTAACCTATAAGACATGGTATTAATGTAATGGTTGGACTCCCATTGCACTGGTAGGAACCTAAATAATATTGAATATATTCTATGTAACAGTAATTGCAACTGGAAATGTGAGGATTAGAGCCTAGACTAGTACAACTGTTTCAGCAGAATTTGGACTTGCAAAAGTGACAATAAAGGTACATTTAATTATAAGGATCTTGTTTTAAGGTTTAAACAAACAAACCCAAACCTAAACCTACCTATTTTTTGGTTTGCATCACATTCTGTAAACAGTATATTGTAAGAAGTTGAACAGGAAGGTAGCAAATTCAGAAGCATAGTAGAAAATTCTTGTAAGGGAGCACCCTCACTTTAAAACATATTCCATTTAAATACAGTAGTTTAATTGTCGTTGCACAGCTTGCAGTGTAACGTCCCCACCCAAACTATAAAATGAGTTCTAGAGATAATAGAATGTGAATTTTGAGTTCTTGCTATAATTGGAAAAGTACTGTACTGGAGATGGGATGAGCCACTCCATAGTTTTTCAGATTTAGATTTGAGTAATGTGAGGGCTTAGAAGTTAGTGATATTTTCAATGTCTTGGTTTTGCTATTGGCTAAATAAGGAAGAAAAAGGCCAGCCCTTAATTAAAGGGAAAACTGCACAGAATATTAGATATGGCAGCGCTCCTACCATTATGCTCTGAATTGCTTTCAAGAAAATTATGAACTTGCCAGAGTATAAACCCGAAATGCTGAATATCAGCTGTGCATTGTGAGCTAAAACTGTTGTCCATTTTTTTTGCTGACAACTTTTAGAATTAAAAAACTCTCTGTATTTAAAACATAGACACATAGATCGTATCACTGTGTGTTGTCAAAGCAGACAAGGAGTGTGCTGAAGAATGGAAGATCATCTTGTTTCTTGTATGTAGAGATTTTACAGGGCATATAAGTTTATTCCCCACGTAATAGGAGATAAAATTGCAATCTATAGTAAGAAATGAGAACCCTTGTTGCTGTTAGTGTGTATTGTTAAGAGTGCTGCATCACGGGAGCCAGGATACACTAATGGCAGTGGGGAACTAGGATGATGGTAGACCTTGCAGCCTCTTTCTTTGAGCACATGGTGAATTTCTTTCTGTTTGCTTTTAGTACAATGAATACATTGCAAAACATGAAATTGGCAAATGGTACATAGCACCAGGAAAGCCGTTGCCTAACTCACTGCAGGATGAAGTGTAGGTGTATTGATGCTCAGATAGCAGTGACTGGACCAGGACAGATGTTTCAGGGCTTTTGCATTTACTTTGTCACAGTTTAGCCCTTAGAACCCAGCTGTACCCAAGAGAAGGTTGAGCTTTGGAACAGGCATGGAATTCAAAAAGATGTGGCTGAATGGGAACTGATTTGTTAATTTCAGAATGCAAATGGTCTTAATGATCTGTCATTTAAATAAATGAATAAATTAGATGCTTAAAAACATGGGGAATAAATGAAGTGAATGACCAAAGTGGGGAGAAAGAAGAAAAAACCTTGTGTGATGACATGCAGTCCTTTATTTTTGTAGCTGTTTATGTATAAAGATAAATGAGCTGTTGCAGATAAGGCAGCTTTGCTTTTGCACTAGCGTTAGTGCATTTCCTACCAGTAAAGTAGACTGCCGCATACAAGGTCAACATCCAGAAGCACCTTTTGCAGTGCCTGTTGAGGCAGTTAGATGTCATCAATCTACAATGGCGTGAAATCTTATTAGAAATTCATCATTTTCTGAAGAGAGGAACTAATTGCTTAGAAACTTGAGGCTACAATATTATCAGCTGAAGGAAAAAATACATATTTTTGTAATATTCCCAACCATTTCGTATGTATATTGCTACCAGTTTCTTTTAAATTCCATTACTTTTTTGATGACAGAAGTCACAGGCACACACACACATGCAAACCTATCACCAATGCAGTGGCTTTTTCTTGGAAATAGGCATTGTACAACAGTGATACTTTGAAATTACAAAAACCAAAAGCAAAACCAAACCAACAACCAGAAAAGAAAATTATGTTGTAGACAGGCATAAATGCACATGTCCTCCCTGTTCCTCATAGCAATCTATCCAATTTAATGAGCCACAGATTTTTTACATTTTGTTTTTAATTTGACTTAGCATTTTTATGAGGCAGTCTCTGTGGTAAGTCACATTAATGCTTTTTTTTATAGTCACATTAACTTTCTTGCTTGCATACAGAGCTTGCAGTTAGTAAATGCCTCTGATTTCCATAAAATATTCAGGGCAGACTATTATTACAATGATTTTTTTTATCCCTACTGCTAAACTTCAATCAGTTTAAAATTTGAAATGTATTAATGACTGTACAGTGCTGTAATTTGTGCTGCAATAAATGTTTTACAGTTAATGATGGCTAGGAAAGGAGCTTACACAAGAGCCATTAATTTCTGTGCTTAATTATTTAAAATATGTAGATTTCTTGTGAGTTGGTTCGATGTATAACTCAATTACTATTTAATAAAGTCATATAATTTTCTTGTTTATCAAAGTGTACAAAAGGATTCCAGCTGAAATACTGAATGGCATCAGACAGAAAATTATCTTTGCACTTTAGACAAGGTCTGCCCAGTTTTATATATATGTACCAATTCATTGCTTCTTTCTGTACATATTGAATGAGTGCATGATACACTGAACATCTGCATATTGAGACAACAGGCAACATGTATCAGTTGAAATGTTTTTAATCAAAATGTATTGGGCATTTATAAATTTGCTGTTGCTGATAATTAATCTGTTCTGTACCTATCAGGAGATTAGCCAGAAGTATAAAATTTCTAGAAAATTCCCCTGGATGGTCAGTGGACTCCTTTTCACACAAAAGAATTCTCAGGGTCTTCAAAGCCAGCTTAGCTGGCATGGCTAAGGGAACAGGACAGAGCAGGTGACTCTGAAGATGAAGGTCCTTGGCTGTTAAGACCTGTTATGCAAGAAGCATAACTTAAGCAGTCTTAACCTGGTCTTAAGTTTTATTGGTTATATTTATCCTTTTACAACAAAGTCACAGAGGTGAAAAAGTACTGTAGGAATACGGTACCACCTTTTCTTATCTTTGGTGAAACCACCTGAGGACTGAGCCACTTACCTGGGCCAAGTACAAAATCAGAAGTCCCACACCCTGTTTATCAGTCATCGTCCTTTCTAAGGTTCTGATGCTAACCTGACCACTCTGCTTTTCTACTACTCATAGCCTCTGGACGTGATTTCCAAATCGCTAAGCCTTCTGAAAGCATCCTCCCTCATGTAATTAATTTCCTGACTATTTTTTTTTTTCTGATGAAAATGTTCTCTTGTTCGTATTGTTTGTGTGGTTCCATTGCTGCTAGCTGTAGAGGTTAGCCATAAAGTAGGTGCTGGTGTTTCGACAGCTGTGTCATTTGACTTTGCTTAGGGCAGGTTGAGTTGGTCCACTGTTTTTTGAGACACTACCTACCTTTCTTCAGTAAAGCTATTATCAGGCTTCAAGTGTTCCCTTTCCTGAGAACCCTCTCACAAGGCTTTGAGCAGTCTGGATCCTATTGAGAGTTCATCAGTCTTTCTTGCTGTGGGATTATGGAGCTGGAGAAGAGGTGGGATGGATCATAACTGTTGAAGAAGCTCCATAGGGAAGCACTTGTGGTTGCAGTTTTCATTCATTCCTTCACCCTGAAGCAAAAAAACACTGCAAGAGTTCTTTCCCCAGAATGTAGAGCCATTGACCAGAGCTTTACTAAGTATTGTTTGTTGTAGGAATAAATAAGAAAGCAAGAAAAATACTTGCCTGACAACAGTGAGCATTTTTTCACTGTTGCATTTTGCCACACCTCTGTCACAAATGAGTATGTATGGGAGTATCTGAACATAGAAATTCAATTGCAGATAGGTACTAGTAAAAAGACATCCCTCTTCTCAGGCTTTTCTGAAAGAAGATTCCTTTCAGAAGCATAAATTGTCATGGGTAGCTCCTGGCTTGTTCTTTCATCTTCTGTCATTCTTTCAGGCTTTTACTCTTCCACTGCATGTAACCCATTCTTTTGCCTTCCTGCCACTGTGCTGGACCCCATTTTTTCTGTAATTTTCACCCGTTTCCTCATCTTTCTATTTGTGTCCATATCATTCAGCTTCTGCATATCCTCTCCAGTTGACTGCTCCTCTTGAATGCCTTTTCCCTCTTATTTTCTGTTCTTACCATTCTACAGTTTCTTTCCCTTCTCTAAATTACTGAACTTCACCCTGCCTTAAAATAATAAAAAATAATGAGGGATGTTTGTTTAGGTTACCTCATTTCTCTCTGTGTAGGGTATAAAAATAGTGGTGATTTTTAGCTCAAGACAGTCTGCTTTCACACAGTGACTGGCAAAACCTGAAAAATTCCAGTCTCTTATGGTTGTCTAGACACCATGGTAAAACATCCTCACAGAAGATCAGGAGACTCTCAATAATATTTTGCTTGGCCTGTTGACAGAAGCAGCACTTACTGTGGCATGGTGAACTGAGAACCTAACTGAAATAAATCCTCTGATTTATACTTGTCAGCAAAGCTGTAGGGAGGTATTTTGGAGCTCAAAGAGCCCTTGCATCCTTTGCTGCCATTATATTCTACTCAAATTGAAGCAAATGGGTAGAGTATGCCACGTCTCAATGGTAAGGCTCAGACCTACCTTCCTTTCTTATCCCCTTTTAGAGCTCCTGCTCCAACATCACCACAACTCTCACTCTGGCCACTTCTCAGTTTGAGGCACAGAACATCAGAAGTAGCTCTTTTCTGAGAAGCATGTTTAATCTGTAGTATTTTATGAACCATTTGGGGTAGGCATAAATGTTCCATCTAATGGAAGTGGTGGGAATTCTCCTACAGTAAGATACACTACTTATTTCTAACTTTGGTAGAGATTCCAACAGAAGCCCATAACAATATAGAATGAAGGCTTGCAAAAGTGTTTTTTTGTGTAGTTTATAGCATTTTCTAAAATGCCTTCTTATTTTTTTTCCTCCCTTAAGACAAGTGTGTAGAAAATGACTAATGATTCAGAGACAGTGATGTGAAATATTGCATCAATAAGATGAGTTTTGTGCCTTTTTTTTTTTCCTAAACCAAAAAGCATTTCTGAAATATTACCTGTTAAATATGAGGCAAAATTACCCAACTTAACACATTTGCTTGGGCAGTGCTGGGTAGCTCACAACACTGATAATAGTGATTATTGTGGTCTGCAAAATCCTACTGACAAGATCTTTACACAGAATCACATAAGCAAGTAATATGTTGTCCTTTTACTCAGCAGCCCTCCTCCATGCAAAAAGTGTAGATATTTCACATGCAAAAAGTGTAGATATTTCTAGCTGGAGCAGAAACAATAGTAATGTTTAAATTTTAAACTATTTTCTTAATGTTCCATTTAATCAAGTTAATTTTTTGTAAAGTATTTTATATTTGTATTCATATTTGTATTTCTTTTCACTTTTGCTACCAAAAGACAAGAGTATGTGTCCTAATGTAAGACTAATTTAATTCCTTGCCGTTTTCTTTGGAATTTTTTTTTTTTCTTCAAGTGTTACAACTTCCCCATTTTTCAGTTAGTGTCATTTTTTTCCTTGCCTGTTTTGGCATGTTTCAGACCTAAGTGTTTTTCTTCCTTTTGTAACTATTAATGGTATGTGTGTTTTGGACATTTGTCTTCCATACTCTGATGTTTGTGCAGAGGTAAATAATTCATTTCCCTTTCATTGTCAATTTTCTTCTTTCCTTAAATAATTTTTTATTTCCCTTTTCTGACAACAAATCTTTTCTGCCATGCTTTCAGAAACCAGCTAATGATCTTTTGTGTTGTATGCATTTGAAATAGCGCTATTTTTTAACTACTTGTTTTCTTCAAAGAATATAGCTGGTCTAAAAATTAGATAATTTCCCATTTTGTCTGATTAACTGTCCTTTAAATTTTTGATGACTTGTGTGGTGGCCATGCTTTCTCATTGCAGCCTGCCATCTAGTTTTGGCATCTTCCATTCTGTGGAAGAGCACGAATGCCATTTCACTTAGAGTGCTTTCTGTGCAAGACAATGAACAGTGGTATCCTTGAGAGATGCTGGAAGGTTCTGCAGAGCTCTTTTCAACTAATCTGTTTTCATTTATGACCAACTTTCTGAGCAGTCACCTGTTAGAAAGTTCTTGAAGGATTGGACTAGAGGATCTTTTGAGGTGCCTTCCAATCCCTAACATTCTGTGATTCTGTGATTGTGTGGGGATTTCAGGTTTTGCTTGTTACTAGCCTTTTGGGTACACTCACTCTTTTGAATATGAAATTCCATTGCATGACCTGGATAGAAACTTATTGTCGTCTTCTGTCTCCCTCACTCTCTCCTGGTTTCATGATTAAGGGTTTTGAAAATAATTGCATGTCTGTCTCCCTCTGTGGAGTTTAGTTGCTGGGTTATTCAGCATAGCCCTGAGTGTGATCTGCTCATCTAGGGAGAAGTGCTTTAAAATTGAGAACCCTCAACTCTTGAGATTAATTTTGTGGATTTGGCCTCCAGGGCCAACACATGTTCGTCTCTCTTGTACTTCTTTTGCCCCACCAGAGAAAACCTGATGAGAATTACCTCTGCATCAAAGTCCTTTTACCTCTAGAGGCCACACAATCCCCATTTTGGTTAAAAGACTTGAGGATCTTGAAGGCAAAGGTGTTATTACAGAGTCTAAATTATAAGATGGTGATATTAAATGCAGTTGTCTCAGACATTGATTTGATTTTTTTTTTATAGTTCAGTGAACTGAGGAATCTAGGACAAGGTTATTTTCTTAACACACTTAAGGGAAGGCCTTCAGCTAAGAGAGTCTTCATGATGGCTTTCAAGGAATATAATACATTTTCCTTTCAGAATATGGCAGTGATCTAGATCTCAATCAAATGTCTATGATAAGAGGCAATGAAGATAATATCCGATGAGAGAAACAGAACCTTCTGTTCCTTAGAGAGCTCAGGAAAATGGGAAATATCAAGTGCATTGATTATTTGAAAAAGTACAAGTAGCACTCATGCAGATGCATTTTGTTACTATTCTCAACCACTCCATGTTTTTATTGCTGAATTTGTCAAAAAACCCCTGTCTTGGCAAAGATGTCTGCTATAATGAGATATGTACACATAGATTGTCCAAGATTTACCATACTGCCAGCAAATATCAGATGTCCTTAGTTGATTTCAGTGGAACAAATGCCAACAGATGCATTATATTTAATAATCCACACAGAAAAAGGAAATTAAGAAAAAAAAATTATTCTTTCCATCCTAAGTATGAAGGTGGGACCTTATTCAAGATGAGTGAGTGGTTCAGGATAAGAATCCAACCAAAGATTCTAAGAACCCTGTGGTATTTCCAACACCAGTACTTTCAGAGGACAAGTAATATGGATCTTTTGGGGAGGTGGGGAGGTTCCAGTGGAACTGATGCTCAGGTATTCGAGCTCAGAAAATCTCGCTCCTAAGATGCAGTCAGCAGTACCACTCTGGAATATCATTGTGATGTTCCATAGACTTCCTCATTTCTGCCTCTTCGTTTCAAAATGTGAGAACAGCTTTCATTTGTGGTGTTCTGGTCAGTGGCCTGTCAGTGGACATCTAAGATCATCTGGATGAGCTGGCATCTCGCCTCAAGTCAGCTATTTGCAGTGGTATGGTAGGCCTCAGAATTTTGTTCCCAATGTAAACTCTTTCCTTGGCTCCCATAAATATGAGGAAATAACTGGAAAACTAATATCCACAGCAGTCAATGCCAGCTTTTTATGCAGGTGGACTTCAGATTTCTCTGAGTCTTGTTTTTTCATACATTCTTTTTCCTCACTAGGGCTGTTTATTTAACATTGTCCAGCAATGTAGATCAATTTGTATGGTCAGCTGATATTATCAAGTTCATATCCGTTTATGAAGAATTAAGAGGCAATCCAAAACAGCACAAATATTTTTTCCTCTTATTGTAGTTACTTATTATGTTGCATATGAACATGTCAACATAGGACCATCTGTCTTTCCTAGATAGATGGAGGGAGAGGGAGATGATTTGGAGTAACCTGTGCTTTTAATTTCTGGGCTGTTTTCAGTTTGGGGAGAAGGGAGAGAGGAATGTGTGTCACTTGGAAATTGTTTGTTTTCTGTATGTACCTGTCTTAACTTTCCTAGTTAGCTGATACAGAAAGACCCTCATTAAAAACCTCTAAGACCCCTAGTTATTACTTACACTTGGGGGAAAAAATTACTCAAGCTAAATGATGTAAAATCTTTGCAAAATTGAATGCCATTGTAACTATTAATCTTGTTCCCTAGGAGTATGTGCTTTTTAATGAGGATGTGAAGTTTCAGCTATAGTTCTACTTGCACCTGCTCAAAGGTGGAGAGTAGCATTAATCTCAGCTGTTTCTGTTAATCTTTTACTCCTTTCCTGGATCACCACGTTTGTTGTTGATTCAGAGCCCGAGATTTTTACTAGATGTGCATTGTAATGCTAATTACTAGAGGGTACTATCATTGACTGTAGCAACAGAAGTAATATGTTGTCATGTATTTAGTTTGGATTTACTCCTGTCCTTTGCCAGAATTGAAGGAACTTCAGATGCAGGGCTTTGTTTAGTGTCTGTTTCCTTTCCCCAAATTGCGCAGCACGTAAGTATTTCTTATTAAAAAGGAAGGGAAAACAAATTGACAATAATGGGAGACTGAAAACTTCGTTATAAGAATGATATAGTGATTGGTGGGCCAGCTCAGAAACCTGACTGCAGTTCAGCACTTGTGCCGCCGGGTGCCACAATTGGGCTTCACTTCCTTCCGCTCTGCATCTTTCCCATTGTAGGTGAAGATGTTTACAAAGCCAGAGAAGAACCATCTGAAATGTGGGGGGCAGCTGAAGTGCAGGAAGATGAAGACACTCGTGTAGAAGTTCCGCTGGACCAGGTATTGATCGAGCTTGAAATAAGTGGCTTTTTTTTTTTTTTTTTCCTGAGAATCACAGGCTATGTGTGGTTTTTCTTTCAGCAGTTTCTTTCAAGTGTACAGAATAATTCTGTGGGGTTGATTGTAACAGCTCAAGGGTATGGCTTCTTTTATAGGAGTTTTAGCAAAACTTCATTTTCTGTTAATGTGTCAAGTATCAGTTACCTTTTCATCGTACATCATCTTGGGAACTGCACTGAGAGCTCTTATAGGGCCTAAGTGAATCAGGACTCCCTAGTTGCTAAATAGATCCACCTGGATAACAGTCCCTTTGTACTGGTGGAGCAATGTAAAGGGATTATGGCACAGAAGGTCAGAATTCCTGCAGTCCTGGACCACAAATAGATGTGGATTTATCTGATTTTTATTAAAGCTGCCAGCACTTTCTTCTGTTGGAGCAACAAGGTACGTAGCCAACTTTTTCATTCTAAGACTTATGTGCAATAAATAGGTCTTGATAACTAAACATAGATTATATCTCCTTTGCTTTACTTTTTGATTTCTTTTTAAAAGAAACTCCTGTGAACTGAAATAATACAGTAAATAGGTAAGTTGAAGTTTATTCTGATGAAGTGGAGAGTAGAACTGCTTAAAGTATTTACTGAAAACTTAACTACTTTTTTTTTTTTTTCTCCTGCTACTGTATTGCTCACAAGACAATACTCTTTTTCATCTTGTATGTTTGTAGGAATTTGCCAGCTTGTTCAACTTTGTGTCCAGTCCACAAGATGTTACATTGTGCTTTTGGTGTCTTTTGATAATGGCTTGGGGACAGCCACCTGGGCCACAAGATAGTACTTCTGATCCATGCTCCAGTGTAGGGAGTCACAGAATATCCAATAGATTTCTCAGGCTAAAAATCCTCTCAAAAACATGAGGAATTCTTGAGCATTTTTCTGCCTTCCTGGTTGTCAGATCAATGCTGAGAAACAGTTGTGAATGTGAGATTGTAAATAAATGGGAGAGAGGGAATTAAAAATAGTTGTTTGTAAATACGCTTTGAATACCCAGAGCACAAACAAGGTGGGGGATTTCTCAAGTGTGTTGGAGGCAATTTTCAGATGTAGGTAGTGGGACAGTTACCAAATCACAGAATGTCAGGGATTGGAAGGGACCTCAAAAGATCATCTAGTCTAATTCCCCCGCTGGAGCAGGAACACCTAGATGAGGTTACACAGGAAGGCGTCCAGGCGGCTTTTGAATGTCTCCAGAGAAGGAAACTCCACAACCTCCCTGGGCAGCCTGTTCCAGTGTTCTGTCACCCTCACTGTGAAGAAGTTTCTTCTCAAATTTAAGTGGGACCTCCCATGTTCTAGTTTGTATCCACTGGCCCTTGTTCTACTGTTGGTTGTCACTGAGAAGAGCCTGGCTCTATCCTCGTGACACTCACCCTTTACATATTTGTAAACATTAATGAGGCCGTCCCTCAGTCTCCTCTTCTCCAAACTAAAGAGACCCAGCTCCCTCAGCTTTTCCTCATAAAGGAGATGCTCCACTCCCTTAATCAACTTTGTTGCCCTGCGCTGGGCTCTCTCCAGCAGTTCCCTGGCCTTCTTGAACTGGGGGACACAGAACTGGACACAATATTCCAGGTGTGGTCTCACCAGGGCAGAGTAGAGGGGAAGGAGAACCTCTCTGGACCTACTAACCATCCCCCTTCTAGTACACCCCAGGATGCCATTGGCCTTCTTGGCCACAAGGGCACAGTGCTGGCTCATGGTCATCCTACTGTCTACCAGGACCCCCAGGTCCCATTCCCCTGCACTGCTCTCTAATAGGTCATTCCCCAATTTATACTGAAACCTGGGGTTGTTCCTGCCCACATGCAAGACTCTACACTTTCCCGTGTTATATTTCATTAATTTATTCCCCACTCAACTCTCCAGCCTGTCCAGGTCTCACTGGATGGCAGCACAGCCTTCTGGTGTGTCAGCCGCTCCTCTCAGTTTTGTGTCATCAGCAAACTTGCTGACAGTGCACTCTATTCCCTCGTCCAAGTAGTTGATGAATATATTGAATAGTACTGGTCCTAGTACTGACCCTTGAGGGACTCCACTAGATACAGGCCTCCAACTGGACTCTGCCCCATTGACTACAACTTCTTTCCTTCAGCCAGTTCGCAGTCCACCTCACTACCCGATCGTCCAGAGCACACTTCCTCAGTTTATCAGCAAGGATGCTGTGGGAGACTGTGTCAAATGCTTTACTGAAATCAAGGTAGACCACATGCACTGCTTTGCCATCATCTATCCACCTGGATATGTCCTCATAAAAAGCTATGAGTTTGGTTAAGCACGACTTCCCCTTGGTGAAGCCATATTGACTGCCCCTAGTGACCCTCTTATCCCTGATATGCCTTGAGATGACACCAAAGATAAGTTGTTCTATCACCTTTCCAGGGATGGAGGTGAGGCTGACCAGTCTATAGCTACCTGGGTCCTCCTTCTAGCCCTTTTTGAAGACTGGAGTGACATTTGCTTTCCTTCCGTCCTCAGGCACCTCTCCCATTGATTAGGAGAGGCATTCTGCTGAATTTGCTACTTATGAATAAAGAGGAACTGGTTGGGATTGTGATACTCGGTGGCAGTCTCAGTTGCAGTAGCCATGAGATGTTAGGGTTTAATACCCTGAAGGAAGTGGGTTGGCAAATAACAAAAAACAAAAAAACAAAACAAACAAACAAACAAACAAAAATCTTGGAATTCAGGAGAGTGGACTTGGGCTTGTTTCGCAAACTGTCAGGCAGGATCCTGTGTGAGACTGCCTTGAAGTGTAGAGGAACACAGGAGATCTGGTTGATCCCCAAGAGTATCTTCCTCAAAGCACAAGAACTATCCCCATGTGCAAGAAAATAAGCAGGCATGGCAGGAGACCAGTATGAACAGAAGACTCCTGACTTCATACTAAAAGAGGTGAAGTGTGGTAGATAGAAGAAGGGATGGACTGCTAAGGAGCGGTATAGAGACATTGCCTGGGCAGGCGGGGATGAAATTGGGAAAACCAAAGCTTGTCAAGAAGTGGAAGCTGATGCATGTGATTTGCAGTAGCCAAAATGGATTTACTATGGGCAAATCATACTTAACCAAAGTCTTTGCCTCAGTGATTAAATAACTGGCTCTGTGGATGAAGGGAGAGCAGTTATTGTCATTTATCTTGTTTTCAGTGTAGACTTTTCTATTTGTAGGAGAAACTGGAAGGAGTATGTTAGGTATGGGGAGGAAGACATCCTTAAGGAAGGTAGGGACTGGATTTGTGGCCTACAAGGTGGATGAAAAACTGGCTGGTTTGGTGGGACTTAAAAGGTCATTTGGTTGAAATTTACCTGGCACCTATTTATGGATGGTGGTCCTCAGGATTTGATACTGGGTCTGATATTTTTTAATATGTCCATCAGTAACATGGACAATGGCATGGGATACAGCATTATCCAGGCTCAGTGGTAAAGCCAAACTGTCATTATCAGGTGATATGCACAGCTGCCTTTCAGAGCGATCTCAACAGCTTGAAGGAATGAGCTTGCTTGAGCCTCATAAAGTTCAACAGAGAGAAATATGAAGTGTGGTACCTGGGACAGGATAACTGCATTGGCGCAGGCGGCATGGGTAGGCTAAAGAGCAACTCTGCAGGAGAGGCCATGCAGCTCTAGTGGCCAGCAAGTTGACAGTGAGTCAGCAGTGTTCCCTTTGGGTGATGAAGGTTGACTGTGCATGCTGGGCTGCACTTATAAGAGCACAGCTAGCACATAAAGAGAATGGATTATCTCCCTTGACTTGGCACCTCTGAGGCTGCATCTAGAGTATTTTATCCAGTTTTGAGTTCTTTCCAGTACGAGAGAGGTATTTACAAACAGGACAGAGTCCAGCACAGCAAGACACTAAAACATTTAGGGGGCTAGAGCCTATGACACAAGGAGAAGCTTAAGGAACTGGGCTCGATTCATATTACAGGCTAAGCAAGGGAAGGCAGATCAAACTGCTTTCTTCAGCTACAGGTGGAGTTACAGAGAGGACAGAGCCATCCTTTTCTTTGTGTTGCACATTGATAGGATGATGCAATGGTCAGAATTTGCAGCAAGGAAAATACTAGTTGGACATACGAAAAATATTTTCAGCAGTGATGTGTGTAAGTACTTCCCTGTCCAGAGAGCATGGGGAATCTTCAGGATTTTTTAAAACAACTGGACAGGGCCTCAAACAACCTATTTTTATTTTCAAGTTGGCCCAGCAGGGCACTGGCCTAGATGATTTCTAAAGCAGTTGTCTCCAAAGTGGAGTGTGAGCAGCCCAGGGGATATGAAAGACAATCCATTGGGTGCAGGAAGAAAATATTAGAACTTCGGTAGTACTTGCATGTATACTTACAAATAGGTATATACATGTACTTATGTATATAAGTATATACATGTACTTCTATGATGGAGAGACTATATTAGTGGACAAGGAAAGAGCAACTGATATAGTCTGTCTGGAGTTTTGTAAGGCCTTTGACATGATGCCGCCAAACCTCCTTCTCTCTAAATCGGAGAGATATTAATTTGATGGATAGACTATTCGCTGGATGAGGAATCATAGAATCAGTTGGATGGTCACATCTAGAGGGTAGTGGGCATGGCCCAATGGCCAGATGGAGATCAGTGATGAGTGGTGTCTCTCGGGGTTCTGTATTGGGACCAGTACTATTTAATATCTTCATCAACGACATGGACAGTGGGATCCAGTGCACTCTCAGCAAGTTTGTGGACAATATCAAGCTGAGAGGTGTGGGTGACATGCTGGAGGGACGTGATGCCATCCATAGGGATCTAGACAAGCTCAAGAAGTGGGCCCATGTGAAGAAGCTCATGAGGTTCAACAAGGCCAAGTACAAGGTCCTGCATCTGAGTCAGGGCAAGCCCAGCTGTCAATACAGGCTGGGGGATGAAGGGACTGAGAGCAGCCCTGCGGAGGAGGACTTGAGGATACTGGTGGATGAAAGATGACATGAGCTGGCAATGTGCACTTGCAGCCCAGAAGGCCAATCCTGTCTTGGGCTGCATTAAAAGGAGCATGGCCAGCAGGTCGAGGGAGGTGATTCCACCCTTCTACTCTGCTCTGGTGAGACCCCACCTGGAGTCCTGCATCCGGCTCTGGAGCCCCATCATAAGAAGGACCTGGACCTGTTGGAGAGGGTCCAGAGGAGGTGACAAAAATGATCATGAGTCTGGAACACCTCTCCTCTGAGGACAGGCTGAGAGTTGGGGTTGTTCAGCCTGGAGAAGAGACCTGGGGAGACCTTATTGCAGCCTTTCAGTACTTAAAGAGGGCTTATAGGAAAGATGAGGACAGAATTTTTAGCAGGGTCTGTTGTGATAGGACAAGGGGTAATGGTTTTGAATTAAAAGAGGGGAGATTTAGACTACATAAAGGAGGAGATGTTTTACAATAAGAATGGTAAAAACACTGGCATAGGTTGCCCAGAGAGGTGGTAGATGTCCCATCCCTGGAGACATTCAAGGCCAGGCTGGACAGGGCTCTGAGCAACCTGATCCAGTTGAAGATGTCTCAGTTCATTGCAGGGGGTTGGACTAGATGAACTTTGAAGGTCCCTCCCAACCCAGACTATTCTATGATTCTATACTGGCAGTATATGCTCAAAATTTTTTTACTAGTAGGGTTGTGCAATAAAACAGCTTGGAGACCACTGCTCTGCACTTCTCTTCCCACTTCTCTATTTGTTCATCTTTGATTATTTCAGTCCTATATTTAGGTGGTTGATTTTTTTTTTTCAATTTATTTTAATTGGGTAAAAGAATACTACACATATACATTTTGTCTTCTACCTTTAAAAAACGTCTGAGGAGAAAATAGACAGAAGTTTTATTAGCTTACACTTAGTTTTAATTTCTGCCTGCAATACCAGTCTGTACATTAACAAAAGCAACATATGAAGTTGCTGCTGTAGTCAGTTTGAAGAATGGCTCCATACCCATCTAAAAAAAAAAAAAAAATCTGGATTACTGTATTTTATTTTAGGCTGCTGTTTCTAAGAAGGGTCATTCTTGATTATTTATTCACTTTAATGGGAAGGAGTGTTACTCAGCTACTTTATAGACATTATGCTTGAAGATGTGTGAATCAGGTGATTGAAACAGGGAACCATTGGGCTCATCAGCCCTGTTAATTGCAGTTGTCCTTGTGATGTGCTGTGATAATTAGGATGTGTTGGGTTGTACTGATAGTGCTGACATTGCGGAAGAGCTGTCATCTTCATCTTTGTTTCTTATGACATCCTGAAGTATATCCTACACTGGTCTTGACAGTAAAATAATCAAATTAAGAAATGATTAGCCTGTTTATTGGCCTCCAAAGGTGTGTAAAGAATTCCTTCGGGTAGTGTAAAGTATTTGACAGTGTAAATTGGGTTGTCAGGTCTTAGTTTTTACATTCACTGCAATTCATATGAAATCCAAGAGCACTGGAGACAGCAGCCTTAATTCTCCATGGAGATGCTCCAGGCAACGGCTCTGCCAGTGGGTTTGACCAGTTTGACCAGTTTGCCTCAGCCAGAAGATGGTGACTGTCACCAGCAAGGGCAGAATTGCTACCTGTGCACTGCCACTTCTGTACTTGACAGTGGTAGTTACAGTTGTTGGTGCAGTTGCCATGAACATTGGTTGTGCTAGCAAGCTTGCAACACTAGGGACTTGCTTGATACCTCTAAGCTCATGTTCATGCATTTTCCTCAGATTTTTCAGTCACTGTCAGCTGATGTTGCTACCTGGAGAAAGAACTAGAAGCAAGTGTGTTTGAAGTGTAGGGGGAGGAGGGTGTGTGTGTGTAGAATCAGCCATGCATGCTATTAATGATCCTATTTTCATATTTTCAGAAAAGCCAGACAAAACATCAAAATGTATTGCAACTCAAGACATGGTTTGTTTCACACTTTGAAAGTTCGTGTATAGTTTCCTAGGCAATCTGACAACAAGCCAGGTCTGTCTGAGTAACACCGAGTACTTTTTATTCCCAGATAACTGAGGTTACTCAGACCTTGGAAGCATTTAGCATTTTACATATCCTTGTTAATGCCCATTTTAAATCTCTTTAAATTCTGTGATGTAGAGCTTGATAGCTTTTTCTTATCTGAACTGCCATTGCTGTTATTGCTAGAAACATGGAAAAGGACAGCCAGCCAGGGTTTGTCTATCTCACATGATGCATAAATATTTACATGCCAGCTTTCACTAGAATGCTGACACTTCTGATATCCTAACATTTCCGTCAGCCATATAAATAAGGTGGTGAAGATAGAACTTAGTCTTTTTTCTCTTTTATGTACCTTCTCTGTCTTGCCATTTGAAGCACATGGTTGAACAACTGCCACATTAGCCAGTAACTAAACTGAGAGTAATACTGTGGAGATACCTGCTTATGTCCTGTTCTGTAAAATGCTGCCTGCCACCTGAGAACACATTAAAAGAACAGGACTTGCTTTATTCCAGACTAGCTGACAGTTGTAACTGAACATCAAGGAGGAAAAATCAGTGTTTTGCCTGAAACCAAACCAGACCCTTCTATTCTATATTCTGTACCAGACTTCAGCTTCGAATTACAAAATGGATAGTTTCTTCTCTTGACATGCGGACTTACTCCTGGTTGGTTATTTACATCACCATGTCAACATCCGTGGTAACTGATGACAGACTATGAAATCAATTGTGGAAATAGCAAGGAAACAAGGTGGTTTTATAGCTGTTTTTTGCAGGGAGGCAGCAAAACAATAGGGGTTCCTTATTTGAAGTGTTACTTAAGTGTGTTACTTGGAGTTTGCTGTTAGTAATATAAATATATTTGATGTAACTTTCTGAGAGAGAAAATTTTCTCACTTGTAAAGTTTTTAGAACAAACTACTACTTTTTCTTTAATTTTATATACTTTGTGAAACAGCAGTTAGTAGTAATAGTATTGAAATAACACTGCAAGTTTGCATTAATTTGCCTGTTTCCATAAGCATAGTTGTTCTTCTTCCATGCTGAGACCTTGGGAGGTGGAGTAAGTATGAAATATACGAGATACAGAGTTGTTCAGTGCATGATCCCTACCAGAAATTCAGGCATGTTGCTGTGCCAGCCTACATTGCCATGGGGTATATGATAATGGCTATTAAGATGTAAGTGATGTAGAATTAATCTTCGGTGGTGTTTTTTTGTTTTGTTTTGTTTGTTTGGTTGGTTTTTTTGCCCCTCCAGATTCATCACCCGCATCTCCCTCTCTTTGTGTTTATTTGTGTTGTGTTAAAAGGGTTAATTTGGCAGAAACTAAACCCCTTTGCGTTCCAGTTTGTCCTCAGATTACTGGGGGGTGGATCAGCTGAGCTTAGCTTCTGAGTGATGCCAAATTAAACCAAAATGACCTCAAGCCAGCACTATAAATCCAATCGTGCTCAACAGCCAGTCTGGTGTTATGTTGAATTCACACAGTTACAGATCCACCAATAGTTCAAAGTCAGGTTGTGATCATTGAACTTGTGTGCTTACACAGATTCACAAATAGTATAATATGTACTATAAGCCTGAGCACATGCAGTGAGAGATTCTCACAACCAAATTTACAGATAATGAGATTTATTAAAGCAACAGGTTCAAGTTATTTTAAATTGCTGTTGATAAAATACACTGTCTGGTACCATATATATATTCTAAGATTACTATATAGTGCTACTAATGTGATTACAAATACAAGCTTGAAGTCCAGGTTTCCCAGGGAAACACTCGGTATAAGCAAGCCTGTGAGTCTTACCCAATGGTAAGACTTACCCACCTCTGGGTGGGCAAGACAGGTCCAGCCTGTCAACTGATCCCACAAGGCTATGGTGCTGTCTCCTTGACTTCTCAGTGATGGTGTCTTCCCTAACTTTCCCCTGTTGTTAGGGTATTTTATACTATTTTCTATGTTTAAGTGGAGCTTGAGTGACTCTAGTCATACATGCCTTTGTTATTGATTGGTGTAAAATTATCTTGCTTTGATTTTAAAGTTATAGACTTAAAATAATTCAAAGAATATGCTAGAATATGCGCCGCTGAAAAGGAAGGCGGGTAGCTTTTGGGATGGAGGTGTGTTTTAGTATTATAATGAAATTATAATGAGCAAGATTCATCCACAGGACAGGTTTCGCCACAACTGCTAGCTCAGCAATCAGCATTTTGGGTGGGATGATGTGTTATCTCTTACTTGACAGCAAATATAGGCACAGTACCATCTATGTCTGTACCTGCCTCGCACACAGAGCCTGGGTGTGATATCTCCACATCGCTTCACCCCTATTTTCCTTAGTGCCAGCACACTGAGCTCCCCTTGTGTGTGAATGTTGCAGGCCAGATTCGGAGGGGCAACCATCACAGAGCAGATTCCATGTGTGCCAAGAAGAGGCCTTGTGTGCTGAGAATGTGGATATAACTTTACTCCCAGTAAGTTTGCCTTTGATAATTAGTTTCAGTAATTTGCCCCCTCAGTAATTATTCCACAATGTGTAAAAATTGCTGGATGGTAAATTTGTCTAATGGGCACTGATTTGGATTTTTTTGGTAGATGTTGACACTTCTGGTTCTGTCAGTAGCCAGTTGCATTCCATTATTACAGATATGTTCACTGTCTAATGCAGTCCTCATGGTACTCATTATTCCCCATTTCCGGGGCTGTGATGTGGGACTGTGTATCACCCCTAGGTGCTCTGGAGTGTATCATCAGTGCAGAAAATTTGCACCTTTCAGTGAACATAATAAAATGTTTACCTTCCTAATTGCTGAAAATAAAATGTTAAAGTTTGCATTGAATCAGCATTAAAACAGGCTGACTGCTCAAAAAGACATTCCTTGATTAAAAAGGCCAGAACTTTTCTTGAAGAAATATTTTGCACTACACCAATACGGATTTCAAAATGGCATTTGGAAAGAATACCTGCAGAGCTTTTTATGCTCCAGTTTTGCTACAGATGATGCAGCTGTAATTTAAGCATTCTGGATTTTGAGTGCTGACAAACCATCAGATAAGGCTTTCTCCTGTGTGTTCTTCCTTCAGCTCTGCTTATTTACACTAATTTTTTTTTACTTTTTGTCTGTGTGAGATAGGGGAACTTATTCTGGTTGGTTCCATGCAACTCAGAATGAGAAGAGAGATCTTCCCTTGGTTTCTGCATTGAATGACTAATTTCTGAAGCTATAGCAGCAAGGTGTGATCTTTTCTTTAAAGGCTTATTTGGCCAACTGCTGGAGGGCCTTCACTTCTGAGTAAAGCCTGCAAATGCAGTTCTGTTAGAAAACTAGTGTTGACACCACTTCGAAAAAAATTTTCTCTATGTGCACCTGTTTTGAAAAAATATGGCAATCCTAGAGCAGACAATTTCTCAAATTACTTAACATTTTTCATTCACTCTAGAAGAGTCTATTTCTGGAAAAAAAAAAAAAAATTGCATTTTTGCAGCCTCGGTAGTGCTTCTTTTTAGATGCTTATCAATCTTGTCATTGTCTGTAAGGATGCTCAATAGATCATACTGTATTGTAGGGTGTGAGGTTTAGGCAAATTTTAATGAACACATGGAAAATGTTATGGGAAAAACTAGACATGATCGTCAGTGAAATAGATGGAGAAAAATATTGTTGACTTAGGTACATCTTAGTAAAGTAAAGATCTGATTAGATTTTTTCTTGTCTGCCATGGCTGTTTTAAAATTAAGGAATTCTGCAGACTTCCAGTTGCCACACAATGAAAGTGAGGAATGGAGTTTGAAAAGCTGTTTTTTTCAGGTGACATAGTTTCTCTTCATTCCAGTTACACTTCTGGGTTCTATTATCTTATGAAAAATCAGGTTCTGTGGATTGGATTCAGGTACTGCATTTGTTGTAAAAAACAAAAACAAAAACAAAAACAGAAAACCAACAACATTCAGCATTTAAGATGGTTGGTGTTTAAATGTTGTGGGGAGAAAGACTTTTTTGCCGTGTGTCAGGAACAACTGTGCATTTACTATGTGGGAAGTGTAAGACTGATGAACCTTTAACTATTCATTTGTTTGTTTTTAAGAGCCTAGATTTTGTAAATGATGTGGAAGAGATGAGGGCTGCTGTCACTTAGCAACCCTATCTGGTTTGAGAACAAAATGTTTTGCTGTTGGAATCTGTGCCCTGCAGCTACAAAGCATTCCTGACTGGGTAGGAGCAAGGGCAGCTCTGTTCTGGAGAGGTTTGGTGCAGTCAAAGTTAAGTGTTCGTGATGCTGCATTTGTGAGATGTATTCATGTCGGTATTTGCAACCAATAATATTTTTGTTGTCTGCCTTGTTGTTTGTCTGTTTTGACCATTAGCCAAACAAACATTTACAAATGGCTTCAATAAAGCAAAATTATGTTTTGCATTAATGCTATAAAATAATTTCTGCCTTAAATGATTTGTGATACTGCACTTTTCAATATTCTAGTATCAGTCATGTACAAACGTTGTGAGAGGTTACATTAGCATCCCTAGAGGAAAAGACGCCAAATGCTTCAATGTCTGAAGATTTCCTGACTTATTACTTTTGAATGATGATGGCATTTGGTAATGTAGCTCTTAATGAATGATAGCATGATGAGTGTAATTAGAATACATCTTTCTTTTTTAAACACTTTGTTTTTGCTGAGATTAAAAATACCATCAAGCAATCATACTTCTTGAATGCAAAATGAAATTCACTCGTTCTTCATCAACCTGCTACTAAGTCAGGAGGTTTCCACAAGGTAAGCTGGGTCCATGTTTCCAGCATGAACTTGAGAAGCACTTCAATTGTTTTATGTGCCTTTGGTTGAATATGCCTTTCAATATACACATACAAGTCTTTTGTCAGTGAGTCTGTTTATTGCTAGTCCATGACAAGCAAAGAAGTCACAGTCATGAAGGAACAGTTTGAAAACTAGTTATTTTAACCACCGTACTTTTGACTGGGGAACAGCAAAAGCACCATCTTCACTTAAAAGATGCAGCTAGCAATACAAGAAAAAAGGTCACTTCTATGTTCTCACGACCATAAAAAAGACAAAATAACAAACCTTGCTATGGGTAGTTCTGACTGTTGGAGGAATGAGGGGAACCTCAATCCATTCCACTCCTACCAGGATGATGCCAGTGCCAGCAATAGATGCCCAGAGCCTGGGGAAAGATCAGAGGTCATCAGGAGAGCACCTGAAGAGCAGCACAAAGGAATTCCAGCCACTCCGGCCATTAAGTCAGCTTCTTCAGGCACCCAACTTAAATGCCTCTATGCAAATGCACTTAGCATGGGGAATAAACAAGAAGTGCTAGAGGCATGTGCACACCTTCAGGGCTGTCTTCTTATTGGCCTCATGGAGATGTGGTGGGATGGCTCATATGGCTGAAGTGTTGTAATGGAAGGCTACAGGCTCTTTAGGAATGACGAGCAGGGGGGACGAGGAGGGGGTGTTGCCCTCTCTGTCAGTGTCTGGCTGGAGTGCATGGAGCTCTGCCTTGAGGTGGATGAGGAGCCAACCAAGGGTCAAGGATTAAAGAGAGGGCAGGGACAGGTGACATTATAACAAGGGTCTGCTACTGGCCACCTGACCATAAACAGATAGGAGTGACTTCACATTCACAAGCCCTGGTCCTCATGGGGGACTTCAGTCATCCCAATATCTGTGGGATGGACAACACAGCAGGGTATATGCAATCCAGGAGGTTCCTGGAATGCATTGATGATAACTTCCTTCTTCTAGTGATAGAGAAGCCAACAGGGAGAGGTGCTATGCTGGACCTTGTTCTCACCAACAAGGAGGGGCTGGTGGGGAATGTGAAGCTCAAGGGCAGCTTTTGCTGCAGTGACCATGAAATTGTGGAGTTCAAGATCCTCAAAGCAGTGAGGAATGTACACAGCAATCCCACTACCCTGGACTTCAGGAGATCCTGTCTTCAGGGATCTGCTTGGTAGAGTATCATGAGATAAAGCCCTAGAGGGAAGAGGGGCCCAAGACAGCTCATCAATATTCAGGGATCACCTCCTCCAGCCTCACAAGAGATGCATCCCAACAAAGAGGAAGTCAGGAAAAATGCCAGAAGACCTGCATGGATGAACAAAGAGCTCTTGGACAAACTCTAACACAAAAAAAAGGAATCCTACAGGGGCGGAAGAAAAGACATATGGCCTGGAGGAATACAGGGAAATTGTCCAAGTAGCCAGGGATGGTATTAGGAAAGCTAAAGCCCTGATAGAACTAACTCTGGCCAGGGTCATAAAGTGCAACAAGCAAAGCTTCTGGGGGTACATGGGTGATAAAAGGAAGACTATGGGAAATGTGGGCCTCCTCTGGAAGGAAACAGGAGGCCTGGTTACTTGTGCTATGGAGAAGTTTGAGGTACTCAGCATCTTTTTTGCCTGTCTTCACCAGCAAGTGCTCTGTCCACACTGCCCAATTCACAGAAGGCAAAGGCAAGGACTGGGAGTATGAAGAACCTCCCACTGTAGGAGAAGATCAGGTTTGAGACCATCTAAGGAACATGAAGGTGCACAAGTCTGTGGGGCCTGATGAGATGCATCTGCATGTCCTGAAGGAACTGGTGGATCAAGTTGTTAAGCCACCATCCATTGTATTTGAGAAGTCTTGGCAGTCTGCTGAAGTTCCCACTGACTGGAAAAGGGGAAACATAACCCTAATTTAAAAAAAGGGGGAAAAGGAAGAGCTGGGGAACTACGAGCCAGTCAGTCTAACCTCTGTGGCCAGCAAACATCATGGAGCAGATCCTCCTGGAAACGATGCTATGGAGGTGATTGGTGATTCATTTCACTAAGGGCAAATTGTGCCTGACAAATTTGCTGGCCTTCTGTGACAGGGTTACAGCATTGTTGGATAACGGAAGAGCAACTGACATCGTTTACCTGGACTTGTGCAAAGCATTTGACACTTCTGCATGACATCACTGTCTCTAAACTGGAGAAACATGAATTCGATGGATGGACCACTTAGTGGATAGGGAAGGCACCTTTTACAAGGGCATGTAGCTATAGGACAAGGAGTAATGGCTTTAAACTGAAAGAGAGTAGATTTGGATGAGACATAAGGAAGAAATCCTTCACTGTGAGGGTGGTGAGGCCCTGGAACTGACTGCCCAGAGAAGCTGTGGATGCCCCATCCCTGGAAGTGTTCAAGGCCAGGCTGGATGGCGCTTAGAGCAACCTGGTCTAGTGGAAGGTGTCCCTGCCCATGGCACAGGGGGTTTGAACTAGATGATCTTTAAGGTCCTTTGCAACCCAAACCATTCTATGATTCAATGATTCTATGAAGATAATCCATCACAGTCACCAGAAAAGTCCTCTGACTTAGAAGCCACTTACTTCTCTATGAAAATTACCTCAAGGAATAAGAATCTAATCATCTCTTGCCTCTGTCCTAGGTTTATTGCTGTCAGGTTCAAGTTGTGCTGCTGTTTTTTGTGATGTGGACACAGGACTAAAGTAACACAGGGACACTTCTGTAGTTCATTACAGTATATGTGTTCAGTTACCCTGGGCTACAACTGGCTGAGAGCTTCCAGCCTGAGTTTCTGAAGTGCCCCTTGTTCTCTGTTATGATCCTGCAATCTCTCATGTTGACGTGCTGTTATTAATATTTTATGCTTGTGTTCATTTAGTTGTGTTACAAAGTGGTGAGAGACCTCAGTCCCTCAGGCCTGGAGATACATCTGGTTCTCTGGATTTGAGGTACCCTGAACTTTTACAGGAATTCCAAGTGTAATGTACTTGTATGACTTCCTGTGAGCCAACACACTGGCTGAAAGCCAAACTCTGACTTCTGGGGTGCAAAGAGGAGCAGCAAAGTCCCACATCTGTCCTAGATATCCAGCCAATGCAGTCCCTGTATAGGAACCTCTTACTAGGAGTATTCTGGTTGTTTAAAAGATAACTGATGAAAAGCTAAAAACTATGATGTGAAATATCACTGCTTTTCCTTAAGTATGCAAGATCATTGCTGGCTTCTAGAAATGAGTCTGATAATTTCTGCAAGGATATGTAGGTACTTGTTTTGCCTTTCAGTATGCCCATCCTGATTTATCCTGACTGAGAGAACACAGTTTGCAGTAACTTTGATGTAAATCTAATAGGTATTTTGTACAGTTGTAGGTGCACGGACGGCTGGAGTCTCTCAAATTCAATCCCATTTACTTCATGGGGCTTTGAATTATAACCAGACCTAGCAAGAACTTCAGTGTGGGCTCTAGCTCACTATTTGAGGTTCACTGAAATCACTGGAACTGTTCAAGTGGTAAAGTTAAGCATGTACAGCATTTACAGGCTCTGGACCATAAAAAACTCTGTTTTTTTCCCCTTTTCTATTTTCCTTACTGTGTGTATTAATATATATGCACATAAAGATTCTCTTTCCCTAAATATGAAAAATCTAACTTTTGCTAAGTATATCTTTCTCTCAGTGAAAAAGGTGTACTTAAAATAGAAAATACTAATTTATGCATAGCTAGTAGATCAATAAGATCTCAGTAGAAAATATCACACTTTTTATGTAAAGAACAACGTATGATTTGATGGGTGATTTTAGCCGTCAGTTCCCTCCCTACAGTCCTGTCTTAGGTCTGCTGTGCATTCTGAAATACATAATTTGTGATTATATTCACATTTCAAAGCCTACCTGTGACTCTGCATGCAGTGGGAACAATACTGCATTTTAGATTAACTTGTGGAAGGTCTTTTCCTCTGGATCAATGCTGATTTTAACTTGTCTGAAATATCCATTCTAGTATAATGCAGCTTGAAATGAGATTAAGTGAAGAATGCGTTTTGCTTTCTGATTATTAGCTGTAAACATGACTTTTTTTTTTGTCTGTAGTGGTAATAACCGTTATCGTAAAATGGTCAGCTATCTTGAAATTTTCAGTGACTATAAAAACTTCACACTTGCACTGATGGGATTTATTTTACTGATCTTGTTTGTTTACTATTATTTTTCAGGCAATTTAGCTTAACTGGCCCAGTTAAATTAGTTGAAATCTGAATGTTATTTCATGCCAGTTCCCTATGAGCTTCCAGTGAGTTTCTGGGTATGGTTTTATATGCTGTGTGCATCTTCTGCATCACTCAGTTTTCACTCTTAAAAAATTTGCATCCACACCTATTGTAGACAGACTCTCGTGAGTCTGGCTAGCATAGCACCTTAAGAAGTTACTGCCCCTCAAATGTCCATTGTGCTTCTGTGCCAAAGGTGGCTTCCACAGCAATGAAACCACTAAAAGCATATGCATTACGATACATACGTTTACACCATGGTGTAAGGTCTCCACACCTTCTTCTGCAGTCTGAAGTGAGCCACCATACTAAAGCAGTTCAGGCAAGAGCAGATATTTTATTCTGATAGTACCCACTATCAGGCAGTAACAAAATGCTCGAAATAACAGTGAACTGAGAAAGAGTGGGTTTGTTTTTCTTCTTTTCTCACCCTCTCTTCATTTGGCATTTGTAAGCAGGTGTCATGATGCAAAACCACTTAACTTTAGCTAGCAATGTCTGGTGCATTTAATTTGTCCCACCCTCCCCTGTTTCTGGTCAGAATCTAGAGCTGCTAGTTTCCTTAGCAGGCTGAAAAGAAATCAATGGGTCACGTGTGTAAGACTAGCAGGGAAGTTCTGAGAATTTATGGATCTACAGATTCTTTGCTCTCTTTGTGTGCTGGAGGTTACCAAAGTTGGCTGAAGTTTGCTTTGGGTAGTGACTTCTTTGAAGTAGTCTGTAGAGACTCGGCTTGTTTAATTTTTATTTTGGTGGAAATTAGGCCAGTTTGATGTTACCAGATGATAGTGAGTCAGGAAGAGTAGAATGAAAATCACATAGACACCACTGTACTCCAAAAATTACTTATGGAGCCATAATTTTTCTGGTCAGGTAACCACGTAATATTTCTAGTAATTTGTCATTCTATGGATTATTACAATGCAATAACTTATCCTTTTTGAAGCTGTGTGAATGCAGTATTGTGCACTGGCATAATTGTCTTATGTTGCTACTTGGATACCATAGTAAAAGCAAGGTGTTTCATCAAGAGGCTTCAATCGTTGTCATTGCTGACCTGTTTTTTACTGATATGTTTAATGTGATAATTTTTTTTTTATGTTAGTATCAGTGAGGAAAAGAGATTTTTATAAGACATAATTTATAGGTCTTTAGCAGATGGCTGCCTGCATAAAGGAGCTGCTAATGATAGTAAAATTCCAAACACTTTTTATTAAGAGATAATCTCTTGCTCTTAGCTTGTTTAGAGTCTAATGAGGCTGTGTTGGAGGCAGACACCCTGTCACTCCTATGGGATATTTTTCTCTTTATTTTCTTTCAAACCTTAGCACAAGTACATAAGTCGTTTTGGCAGTGGGGACATTGATTCACTGAATAGTCAGGTGAATCTTCAAAGCTGAAACTGGAAGACAAATTACAACAACTAGATAGTATGTAGAATCAGAGAATCATTTTGGTTGGAAGAGACCCTCAGGATCATCGAGTCCAACCATAACCTAAATCCAGCACTAAACCATGTCACTAAGAACCTTGTGCAAACGCCTTTTAAACACCTCCAGGGATGGCGACTCCACTTCCCTGATCAGCCTGTTCCAATGCCTGACAACCCTTTCCGTGAAGAAATTTTTCCTAATATCCAATCTGAACCTCCCCTGGTGCAACTTCAGGCCATTTCCTCTTGTCCTATCACTTGCAACTTGGGAGAAGAGACCAACACCCTCCATGCTCTTTCAGGTTGTCATGAAATGGTGCTGCTAGCAGCTTTATCTATAGTGAGTTTCTGCTTACTCTTCTTCAATACGGGACAAGATCCAGTTCCTCCAGTCTGCTGGTTTGACACTGTATAGGAAAAATTAACCGCTAAATATCAAACAAATCATGACCATGCCACCCTATAGAGGGGTCTTTGGGAAGACAAATGATGTTATGGAAGTGACCAGTAGATCTGCCTCATCTGTCTTGCGACTTTCCTGTGGATGCAAAGAGGACAGGCTGCACAATACGACTGATTGGCATGGCATGGCCTGGTCCATAGGTGAAATGCTTCTTGGGGAACAGTTTGTGGGCCAGTGATTCATGATATTTTATTGTGACAGGATTTTATAAACAGGTATGTACTACATGCTAGAATGTCAGAGAAACTTGAATAGCTGAAACAAAGTAGCTGTTGCTGTATAAATTAAATCTAGCTCATTGCAGTTGTTATGAGTAAGGTCAAATGGATTAACCCAGTGTAATACATTTATATCTCACTAACACATTTTTTTAATGTAGAATAAGAGTGCATTATGGGATGTTCATACAGAAGAATCATTTTCTGTCCATGTAGACAAACCTCAAATTAGCATACTTAATCCCCAGTAATGATGTAATCGTGATTTTGATGTCTGTCACGTTTCAGAATTACATGGTGCATTCTGATTAAAAATGCCTCATAATGCTGCTGCTTTTCCTTTCACCAGAGGCCAGCAGAAACTGTAGATGAAGAAGAAAATGCAGAAGAGGAAACTGACAGGGAAGAGGAGACATATAAAGGAGAGGAAGAATATAAAGAAGTGAATGCAGAGGAAAGTGGGGCAACTGTTAAAGAAAGCAGTAAAGTGGAAGAAAACAAGAAGAAATTAAATGGGAATTATGAAGATGAAGCAGAAGCAACAGAGACTGTTGACCAAGGAGAGGAAGAGGAATTTATCCATTTAAACAGCAATAAAAATGAAGAAAATGGTGAGGGAATGGAGCACTTGAACTACCAAGATGATCTTCACCCTGAAGAAGAAATAAAAGAAGAGGATCCTGACAGCCAGAACCAGGTGAGAATTCTTTCAGTTTGTTGTTCTTAAGTTACTGTTACTCATTCTTCTCAGCTAGTCTCTCAGTAGCTCACTCCTGGTAAGTCCTCAGGGTATTTACGAGAACTCCAGTTTGTGGGCTTCGTGGGTTTTGATTGTGGGGTGACAATAAAACCGTGGCAGATGTATTGTTAACCCCCTCTCCCCCTGCTTCTTCCTTTAGCCCTTCCCTCTCCCCCCTTCCCACTAAGGACAGGGGGGAGGGAAAGAAGGACAGAGAGAAGAGAATTGGAAAAATTAAAAGAAGTTTTACTAATACTACTAATAAGAATAGAGAAAATAATACAAAATATACAAAACCAATCTTGAAAGTCTCAGCAGCTGCAGAGCCGGCACCTGAAATCCTGGGTTGGGCTCTGCAGCCAACTGGAGCTGGATTCAGTCTCTCCCTAGGCCTCAGTTCACAGGGACAACTAGCAAGGTCCTCTCCTAATGTCGGCCATAAGCAGAAGCGAAAAGGAAAAGAGGGACAAGATCCTCGTGATCTCCCACTTTTATATGAAGTATTCACATGAATGCGATGTTATACTCAGTTGGTCAGTTTCTTTGTCACCTGTTTCTCATTGCCCCTCTCGTGAGAAGTGCATCCATTCATTATCAATAACTTCGCATCCCTTTGCTATGTCTACCAAAACATGTATCTGGTTCTCCAGGAAAATGCAGCTAATATGAAAGCTTTAGCTGACAGGCAAATTCACTAAAACACAAACTTGTTTTTTAACAAAGCAGGACAGTGGGAAAAGCTGTTTTCCATCTGTACAGATCAGTTATATCTGTAATTACATTATATGTCGTCCAACTGAGAAAGCAGATGTTTCTCACTATTTGATGAATCTGCATCTCCTGCTTTCCTGAGTATGCTGAATTTTGAAAGAACAAACAAACAAACTTGCAATTTCTAGAAAAGAATAATCATTGTATATTTCCACACTACATTGTCCTTTAGGACAGAGCAGAGGGGTGCGTTCATGAAACCACAGTGCCTCATTATTTTGATAAGTTGACTTTCACAGAAGTTGCATTTCATAAAGGGCTCTTGCCTTTGCTTTGTGGAAATTTCATTTCTGTTTCTTAGAAATTGGAAAAGACAGTGAAGATGAACAAGATCCTCAAAGCAAGAGGCTTTAGTTGGTTTAAAAGCAAATGTCCTAATAATTCAGGAGACACGATAACATGCTGCTGGCTTAGATGGAGGAATGTAGCTCAGACAAATCAACTGGACTACCACGAGTGTCATATGAACTGACCAGCAAATCAAATGTGGGAAATTGAGTGTTTTGATTTATGGGGAGAATCCAGATCTGGGAAAAGTGAGATTCTTGAGCGTCAGAAGCAGGAGAACTTGCCGCATATCCCCTGCCTATAGACTGCTGAAAAACAGACTCTTCCTTTGGTTTTTGCGACACTGGGCATCATTGCTTGCATCTTGGAGCTAGGCTTTCTTCTGTTTCTATATGACACAAAAGAACATTTTTCAATTAAGAGAGCTGAGTAATACGACGTTTTCTTGGGCCATGAATTTATTTTACGCTTGATATATTGTTTTTTTGTTTGTTTTTAGAAAAGCTGAAATTATTTATGGAAGTAGAGAAAGTGAGCGAGCATTCACTTTAAATGGCTATGTGGGTAACTGGATGTTTGATGAAGGAACTGGGGAGGAAAGTCTAATTTGAGTGCTTTCTCCTTTGGAAGGTATATAATGTGAATAAAAATGTTAATGTGATCACTCTCAAAACACAGGTTTTGACATTAAAAATCCCCTGTGGAAATTTTAGTATGAAGAGCTAACACTGTATTGAAATGAAGTACTGATGAAGTTAACACTACATATCCTTTTTCTCTAGGTTGATTTCCATCTTGAAAAAATGTCCAGAAATCCAAGGGTGACAATCACCAGCCCACAGGAAAGTGAAAAAAATGACCAGAGCAGTGACTATGCTGCAGTTGCATAGACAGAAAAAATGTAATGAGCAGAAAATGAAAGATTATAATCCTTTAAATATAAAGCATGTTATTTTTGTGATTGGTAACTTATAATAGGAAGATAAGTTGAGTACATATTGAGGCTTGAGTTGATAATGCCATATGGAATGATACATAAACCAAACATAAATAGGTACTAAAGGAACATAAAAATATTTTTACAAGGTGATACTTTCCAGTAGAATTTGAGGGGGAAAATACAAGAGTACTGTATAGTAGTATTAGAAATAAATTAACTATTCTGTGATATAAAATGGTTAGCAATAATAGAATAACCACCAAAATGACATTGTTCCAGAAAAAGGAAAAAAAAACCACCCAAATTTGATGGCAAAACATTTTTGCAGATGCGTTCAGAAAAGAGAAACAATTTCTGACTTTTAATGAGGACATATGCAGTTTTTCCTTTAAATTCCACATGATATATGTGATTTGCAGGCATAACATTAAAGTGTAAGTAGAATACGTTGCTCACTTAATGGACTTAGGCTCACAAAAAATGTTGTACTATAATGAGGTGTTAGTTGTAATATTACAAAATAGTAGATTTTCAATATATTGATTAGGATCATTCATTTTTACATTCATATATAGCACTAATGTAGTACTATGAATGTATGTAGACAGCCTACAATGCTGCAGCTTGTTCCCATTTACAGCAAGAAGCTTTGCTGATTGTCCTGCATCAATTCACTAAACAGTGAATTGTTATCATAATGAAAAAAGTAAAGGAAGAGTATATAGCAGATTAGTTTCAAATTAGTTGAGTTTGAATGGATTTGTAATTTAATCTATGTGAAATTTAATATATTGAAGAAAAAAAATTAATAGGCCTGGATTCAGACTGAAATTGCCATGAATCCATTGCTACCAATGGAGCCATTTTAATATGAAACATTAGGATGTGCCCACCGGTTTTGTGTAAAAGTTGGGAACAATTTCTGCATTTATGAATCCTTTACACAGCCTTAATGGTTAGAAATGCATCCTCAGCCATTTGAGCAAACTGGCTTCTGATAGGCTGTGGCTTAATTTGCATTAGTAAATAAGGCATTGACCCACAGTATTAGTTCTGTTAATGACAGCAATCCTCTTTCTCGTACTGCTTCTCTGTTAGTAATGGGAATAATTTGTAGTTCATAGAAATAGAGCTCTGAGCATAATTTCATTAAGTATACAAAAAGAATAGTGGGTTTCCTTACCTTTAATGCTGGTAACTTATTACTATGAGAAATTAAATGTCATTTTTGCTGATTTCTTGCCATTAATACAAAAAATACATTTATGAACAAATTGAACTTGAAGCACTGTTGGAGGAACGTGAAAAAGCACCTGCCATGACTGAAACTCATATAAATGTATTCACTTTTTCTAGTAACTATGAAATATATTTTTTCCAAAAGAGTAGAAATATGTAGAGATTCTTCAGCAAGTTTCTGGGTATTGGCAGTGTAGATATAAACCCATAATGTTAAAAACCATGAGAACAGGGTTAGAATGTTTTGCCCTGTGGCATCTGTGAATTGTCTATGATTCGTGTGTCCTTAGTTGAACTGTCTGACAAAGACCTGAGAGAATATTATTACATTTGTGATCAGTTCAGAATAAGCTCCTAATTTAGCTAAGCTCTTAAGCAAGTCTTTTATTTGATACAGCAGTTAAGCCTGTGCTCAAATACCTGGGATTTCACTGGTATTTAAGAAAATATTTAAAGTTAAGCAGAAGTAAAAAACAAACACTCCCCCAGCCCCTCCCAACAAAATGAATAAAAGTTCCTCCGGGTACCTTTATAGTTAATCTAGCACTGGAAAAATATAAGCAGCAACATTGAAACCTGTCAAAAAATACTTAAGCAGCCAGAGAAGGCAGCTCTGTCTCCTCGGGGAGCTTAGGGGAACTTACCCGCAGAACCTTCGGTGCAAAGCTGACCAAGGAAGATGGCTAATGCTGCATCTTTGCTCACTTAGAGCTGAAAAGCTCATATACTCACCAGTAAACATGGGCTTAAATGTGTTCCTGAATCAAGACAAATCGCAGTAATCTTGTACTGACATTACCGTGGATGGGCTCTTGGCTAGAAGCTAAGGGTGAATCAAATACAGGACCCGACTTCCTGTCATCCTATTGCAGATTAAGACTTGAACAACCTCTGAGGTTTTCTTCGTCCTCAAAAGCCTGAAGTTAAATTGACACCCAAAATTATCTGTTAGATGTATTTAATTTGGAGAACATTTGCCTCAAAATGTTGTACCTAGAAATAATATTTAGAAGAAACGGAGGGATTTGTATGGTTGTACTTTTCTCCCTTTGGTTTCTATTCATAGCTTCTGTCTGCCAACAGCTTCTGTCATTTATTAACTTTTCCTCAAATGTTCAATGTCTTCCATGCTTAGAGATTTACTTAAGAGTAATTTAAATGCTTGAACTAAATTCTAGGGAAGTTCAATATTATTATTTTCTTTCATGGGAACATGAAATCCCTATGAGTGCTATTCGGCCTTTAATATGTTTCCTCCTCTGTTTTCTTATAAGAAAGACGAGATACATGTCTTCAGAACAGCAAATCAGACATTTTGGACATAGAGATGTAACCGTTTTGTCATCCACCTTTGAAACACTGAAATAATGAATTTTGTATCAGTTTTTTTATAGAGAGAAATTAGTTTATGCATAACAAATAATTCTGATGTTAACGTAGAAATTAAACAAAAAACATACAGGTGGTGTTGCTAATAGCTTTTCTGTCTGTATTTGCCTTGTGTGATGGCTTAACTCAATTTTACATGAGAAATACATTATTTTGTTAAGCTTATGTAATGTTTTTTTAATAAGCTTATATGCAACAGTTCTGAAGGTTTTTTTTAAGAATTGCTTTCTCATTTTGGTTTTATTTTTAAAAATTATTTGCTATTAAAGAGAACTAGCATACAGATATTCCTGTGTTTTGTCTCATATGATTATTGTCCATGCATTTCAATGTAAAAACCAGTCAGATCTCTCTTATGTAAGAATTGTTTGCTTGGATGCTCACTGTCATTTTCTGGACCCCAGCCTTTGTGCTGGCACAAAGGTGCAGCAGGTCAAGTCAAGCTCCCTCTGTACAATTATTTTTTGAAAGCATTTTCTTTTTTTCAATACTCCAAAATAAAACCTGAAAAAATTTAAATTCCCCTCCTGAACATCCAAGTTACAACCTCAACACTGGTGATTTTCAGGAGGGTGGTCCTGCCCTGTTTCTTCCAGGTGTGCAGAAAAGCACCAGCCAGGTCATCAAACAGCTGCATGTAATGGCTTCAGCCTCAGTGGCTATTTTGGCTCTGGTCCTCCAGGCTCTCCAGGTCATGACTGGAGAAAAATTGCCCTCCAGACAGTGATACAAAATATCTGAGATCCTGGCTGAGTCACTACTAATGGAAAAGGCAGCTTAAGAACGAGCCTAAAATTAGATGATATAGAAGGATAACGTCCGCTTGGGATCCATATCAAAATCCTTCCTCTTCCCCTCACCTCTTTGAAGAAACTGACTTTCACAAGAAGGAGAAACTTTGGCTGGCATTGCAAAAGGCAGTAATAGCATGTAATAAAGCCTAAGTAACAGGATACAAAAGCACTGTTTACCCTGTAACAACTTGCAGTGGCGCTGAAGGAATGGAATGGTGGCCTCTGTCGTTCCCCCCTTGGCTCTGCCTGGATTCCTCCTGTCTGTTCAGAGAGGAAGAAAAGGAGCACTGAAAGCAACTCCCTAGCTGCCCTTGCCATGAAGTTAAGCACTTTTTAAACAAGTGTAAAATAAAGAACAGCTTGCAAAGGCAGCATGTAAATCAAAACCTGTACTGTAAAGTGGCAGGATGCTTTTGTTAACAAAAGGTATGTATATAGAGAGTTATGTGTTTTTTTTCCTCACTGTGCTACCTGTGGTTTGGGGTTTTCTTCTCTTTCAGCCTTTTCCCAGAGGAACATCAGGCACGTGAGCCCCACTGAGGAGTGTGGGAAAAAGTTAGGTACAGAATAGGAAGTCATCGATTTGTAGCAGCTCGAATAAAGGGGAAGGTGCCTAAACACAGAGGAGGGCTCTAGCACCACCAGCCCAAGCTTTTCTGCAGTCACTGGGTCAGCCTTCAGGTGTGAGGGCTGCGGAAGCTGCAGTGGAACGAGGAGCATCCTCTGGTGGGCTGCGCTCAGTAAAGGAGCCAGAGTCAGTATGGGTGTTACAGATCAAGTTGGTGCTTGCATCATAAACTGACAACAAGAGTGATGCTTAGCCCTAAGTCTAAAGCACTTCAAGCCTCACCTTTCAGAGTAAAATAATGTTTTCACCATCATGGAAGGCTGTTGAGACATTGAACAAAAGGTTTTACAAGAAGAGTTTAAGGGAAACAACATTTCCTAAGACACACCGCATTGCTTTCAAATCTTTTTAGGGCCATTTATTCTTTCTTCTTTCTCATACTACCTGTATCAGATACCAGGAAAAAAAACCACAAAGTTCAGCTTCTTACCTTTAAATATGAAAACATTGGAGTTTCCTCCTCTTTCAAAAACTGTTCAACTCCACAGAATGAAAAAGTATTGCTAGAAGCTCATACTCCAAACCTAATGCATTATCTGGTAGGATAGATCCTGTCAAGATACTGAAAACCATCATTTATCTTTAGTCATTAAGAAAACTGCTTCCAACCCTTTTTTCTCCTGAAGCTGAGCAAGACTTGACCGCACTGTGAGCATACCTGATGCACACTGATGGCTGATCCAGCTTCTTCCCAGGTAAAACCTGTCACACAGTGGCTCTGACAGCATGGCCAGTACTGCTGGCAGCAGCCTGCCTATCTTCTCCCCATTCTGGGGGAGAAGGGGCCCCTTCACCCTGCAGACATCACCCCTACCATAGCCATACCTCCTGTGGAGCTATGCCCCTTACTCGTGGCCTTGGCTCACTTTCCTGGTGCAGGTGAATTGTGTTTAGGAGGAGATAAGCTGGTGGGAGCCTTTGGGACACCTGCTCCTGCTTGAGAGGCTGGGAATGGCCAGCCTTGGGGGGAAAAAGTGCTCCAATCTCCAGCTGAAGACCCAGTTGAATGTCACAGAAGGAAGGAGCTGAGAATTAGGAGACCACAAAGTCAATCCTTGAGGTAGGAGGAAATTGCTATTTTGTTAGTGAGCACTTAGGGCGGTGGTGTCAAACTCATTTTCACCGGAAGCCACATCAGCCTTGTGTTACTTTCAAAGGACCGAATGTAATTTTAGAACTGTACAGTCATCTGCGAGGCTGATGTGGCCCTGGTGAAAATGAGTTTGACACCCCTGACTTAGGGGATGGCTACCATCCCTTTGCATTTATGCCCCTGAGGGAAGAAAATATCTTCAGATCTGTGATGTGTAGGTTTTTCTGTTTGTCTCAGGTGGGAAGGACTTCTGGTTTCAGTAGAGAGCTGATTTAAACTTCTCTGCCTCAGTGGTGAAGGGGTAGGGTCAGACATGAGCAGTCATGCTGCTGCTGTGCTTCAGATACCCAGTTTGGCATCCTCATGTGGAAGTTGCCCTCACTTCCACTACTGATTTCATTACTCCATACCATCTCCATGTCTTTCTGCTTCTCTGCTGTATTTGCTTCTTTTAGTTTGGTTGTGAGAAAATATATTTCTAAAAATAATACCTGTCTGTGCTCCATGTTAATTCTCACTTAGAAATTGTTGGTGCAAAGCCAGTGTCTGCAGAGAAACCTGACCTTTACACCTTCTCCTGCTATTTTCTTATTACTCCTACTGCCCCTCAGAGTTCGCAGCAAATAGGAACTAACTTAGTAAGCTAAGGGCTGGCATTTGCATCCACTGTTTAGAAGTAGTCTCCTGCAGAGGAAAGGTAAGTAGATGGAGGCTATTTCTCCTTTCCGCGCAACAAAAGGCCTAGTTCAAGATGACCAAAGGGTTTGTCATTCAAAGCATCCTGACTTGTTAGAAGTGGCTCATCCCAGGACAAGGAGGGTAGGGTAGATAAACTTCTTGGGTGCTTCTGGTTGGGGACCTTGCCCTCAGACACATCTAATGCTTGCAGATAGGTCTATGTGTGCAGCTGTCTGCTGCAGTAGCATCATACTCACTCACTCAGGAGACACAGCCAGTGACGTCCTTGCAGAGCAGGTATGGAGATAGTTTGGTGTATGCTCTGATGTTCTTCTAAACCAACAACTGTGCAATCCATATCTGGGTGTTTTGAGGGTGAGGACTCAGTGGCCTGGTCTACACTGCTCTTGGAGGGTGGTTTGGAAACTGCCTTGTGTATGCCTGCCTGCTGGGTTGCTGGCAGGCGACTGATTTGGATACACTTGGCAGCATACCCAACAACTAGATATCGTAGGCCTCTCAACGTGAATGCCATGCATATGTCTGCAGAGAGAAAATGATCCGGATATTGGCTGTGGAGCTACTTTTATGCTGAGGCCTTTGTTTTATGCTGTTGATTCAGGCAGGGGAAAATCTGCATGATCTAGAGGATGCTTTCCTGTCATACATAAGGCTAAGCTTGTATGATGTGTGGTGTCTGGAGAAAGAGCAGTTTGGTTCAGAAGGTAGTGCTGGGGCATTCCTCACAGGGCAGTTCCCAGAGCTGGAGAAATGACAGTGAGGCAGGGGACCCAGAGAACACTGCCTGTCAGGGCAAAGATTTGATGGCAGTTCACTTAGGCATGTGGTTAAACACAGTCATAGACTCACAGAATCATACAATGTCCTGAGTTGGAAGGGACCCACAAAGATCATCGAGTCCAGCTCCTGTCCCTGCACAGGACAACCCCACAGGTCACACCCTGTGTCTGAGGGCTTGTCCAGTCTCTTCTTGAACACTGTCAGGCTTGGGGCTGTGACACCTCCCTGGGGAGCCTGTTCCAGCGCTCCACCGCCCTCTGGGGGAAGAACCTTTTCCTAATGTCCAACCTAAACCTCCCCTGCCACATCTTCCTGACATTCCCTCAGCTTCTGTTGTTGGTCACCAAAGAGAAGAGATCAGCACCTGCTCCTCTTCCCTTGTGAGGAAGCTGTAGCCCCATGAGGTCTCCCCTCAGTCTCCACCAGTGCAGAGACATATTTAAGCCAACTAACTCAACCTATTGCTTTCCACAGTTACGTAATTGTCTGGAGGTCAGCACAAACTAGCTGCAGTCCATCCTACTGTCATCCTGAGCTACACAGGGGCTGGTTACCTGCACTGCAATCATGTCTCATTAACAGGTGTTCATTCCAAGGGACAAAGCTCTTACCACAGTCCATGTCAGGAGTACTCCAAAAGATGGTCACCTCTTACCCTGGGGAAACCTGAGACCTTGGCTGTCAAAGTTCATGTGGCTTCTATGGTGGTTTTGGAAAAATGCTGGAGCTGCCACTACCCTCAGAGCTCAGCTACAGGACATAGTTGAAAGGAGGTGGCACTGCCTCCGGTGGCTATATTGGGCCTCAGTGACAGCCTCTGCTCTGCTTTGTGTTGACGATGTGTGCCTGTTCTGGGCCAGCTCAGTCACCTCTGCTTTGCAAGGGGAGGTGCAGATGAACCAGCTTGGTTGTGGCCTTACAAAGCTGCGAGCCAGAGAGCCAGCCAGCCTGTATGTGATGGATCCTGAGGGCCCTCTCTGACAACCTGTGCCTCTTGGAGATGGTGGCAAAGTGTTCAGCAGTCTTTGAAGTCAGTGGCTTTTTTCTTGGCATAAACTCACTCTAATTTCAGGAGAAATCCCTTTGCAAGGGGTCAGGTGAGAGCTGAACTCAGTCTGAGCAAGAGCTGTCAGAAGAGATTTATTTGTACATTAAAGGGAAAAATGTGTTCTCATGCTGGTAACGATGCATTTGTCCAAGAATAAAGTCCTTGTGCTTGTCTAATCATCTGTAGTGAAGAGAATATCGATGTTAAAAGTTGTTGTTTTTTAATATCTACTTCCTTTAAGATTTTAGCCACCATATTTATGTTGTTCTAGTCACAGGTTTTAGACCTGCAGCAAGTTTTTTTCTGTGCTTTCAGTATTCACTATCTCATCTGATCTTCATTAACAGATGACCAATATTGCTGCTTGAAATGCTGCATTTTGCCAGATCTCCCCCAGGGACTGCTTCCCGCTTGCCTCTCTCCTCCATCTGGCTCCCCGTGCTGCCATTTCAGGCAGGCACATTTTGCACCCCCTACAAGGTGTGCCTGGGGCAGAGGTCCCTCTCCCCTCACCCCTGCTGCTGTCCCAAAAATAGATGCAGAGACTTAGGAAGGAAATGTCAGGGCTTGAGGTTCCTGAAGGAGGCAGGGAGAGAAAGGGCAGAAGATGCTGAAGTCATTAGGCAAGCAGACGTGGGGAAATAATGACATTCCAGAAAAACTTCTCACCAGCTGAACAGGTACCCTCCTGGCCTCAGACTGGGAGGTGCCTTAGCTGGGCAATGGCCTGAATTCACAAGTCTTGAGGCTGAAATTGCTGGAGCAGTGTATCTCGTACATCGTTAAATTGACTAGCTTATTAGCAGTATTTAAAAATGATGTCCCATCTTTAGTTGCAAAAACTCATGAATTGTGGAAAAGTGAGCCTGCAAAAAAGCAGCTGCAAATGATTAGACAAAACAATGAAAGAAGTCATTTGATGCAGACTCATCTGTCTGCAGGGCTATTTGCCTGACCTGCTGTTAATATGCAGAGATTATTTTCATAACAGTCCCTCTGTAAATTATTTGACAGCAAAGCTGAGCTTTGCCCTGCTTAATGCGTATCAAGTGAGCTGATGCAGGAAACACATGCTGTGTGGTCTGCTGTGCATCCAGATAAGTGCTGGAGAAAATCAGGGTGTGGATGGATTGTTTGGCCAGAGCTCAGAAGGCCCTAGAAAGAACACACATGGTCTCTAAATATCGGAAATAGTGGGAGGCTACATGGGTCTCCCCATTTGCGATGAGGTTCTTTGGAGACAAACCATGCCATCGGGATGATCTGGCAAAGCCCAAACATTGCTTCTGTAAGCAATATGTGGGCATTAATGCCAAACGATCAGTGCAGGGTAATGCTCTGTTAGAGATGCTTCTTTCAGCTGTGGAAGTGGTGGGACGAGGAGGGAGCGAGGCTGGACCTCCAAAGCCTGCTCAGAAAGTGTCGTCTTGCTGTTCCTGACGTGCAGCGAGCTTAGAGGGCAGCCTGCTGTGTAATGGCACGATGACCCGTCAATGCTGAATGAACCAAAGTGCTAATACCTTTATTTTACCAAAATTGTTGCTCTGCTCTTAGCCCTTTGATAGAAACCTGCTGGTAAAGTGCATCCAACGCTCTTGCAGTCTTTTGCTGTCTGCTGTGGATTTCATGTCTTTGCGGGCTAAAAAGCCACCCTGGTGTGCAGGTTCTGCTGCTGCTCTCCCCCTGCCAAAGCTCATTCTCTCTCTGCGGGCTGCTGGTCAGGACACTGCAGCCTCCCCACTTTTCTGTTGCTGTGTTCATGAAGAGCTGTTTGCTTGCACTTGCGCATGATTAACAGTCTCATACTTGGAAATGGCAGGCTGAGGCCGTTGCAGAAACTGGAAATTAAATCTGCTTTCAGGCAGCTTAGGAGGAGGGGATGTTTCTGCATATCTGCCTTTGCCTGTGATTCACTCTGCACTGGGAGCAAATGGAAAATAGAGGGGTCAGGACAGCCTGGAGTGGGGAGGACAGAACAGACGCTGAAGGGAAGCCTGTTCTGTGCAGTGGTAGAGGAAGCAGACCTAACCTTCAGGAGTGCACATATTAACAAAATGAAGTCACCGATCACCATGCAGAATGAAAAATGTCATTTCTTTCACAGTTGCAGAGAAAACAGTGTTGTGCTAAGAGGGGTTGCATTGTAATTTTAAGACAAATGAGGCTAAAAGAGAAGCTAGAAATAAGGTGAGCATGAAGAAACTGAAAGAAGCCACTTGAGTAGAGGAGTCAGAGGGTTGGAAAAAGAAAAGCTTGGCTGCTCAAGCCATATTTTATTTGCACTAGGGAATTCATTAATGTGCCCTTTGCAAAAGCAAAAGGAGCCAGTGCCAGGAGGGTGGTCCCAGAGTGAAGCCTGCTCTGCAATTTGGTGTGGAATGGGAAAAGGGAAAAAGCTGCACGTTAGGCAAAAGATATGCGCAAGGACAGATTGCTCTCAGCCTCGCTGCCCCTCACTGCTCCCCCGCAAGAGACTGTGTCATGGGCATTTTCCATGGGAACAGCAAAAAGCACATCTCCGCTGCTGCTTTGCTGATGCTTCAGTTCCTGCACCAAAGGATGACAGTGTTAAAACATTACAAGGAAATGGATCTCGAAAATGTTTCACACCTTAAAACTTTCCAGCATGTGGCTTCTTAATAGTAACAGAATAATTTCCGGCTCAGTATTTCCACAAAAGCCATGTGCAGCACTGATTCTCTGCTGTGAGAGATTGCAGCCTCTGGAGTTCTTAATTCTGAATAAACTCTTAGGCAACTGAAACAAGGGTTTAGTGAGGTGAAATGTGTGTCGCAACATCAGCTACCACAGCATTACCAGCTTTGCTGCTGCTGAATCCCAAATGCCTTTCCTATCCCAGCGAGCTTCAGCGAGATCCTGGAGACTTTTTCTTTATCCCTGACACCTGGGTAACGCCACACATGACTCATCCTCTCTGTCAAGAGCATGTTCAGTTCTGCAGGAGTGATGCACCGTGGGACCGAACACCCAGGGCCTGGATCAGCTTGATTCATTATGTGCCGGGTCAGCTGTCCTCTGGACAAATATTCAGCAACACTTGCACGTGTGTATCTACATGTGGGCTGTGCTTTCAGAAGAACTATATACCCATATAGCTACTTCAGGTAAACAAGCCTAATTGCGCTTTCTTTTCCAGCTGAATTTTCAGTCAAGCTTCTAGTACAGCATTAACAAAAGGTAGGTGGAGAGAAGGGACTCAGTAATAGCTACAGGATCTCTCACTCCCATCTCCTTCAGTGGACTTCACTATAAAACTTAAATGTCACATTTCTTCCATGGACTGTTTTTAATTAAAAACTCTCCACTGAAAAGGTCAGGACAGCTTGACTCTCTGCCACCCACACACCAATAGCCAGAGAGCAGTGAAATCTAATGGCAGTAAACAAAATTCATCCCAGCCTGCAAAGAAGGTGCTGAGGACCCTCTTCACCTGGAGTAACTAATGAAGGGCAGTGGTGGCAGGCTGTCCCCCAGTCCCAGTCCTGCTGGGTGCCTTGTAACCGCTGCCCCTCACCCCTGTTCTTGCTAGCTTTCTTTACAAATAATACCCAGCTCCTCACCTTACCAGTCTTCTCATCTTTTCCTCCTTAACACTACTTCATCTACGTCTCCCTCGAGATCACTATCTTATTTCTAAGCATTGGGTGCAATATGCTTTTGCCTTTCTAATATACGGGTGCCAGTGAATTGTCAGATGCACCAAAACTTACTCCATTTCACTCTCTGCATGCATCTTTTCAGCACTAGTGTTCAGACACTGCAATTGCATTGCTAAGCTGGGCACTTCTTTCACAGAAGAAAATTTTACTTCTGATGCTGTTGTCAGCCATGATAATTATTACAGATTCAGCTGAAACTTCCAAACACGTATGTTCTCGTTTATTTAACTTGTGGAAATATGAACCAACTCACAGACCACAAAATATTTTATCAGCAAGGGAACAGCACAGTTCCTGCCATGTACCTGTCATTAGTGTGCTAGAATCTTTTTGATTCAGCACCAAAGCGACTTCCTAACCTATGAAAGCTGAAAACACAGACTGCATTAAGAGACCGGCAAGTTTCAACTGCCAATTTCTCCTTTCAAACCAAAATATTAAATATACAGAGAAACCTGTTTGATTAGAAAGAGACTTTTCACAAAATCCATGGTTGGCTCACGCCTAGAACTTTATTCAATCCATTCAAAAAATAGACAGAACTATAAGGTGGCACATATTGTCAGACAGTACAAATGTCACATCTTTCTTTATACATTTTAATTTAAATCCATAGATGAAGACAGTGAAAGAATTGCCCTGGGTGGGAAAATAATTAAGGGTCTTCCATGAAAGGACAAGTCTTCAAGTAAGCATTTGCACAAATATATCTGATTAAGCATAACTCTTTCTATCCTCTATAAAAATATAAACAGCGTTTCAAAATGTCTTTAGGTAAATATGTTAAGGTCATCTAACATGGTACTGACAGAATATGGGGCCTGGGCATGTCAAACCACATTTAGTAATTCATACCTAGCCAAAACTAAAACATTTTGTATGAGCTTCAAATGTAACACAATATAATGAAGGAAACAATATCAAACCAAAGTTGATACACAAGTATGATGTTCCTCCTACCATATGAATTCCTTTATTTTGTATTTTTTGTTAACATGGCAATGACCAAGACAAAAGTGGCAGTTTTGCACAGGTTAATTGTAACTCAGGATCAAGTATAACTTCCTTTTCCCAGAAAGTAACACCGCTGGGAAGTGACATGTGCCAGGATCAAATTAAGAGCACTCACTGTCATGGATGTTTTACCTGTGCAGTATTACTTTGATACAGACTATAGCATGTGACAGAAGGATAAGTGCAAATTACAAGGGCAGAATCTTGGCTTCCCAGACAGCAGAACCAGGCAGTAAAAGTAAGACTAAACAGTACTTCAAAGGAAAGACGAAAATTAAACAAAAAGCGAACTCATCTAAAATTTAAGTAGTGGGATGTAGGGTGTTCCTGGTAGAGCTGTCATAAATGCACCCTATGTTTTCCAGGGATGCAATCTGATAAGCTAAACACCTAATCATCATTGCAAGGACCTATTGGTTCACCACAGATTAAAATGTTCAAATACACTGAATACGTTGGTCACAGGTCTAATCACATAATTTCCCTTTTCCCAATCCTAAATTTGTATTGGAGCAGGTTCCCCATCAGCTGTGTGTTTGTATAGCACAGCACTTGATGTTGTAATTAACTAGCACATATGCCAACAACAGCTGGTATTTTCCAGTTAAAGTGATCTGCAAGTGAGAAACAAAACCTGAGGAAAAGGTCAGGTTTCAGATAAAGGTTGGACATTTTGAACTTTGGACAAAGTGACAGGTATCTTTGATTCTCCCGGTGCTGGCGCTTTTGTGACTGGGTTTGCATGGGATTTTATATCAGCTATTCTCTCTTTAAATCTTTGCTGCAGGTACTTTTCCTCTTTGGAATAACTTTTAGCAAAAGCAGACATCAGCAGACACACTGCCACAGTGGACCCTCCAACACAAAACAAGATTGCTCCTACCAGTTTGCATATATCAAGGGACCCATTAAACTGAATGGCACGGGTATCCACGACAACAAAATCATCTTTCCCGAGAGCTTCGATTTTCGGTGGCACAAGAAAACCCACTACAAGAACCGTTAAACCTATCAGCATAAAAGCCGTCCCAGAGATGAGTCCGACCTGGAAAACAAACAAACAAACAATTAATGTGCCTTTCCAGTTTTTAGTTGGTAAAATGTCCTAGGAGGCATTTAGCTTTCACAGTGTCTTGCAGGTACAGTTCTCTTTTCTAGAAGGCTGGTATTTTCTTTTAGGCCATATGTGGCCTCACTAGAATGAGAATATAGGGAGAAACTGTCTTCTTACAACTCATATTTATATAATTCAGTATTGACATTTCTGGAAACAACAGAATATGTATCTATACATCTAAATAGCATTTCATGTCCAAAGGCCCCACCACAGACAGGAACACAGTTTAACCCCACTGCTGTGTGACTGATTATCTCTTTAACTTAAGGTGCTGGTTAACCCCATCAATTCAGTCCCTGCTGGTAGTCTGTGTCATATCCACCACTTGCTTTTACTCCATGAAATGTCATTCCTTTGCAGGAATTAGAAGAATGTTGCCATTGCTGTGAACAGATCACATAACATTTCTAGCACATTTCAAGTATAAGAGCAAATTTTGGCTCACACAGAATGGCCCTACCATCAAAGCAGAGGGGTTGGATTAGGTGGCCTCACAGGCCCCTTCCAACCTCTGGTGTTCTCCAATTCTGTCAAGTTCGCTGACCTTAATGGAGATATTGTGGTTTTCTTGATCCCTAGGTCACACAGTCTTAGAGTTACTCTTGTTAACCTACCAATCCTATTTCCAATATTCTGGCAGGACTATTGTAGGTGCAGAGAAGACGTAAACTACACTTTCAAGCTATGTGTGGGGTTTCCTGGACAAGACTTTGATGTTTCAGTGACATGGCTCCTTGTGACAGAAAATCTAAAGGATCACAAAACCCCAAGACTCCCTTGGAAGCTCATGTATCTTGGTAAAAGCACCCTGCTTTCAGGCAGATGGTTATTCAGTCATCTCAGGGAAAACTGAGTAACAGAAGGTCTTCCTGGATGAATATCTAAACACATTAGTTATATGGGAAAGTCTTGAAATGAGAGTTATGCTCTCCAGTAAATAGCAACGGGCAGTACCTTCCAGAATGCAGAGCTCCACCTGCTAGGCGATCTCTGGATCTGAAAATCATCCTCATACTCCCAAATTGAAGCTGTGCAGTCCTCATAAAACTGATGCAGGTAGGACCGAACTCCGTAGCGTTGGTACCCTCCCTCGGTGCTGCCCTGCGCATGCTTGGACCCGCAGATGTCAGCATAGGAGCTCATCCTTCCTACCTGCAATGAGAGGTTTCGTGCAAAGTGGATTGTTATTGATGTAGTGGGAGAGCAAAGCTGGCTACAAACTCTCTGGATGACACGAAGAAAAGTAGCCCAAGAGAGACCTTTCCTTCACGTTTTTCCAAACCAAGAGATGACTCTGGTAGAGCTGCATGTGGTGACTCAGCTCAAGGGTACCCGAGGCACCCTGCATCTTGGCGCAGCACAGCCTAAAGGTGCTGCAGGGAACATTCCCTCCCATACACAGGGTGCTTGCTACCCATCTTTCACACTAGCGTGCTCCTGTGTTTCTGTGGAGACTGAAAAAAAAAGCAGAATATATCAGGTAACAAAAGCCAGCATCCCTCAAGGGCTCATGTTGCCTTCCATGCAGAGTCTGCTTCTATCACTTAACTACAGTTTGCAGCCTTAGGAACTTTCCAAACCGCTGGATAAGATTTTTTTCTTTTTTTTTTAATGTTTTTGCCCAAACTTTTGAACTGTAAGACTAAGCACAGATACAACATTCATAGCCACGAGAAGCAGAGGCAAAATAAGCCCTAGACAGACTGAAACTGTATATATCCTGTACTTAAATATGGATAATTAAAAATTAAGAAGACTGAATGCCGTAACAGCACCAATCTGCTCACCTAAGAGAGTGAAAGGGAAATACCAAACTTCTGACAAACCACTGCTCCCTTGGAGAAGTCAATAATCAGGCTCCTGCTGCCGTTAATTAAATCAGAATCTTGACTGCTATGAAAACTACCAACAATGGTCTCTATTCTTTCCGCTTCATGAAAGTTCTCTTAGCACACAAAATTTGTATTTAACTGTGCAGGTTCCAGGCCTGAACTTGCTTGCACAGGTGCAATGCTACTGAATTCATTGAAGTAATACCAGCCCCTAAAAACCTTGAGCAACAGGTCAATGCTACTTAAGCTGACTGACTTCTTTTTAAAGAAGTTCAAAAAGTCCTAGTCCAAAGGGAACTGTTAATCAGTACTTGCATCTGAATGTCACAGCTCAATTTATATCAGATTCAAGCAGTTCATCTGATTGCCAAAGCAATTTTACTTTCTTCCCTCAAAGTAAGGAAGTTTTGACATCCCCATGGCAGCTAAGACCTCCCAATTTTGCAGCCCTTTGCCCTTCAGGAATGGGTGATCTTTCCTGGCTCAGGAATAGAGGGGATTTTGCCTTTGCCTCTTTATAAAGACCAATAATCTTGGGTTTATTTTGTCGATTTAATATGTATTTAGTTTGGGATTTCATGATCTCAACATCTTATAGCTGCAAGTCTCTCTCTCGCAACTCGTGATGAGGCTTCAAGGCCCTCACAGAAGCCAGAACCGAGTGGTAGAGGAGGCCTGCAAGATGCAGGGGTCCCCAACAAGGGCCAAAGCTCCCTCCAGGAGGGAGGAGAACAGTGCTGGCAGCTGAGCTTCACAGAGCTGCAGGGGTAGTGCCAGGCACAGCTTCTGGTAGTAGCCCCTACTTTGAACCAGAGCTGCTTCTCTGACTCTGTGGGGGGGTTTTCTATCTGCTGATGGTACAGCATGGGTGCCCTCGGGAGTGTGCTCAAGGTGCTGGCCTTCCCAGGAAGGCAGTGAAACAGGCAGGTGGATGGAGACCTTGAGACAGCAGGAACCTCCTGGGCAGCACCAGCTGCTCACCAGGTGGGAAGGGAGAGCCTGGCACCTGGACCACCCTGTGCCAAGTTGTATGTCACTAATACTCATGTTTCCCACAACAGTTACTATATTGAGATAAACTTAGTTTGTTATGCTCTTTTACAATGCTATCAGCTTTTGAATGCTATTACTTTTTGAGGTACCAAAAAAAAGTTTTATGGCTATAAGTATATAGTCTGAACTTTTGTGGGGAAATGTGGAAAGTTATTCTACTTTTGCAGCCTGTTTGTTCTTTTGCAGAAGAGCTCTTTTTGTTACCCTTGGGAGTCTCCACTTCTGCTGCTTATTCCCTTCCTGAAAAAAGAGGAAAAGAAGTCCTCTTATCTCACTGCCACTATTTCTTCAATAGCTACCTGTCATCTTCCACAGGACAAGCACTGAAGAGTTCTCATAAAAACATCCATAAAAATACCATAGGGTGAAAGGCCAGGATGAAGCAATGGTACAACTCACCACAGCTGCCCTAGCTCCTACACTCAGGGTCACACAGCCTGTACCTCTGGGATAAAAACAGTTTACATTCATATCCCTCAACATGTCTTTTGGTTATAAGTAAGCAAGCACTCCACCTCTCCATGGGAATGAGAAGAAGCCAACCAAAGGTCTGCAGAGACATGTACTATGTCTAATCTAGGTGCACCTGCTTTAGCAGGTAGGTTGGACTAGATGATCTCCAGAGGTCCCTTCCGACTCCATCCATTCTGTGATTCTGTGACACATTCCCTCAGATCCTTACTTAGATCTTTACTCTTGCATCAACCTTATCTCCATAAAGAAATTATGCTAAACTCCTTGCCAACTTAAATATTTCAGGCAAGCATATTTAGCATCACATAATGAGCAAAAGGGAGGTACTTTCCACATGTGTGACTCTATAAGGTCAATGCAGGGAAGGACCAGACCTAACGTGACCAGATAACGTGGCTTGCCAAAGCTCACTTGCATTACTCCAGCTGCCCCTAGGAGACAATTTTAGAGCTGCTTTGGTTTCTCCAGAATTCAGAAAGCAGGTTGAGCACATTGCTGTGTCTGACCCAGCAACTGTAGTTCACTGCAACTTGAAAATTCAATGTAATGTGACAGAAATCTGTATAAACACTGTTTTGCCTTCACTGTCTGTAGGTTTAGTCAAGAGAGATAAAGGAGGGTGTGGTGTTTCTAACAGCTTCATGAAGAATGGCCTAGAACCACCACACAACCTGAAATCACTTATACTATCAGCAGATTATATTTCTTTAACAATCTAAAATGCTGGTAGTTTTGGTCAGAAGTATGAGCAAAATGATAAATAAGAGTTTGGGAGGCAGAACAGAAAATAATGATCTTTTGCTTGAAGGAGTTTTGATAGCACCAAGTAGTATGATCTTTTAAAACAGAAGGGAAGAAAAAAAAAAAAAGGACTGTCAGCATCATTAATTCTTTTCAAGCACTGCATATTATTAGCCCTATTGAACATTCTTTATGCTCAGACTCTTCCACTTACCATAAGTGATCTCCTATCTTTTGCAAAATGTCTTGTTCCTTAGAGAGAAGGCTTCCCAGACCTATATGACTCATTGAAGCAGCCTGGTAATTTGGCCTAAGGTGGTCTCTTTTCTCAGCTGCAATGTAAACATAATGTTGTTCCTGCTATTTACAGATGGGGCAGAGGAACCGGAACTATTAAGAACATAGTGGGAGAAAACAGTTCTCCATAAACAAGACAGAAACGTGTGTCACACTTTCAATTTACATTGAATGAATAAATACTGCAGTAGTTATGACCTCTTGAGTGTTGGTGAGGTTTTGCCTGTCTCACTTTCATGGCTGAGAAACCACATGCTGCTAAGTTGAGAAACTTTTGCTAAAAAGAGTCACTGTTACCCAAATCCGTATTACGTGCGAGCGTAGGACATGCATCCAGGCTGCAGGAAGTGGTTTAATCATTAAAAGTTTTCAGTACCTAAACCTGAGGTGCCTAGGAACACGTGGGATGTATGATCACAGCTTCAGAGCACACCACTGCGTAGTAGCAATCCATCCCCTAGCAACTTTTGTTTCCATGGCAAAAGCTGTCCTGTTTACTTTGAGCTTTACTATTCTCCACTGATCTGGCGAGATGTGACTGGACTAGTGAACAGACAGACAAAAAGATGACCATTCTCCAAGAAAAATTACCCCATAAATTTGCCAACTACTTTGCTTTCTTCTTGAAGGGTTGAACGCTTTAAAAAAAATGTACGGAACTGGCATCTGAAAGGCAGGATGAAGCAAATAAGTATGCACCATTATTCTGTGACACCACACAGCCACCAAATGTAAGGCACAAATGCCAGTGGGTTCACTCAGGTGAAGTCCCCCTCTCCAGATTTACACACTTTGACCCTTCTGTTCAGAGGATCCCATTCCCTTTCTTTACCTATAGAAAGCGAGACCGTGTGAAGCAAAAATACTGGAATAAATAACCAGTCTCTGACAGCGATCTCCAAAATGACCTTTCTGATGCCTCGACTACCTGTCATATCTTTGCCCAGTGCTTTTCCAGGCCAGCGGTTGGGCCAAGGAGCACCTGGCCTGACCCAGTCCACCCAAGTCTAACGCGAGCCCTCACACAGCCCTGGCTCCTGCACACGGGGCTGGAGGAGTGGGACCTGCAGCTGCCACTATCCCCCAAGGACGTCTGGGGTGCCCGGTTGCTTTTGGGGCAAACTCCTGCCCTCGGGGGAGAGAGCAGGGCCTTCTACTACGCAGGGGGACAAGGCCCGCAGGGTTACAGCCGTGGCCCCCGTCCCGGGGTGGCGGCTGCCCCGCCCGCTTCCGAGCTCCCAGGTCGCGGCCACTCGGGCCAACGGCCGCACAGGCCGGGGCGGGATCCCCCTCCGGCCGGGTACGACACACTCACGATCGCCCGTTCCCCCGGGCACAGCAGACGAACTCCGCAGCGCCCGCACCTCGGCGGACATCCCGGCCCGCCCAACGGACCGCCGGCGGCCCGGCCTCCCCGAGGGCGGGAGAGCGCACGGCCCGGCCCGGCCCGGCCACCCCGCACCCTGCCCCGGCCCCGCAGAGCCCGGCCGCGGCGCCCCCTAGCGCAGCGCGGCGGTGCGGCCCCCGCCCGTGCCGGGCGGGCCGCAATCCCCACGCCCCCGGCCGGGGAACGAAGCCCGCGACCCCCGCTGTACCGCTCCCCCCCGCCGGGCGGCCGGTGCCCCAGCGCCATCTCCCTAGCGGGAAGCTCCGCGTCGTACGCCCCCCGTGAGAGCACCGACGGTCACGGGAGCCTCCGCCGCCCCCGCCAAACTGCCGAGCCCAAGTTTGCCGGGAGCGGCGGCCCCGGGGTTACCTGTCCCTCCTGCCGCTCCCCTCGACCGGCTGAGCAACCGCGGCGACGCTAGCTGCGGCTCTCCCGCCCCGGTCCCATCTCCGCTCTGCGCCGCGCCGGCCCCAGACACCACGTATTATGTACGGCCCGGAGCGCCGCTCGCTCCCGCTCCGTGCCTGCGCACTGAGGCGCCGCCGGGCGCCCAGGGGCGCTGGGCCGCGCTCGCCCCGCCGCCCCCTCCCGGAGGTGGCTCCCGGGGCGGCGGCTCCAGGCAGGACGGCGGACAGCCCCCGGGCCGGACAGGCTTGCCAGGTGCACGGTGCCCCTGCCCAGGTGCCCACCAAGGCCACCGCGGTGTCCTCCCTGGGTGGCGGGAGCAGGAGGGGCCTTGGGCCAGGACTAATCGCTGCCCCAGCCCTCCTGTCTTTGGATCAGCACTGAAACGTGGTGAGGCTCAATTCTCTGTGAATTTATATAGCTGAGTGGGCAGACATCACAATAAGTTGATATATGAGCTATGAAGAATAAGACACTGAGATTTGGTGTTTTGGGAAATAAATTGGTCAGCAGGAGACCAAACTGGACTTTTAAGAGAAACAGAGTAAGGCTGAGGGCCAAGCATTCATAGAATCATACAATCATAGAACAGTTTGTGTTGGAAGGGACCTTCAAAGGTCACCTAGTCCAACCCCCTGCAACGAGCAGGGACACCTGCAACTGGATCAGGTTGCTCAGAGCCCCATCCAGCCTGGCCTTGAATGTTTTCAAGGATGGGGCATCTACCACCTCTCTGGGCAAGCTGTGCCAACGTTTTACCACTCTCATTGTAAAACATCTCTTCCTTTATCTAGCCTAAATCTCCCCTCTTTTAATTTAAAACCATCACCCCTTGTCTTATCGCAACAGGCCCTGCTAAAAAGTCTGTTTCCATCTTTCTGATAGACCACTTGGAAGTCCTGAAAGGCTGCAATAATGTCTCCCCAGAGCCTTCTCTTCTCCAGGCTGAACAACCCCAACTCTCTCAGCCTGCCATGGATGTCCTGGGTTTACCCTAATACCAACAGGTTCATGGTTCAGTGGGAAAGGGTTTCAAGTAAGCAAGTTTGGAGAAGTAAGAAAGCTAGTGAGGGAAGAGTTAACATAACAAGGCATTAAGAGCTGGGGATGCTAAAAGGTATCCCACAAAGAGGCAATATGCAGTTCCTCTGAAAAAATAATGAGAATGTAAAGGGCAAGAATGCTGAAGAGTCATTTTAATGCTCTGTACTGAAATACACACAAAAATAGAGTATTGTTACATGCAGAAGAAATAAAGGTGCATTAAAGCAAAATGGGGTAGTATTAGCCAAAGGAAAACGTAGGTATAAGTGCTTAAATTGCTATAGTACATGAAGAAGGTGGAATTAATGGTGGTTTGATTAATAGCAATGCCCAAGCTCCTTTGAAAAAAACCTGCATTTGATGACAACAGTAAATTTGGGCAATTGGAAACTAGGAATCATAAAAATAGCTATTAAAAAGAACAAGTAAGGGACTACATTTGGAGGAAGAAATGCTGGTTTCAAAGGATTTCATCCTGTCCTTCTGAAGCTGTTAGGACTTTCTTGTTTCAAGTAATGAGTAATGCCAAAAGTGGTTCTTCTGACCTGAGCAGAGCTACTTCCACAGTGGTATGCTTTTCAGTGAGTAGCACTGGCATACCCCAGCCCAAGGCAGCTAACAAGGCAATAAACTGACAATTATTTGTGAAAAACCAGGAAAATACAGTTAAGTGGTAAATGAGTGAAAAACAAGATGGAGTATCAGTCTTTAAAGAGATTTCCTGATTGATTGTCCTGTAAGACTAACACCAGATTTACATGTAGTATCACAGTTAGGATTGAATGCTGCTTTATCCCAGATCAGGAAGACGTCTTCTATAGAAAAAGCAATTAAACTACATGATCTGTCCTCTCTCTATTCACAAAGCTAGCTTCCTTTGATTAGTTACCTACTGACAAAGGGAATAAATAAAAGGAATATGAAATACCTGTGTTGGCCCAGTACAGTTTTGTTTCTTGACACAGAAGTGATATGCTCAGCGAACCAAGACAAATCAGTATTGTAGCGATGGGGACATTTGCAGTAATGCTAAAAATTATCTGTAAACTCCAAATTAACAACCTGGAAGTCTGATAATCTCAGAAATTGCTTTCAGTGCACTTTTAGTGCGTTAGGAAAACTGTAAACTGAGTCTGAGATCAGAGCTGTTCTTGAAGTACAGCTGAGCTTGGTTATGAGAGGTGTTGAACAGAAGAACGTAAATGTCTTGTTTAACCTTGAAATCGGTAACATCAATGCAAAGATGTTTTAGAATACCAGGACCTGTAGGTCATGGTGTGACTCATGATGTGATTTACTGTTATATTAAGAGATTTCCAGATTTTAGGTTTTCCTCAGTTCTCAGCTTTCATGAAATTTAGACTCTGTTTATGCTGGAGGCTTCAGCTGGGGGTGTCATGGAGAGCAAGTATACTATTGTACCTCAAGCCATAGATGTTCCTTTGTGGAAAGGGAACCCAAGACTAGTGCTTTCCTTATCTTCCACCTGCTGTGCTAAATGTTTGTGATGGACAATAGTGAGCAATTGTCTGTTGTCATATATTGTCAAGAACTTCTGAAGGTGGTGGAGTTGGTTGCCATAGATTCTCTTGCTGAGAGGTGAAGTGATTGTAACAGCCAGCTTACTTAGCTTCAGGGAGCCTGTGCTGGATAGGGAGAATTACAGCTTCTGGAAAACACATTTCTCTTGCAGCAAAATGCAGCAATTGGTATGAGACTCATGTTCACTGAGTTGCAGATGTCTGTCCCTTTTTGCTTAATGGCAATGGCAAGCTTCCAAAGGCTTTTTTTTTTTGTTTGTTTGTTTTGGTTTGGTTTGGTTTTGGTTTTGTTTTGTTTTGTTTTGTTGGTTTCACATGTTGCAGAAAGCTGTGGCCTGAATAGTTCTGACGTTATTGACATGGCTGTCTGTCCTTTCTTTCCTAGTGCCTGGCTCAGCGCCTGGAGAGCAAGGCCCATAACATTCCCACTATCCTGGAAAACCTTCAGTTGACTTGGAACCACAAGGAGCAGTTTGGGCATCTGAAGGTGATCCCACCCATCTTCCACACTTTAAAGGGCAGCAAGATAGAGGTGAGAGAGCTCCTTCCACTGCAGAAGTGGCTGAAGGGGGCCACGAGGAGTAGGAGCTAGTAGCTGTCATCTACCCTGCCTCTGTCTTTGAGTCACCTCCAGAAGCTGTCACTGCCATTCAGGTGGACATTCTAAGTGGAAAGAAACAGTGGAGAGGAATGGAGCAAAAAGACAGAGGTCAGTTCAGGTCTGTAGTGCTTTCCTGGTGCTCTTTGTGTTGCCACTGTGGCAGTTCAGAATGACTAGAGGAGTCTGTGAGGGAGAAGGTGGCAGTTTCTTGTCCCTTCCCTTGGGACTTTCAGAGCAGATGCTCCTCTTATGATGCCTGGTATCCACACTGTTTTTTGACAGCAGAACCTGAAGGACAAATCAATGGCTGTCGCAAGTGCAGATTCAAGGTGCTAGCTTAAAAGATGTGAATACCTTTGCAAACACATTGGGTTCTTGCCTGCCTTTCTCCTGCCTGAAATGAGAATGGTGTCTTCTTCCAGCTACTTTTGGAGAGACGTCTGGTGAGACAGACTGGTTCTTGGGGAGGCAGCCATTGATATTCGCTCTGCATACTGGCCTGAATCAAGTAGCCAGAGAGGGTATATTTTTGTTTCTCAAAACTTCTGATGCAGAAGGTGGCTTATGAATGGAAGGAGTACTTTTTTCAGACTCTAGGCAGACACTGCCAGCTTTTCGATTCCTGTTTCATCCAAGGTGATTTTCCTGTTGATATTGTCTAGAAATCTGTGCTTGGCTACTTGTTTTTGAAATATTGTTATATTTCCCAGTGCTTTCTTCAGAACATTCTAGCTAGTAAAAATGATTGTGATAATTTATCATATTCTGCCATCACCATTTTTGTATATATATTTGTCCTTGTCCCCTGAGCCAGAAACAGGGAAGATGCTTCCTTCACAGTCAAAATCATAAATCTACATGCTTTTTTTCTTTCTTACCCTGAAAATGTATGTGGTAGGAATTGTCATTTCACTTTTTCATTCTTGCTGGTCCTGGTGAATTTGAGTATTATGGTACAAGGGAATATTTGGGATCTATCTAATCCAAAACATATAGAAAAGTGATTGAAGATGTAGCAATGATAGGGAGTTCGTATGAAGGAGTAAACACTTGCCTGTGAGGGGATTCTGGGAAAAGGGTGTTAGGAAGGAGGAATTGGAAGTATTGTGGTGACCCATCTTCACCCAGAGACTGCCTCCGTCTATCACATTTGTGTTTCCAGACTTTAATAAGAAAATTCCTTGTTCTTGCACCAGGTTGTCTCCAAAAGACCTTTGCAGATGCAGTGTGTCTGCAGGGGTTAGAGGCAAAAAGCCTTAATTTATATCCAGATGAATTGGCAAAATGTCAAAACCACCATTTTCTAGAAGTGTCAAGCATTGGACAGCAAAAGTGTGCAGCAGTGAGTATTTTATTTGCAGCAGCTACTACTACCGCTAGACGGCTGTGTTGTTTTAAAATACATTGCCTGTGAAGATCAGTGCTTAGGAGCTTGAGTTAATTTATAAAATTTGGTTTCTCAAGGGAAGTGTAATGCATAGTCAAGGGCAGGCAGTGGGAAAAGATTCATAATCAGTCTAAGAAATTCAGTTTTCTCGAGAGGAGACATGGTGTAAGGTACATTCAAGTGCTGAGCACCCCCATCGAGGGCAGAGTTCCCAAAGTGTTGAGCTCCCAGTGGGACAGACAGCCAGGGGTGAGGTTCCAGGTGTGCTGAGCCATGGCTGCCACGTGCATGAGCTACTGTGCCCAAGTGGCTTAGGCCAAGTCAGATGAGTTTCTCTCTCTGCTGTGTTCCGATCTTCTGCACCTGTGAGGAAAAGTGTGTGAACCAAAGCATCTTTCGGTAACTCTTGCATGCCTGTGCTTTCGGTTCCCATGTGTTAGGGTGCTAAAGATGCTGCACATGCCATATGCCAAATTCTTTGGTGTTTTGGTGCCCATATGAAAATGGGAGCATCTGAAAACTTGACCTTGACCATGATTGCTGAAGGTCATGAGGGCAACATTGATAACTGCTCTCAAAATGCCCTGGAGTCTTAGCATTTTGTCTGGCTGATTGCTATCCCAGAAATCATTATACTGCTTCCTGTCATCTTTTGATAGACTGGATGGCTTTTATGATGTAGCCATTGTAAATTTATAATGCAATTACACTGTGATTGGTCTCTCATATACCTTTATGTGTAATGCGAATGTTAACAACACAGCAGAGTGAAGGTAGTACATAAATACAGTGTAATCAATGTTAATGGAGTTTTAAAAGGCATATTTTGATTATAAGGCCAAAGGTGGGAAGGACACCACCTTGATGTTGTTATTGCCCATGTATACTGGCAGTGTCTGTGAATGGTGGTTATCAGACATGAACCATGTTGTCTGGAGGATGCTCTACAAACATCTGTGCATAAGCATCTTCTGTTCCAGGCAGTTACTTGTTTTTGTTGTCTAAAACAGTGTAATCGCACTGTATTTGTAATGTAATTAGCCACTACATCAAGTGCCAGTTGCCAGGCTGTCTTGATTGTCTGTTAATCTATATTTCTTGTTCACAAAACACTGTTGAATTTTAGTGATGAAAGTGTCTCTCCAAACAATTGCTTCCCTGAGAGCAATGAGAAGGATTAGGTGAATGCTGTCTCAGCTTTTGCAGCCAACTACATATTTACTTTCAAAAGAACTTGTACCAAACTGCAACCCAAAGACAGTGTCTGTGTTACTACAAGGCTCTCTGGACCTTCTAACCTCTATTTGGAAGGAAAAACCCCAAACTGAGGAGAGCATGCGTTGATTGTTCACATGATTTGTAGATGTTATGACAAAATAAATGTGTCAACTCTGTCCAACTTGTTTGAGCAGAGACATGAGGAAAATGTTGTATTATTTTTAACCAGTCCAGTAAATTGCTGTTCTGCCTTTGACCTTGAGGCACTTTCGGAGGCCATGGGACCAGTGGAATTACAGGCAGGTACTCTCAAGAGAGCAAAACACAGTCTATTATTTTGGAACAAAAAAAAAATTGAAGTTCTGTGGTGACATTGTCCACCTTAATTAATTGATGATGTTCAAAAGTAAATAGGCAACAATAATAGGCAGCCCAGTCCCACTCCTGTGGACACCTGAGAATGAGAAGAGTGACCATGTGCTTCCTGATGTGTAAACCAGCAAGGTTCCAATGGGAATATCATGCTTTTGACACTATCCTTGAACTTGCAGGTGGGACATTTAAGACATTGCTGCCTTTGTGAAGTTGTCACAAGGACAAATTGATTGATGTAAATATTCTGCTTGTGCCTATACTGTTTTTAAACCCTTTTGATTTCTATAACTGTATTTCACTGGGAGTGTGGTGCTTTTTGCTTGGTAGAGCTAACTCAGCAGAGGACCTGTTCTAAAGTTTTTGCGTTGCCACCAAAAAGATTTCATTGGTTTTTGTTGCTCCCCAGAGGTGAATTACCTGCACTTGACTACTATTTTTCGCTTACAAAGAGAGTGTAATAATCATTGTTTATCTGAACAGAGTAGATTAACAGTTGTGTGCAGACTTCTTGAGGAAATAGCACATGTTCCCTAACAAAATCTGTTTCACAGTCTCCTTCCTGCTGTTTGCTTGCTTGGTGTAATATGCTATTATCTGCTGGCTGCCTAAGGGTTGAAAGTGGAGTAATTCCTTTGAAGTCAGGGGTCAGTTATGAGTACTGGGCAGTCCTGAGTCCCTCTAGCCACCTGTGTCTGATGGTGGCCAGTTGTGGGTGCATGTGGAAAGATTATAAAAACAGGGCAATTCCATGAGGTTCTCTAAGCTCCCAGCTTCTGACAGTCTGCAGCCTAGGGACTTAGAGACTAGAGGGAGTCATAGCCACCTCTTTGTGTTTAACAGCCATTAATGAACCTTCCCTAGTGAAATTAGGAGCCTCACTGCTTTTTGGATTCACTTTTGCTTTTGGCAACAGCTGCAATGGGTCTTAATTCACTGTGAAAGGGAATCTCATTCCAGGTATCTCTGCAGAATGAATTTTTCACTGGGAATCACTTGTTCCTTCTGCACCCTTGTTTAATAACATGCTCAGGACAACTGCTTGCTCCAGGTGTTCTGTGAAGCAAAGACTGAAGATTAAGGCCCAGATCTTTAAATCTGCTCTGGGATCTACTTGTCAGGGATCTCACTGAAGAGAGCTAAATCCTTAGAAATTGATGAGATGTAGTTGCCTAAATAATACATTTTAATGGTTTGGGCATTTATTTATTTATTTATTTGTAAGTCTGAGGAAATTATTAAGTGTATTTTTTTTAGCACTTCATACTCTACGATGTGTTAATGTCCCAATAATTATTTGCTTGGTGCTAAGATAGTCATGGTGTCACTGACATGGTTAGGTGGGTACTGACACAGCTTGGAACTTTCACTGGATCACCAGCTACACCTTTTTACTTAGGTAGCTTTAGGGATTTTGAATGCAATCCTAATACTCTACAGCTAGAAGTGGAAAATCTAGCATCTTCCATTCATGATAGATATACCACATTCAAAGGAAAATCTCCAATTCTCTTTGTTTATGTTATCAATTTCAAGACTGAAAGATACCATTATAATTTTCTATTCAACATCTCTTATAACCAAGGACAATAATTCTGTTCCAATTATTTTTACCAATTACATAAATAGGACACATAATTTTATTTTGATAGATTGTAAATTGACTGAAAAAAAAGAGTTTCTGGACAGTTGGGAAAAGGAAGGGTTTTTTTGTTTGCTTACCTGGAGCAAACAAAAAATAGAAGGAGAAAGGAAAGATTTTGAAAAAATGCTTTGATAAAGCACTATTTAAAATGGAGTGTTTCAAGTGACATTTGACATGTCAAAATATTTCTATTTTGAAACTTAATCCTTCAACTCTTCCGTTTAAAATAGTAATTTGATTTTGTTTAATAATGACCAAGACACAGAGAGAAAATGTGATGCAAAGAAATGGAATTGTCCCAAAGTGAAACAAAACCTCTCATTTTGTGTCACACCAAAATAAATGTTTGTATTTTTCAGCCAAATCAATGAACCCTTCATTTCTCTAGTTGTAGTGGGGTTAATGACTTTCTTGATTACTTATTCCAGTGGTTAGATGGTCTTGTTGTTGTAAAGGTGCATCTCGGTCATAATTTGTTTAATGACATTGAACTAGACTATGGCTTTTATAGGGGAGGGTTTTTAGTTGATTTATAGCATTTTCATTTCTGTAATCAACACTGTGGCTATTGTTGTAGAGGCAATTTCTGGTAGCTAATGACTGTAATCTAAGAGAAAATAAGGTGATATTGTGATAAAGGGATTCAAAACTAATGCAGTGCTAATGCAGGCTAGAAATGAGAAACATTATTCTAACTGTAAGGCTAACTAATTCTTTTAACAATTCGATTAGAATTTTGCTGGATTCTTCTTCATTCTGTTTCTTAATCAAGTTTGGTAGTCTTTCTGGAAGATGGCTTGGTCCTCAAGAAATAACAGGCTTCATTCAGAAGTCGTCTGAAATCATATAGCCTGAATCACGCCAAAGATGAGAAGACACTTTTGTGCTTTTCAGTATTATCTTAAAAGAGAGTAACACTTCTTATCACCTGTTGGGCAATAGTGTAGCTTCATTGAAGTAAATGGTAAAATTCCCTAGAATGTCAATAGGGTTCACATTTCACTGAGTCTGCAGTAAGTGCTTCCTCAGCTTAGGTGGCTGTGTGGAATAAAACCTGAGCCTCTCTTTCTGAACCTTAATTGTATGGGTGGGAATGATAAAAGTGTTTTGCCAAGATGTTTGACTTTCTACCTGACTGCTGTAACAATGGCATCCAAGTGCAATTTCAATACAGTTATGTGGAAGAATAGCTTTGTAGCACTTCTCAGACTCACATTCCTTCAAGCCTTAGGCCAGGGACATTTTCAGATGCCTCTAATACCTACTGTACCTAGGCAGGTTTACCATAAAGCATTTGGAATTACTATACAGAGATAAAGTGGTGTGAGAAGGTCTTTCAGACTTTCTTTGTTAGAGAGAGATTAGGTAGCTTCTTCAGTCTCCAGACCTTTTGTGTTACCCAAAGTAGGGTTTGGGTGATTTTTTTTTTTTTTTAATCAAGCTTGTGTTAGATAATGAATTAGCGTTTCAAAATAAGACTTTAGTTTCTTCATGATAAATCACAAAGCAGGAATTGGCTTGACAGAAAACTCAATTAAAACCTGCTGCCACAATGTCTTAAGGGCTTCCTGAATGCATGAATAACACTCTTGTACCCTTTGACTTCCAGTTAATAGGTATTTAATCTATTAGCCTATTTAAACCCAGCTTCAGGAGTGCATTTTAATCAGGTTGACTCACACCTGTTGCCTGGGTTGTAAGAGGATGAGAAGGTCGACTTCCTTCTTGGTAAAGTCAGTAGAAGGGCTATAGATCTGCCAAGTAGCAAGTGTGATACAGTTGTTACTAGTTCTTTCCATTCTTTGGTGTGTGTAATGGCTGCTAACTAGCTTCACAAGCCTTGGCTTAAATTTCATGTTGCAAAAGAGTAAAGTTACTTTCAAGAACAAGTGTTGTCCCTGATAGTGCTGGGTGAAAGGAGGCTCATCCACTAGTTGTGTGAGTTTGCTATAATTTTGTGTACTTCTATGTTGGGTTTGTGCACTTGCAATGGTACTTCTCAAGGGATAACGTTTGTGTTTTCAGTTGACCATTATGTATAAAGGCTTAATTCTGAATAAATATTTCTTCAGAAATTCTGGAGGGGGGAACTGGGTCTTGCCAGAATCTTTAATGTTTACTGTTGTTTCCATATGTTTCTCCTATGTTTTCTCCTCTTGAGATCCAGTTTGTTTGGACTCTTATTCTGCTTGTGTATTAATTACATTCCTGCTGTGTTCTAGTCAACGAGAAAAAGTTGATATAGAAAGACCAACAAGGAGCTTGCTCTTTGTTATGTGTATCTGTTTGCTTTATTAATGTGTGGGTATTCTTCTTTTACACCATGTTATTATCTGTGATCTTGATCTTGGAAACTATGAGGTAAATTAGGAAAAAAACCTTAATTTAAATCCATTAGTGTCAAGATAAACCAGATTTTGCTATCAGTTATTGTTTAATTGGACAAGATATTTTATGGACTCATGGTGTTTTCTGTCTCTAGAACATGTTACCAGCTGGTTTGTATTTTTTACTTAACAGACCTTAAATGTATTTTGTGAGAGATATTGGGTGCTGTGCTCTGTAACTGTGGGGGGAAAAAAAGAACCTATTGTTCTTGGCTTTTGGTCTGAGAACTGTTTTTATAGCTTCATTTATTAAGGGCATTTTTTTTGAGGTAGGGAGTTCTCATACCCACTGTTTTTTTCACCAGAGAACATCCTGAACCTTGGGCAGTACTGAGGTAATGAATGTACTTCCCAAGAAGGAAGATGTCTTGCCAATGATGTGTTCATACCTTACAGTAGACAGGCCAACAAATAGATATAGATAATGTGCTCGGTGACTTGGGAGAACAAACTGGAAAAAGATGCAGCTATGTATTCTTGTTTCTTAGATTTTTGGGTATCTTAGCACACATTCTTCAAAAATCCACTCCATCCTTCTGCAGCACAATCATTTGGCATATAAATACGCTCAGTGTCTGGTATATTTTGTTTGAGATAAGATAAATAGAGAGGCATTGATACCAAGTAAGTAATTTGATACCTGGCAAAGAGTTTCAGGCCCATGGATATGGAGGTCTGAATCAACCTATAATTTACTAAATTATCTGGTTGTTTGCCTTTGTATACTCTAGTGATTTCTCATTACATATTAGCAACTGCACAGCTTTATGAAAAGGTATAAACTTTATCCTGAAGGCATGAGAAACAATGCCCAGAACTGAAGGCTCAAATTCTTTTGAAATTCTTGGAAATACCTCAAGATTTTTATGTTCCTAGACTAGGCAATGAGTTAGGGAGTGGAATATGGCTGGCAACTTCATCAGGGTTATCTGAGGTGGTGGTTATTGCAGGTGGCTCGATTTATGTTTAGCATTATGTAGGCTTATTAAATTCCTAAAATGTAGTTATTTTCTGTTTAGTAGCAACACTCAATGTTACAGGAAGTTTTGGAATGCTACTATTTAAACTTGTTGTTTTATTCCAGTGAGACATAGCAGTTTACAAAGTATTTGGGGTGCACTCAGAAATGAGTTCACTTTACACTGTGACTTACACAATTTATCTGGTATTTATGTTCAAAAAGCAGTTCTGAAATACGTGTTTTAGGGTCTGGTGGTTGCATTTTGTATTCACAATAACGTTGCCTTTCCTGGTATGCAGACACTTTGCAAAAGAGGAAGATGCCTTTACACAAAATATGCTCTCAAGTGTTAGTGAAGGTAATTTCATCCTTGTGTTTTTAATGAGAAGTATCTAATTGTACTGAACAAGTTACAAAGGTAATGATGTCTCAAAAAGTATGTAGTTTATTATTTCTGGGTAAATAAAAGAAAATTTGATCCCAGAATTTTTGTAGCTAGCTCTTGCAAACATCATAATTTTTTCATGGATGTTTCATCAGGGAGGATTCCAAAAGTACTAATTTGCATCATATCCCTATGTGGAGTAAATTGATACAGCTCTGCTTGAAGTTACTAGAACTGTGAGTTTCATCTTCTGGGACCTGTGGTCATAAAACCAGAAATTCTATGAAATTTGAATGGCATTGCAGTAATCTTCATCTTGTAGAGAGGCTTGTGTTTCAAGATGTGTGGATTTTCTGAGTATTCCTTCAGAAAAAGCCAGAGACTGGCTATTGGACTGCCATGGAATTGTTAGCTCTCACAGTACTAACATACAGCCAACAGTTAGGACAGACCTGTAGTTTAACAAAAATTTCAGCACATGGTGTTGATGCTGAGTGCTGTATATAATAACTATCATGTCTGGAGTGCTTGCCTAAGCAGCCTTTGCCAGGGAGAGATCAAAATGATACAGAGAATATGCTTTTAGTAAGAAATTCACCTAAAATCAGGTGGAGTGTGACAATACAGAGAGCTACATGTTTGTTCACTGTTTTTGTTCCAACTGGGCACCCCACATAGTCTTGTGTCAGAAACTTTCCCAACTATCTGCTGTGGAATTCACCTCTTCATCTTGTATCAATCAAAATACTGTTTTCTTCTGCTCACCGTTGGAATACTTCAGGGACATTTTAAGGAAGGGCTGGTGAAGGGCAACACGGTTTGACTGATGGGGCTCATCACAAGCAACGTATTGCTGTGATCTGTGTGAGGCAGGAGGCCTGACTGCAGTTTCTTCTTGCTATGTTCTCTGGCATAAGGAACTATATTTGGGAATTGCCTTTCCTATCTGCTGAATCATCCATCCCTAAACTAAATGAATGTTAGGCTTTTTTTAGACCAAGGAAGCTGTTATAGTTTTTATTAGTACTTGGCATCTCTTAGAAGCAGAAGCAATTGTTTTTGTAATTCCCAGTACTTCTATGAGGTGCATAAGTAAATAAAATGGGCCAGGCCCTTTACTGTTGTTTTGAGGGCAATATGGTATGGCTTCTGTCTGTAGGGCTACGTGCATATCTGTCACCACTTTTCCTCACCATCCATGCTGCATATGAGAAGTGTGCTCTGTGACCATGTTGTTGCATTGGGTGATATGGGCCAAAAATGGGGTTGGGCAGCACGCCAACAAGTGTCATGAGACAGTGCTCATACCTGCACCCTTCCTGGTTCGCTAGTCCAGACATGACCATGGGAAATGGTATTGAAATTCCAGGTTCATGCCCCAGAGTCATCTCTTCAGTGATGTTCCCCTTCTGCCGCTCCTGTGTTCACATCTAGATCTTCTGTCTGAATCTGAAGGAACTGGACTTTCTCTTGGTTCTGAGCCTAGAAGAGCTTGTCAGTCAGCTGTGCTGGGAGAAAACAGAACTCACGGTCAGGGTGTATTGGAAGAAGCCTTGAATGGCTCCAGCTGCATTTTGTTTGAAGTATTAGGATACAACCAGAGGATGATTTGTCACATGAGGCATTTGAATATTTGACTACCAGTCATACAAAGGGGATCACCTTTCCCTCAAGATGCTTGCAAAGGGTTCCTGATCTGGCTCAGTAGAGCTAAGCACAACTCACTACATAAATTAATAAAATAATTAACTCCTCAATTGATTCACTCTTCAAAAGCCTACACTTTTGTATTGTCTTCCATGTCACCCATATTTGTTAAATTCATTGCTAATCAAGAAATAAAATGCTTAATTGCACCAGGACTTTGTCTGAATCCTGAAACTATTGAAATTGCAAATTGTCTGGTCCAGGCTGCTGGGAAGTTAAATTGCATTTTAAGAGCTAACTGGATTCCTACAGAGATGTCTTCTGTTAGACATTAACACCTTCCTCAGGTGGTGAGGTCACATTGTGGCATTTCGCACTGCTTTCCTCTGTCTTTGGTCTCTGTTCTTGGATTCTGCATGTTTGAATTTTTGATGATGTGGGCAAATACATTTACAGGCATACCCATTTATAAATCTTGTAATAACATACAATAATATGGGGTTCGTTTGAAAATACGTGTACTGCATTGTGTTAACATTTTTTCTCCTCTAGACACATGAGGGGAGAATATCTAAACACTGTGGACTAGTGCCCCTCCTATTCAGGTTTTGTTGTGTTCAGGCATTATTACAGATCTGGAAAAGAGCTAAGCGAAACTACAAACATAACTAATCATCAATATGATGCTATTGCATGAAGGATACTATTCCAGAGCTTCTAAAGAGGATAATTGTATACAAGGTGATGTTTCTCTTGGCAATGTTGAATTCTTGTGTTTAGTTTTGAAATGTCCAGAAAGAGTGTGTTTGAAGATTCAGGGGTAGTAAAACTAAAAGCTTTCAGAGATATGCCCTGCAGAGGAAGTATGCAGGAATTGTACTCTGTTTAAAAAAAGTAACTGAAGATGGGGCATAAGATTTCAAGACTGCTACAAAAATGAAGATAATCAGCTGCCCGCTAACACTGCAGAGAACAGGACATACTGCACAGCAAGAATTTCTCTTGAATAATAGGGACTATTTTTTCTAACTGCGAATTCAGCCATGCTGTTAAATATAGCTGTTCTTAAAATTGTTATGCCAAAGAAATTGAAGGTAGACCACCTCTGTCAGGTTTTATTCTATAATTATTCCCGTCCTACTTTTTTTTTTTTTTTTTCCCCCAATGACTAACTCCCACAGGAACCAATGAGAGAAAGGCATACTTGAAAATCCCCTGACTTATGTGCTGAGGTGCTGATCTGTGAAAGCCCCTACATGCTAATGGGATTTAAATACTGAAAATACCCCTGAGAAGTCTGAGTATGAGGCCTTCAAGGCTTTAAAACAATGACTGAAGAGCCCTGAATTTGAGTATAAATTGTTCCTATGTTTGTGAAAAATGCAATTAATAAAGTGCTGAATATTTCAACAGGCTGCTCTAGCCCCTTGAGATCCACCTCATCAGATACTGTCCTTCCTGTGGGACTGGTACCTAAACATGTCTGATCTGAGGTTCTCAGTCCCATGTACTAGTATAAACTAAGGTATGAACTGTGTTATGTATAAAAGTTAATATCCATTGATTCTCACACTTCGTAGGTGCCTTCTGAAAATATTTTCTCACATGCTTCTCACAGTGGATGTTAGCAGATTTGTCAGGGATGCTATGGCTCCTGTTCAAATGACTGGTTTTGAAAATACCCAGTTTGCTATAAGATGATCATCCTCCTCTGCTCATTAGTCAGCTTTTAGAATAATCTCTCCTGCAGTGAGATCATTTTGCTGCTCACTGCAAAGATTTTTCTTCAGTTGATATTCAAGCATATTAATGTTTAAAGCTTGTGACCTTTGCTTCTCTTATATTTTTTTTCCATTGCCTCATTAACAGCTATAAGCAACATCACCTATGTCCTCCTAATACCACATAACCTCTGCATTTCATTACATGCATTCAACTTGCTCAGCACTTCTATGTAAATCTTGCCAGCCCTCTCAGCCCCTCTGCACCAGAAGATTGCTTAATTTCATATACAGAGTGAATGATTTGCAATTCTGCAAACTGCTCACTGTGTGGAGAGGGCTTGGGAGGAATCTGGAGCTAGATGCAAAACTTTTGTCATTTTTCACAGATCTTCATATGTGAAGAGAGTTTGAACTAGATTCTGTGCTTGTACTGATTTCTTACAAGTGCATGTTCTATTTGGGGGAAGGATTTCTTCCAAATGTCTCTGCTCCTTCACCTCTGCAGGGTCTTGCTTAGTGCATCTCCTTACAGTGAAGGTGGGTAGGCTTTGTCATGCAGGAATGAAACTTAAAAATCCACAGGCTTCTCATTTGGAGCTTGGAAACCTCTAGCATAAGAAACAAAGTTGCACATGGCTTCACTGTGTAATATGTGGGGCTTTTGGTGCTCACCGGACCTGAAAAATGATGTTCTGAGAGCGCTCCATGACTGTGTGCGCACTGAGCCCCTGTGAAGAAGGGAGTTGTACCTCACTTTGGTCCTCATCTGTGAGGCCATTTGAACAACATAAATGAAATCTGGAAGCAGGCCTTGAACAAATCCACTGACAGAAGGTAGTATCCCACCAGTACCCTCAAATGCCATGCTTGCTCACTTGCTTTATATGCTGTAAGCAACTGGCTTCCCATGTCACAAACAGATAATAAAGGAAGGACAGGAATTTTATCAAGTGCCAGTGGATACAGAATTATGGCCTTTAAAAAATTTAAGATTGACATGGGAATCTGGCTGTGCACTCAGTGACTGTGAATACAACTTTAAGGGACAAGCTTTCAAAGTTAAGTGAGAATGTAGCTTTCCTCAGCAAAGGAGCGCAAAGCACTGCTTTTGTGGGCATGCAGCTGGGAGGCCTTTGCGATAAAAGATGCCAAAAAATCAAGTGATGGATGCTGTGGTGACAGTGGGTGCTGTGGGTACTTCAAGTTGGAATGCTGTTCTGAAGGCAATGGAAATAGTAGCCATAGCTTAGTCTGAACTGCATTGAGACTGGATTTAAGCTTTCTCTCTCATATAGCAATAGTCTCTGTAGCACAAACCATGCTGTCTCCATCCCCGGCAGTTTGCAGCACAGTTCAACTGCACAATCAGAAGTGTGCGCCTCCTCCATCAAAGTCACTTGTGCTGGTGGCCTGTGTTCTGGGTGATTCATCAGTCTTATGTGTATCTGAGTCAGCCTCAACCCTGACTGTTTCCATCAAAGATGCTTTTAATGGAAAAGGTGTTAACAGGAAAGGGCAGAAACAGGAAAGATGTTAACTTGGAATTTTGTATTTTGAAAGTCAAAGGTGCACTCACTCCTGTTGTATTCACTGGAAAGAAAATTAAGAAAGTAACAAAAAGCAATTAGCCATGTGATAGCTGCTCCTTGGGTTCAAGGCTAAGTGGACAGTTTCCTAAAATTAAAACAAATGCATACAGCCTAAACCTGATGAAAGGGCAGATTGCAAGCTGCACACATATATCAAGAACTTGTAATTCACTTGGTTTACATAAACTAATACATAAAATCCAAGTCCAGGTGTTCAAAAAATGCTATCTAGTTTATATATTTGCCATTATATATACAGGTAGAAAATAAATTATTTTAGGAGTTACTTTGAATTCCCAACTGCTTTTAAGAAGGAATATCAAGGAGGATTCTTCCATAACCTCTGAGTCTCATTCCAAGGATATGGTTTTTATAGTACTTTTTCTGTGGTGTGTTGTGGTGTGTGTTTTTATTTTTTTTTTTATTTTAATTTAAATCATTAGGATAATTTTCAGTTCAATTGCTAGTTGTGAAAAATATAATCAGAAGGTCTTCTCCCTCAAGCCCTACAGTGACATTCTCAGTTTCCATTTATTGCTACTTTCTATTCTTGGGTATGGTAGCGTACAGAATTAATTTCTGTCTTGATGTTCCAGCTTTGTTACTTAGTGAAAATCTATCTCATCTCCCTGGTTAAGAGACTAGTTTCTTAGAAAAACATGAAAGTGAGATTTTAATTATATCATTTAAATCGTACTTGGATACTAACCCCGCTTTTAACTCATAAAGACATATCATGTTCTTTGAGTCTTTAGGCTACATTAGCCAAATTGCTGCAGTAACATCAAGCTGTGTGAAAAGATTCAGCTCCATTACCCAGATAGTAAAGTGCTAGAAACTACTTCATACTATTGATTCTACAGTTATTCCTAGGATGGTGGTGCTTAACTCATTGGGCATTTAGAGGAAACCAGTGTGGTGTATGTTAAGCTTGCCAGTTGAGGGGGTGGTATCATTAGGACGCCTGTGCTGGGGCTTCTTCACACAGTTGTATTAATAGTAACGATGAATGAAGTAGAAGTTGTATTTAGTCTTCCTCAGTGAGTTGGAGGCTGTTAGGAATGGCTCTGAGGAAAAATACCTGGGAATATTGAATTGCCAACCAAACAAAACAGTCCTGTGACTTTGCAGGAGTATAAAGCCTGATTGACTCTGTCACAGGACTAATAATACAAGTGAAAGTGCTGTTCTGCTATTGCAGTCCTCTGTCAGTTCACCTTCATACTAAACTCTCCTTGCATGATGGTCTGGATGGGAGCAGACTGCGTTTCTGAGGTGGTGTGTTAGAGTTTTTCACACCCAAATTGAAAGTTACATGTGCTACAAAAAACACAGTGAGTTTCCTTCTTGAAGTGAGACAAAAGACTGTGCATCAGCTAAAGAGTGGCACCTCACTTTTTGATGGAAAGGCCCTTGATTCCTGCTGCATTCTGCGCAGGGACTTGCTGCTTCTCACGACACCTCTTTAGATACTGTAATGCTCACCTTTGCATGCTCGTTTGTTTCTGCCTATGGACCTTTTTCTTGGCCCTGTGAACCTGAGGAGGAGCCAGGAGGCTGATGTGGCAAAGAGCAATTTGGAAGCTGGCAGTGCTACCCCAGTTTAGACAGGCTGGGGTTATAAGCCTCTTAACTGGATATGTGAGAGAAGAAATAGGCAAATTTGAGAGTTCACAGTGGGACTTGGAAATAAGTTAATATTGATTTGTGATGTTGGAGGTGAAATTCTGAATCCCCCTCCAAAAGAAATATTGCTGTTTGTCATATGGATATAATATACAGTTGTACACAACCCTATGTGAGGATGCTCTGATGGCAGAGCGTTGGCTTAGGAGTGTGTGCACTTGTGCAGCTGTAAAACTGCTATAGTACACTAATTTAAATTCATACCTTGGGTTATACAGAATGTGTTAGATCTTGCACATCTTGGGGAGCTGGAAATAAAGCATTGTAATTATCAATGGTATTATCAATTATGGTAATCATCTTCATGTTCTAGTAAATAGTCCTGTATGCAGAAATGCTGAAATATAGCTTTTAGCAAGTGTACATGTTAGAAAATTTGTGCAAGGCTTGGTGCATCCTTAGGCTTATAGCCTGTAAACTGACAGGAATTTAGAAAGAAGAAGCACTTTTACAGTTGTCCAAGCATCCCAAGTAATAGTAGAAAGCATTTGAATGAAAATACATAACCCAAAGGCAAGGACTGTTAAATGTCAGCTGAGGATCTGAACTTGGTTGTTAAATAAGGGATGTGAACCTCTGTCCTCTGAGGCGTAAGCTATCTTGATTGAAAGAGAAGAAAAACTGAATAGTTGAGCATCACATGGCAACTGGGCATGGGCTTTCTTGTGCCTTTGTACTCAAAAGTACATATAGATCTGGACTTGAGTCCAGTGCAGGTCCTGATGGACCATTTCTCTGCTGCATGCTGAAAGTCCGTGTGTGGAACCTTCTAATGGCATGCATATCTGTGTTTTATTGCATTCAACATCTTCCAGTCTTAATCTAATAGCTTTGCAAATAAGCCTGGGTCTGCTACTCTCTCTGATTCACCACTGTAAACTTAATCATTTGGTGTTCTCAGTAAACAGATACTCTGGGAGGCAATTGTTGATTATTTTTAAAGAAATCACTGGAGGATTCCAGGCTATCATCATTAATTTTTGGGGATATTATCATGTCACCCTCCCATCACAATCTTATGGCAAAGTTACTTAAAGGAATACAACCAACTCCCCACGCCCAAAAGCCATATCCCTAATTGCTGAAAATATTCAATGTGCATCTTCAAAATTTTCCACTGTAAAACAGTTCCAGCATTTCTTTCAGCATGAGGCAGACAGTTTGTGCTACATCTTTATCACAGTAGCATATTTGACAGCATAGTGACTCAAGTATTTTTTTGATGGCTAATGTGAAGGTATATATTTAGTTGAATTTTTAGTCCTAGAATTTCTGAACATGCCAGTAAGGTGCATCCATGTGCTTATGAATGTAAAAAGGTCAGACAGGTGGTTCACAATATTCACAAATTGCTCTGGCAACCACAATGTGTCAAGAATGTGTGAGAGTATAAGAAGTGCTGTTTTACTTTTTGCTTCTGTGGCACATCTTATTATATTTGTGATAATTTTGGCAGGTTTCCATGCTAGGGAGCTGTTCATGGACACTGTCTAGCCTGCTGCTATTTCTATGGATGTTACCATGGGCACTGATGGAAGGAAATTCATATTGCACAGAAAACAATCATGGGAAAAAGGCAGGAGGCAGAAAAGGAGGAACATTGGTAATTGTGTTAGGGGTCAGGATGGTCTTGTAGCTGAAAGAGTTGTGAAGCTGTAATGGTGTTGTATGGCACAGAAATATTCAGCGTATGGCTGCTGCAACTATGGATGGTGGGAGGAAATAATGTTCCAAGCCTAAGAGCAAATCTATGGCTGTCATCTTAATAAATAGTAGCTTGTGATTCTCCATTTCACAGTGCTAGATTGAAAAAAACCAACCAACCAAAAACAACAAAAAACACCAAACCACAAAAATAACTCAAACAAAACCAACAAAAAATCCTCAAACAAACAGAACAAAAAAAACCCCGCAACAACAAACCCCCCTGTTGTTCTCCAAAGACAACACAGAGTGAGCATGTATACCTAATGCACTCCTTTAGGAGCATGCTGTCTCTCTCTATGTGTATATATGTTTGTGTGTGTGTGTGTGTGTAATTACATATGTGTGCAGCATGGAGCATATAATCTTGTAAATACTACAATACACCAGCAGCTTCACTGATGTGAGCAGCTGTCTTGGCTGAGATGAGGACACCACATTTGAAGAAGAAGATTTAAAAAACAAAAGCAATGAACAAAACAACAACAGAGCAACACCACCACCCCTCCACCAACAAACCAAACCAACCAAACAAAAAAACCCAAACAAAACAACCAACCAACCATGAAACTTCCTGCATGTTCGTTTGATCCTGGTGCTGCTGTGCAGTGTTGATTTCCCAATATAATTTAAATCCCACATAGTTTTGCTAGTATTTGGGATGTAAAAGATAGAAACTTTATGACCACAGACCTTGGTGATTTCCTTAGTCACAAGTGATCCTCATGTGGTTGGGTGTGATGAGAGGATTGAGGCATCTCACTAGGATTTCTGATGTGCTCATTTTCAAGGGTAGAAGTTCCTATGATCCAAGTTGCAGTTTGAAACTGCCCCTGTTTTTGTTGATCAGTATCTCTTCTGCCTTTGTCTTTTCCACTTCTGTCTTTGTTTCCTGACTTGGAATCAGACTGCTCTTTTGTGATGTGCCAGGAATGAGAGCTACTGTTAGTGTTTCTTTCTTGAGCACCTTTGTTTTGAGTTGCTGTGAAGAACATGATGTATCCAGAGGAGAATGCTGGAAGCACCTGCCAGCATGGGAGGTGCATGTGAGGAGAAACTGGAATGAGATTCAGACATGATATATTGGGTGGATTTTTGGTGAGTATGTATTGTGGGAAAAAGGTGACAGGAGACAATCCTTCATCCTCCTTATGTATTTTCATTCTTCAACCACCTTCCTTTTTGTTCACAATGAAGAAACCTGAGTGGTGTCCTGGCTCCTGTTTTCCTTCTGAGCAGCTCATAAACCTCACCATGTGAGAAAAGTGGGCCTTTTTTGTTGTGGCTGCTTGAGCACTTGACTGTCTACTGGCTTTTCATGAGTGGCAGTTGACCTACTGCCAAGGGCCTGGTAAAAGTTTGTGGAAAAAATGATTCATAGTAAAAAGTAATTTTGTACGACTCAGAGTTGTAGTTTTCTAAACTCTTTCTGGATATGTCAAAAGTACTTCCTTAGCTCATCAATATTACTCATTCCCTAGAAAGGGAAGCACAGAAGTGTGAAAGTGAGAGAACTGATTGTATGTCTCTTTGAATGCCAAGAAAAGGTGTATGCATAAAGCGTAAATACTCCTTTTCACTTTATATTCAGTATTACTATCCTTACACTACGTCTTAAGCATACTGCATGCATGAGCTTGCATTCTTCCCCTTCTCCCCTGCCTAAATTAAGCTTCCTTTTTTTAGGGTAGAGAAAACAGAGTATGTTTATCATGTCACTTATGCCTTACCTGATTCCTTGTGGTACTTTGGTTTCTATGCAAATCAACATAAGATTTAATATTTTATAATGATGTTTTACATCCATCTTGCACTTCTGTAATTTAATAAATAAGCCCCAAGGCAATGGTGAATTGATTTCAGAAACTTTATCAATGATATAGCACTTCTGCTTTAAGAAATACTCTTTTAATCTAAAAGTTTAGAGGTTTTAATGTAAAATCTCAGAACTTTTGCACCCCTCAGTGTAGCTTTTTTTTTTTTTTTTTTTTTTGCGCTTGACAAGAACTATTTGTGGCATACTGCCTTTCTTGTTAAAATTTCTCTATCAGGAGCTAGTCAACGTGGACAAGTGCAATGGTTTCCTGATGAAATTGAGTCAGTACTTCCTTTCACAGCTTTTCTCTAATTTATTCTGAGGAAAGCAAAAGGAGGGGGAGAGAAGATTGCTCTTCTAGTTGGAAGCTTTATAGTGGCATCTTAATGTGCCAAAGGAGATCAACATATCATTTATGTTTACTTGTCAGGGTTTTTTTAAGAAATTATAAGATTTAGTGCACCTTCTTGTTAAACAGGAAGTACAGTTCTCTGCATGCTGGGGCAAAGAAGGTGTTTGGGGTTTTTTGCCACATTTCTGTCTAAGGTAAACTGGGCAAGTGAACACCTTTGTCTTGAAAGGTATGAAGTGTCGGTGTAGCAAGCTTTGTACATGCTGGCGTAAGATGGAGTTGTTTCTCTCAAGATTTCAGGAGAACTGAAAACTTCTCATGTGAAGTGCTTCTCTTTGGTTTGCTGCTTTTACTTCCACTCTTATTGCTTTATTGCCTCATGTTTTTCCCGTTATATATGCTCATCATCCCTTGTATAACAATGAATATTGAGATCAAGTTGCAGTCCTCAATGGTCATAAAAATGCGTGGAAAGAGAAAAGAGCCCAGGTGTGTCTGAGAGCATGTGCAAGGAGTGAGAAAGTGACATTTCTATGATTCCTCTTCTGACCAAGACAAGGGCCCCTGACGAGAGGGAAATGGGAGAACCTTCTCAAAAGACATGGTCTTAAGCTAATTTAGCATCCAATTGGTTTGGCCATTGAGAGGAAGGTGTGCTGTGCCCCTGCTGCCTCTCTCCCCTGTTGGGTGGGTGTAAAGCACTTCTGCAATGTGCCATGGCTCGCTCCCTCTGGCATGAGGGAGTGGTGGGAACCCATGTTTCACCCTGGCCACTGGATGTTGGGTGATATCTCACAAAGCAATTGTCCAGAGTCTGTATAGACTAGTATTCTTGATTTCCCTATCCAGACAAAATTAGAGTTCTGAAAACCACACTTGCAAAACTACACTTGCAAACTTAACCCAGACTGCAATTGCTTTGAAAGTGTTTTTTCAGTCTTCATTTGTTGATTTAAATGAAGCTTAAAATTTAGCAAGCTCTTCTTGCTAAATTTTAAGCTTCATTTAAATGGACTCTCTGACCCAAGAAATAGTTTCCAGACCTGTCTTGCTGAAGATGTTAAATCCCTTATCTGTTTTTTCTTGGTTTGTTTTTATGCTGGAATGTTACTGAATCTTTGTATTGCGTTTGGTTAATGAAACAACTCTTGGTATTGTAATTGCTGTAGTGATTAATTAGAAACCTATATTCTGAATTCTTCTTTTTTTTTTTTCGGTTTTTTTTTTTTTTTTTCCTATTTGGATTTATAATGACCATAGTGGTTTTAACTAGTAATGAATCATATGTAGTCTGCCTCTGGGTCTGAGATTTCACTGTGTTCAACATCAGAGCGAACTGTACCTATAAAAGATGCTGTCTGTACCTGTAGGAGAGGTGATAAATCCTTAGCATATGTAGAGAAGTTCTTTTAGTAGCAGAAAGACAAGCAAACTTGTTGTGTGGTTTTTATTTTCTTTGACTGATTCTGTAAGAGTGGAACCATATGTTATTCATTTTCTGTGTCTTCTGAATTAATCGAACCATGACAGTGTTTCCTGGCTAATGAGGAAAACGCTCTCATTTAAGTTCATATGTGGAAGGGTTTCTATTACTGTAAAAATTTTTACACAGCAGCAGTAGCGGGTGCTGCAGTGTGATCAATAGAAGAAGCTGCATTAAGATCAACAATGATGCAGGGTGATAAACAGACCTAATTGAACACTAGAGATTTTTGTAAACACAGACCCACTTAGCTGGTGGTGCATTTCTGTTGTTACTGGAATAAGATCTTTTTTGTTGTTTTGGAGAGAGAGATCTTAATGCTTGTGTCTCTACCATGCTGTGTCCAGGATCTTCTAAATACAGGTGCTCCTCCGTGCAACCCTGATCTACAGATAATCTTAAAACCTACTAGACTGAGCATGTGGATTAAAGGGTTTGCAGAAGTACTCATCTCCTTTACTACCTGCATTTCTAGCAACCTTGAGCTTCTTGGGAAGGGATGTCATCTTCTCACTTCATGGTCTGAGATCAGCTGCAGTCACCCTAGATCTGACAGCACAGGGCTGCCCTAAATTGTGATAGACTAGTACTATTTGGTTTGCAAAGGCCACACTGCAGAAACTCTGCTTCATGTCATGCTTAACAGAGGCAGTGATGTGCTGCATTCTCAGTGGGGAGGACCTGTGGTGTATTTTTTTTTTTTCCCCCATCTCTCCACACCCCCTCACCTCAGTTCTACCCTGAACAATAAGTTTGGGGAAATTATTTTATTTTTAAAATATCTTTGAAATGTTTGGTTTGCTCCTGTATGGTCGTATCTGAGGGTCAATACACTAGTGCTTTCTGTGTTGTGGGCCAGGAGAGGTGCTAATAGCTTCTAGTTCCAAAGCATGCTGTTTCATTAGCATCACTTTTTGCCTGTCTTGATAATCTTTACCTCTCAGGATCTGTTTTCTCAACTTCCTGGCTGTTCTGGCTCAAAATACGACTAGAGCTGTGAAGACATGCAACTTGAAGAACAACATATAAATACTAAAGGATTTCTTTCCTGGGACAGGTTTTCAAAATATCACTATTTATTCTAGTCAATTTACATTCTTTCATACTCCTGGTTGCATGCATTTGTACTACTGCTGCCAGAGTTTGCACCCAAGGAAAGCCTAGCAAAGTCTTCCCATGGTAGCAGAGGGTCTGGGCTGCTCACAGAAGAAGGGTGGGAGATGATGGGTAGAAAAGGAGAATGCAGAAGAGACTGCAGAGTTAACAAATGCTGGCAAAATGGGATACTCTGTGAGCCAAGTTTGTAGCACTGTGGCCCTGTACTGAAAATGGCCACAGTAAAGGCAAACCCCCCTGAACAGTTATGGTGACCATGGGGACTCAGGGGTTGTGTCTGCACAGTGCAGTCACCTCTGCAAGACGTGTACTGTTGTGGCATCATTGTGGTTGGTGTGTGGTTGTGGTTGTGCTGCTCTGACCTTCAGGAATTTGTGTGAGTAATGTTGGGTATTGGTGCTGGGAAGTGGATGTCTATACTTTGATGGAATATTGAGTGTGTATATATGTATTCATATATACATATGCTGTTATCTTGATTTCATCATGACAGTGTTGGTAGGCACTGTCGCTTGTGTTGCCTTCACCTTTTGTGTCTCGCTGTATGTTTATTGCTTTAAATGCTTCATGTTTCTTTTCTGTCCCATTCTGTTTTTTCTGCCTCTGTGGTTAATCTCTCACCCTGGATGCTCGTTGCCAGCATGTATGTGCGTGGGGTTGCACAGAGCAGTCATCTGCCTTGGTGCATGGCTCAGATTAAATAGGTGAGAAAGTGGGTTACAGCCACTGACTACAGGACTGTCGAGATATAAGTGTTTGTATAGAGTAAGGAGTCTCTCTAAGGTCATCTTATACCTGAGGAGCAAGTTTCATGCATGAGTTGTCTAAATGTTAGTTGATTGCTTGAGCTTTGTTAGTGGAAGAACAACATTAGCTCTTCGCCTCTGTGCAGTAGGAGAAATCCAGACACAAAAGAGAATGTGAAGCTCATGGAGTCAAGCAAAATAACAGGGTGCAAAGCTTATGGCTTGCCAAGGGATGCTGTTACTTACAGATGAATTATTGAATATATATGACAGTGCCTGTAGCATTCCAGGGTGTAGGGCAAAGGGAGTCAGCATACCTTTCTCTTGAGTGCTCTCAGAGATAAAGATTTGAACCTCATACGCATCTTGCCTAACAAGAGCTTATTGCCTGCTTTTTTTTCAGAATCCTAAAAAATAAAACAAATAAACAAAACACCGAACAACAACAAAACAACAACAAAAAAATCAACAACCCCAAAAGCAAATCAATTAAGTAAAGGTGTTGGTGGAGAACTTCATTGCCCATTCCTTTTAACAGAGCAGCATGACAGGATATATTGTGGCAGAGAACCATTCTACCATTTCTGTGCTAACTACCTTCCGGGGGAGCTGTGAGACACTTCTCTTTTTGTACCTGATATCATACATCAAGACATGTTGTTGTGCCCTAGACTAATGACTGCATCTTATGCTCCAACTTAATCACACTCAACCGAAGTGGTGTTTCAACTGGCTGTGTATTTAAGGTGTGTCAGGCAGTACCCCTGCTTGTTTCATCTGACTCAGGATGATAGCTTTTGACAGCTGTCTTTCAAAAAATGCCAGGGCTCTCCCCATATATTCTGGCTTTGTTTTTTCCCTCTTCTTTGCTTGTGTACTTCACTGTTTATCTGTCTTTCAGATGGCTCTTTTCTGTCTCCCGCTTAGCTGTTCTTTTCAGCTATACTCTTGACATATTGAAAGGGAATAATCCCATCTATGTTACAGAAAGAAAAGTTAAACTTATTGTAATATTGCTGACAGATGTTCTTGTGCTGGCTTTCTCCTCTCCCACCTCCCCTGGCATAATCAAGCACTGTTGTGTGACACTGCTTCCTAAGACAGACCCTGACTGTGTTCCATGAAAACTTTGATTAGAAAAAGAATAATCTGTGGAGAAGTGTGCAAAGTGCCCTTTTGGGATGGTCACTTGGCAATGTGTGTCTAGAGGTGCTGATACAGAGTTGCTTTATGAAGAGTGAGAAATATGTCATGGGGGCTATTGGCTGACTAAAAACCTTTACACCTAATGGCAATGAAAAGTACCCAGGCTTTTCAGCCCCTCAATAATGATGGATCAAGGAATTGAGGTATTGGCATATGATTTGAGATCAGAATATAACAGACAGAACGCAGGGAATGTGCTGCCTGTGTAAAGCTTTGCTTAGTGTGGCCAAATGCTGCACTTACAGCCTCCTGATTATCAGATCCCTCCTTAAGGGTTGTGGGACCAAGTGATATCTGGAACGAGCAGGTTTCTCCTGTCTTTTGAGGTGCTGTTTGGCTCGGATGCAACAGAAAAAAAAAAAAAAAAAAAGTAGTTAGGGCATCTGTATCTGCTGCAAGAAATGGAAAGCAGATTTGATGGAGGTCTGATCCTTCCCTGCTCCCCTTGGGAGATTAGGATTGTCAAAGCGAACAGAAGACTCATAAACTAGTGGAGAATACAGTTAATTGGGAAGATTTATAGGCTTGTTAGCAGGAATGTTTCTTAATTTAAAATGTCAGTGTATTCCCTGAAGGGACACATTACTTCTTGTTGAAGCCTTAATTGGAGTGGCTAATCTTCAGTGCTGGGACTAATAATAATAATAATAATAAAATCCTTCAGTTTCAACCAGGAAGAAAGCTATTTAGATTTTACAAGCTGTAAAAGTGTCAGGATCACTGCTTTTAGCTTTCACTCCTGAGGCCACAGAGGAGACTGAAAGGTGAACAGCAGCACTGGGCAGTAGTGTTTTCTTCAAGTATTTTTCTTAGAGCCAACTTGAAAATGTCATTAATTTTTCCTTGACTTGAACAGTGATACTGATTGTCTCATACTGAAATTGCTTCAAATATGTATATCCTGATAGGTTGCGGTTTTAATGCGCATAGTCTGGGTCAAATTAAGATATCTTTCTGAAAGTGGAATTGTGTGTTTGTCTGGAGAATAAGCATTGAGATTATTCAATTATTTTTAAAATGTTTTCAGTATCACCAAAGGTCAATGTCTGCAACCAGGCCATGCCAATGGAAGTGCTCTAGATGTGATTTTAATGTCCTGTATCTGTGTGGATGATACAATGGCCTCTTGTCCCATATTTTTTCCAGTGAACCTGCTGAATCTTATGTTTTGTGACTATTATTTTAGACTCTTGTTCCTATCTGCTGCATTGGGAAAGAACAACAATAGCTTATGTATAAATAGGACCTATGATTCTGGACTAGAGAGTCTAGAGTAGAGGCACAGATGCAACGAAAAAGCAATAATTATTCTCCATTACTCAAATATGTGCACCTACAGAGATAATGCAGAAACCATCTAAAGTCCTCCCGATGCTTCAGATTGGGATAATGTGTAGAAAGTACTTAGCCAGACAGCAATGGTGGTGTGTAGAACAGTTCTCCTGAGAGAAAGAAATATTAGGCTGCTCTGTACTACTTAATATTGAGTGGTAGGACTGCTGGTGATGCAGAGCTTCCTGGTGAGCATGTTCAGGCTCTGTAGTCTATGGCTGCCAGCAGAGGTCAAAATAGCTCTCTGAGGTTCCCAATGGAAATCTGGAAACCATCCCTCCTATTGGGTTCATATGGGCCCATGTGAAGGCCAAGTGCAAGGGTCCTGCACCCGGGTCAGGGCAATCCCTGGTTATCAGTACAGGATGGGGGATGAAGGGATTGAGAGCAACCCTGTGGAGAAGGACTAGGGAGTACTGGTGGGTGAAAGACTGGACATGAGCTGGCGATGTGTGCTTGCAGCCCAAAAAGCCAACTGTATCTTGGGCTGCATCAAAAGGAGCATGGCCAGCAGATTAAGGGAGGTGATTCTGCCCCTCTGCTCTGGTGAGACACTCCCAGAGCACTGCATTCAGCTCTGGGGCCCCTGACAGGAGGAGGAAATGGATGTGTTGTAGAGGGTCCAGAAGAGGCCACAAAAATGATCAGAGAGCTGGAACACCTCTGCTATGAGGACAGGCTGAGAGAGTTGGAGTTGTTCAGCCTGGAGAAGGCTCTGGGTAGACTTTATTTTGCATCTTTTTAATAGGTAAAGGGGCCTATAAGAAAGATGGGGACAGACTTTTTAGCAGGGTCTGTTGCGATAGGACAAGAAGTAATGGTTTTAAAATAAAGGGGGGGAGATTCAGACTAGACATGAGCAAGAAGTGTGTTACAATAAGAGTGGAAAACACTGGCACAGTTTGCCCAGAGAGGTGGTAGATGCCCCATCCCTGGAGACATTCAAGGCCAGGCTGGATGGGGCTCTGAGAAACCTGATCTAGTTGAAGATGTCCCTGCTCCCCATGCAGGATGGTTGGACTAGATGACCTTTGAAGGTCACTTCCAACTCGAAGCATTATTTGTGGATTCTGTGCATTAGGAAAAGGTTCTTCACTGAGAGGGGGGTCAGTCACTGGAACAGCCTCCCCAGGGAGCACCAAGCCTGTCAGAGTTCAATGAGTGTCTGGACAGTGCTCTTAGTCACATGGTTTGTGAGAGCAGGGAGTTGCAGTCAGTCGTTATGGGCCCCTTCCAACTTGAGAGATAGTGTGATTCATTGAATGTGTGCTTTCTTGTCTCTTTCAACTCTCTTTTTTATTTTGGATGCACCTTATGAGCCCTGTCACTGAATCACCTCTATAAGTGGCTCTCCCATGAGAACAAGTAGCTATAGGATGTTGAGGATATTGTTTCATTTTCCTTCCCCTGGGAATAGATTCTTGTTAATTGGCTAGGACTTTCTTCTATCTCACCAGCCCCCATACCTGACACAGAAGGACACTAGTTTCTGTAATTACTTCCATGTAACACTAATTAAGCAATAAGACACAACTTTAGAGGCTTCTGTGGGCATGAGAATGTCAGGTGGCAGACTACTTTCAGTCAAGTATCCTAAGCCTAAAGATTCACCTTCTGGATTGTCCTACAACTGGAAGTGCCAGGCATGGTTAAATGTGCAGCTGCAGCTGGATGGACCTGTGGGAGCTGTGGCAGGCAGGGATCGCAAGGGAGGATCTTGGATGGGAGCAAGGCAGAGGGTGGTGGTGTGAGATTTCCATGGCAACGAGGTGTCTGACTATGGGTCATCTGTGACTCTAGTGCAGAAATAACTCCTCAAGCCTTCTGTAAATAAATATGTGCCTGGAGTTTGATCCTTCACTGGTGTAAGTTCAGACTTGTCTGGTTGCTTTTGAGATATGACTCATGCTGTGAACATATAGCTTGTGGGAAAGGGAAAAATACAGTTCCCTGATGCTTTCTTACATTTTTAGAAAATCTGTCTCCTTTTAATTGAGATGTTTGTATATTTTTTTTTTAATAGAAATATAAGTTCCTGAAGGTATAATTTATGTCATGTAGGTTTGGTTTATGAGGTCTGCCACATCTGTTAAGAGAATCTTCCATAACTTACAGTTCGTAAGAACAAAGGTGAAAGCACCTTAAATCAAATGCCTTTTGAATTTGAATTTCTAAATTCTGAAGAGCATTCCCAGAGTCAAACACTGTTTTGCAGCATATGCAATGCTTTTAAAAAGCCTGGGCTCCACTGCTTAGGATTAGAACTTCAGTGTTTTGAAATAAACCCAGAAAAATCACTATGGAGTGATGCTGGTGGCCAAACCAGTTGGAGTGCATAGAAGTATAAGTATCTGACCAACAAAATAGAGAAAAACTAAAGAGAAGAAAACCTCCTATCTAGTTCTCTTTTCTGTGCTCAGACTGAAGGTGGCTTTTAACTAACTTGTGACTCCATGCTTTTTGTGTTAAACAATTTTATTTTCTAAGCTTTTCAGTATCCTAAATAGTATCCATTAGAATCATCCTTTTGGTTTCCTTAGCAACTGAGGCAATCAATTCAATGGCAGTTTCAACAGCACAGAAAAGCACCAGCTTCCAGATTTATAGACAGACATACAGGTAGGCTGAAATCTGTTTGTCTACAGACCAGCTTTATTTCTTTCTCTGGTCCTTTCTATTTTATTAGTTCCAAGGCATGTGATTAAACACTAATCTCTTCAATTTGTGTTGTGCTTGTGCATCTGTGATCCTTGGTGCTGATTCCACAGGATTCTCAGATCCACTCAGCCCAGCTGTGAGTAGCTCGATAGTTGAGCTTTACACCATGGACCACTTCTTCATTTTCATGATATGGTGGTGGTGAGTTACCTGTAAACCTTTAAACTATTTACAGGAAAAGGCTTTTTTCTTTGTATAGTTCTTTTCATTTCTTCAAAGTCTGACAACTTGATGCACTCAAGAAATACAGCATAGAACATGGTCATTGCACTAAGGAAAACATGACTGCCTCAGCTGCTAACCCTGAAGCATGGACAGAAATGTTGTTTTGATGCTGAAGTTCATTTCTATCCTTAAAATAAAATAATTAAGGGTGTTATATCAAGCCTCTTGAAGTGGTCCCACAGGTTCCTCTGGGCAATGACCCAAGCTAACAGGCAAACATAAAAATTAAACAATAAATACAATGTATCCTTCACTTAGTTCTGGTGACCACTGTTGCAAAACTCCAGCAGTTCCTGTATTAGTTTCACTGGTCTCTAAGCCCATGAGCATTGTATCCATTGTAACCATGAACAGATTTCTTGCAGGTTTCCGAGTTCAAGGTTGGAAAAAATCAGGTTGACTAGTCAGGCTTGCTCACTGTCATGAGTGCTGGTAATAGTACTCGCCCCCCTGAAGTAACAGGACGCTGCAGGATGAATCACAGGCTGTTTTGGGACTCTGCTTTCCCCAGATGCTTTGTGATTCAGTTCCTATATTGCCATGAAGTAGCTGTGACAGAAGCTGATGGCCATGGAGAACTTTAATATTCCAATATAACTTATGCCTTTTTTTTTTTTTTAATGTAGGTGTGTCTTCATTGTTTTGCTAATCTAGGCATTGGAAATGGCTAAACATGATTTTAGTACCATTGCCTTAATTTGATCTGAGGTGGAGGAGGAAAAAAATCACAGTCTTCTAGACATTTTAGAGTTGCTTCTTAATAACTTATGCGAGAGCTGACATTCTTCCATAGTTATGTTTTGACCCTGACATAACATAAAAGTATTCTGTATGCAGGTTTTTCTTTTCCATCTAACAGACCAACTAACTTGCATCTAATTGGATACACATAGATCACTTATCATGACCAAGTCTCTTCATGACTGTGTACACATTTAATTCCACACACTTTTTTTTCCCCCTCCTCCTCCACTTTTTTACCCACCTTGATGTTTTTGGCAGAATTTGACACAACAGATCTAAGTGCAGCCTTTCTCTCTTTCGTTCCTTTCCACTGGTTAGCACGGGGATGAACAACAGTTACAGGGAATTGCAAATTATAGATCCAATGTTTGTATGCTTAATGTATGCTTCCATTTGACATGCAGATGCTGTAGTGATGGTACAATTAAGTTGTTCCTCCCAACAAAAAGCTAGGTGTTGTGGCTTGACTCCAGCTGTCAACTAAGCATGACACAGCTGCTTGCTCACTCACCCGCAGTGGGATGGGGCAGAGAATCAGAAAAGTGAGAACTTGTGGGCTGAGATAAAGACTATTCAATAAGCAAAACCAGTGTGCACAAGCAAAGCAAAACAAGGAATTCATTCACCACTTACCATCAGCAGGCAGGTGTTCAGCTATCTCCAGAAAAGCTGGGCTAGATCAGGTGTAATGGTTATTTACACGATTACATTCCCCTATTCCTTCTTTGCCCCCCAAAATATGTACTGAGCATGATATGATATGGTGTGTGTTAGAGACAAGTTATATAAGCAGCAGCACATCCACCAAGCCAAGGCAATCAATTCTCCAACAGTATGGAATATCTCTTTGGTCATTTGGGGTCAGTGCTCTCCCCACCTTCTTGTTGGCAGGCCTGTATGGGAAGCTGGAAAGTCCTTGATTGCTCAGCAACAACTAAAACATCAGTGTATTATCAATGTTGTTCTCGTACTAAATCAAAACACAGCACTATACTAGTTACTAGGAAGAAAACTGACCCTATCCTAGCCAAAACAAGAACACAAAGTATCAATCTTGACCTTCAATACAATCTGTATGCTCTTAATAATTTTTAATGGCTAACAGAAGTAGAGGTTGAAAGTGTGAACAACATAACAGCAAATGACTCATTCTCTGTTGACCAAGTGACATGTGTTTGTGTGTGTATATCTTTGTTAAAATAAAGACTGCAGAAAGGACATAGAACCATATTAAGCGAGCTAATGTTTTTTGTGCTATTAAAGATGTGGTTCATGAATCAAGCATCACAGTACTTGTGACTTTTGATAATAAGGACAAACCACACATTATGAGTGTTCTGTTATGTTTAGATACCTACTGACCTGGAAAAGCATTTAAAGGACCCAAACAGTAATGAACATTAGTTAAGGAACCTTTGTGACAGAAAAGAGTAGATTTTCAGAAATAGTTGTGGAGTTAGCTGGGACAAGTTCAAATGAGATAGTCCAAAGATAAAAGCACTTTTGGATAACAAGAGGGTGAAGTTCTTTATATGAGACTTCTGTATGAAGTGTCTCCTGTTTTCATCATTAATGCTTAAAAATATCTTCACTGTGGTAGATGCGTATAATCTTTAATTTCTTTATATTATAAATATTTATTATATAAATTATATACCACATACAATCAGAACATATGCATGGAACTGATGATATCAAGTGATTTATTTTCCCCCTTTCAGGTGGTTTCCCTGCAAGGAAATAAAGTGGAATAACCTTACACCACATAAATTTCACTGAAAAGGTGTTACATATGCAAGGACCAGAAGAATTGGAAGAACACTAGCTAATCTTGGATGTCAAATCTTTTCCCAGCAAACTGATCTGCAAGTGTAGTTGCATTTGTTATAAACAAAATGCTGTGTGAAAGCATCATATTTGCTAAATAGCCACAGCAGCAGGAAATATAATTGGACTTTCAGAAAAAGATGAATGTTGATACAAGGTTTCATGTCTTGTTCCACTCCACTAACATTTGTAAGCCAATGTTTTTTTTAGGAACTATGTTAACTTTCAAGCGTTGTATGCCACTACTCATGTCAGCCACCTCAGTATAGATTTGGTGTTAAAACAACATCACCCTAAGTGCTTTGAGCAGTCATCCTTATCATGAGAGGCTCTGTTAACTATCCTGTGAAATGAGCTTGTTGGAAGCAAACAGCCTGGAACAGGGAATGAGTTAGTTGCCTGTCATCAACCTTCCTTTGACAGCATATTTGGACTGAATTCTAGTCTGGCAGAGTGTGGCTCAAATTTACTGCTTGTTTGTCTAAAAGTGTTTGCAGTCACTGTTCTTAGCAAACAGCTCTGCTGGGGAAGAGGTGCCGTTAGCAGAGCAATGATCCTGGAAACAGTTCTCTTGTAAGGCAGCTCCCATGTTAATCTTTTTTATTAAAGAAAAAAAAATGGGGTGGATTTAAAAATAAACAGGAAAACTTTATTTTGTCCTTTCAGGAAGTTATTAGCAAAAACGGGAGTTACTGTGTTCTTACTCATAAGAGCCTGAAATGTTTTCTGCCGGATGAATGAGCGGTTCCCAGGTGCCAGCAGGTACATTTTGTTGTTCCTGTGATATCTGGGAGCTGCTGCATTGCAGTCAAAGTCATTCGCTGGGGTGTTTCTTCTTTGGCTCTCATGTCTTCCTTTTTCTTCATCCTCTGCTTGGGTGAAGATTGCCATGTACCACCCTGATGTGCCTGGGGAAGGAGCTTCTTGTCAGCTCTGCTACCTCCTTCCTCACTGTGCAGAACAGTGTCTGGCATTTTTATGAGTGCAAAGAAAACAGATCAGACTGTCAAAGTGGGTTTCAAAATTTCCTGTCAATCTCAGTGAAATTTTGGGTGAAGGTTCAACTAACTGCATCCTCACAGCTCTGTTCATTAATTTCTGATTTGGAGATATGCTAGTAGAAGTGGCAAATTGCCTTCCTATCACTGCAACAGAAAAGGTAAAATTGGGTAATGGCTCATATACTGCAGGCTAGGTAGTCTTCCGATGAAGAAAAACCATCATACTTGAAATTAATGTTTTGTCTGTTTAAACCTGTGTCACATTCATAAGGTGGTTTCATTGCTATCTGTCCACGACCTGCTTAGTATGGAGCTGATTATTCAGCAGCTATTTGACAGGCAGTAGCTGAGACTTTCCATATATAACATTGGTAAAAAAAGATGAAATTGGTGGAGCATTCAAGCTGTGGAGATATGGTGGGATGGCTCCTATGACTGGAGTGTTGGAGTGGAAGGATGCAGGCACAAAGACAGGCTGGGTGGAGAATGGATTGAGAGCAGCTCTGAGGAGAGAGACTTGGGAGTGTTGGTTGATGAGAATCTCAACATGACCCAGCAATGTGCACTTGCAGCTTAGAAAGCCAACTGTATACTGTGCTGCATCAAAATAAGTGTAACCAGCAGGTCCAGGGAGCTAATTCTGCCCCTCTGCTCTGGTGAGACCCCACCTGGAGTACTATGTTCAGCTCTGGAGCCCTCAGCATAAGAAGGACATGGACCCATTGGATTGAGTTCAGAGGAGGGCCACAAGAATGATCAGAGAACTGGAGTCCCTCTCCTATGAAGATGGGCTGAGACAGCTGGGGTTGTTCAAGGTGAAGAAGAGAAGGCTCTGGGAAGACCCGATACCAGCTTTCCAGTATCTAAAAGGGCCCCATAAGAAAGCTAGAGAGGGACTTTTTACAAGGGTGTATAGTGATAGGACAAAGGGGCAATGAGTTTAAACTGAAAGAGGTAGACTTAGCTCAGGTATAAGGAAGAAATTCTTCACTGTGAGAGTGGTGAGGCTCTAGAATAGTCTACCCAGGGAAGTTGTGGATGCCCCATCCCTGGAAGTGTTCAAGGCCAGGTTGGATGGGGCTATGAGCAACCTGGCTTAGTGGATGGTGTCCCTACCCATGACAACGGGGGGTTAAAACTAGAGGATCTTTAAGGTCCCTTCCAACCCAAACCCTTTTATGATTCTGTGCTAAATCAACACTTAATCATTGTAAGATTCATCAGTTTTGTTTTCCAAGACCCTTGTTTCCTATGGATAGTTATACTTTTAGCATTCAGCTTAATCCCTTTTTCATTCATCTTCAGCTCCCAGTGAAATATCATTGCCATCCTACAGATTCATGTGACAGCATGAAACAGCAAAATGATGCATTTTCATGGTAAGTATTTTAATTTTGGATTGCTAATAACTGTAGTGCATTCATGACATGGTGATATGAAAGTGCCTGTGGTCTAAGTAAGCCACAGAAACCATCAGTGTTTTATGAGTTTAACGGAGTGCTAACCTGTAAGTTCCACAGGAATTTCATGCTCCCATTTTAGAACAGGATTTAAAAGAAGACAGGTACTTGGTTTTAGAAAAAAAGTGTTTAAAGGGGCTTTTATTTTGGGGGCATGGGCAGGGGAGGCTGTCTCGCTCTGGGTCATAGCCTGAAGAGGGGCACTGCAAGTGTGCTCCCGTACAGCCAGCCTGAGAATGCAGTGCTCTTGCTCAGACCATGTCAGGATTCATTCGTGTCTGTGAGCATCAGGGATGTGGTTTGTAGAGTAACTTGAATGAAACAAGGCTTTTTCCAACAGACTATGCTAACAGTTCTTTCTGAAATAAACAGAATGGGTCATGACTCTTGGAGCTGAATTTTATGAGAGACAGTACATTTTAGATAATGTGATCATGGTTTTTACCTTTGTTTTATATTACAAAATGTTATCAGTGTTGAAGTATTTTGTCAAGAAATGTTTGACAAGTATTGCAAACTGCTTAATCTTGCCACACTCCCAAGGTGGCTCCCATTTTGTGCTGTGAAAACTGGCAATTGAACTGGCTGATGCACATAAATGTTTTTAGTTTAACAGGAGAAGCTCTTTCAGTAGCTAACAGTAGCTCTTTCCTCACAGAAGATGTTTCTACTTGGAAACATTTCATGAGGGTAATGCACATTTATACAGGCAAGAAGTGCTAGATGCTCCTCAGCAATTACCTTTTATAGTGTTTAATTCATTCTCTAACCTCAATCTGATATAAAAGCATTTCTCGAGAGCATTAAACCGTGTAACGTTGCAAGCAATTGCATAAATGCATCCTCTGATGACATCTGTTGCCATTTGTTTATAGGTGCTGTACATCTGTAGCAAATGAGAGGCAAGGGTGTCTCCTGAGGGGTGTCTGACATTGCACTGTCATGGGCATGTACAAACATGAAGCACTGGCCATGCATTTCCTGGTGGCATTAGACCCAATGCCAGAATATGAAGGATGAGTATACTTTGGCCAGCACAATCTCAGATATTTTTTTGTTGTTAACAGATGTGGGAGATTGTATGCAGTCTTCTGTTAACTGCCAAGACAGTACTAGAAGCTAACTTTACTAGGTTTTACAGAAATGGTATGAACTTGATCCAAAAAGGTATGATTGTAGTGTGCCACAAATTTGAGGCACAGTTGACTTCCACATAGTTTTTGCATGTAGCATCTCTGTTGATGCACTTTATATCAAGTTTATAGCCAGGAAAGCAAATCAAGGAAGAAGGCAACATGATAGCTTGCATAGGGACTGTCAGTCTCTTGACACAGGGAGGGGCCAAACCATATAATGTTGGACAAAATGATGTATTTCAATTTCTCCATATTGAAGTTGATGTTAATAGGGCTGATCTGTTTTGTTAAGTACTTCAGTATTTACTGATGAAAAAAATGAGATAACAGATAAGCTATTGTAAACCTTTGAAGTGAAATTGTCCCTCAAAACTTAAGTGTTTAATTTGCCTTACTTTTCTGAGTATTTAAATTCTTCCAAGGCATAAGTTTCTTTAAAGGAAGAGATGTGATAGATCATTAATCACAAAATTAAATTTCACTGTTCTGAACTTATCTTTCCATTAGCTAAAGCACCTAGTAAACACAAAAAATGTATTCTTCAACAAATTAGTTCTTGGAAATTTTCGTGCTGCCTCCAAAAGACATGTACTTTATGTCAGAATGGGAACAGCAAATTACATCTCCTCAGGCTAAAAAGATAAAAGAAACCTTTAATTGCTTTTCCCCATGATATAAAAAATGCCCTTAAATCTTCTTAAAGAAGGTTTTTACTCTGTTTCAGAATAAACAATCTTGATCTGTCAGTATGATGTGCCATTTTTTTTTTTTTTTTAAGTATAGGAGGATTAAAGTAGAGTGAGTATTTCCCAATATGCAGAGAGTGGAATTTTAAGTACTATGTAGGCACAAATGAGAAATATGAAAAGAGTCATCCTGCTTCCATCAGAATTCTTGCTGATCTAAACCCTTATTTCTTGAGAGGTGGTAAAAAGGAAGTCTGCTTTTAATGTTCATTGTGTGAATTGTACATGTGAAATCACACACAGTTGAGTAGTGTTTTAGCAAGTATAGCTGCAGAGGAAAGCAGTTACAGTAGCTGGGAGTAAAGAATCTTGTCTACTAGAGCTGGTAGGGGAAAAAATAATCAGATGGTACATTTTTATAATGAGCTTTTAATCAGGGCTTTTATAAAGCCATAGCAAACAAGCAGAGTGTGACACTCAAAATCACAGCCAATGTCAGACTGTTTATGTAGGAGCTCTGAACAAATACAAATCTGAAATGCCTGTTGGTGCTTAAGAAACTAAAAAATCCACCGGAAAGTGGTGCTTCTATGTAAATCATTACACTTATTTAATTCTGTTGCAAATAAAGACATTAAAAGACATTTTCTCATCGCTCAGATCAGATGCATGGTATAAAGCTTTCAGTTATTCAAAGAAAGAACAGGACTTGGAGAGAGTGACATTGCCTATAAGAAAGGCAGCAAAATGGAAATCTACTGTGGATATATATATTTCAAGGCTAATTAAAGGTTAATTCATGTTAAGATAGATGAATGAGTTGGTTTACTCTTGTATGTTAAAGCCGCACAAGTGCTGACTTAAGCCTTATTGCAACATTTGGTTTTGGGGTAGTGTTGCTGAACCATTTTTACTTGTCTAGGTAACGAATTTGTGAAGAGTAAGTCTTAATCCATTTACTAGGAAGGATTTGGTCTACAACTAGGTGTGGAAGACATGCAAATTTTAAAAACCTTGATGAGATTTGTTTGGCTTAGTGCAGTCTTGGTGAATGATACCAGACTCTATTTAAAAACAGATTTTTAGTATATAGTGGTTAAACCCCTCTTCCTCTGATAAATCAGGTCCAGAATATTGCCTCAGCTGATCACAGTTGGAAATGAACCATAATCACCCAATACTTGATAAAACTTCACAATATGTTAGAAAGATTTTCTTTGAGTATTCATGTTAATACTAAGTAAACTGTTCAATTCTCATTGCTGTTAACGACTGGTAGTAGTACAAGACTTGAAGCTAAAACACTAGTCCAATTATTTTTGAGAGTATTATGGGTCCATTATTAATAAAAGCAATAAGATGGTTAGATTCATTATAGCATGATATCTTTTCCAATCAGAAGCACTGGAGAACATGGGAAAAGATTATTTGAAAGATGGTACCTAATTTTAAAAGCTGTAATGTTTTTCAGCTAAGTACTTCAAGTAACATCTTAATGATACAGATTTCTTAACCATTTCAATTCTCATTTCCCTCAGTACAGGACAGAAATGGACCCGTTGGAGAACATCGAGAGGAAGGCCAACAAAATGGTAAAGGGCTGTAATGCCTCTTCTGTGAGGATAGGCTGAAAGTCGGGGTTGTCCTGCATTCAAGAAACTTAATATAATTTACAAATAGTGCCTTTCCTTAACACAGTCGGAATACACAAACTAATTGATAGGGAGGCCGAGCAGCTGTGCCCAGAGCCTGGCCACCAAGGGCAGGGTGAGGAGAGGAGAGGAGAAAGGAAGGGAAGAGGAAGAGAAAAAAAGAGAGAAAAGGGACTTAAATATACCATGAAGTCCAACTGCCTGACCAGTTCAGGCCTGAGCCAAAGCTAAAGCGTTGTCCAAGTGCCTCTTAAACAGTGATGGGCATCTACCACCTCTCCAGAAAGGCTATTGTTCCTGATCACCCTTTTCTCAGGAAAGAAACGTTGTTTCCTCATGTCAAGGCCGAACCTCCCCTGGTGGACACAGCTTTGAGCCATTGCCACCTGTCCTGGCACTGGGTACCAGGGAGAAGAGCTCAGCACCTCCCTCTCCCCTTGTCCTCCTCAGGAAGCTGGAGAGAGCAGTGAGGTGTCCCCTCCCTCAGTCTCCTTCTCTCCACACCAGACAAACCCTGTGTCTGCAGCTGCTCCCCGCAGGACATCTTCCCAGCCCTTCCCCAGCTTTGCTGCCCTTCTTGGGATGCATTCGAGGACCTTCTCATCCTTTTCAAATGGTGCTGCCCAATGGGCAGGATTGCATTCCCATACTGGGATCCCCCACGGTATGGAAATGCCAGTAGTAGAGCTCCAGCTAATTCTTTCAGGACATACTCTTTCTGCATTCCTTGGCCTAGTAGGACCCTTTGCAAACAGGAAAGCCTGGTCTTCAAATGCATCGGCTACCAGTTTTTCATTTGCAGGTGTAACTCAAAAAGGAGGATTTAGCTGTTTTTCATGGTTTCTTTTTAATCTTTATTAATAAAGTTCCTTCTATCTTCATGCTGTCAACAGTGATTTCATGAAAACACCATTCTCAGGTGGGCGTACAAAACGCAAGGTATCTTCAGTCCTTCTCTGTAGCGATCTTCCAGGTGCACAGGAACTCTTCAAGAGCGACAGTTGCCTTTTATTGTTGGATGGCCACCCGACCAGCCAACTCCTTGCCCACATCAGCATTGTCAGCAACAAGTTTCCTTTTCACTAAATGCCTGCAGAATTCCTTGAAAAAATCATCAGTGAGCTTTACACACACTTCTGGGGGAGTCAAGCTGATCCCCACGGACAGCAGCGCCACCAACTGCACCGCACTGACCCACTAGTGTGTCATCTCCTGCAGCTTTTTCAGCCTCTGGGCTGATTTGGCTCTTTCTCCACTCAGCTGTCCAAAATGGCCATGCAGTTACTGCCAGCTGTGGCTTTTTCTTCCTGAAGGGGAAGATGCCCATGCTGAAAGTGGCTGGGGGGACAGCACCAGCCTCACGTGTGGAGGCCCCCCCACAGTGCAGCTGTAGCTCAGCTGGCCAGCAGAGAGCTGGATCTGTGGGTTGTGACTGCGTGGAGCTGGGCTCCAGCAGGCTACCGATGGATGAAAGCCTCATTAACACACCTCTCAGGCTCCACCCTTCCTGCTTTGATGCCATCCAATGGAGGAAACCATGAAGTTCATGGTCAGCTCTCTTGAGTTTGGATAATGCAGAAAAACATTGTTTTAGAGAAGCAGGCTTCCTGCCTTCTTCAAAAGATACGCTCATTGTCCACAGTGTCTTCTGGAGGTTGTGGCATCCATGAACCAGAAAAAGCTGTATCTTATGGCACGTTTCTATGGCCCCCATACTCCATACTAGCTGAAGCTCTGACTGAAGAGATAGCCCGGCATCAATCAAGCATGCGTGAAGAACTGCAGGTAACACAACGCCAGGCTGAGCGTCATGAGTTTCTCTGCAGTTTGGAAACATCGGAGTAGCTCATTGTTATTGGAGGCATGAGCAGATCCCAGGGTGACTATGAGCCATAGATCTGACACAGGCAATTGCCTTCCTGTGTGTCACGCAGGATAGCTCCGCTGGAAAGACAAGCATTGTGCAAAGCCCTGCGGAGAACTCAGCTGTACTGCCAGGGACCTCTCTCATTCCTCAGGTTCAAGACAGATCGATTCTGTCTGGGATGAAGGCACACAGAGCCTAAGCAGTTGATTAGTAGGGGCATGGAGGTGTATAGAAGGGAATGACTGGCAGGAGCGAGACAAAGGCTAAGAGGGCTGCCATTGCTTTCAAGAAAGATGTCAAGAATGAAGGCCAAAGAAGGAAAAGAGCTCCTGAAGCACAAGGAAAAAGATGGTCAAGAACACAAAGCAATTCAGGACTTCTTTCCGAGAGGACAAGGTCCCCGTAAGCAGGCTAGTAGCAGGTGTCCCTTGGTGTGTTGATAAGGAATGGGGAGGAAATCCTTCATGCTCTCTATGTTTCTGCAAAGGTTGTGCAGTGGGCACCAAAGCCCTTTCTTTCACCTCTGGCATGCCCACAGCCAAAGGAAGGGCTGGGGTAGAAATGCCCTTCTTTGCACAGTCAGAATGCACAGACAGATTGACAGGGAGACCCAGTAGCTGTGCCCAGAGCCTGGGCACCAAGGGCAGGGGCAGCCCCCAGGGCCTCTTGGGCACAGGGGCTGCCTTGGGGCCAGCACCCCAAAGGCCTGACTCTCAAGGATGCTGCACAGAGGGGCGGTGGGCAGGGCTGCGCTAGGGGGGGCCCATCACCCCTGTGTCACAGTGCCCCGGGGCAGCATAAAAGGGAGTGTATTCCCACGTCCCACTGCCAGAGCTGGCCTGGGGGCAGCCTGAAGACATTGGGAGCAGATCCTTGAGGAGCCCATAGAATCACTTGGAGCAGGCTGAGGGAGAAAGACCAGAGGGAGGCTGGACCAGGCTGCTGGAGGTTCCCCGCTGCAAGGCCAGCTTCTGGCAGGGCCACCTTCAAAGCTCATCTGGTGAAGGGAAGTCCTTTTCAACTGGAGAGCAGTAGCAAGAGCAAGGGAATGCCTTCTTGAGGAGCACTACAGAGCTGGCTGTCCTCATGCCCTGCAGAGTCAGGGGTAGCAGCTGTAAGAAATGGGATGCAGAGATGTTGCCAGGGGTCCCAGTTGGAGCAGCCTCTGGTGTCCTGCCAGGCACAGGGCTGGTTTTATAAGACTCCAGTCTGGACAGTGTTACGCGGGAAAGGCTTATCTCACAGGGGCAAAAGGATGCTGGGGCAGGAATTAGCTGGGCTCATTTGGAAAGCTTTAAACTAGGCTCGAAGGGGGATGGGGTTGTAGCTGGGCTTGTCCCAGTGGGGCAGCATTCTAAAACGAATGAGGACCTGGTGGCCTCCTGTGCCCCTAGGGAGAAATTCGTGTGCTCTGCTTGCTCCCTGAAATGCCTGTACACCAGTGCGCGCAGCATGGGGAATAAGCAGGAAGAGTTAGAATCCTATGTTCGGTCGGGAGATTATGATCTGGTGGCAATTACAGAAGCATGGTGGGACAGTTCACATGACTGGAATGTGGTCATGGATGGCTACGCCCTTTTCAAGAAAGACAGACCGGCCAGGCGTGGTGGTGGAGTTGCTCTCTATGTGGGAGGGCAACTGCAATGTACTAAATTCTGCCCAGTAGCGGATGAGGAATGAGTTGAGAGTGTATGGGTCAGGATCAAGGGACAGGCTGGCAGGGATGATATGGTTGTAGGTGCCTATTACAGGCCACCAGATCAGGCTGAGGAAGTTGATGAGGCCTTCTATGCGCAGCTGAGAGTGGCCTCACAGTCACAGGCCCTGGCTGTTGTGGGTGATTTTAACTTCCCTGATGTTTGCTGGAAGGACCGTTCAGCCAGCCAGCCACAGTCCAGGAGGTTCCTCCAGTGCGTTGATGATAACTTCCTCATGCAGATGGTGGAGGAGCCGACTAGGAGAGGTGCACTGCTGGATCTCATCCTCACTAGCAAAGAGGGTCTGGTCGAAGCAGTAAAGGTTGAGGGCTGCCTGAGTTGCAGTGACCACAAGATGGTGGAGTTCAGCATCTCGTGTGACAGGAACAGAATAGCAAGTAGAATTGCAACCCTGGACTTTAGCAGGGCTAACTTCGGCCTTTTCAAGCAATTGCTGGGGGAAATCCCATGGGCAAGACTGCTTGAAGGAAAAGGGTCCCAAGAGAGCTGGATTGCATTCAGAGATTGCTTCTTCCATGCTCAGGATTAGAGCATCCCCACATGTAGGAAGTCGAGGAAGGGAACCAGGAGGCCTGTGTGGTTGAATAGGGATCTGTTGGGTATGCTCAAGCAGAAGAGGCGAGTTTACAGGTCATGGAAGCAGGGGCTGGCCACTTGGGAGGAATATAAGGCTGTTGTCAGAGGATGTAGGAAGGCAGCTAGGATAGCCAAGGCCTCCTTAGAATTACAGCTGGTGAGAGGGCTCAAGGACAGTAGAAAGAACTTTTTCAAATACATAGCAGATAAAACTAATACCAGAGGCAATGTAGGCCCACTGATGAATGAGGTGGGTGCCCTGGTGGCGGAAGACACAGAGAAGGCAGAATTACTGAATGCCTTCTTTGTCTCTGTCTACTCCGCTGGAGGCTGTCCTGGGGAGCCCTGTACCCCTGAGACCCCGGATGAAGCCAGGTCAATGGAGGAGTTTGCTTTAGTCGATGAGGACTGGGTTAGGGAGCAATTAAATAGTCTGGACATCCATAAATCCATGGGTCCAGATGGGATGCATCCGCGGGAGCTGAGGGAGCTGGCTGAAGTCATTGCTGGACTGCTCTCCATCATTTTTGCCAAGTCTTGGGAAATGGGAGAGGTGCCTGAGGATTGAAGGAAAGCAAATGTCACTCCAGTCTTCAAAAAGGGCAAGAAGGAGGACCCGGGTAATTATAGACCAGTCAGCCTCACCTCTGTCCCTGGGAAAGTAATGGAACAGCTTATCCTTGGTGTCATCTCAAGGCACATCAGGGATAAGAGGGTCATTAGGGGCAGTCAGCACGGCTTTACCAAGGGTAAGTCATGCTTGACCAACCTCATAACCTTTTATGAGAATGTAACAAGGTGGATGGATGATGGCAGAGCAGTGGATGTGGTCTATATACCTTGACTTCAGTAAAGCCTTAGACACAGTCTCTCACAGGATCCTCACAGCTAAGTTGAGGAGGTGTGGTCTAGACAATAGAGTAGTGAGGTGGGTTGCAGACTGGCTTAAAGAGAGAAGCCAGAGAGTGGCGGTCAATGGTGCAGAGTCTAGTTGGAGGCCAGTATCTAGTGGAGTGCCTCAGGGGTCAGTACTGGGGCCAGTATTATTCAATATATTCATTAACGATTTGGACGAGGGAATTGAGTGTACTATCAGCAAGTTTGCTGATGACACTAAGCTGGGAGGAGTGGCTGACATGCCAGAAGGCTGTGCTGCCATCCAGCGGGACCTGGACAGGCTGGAGAGTTGGGCGGGGAATAACCTGATGAAATTTAGCAAGGGAAAGTGTAGAGTCCTGCATCTGGACAGGAACAACTCCAGGTTCCAGTATAGGTTGGGAAATTACATATTAGAGAGCAGTGTAGGGGAAAGGGACCTGAGGGTCCTGGTGGACAGCAGGATGACCATGAGCCAGCACTGTGCCCTTGTGGCCAGGAAGGCCAATGGCATCCTCGGGTGTATTACAAGGGGGTGGTCAGTAGATTGAGAGAGGTCCTCCTTCCCCTCTACTCCGCCCTGCTGAGACGCCACCTGGAATATTGTGTCCAGTTCTGGACCCCTCAGTTCAAGAAGGACAGGGAACTGCTGGAGAGGGTCCAGCGTAGGCCAACAAAAATGATTAAGGGAGTGGAGCACCTCCCTTATAAGGAAAGGCTGAGGGAGCTGGGTCTCTTTAGTTTGGAGAAGAGGAGACCGAGGGATGACCTTATTAATGTTTATAAATATATGAAGGGTGAGTGCCATGAGGATGGAGCCAGGCTCTTCTCGGTGGCGAACAATGGTAGGACAAGGAGTAATGGGATCAAACTGGAACACAAGAGGTTCCACTTAAATTTGAGAAAAAAACTTCTTCTCAGTGAGGGTGACAGAGCACTGGAACAGGCTGCCCAGGGAGGTTGTGGAGTCTCCTTCCCTGGAGACATTCAAAGCCCGCCTGGACACCTTCCTGTGCGACCTCACCTAGGTGTTCCTGCTCCAACAGGGGGATTGGACTGGATGATCTTTCGAGGTCTCTTCCAATCCCAAACATACTGTTATACTGTGATCAGGCTGGGGGCATTTGGCCCCTCTCAGAAGCACCTGTGATGGCTGCAGGTAGAGGCAGAATAGGCCTTGGGCATCTCCTGGGAGGCGTGACCAGCCTGTGGGATGAGGAGCCAGGTCTTGCTCACGTGCTCAGGGAATAGCCAGTCGCTCAGGGAACAGCCGATTGCCAGCACTGGCTGGGGTCAGGAGGGAATTTTCCCCCGGGCAGATTGGCCCTGGTCCCTGGGGTTTTTTGCCTTCCTCTGCAGCACTGAGCATGACCACTTTGCAGAGCTCCTCTGCTCCCTTTGGGCTCGTTGCTGCCTGCAGCTCATGCACCACGAAGATGGCCTCTCGTGCCCTGCAGCTGGGGGGAGGAAGGCTTTTTGTCCCTCACGGTGGCCTAGAAGTGTCCCCAGGGGGTTTTTGCCTTCCTCTGCAGCATGGAGCAGGGCCCTTTGCCACGGCCCCTTTGGGCCACTGTGGCCAGGGGCCTGCTGCTCCTGGTCCACGAAGGTGGCCCTCGTGCCCCATATCTGGGGGAGGAAGCTTTCTAGGCTCCCCAGGCGTGCCCCAAGGGTGCCCCCCCGGGCTTGCTTCTTGTCCTCTGTAGCATTGAGCACAGCCCCTTCTTGTCAGGGCTCCTCTGGGCCCTTTCTGGTCAGTTTCTGCCTGCTGCTCTTGCACCTCCAAGGCACCACTCATGCCCTGGTGCTCTCTGGCTTTCTTGTCCCATGCAAGCTTGTAGCAGGAGCGAGCTCTGCTCTTGCCTGGCCTCCATTTCCCTACGCCTTCTTGCCTGTGCAAAATAGCCTGGGCTTGGAAGGGCTCCAGGCTTGCTGCACCCTCCGGAGCTGCCACTTCGCAGCTCTCCTTGCATGCAACACAAGTGCAGGGCAGGCACGGGAACGCTTGTCATGCATCACTGGCCAAGGATCACAGCAGAGCAAGCTTTGGAAGGCAAAACAAAGCAAGTTTGTGGATGGCAGCAAGCTGAGTGGTGCCCTCAGTCCAAGAAAGAGCTGGACCTGTTGGAGAGGCTCCAGAGGAGGCCACCAAAATGATCAGAGGGCTGGAACACCTCTGCTATGAAAACTGACTGAGACACGGGGGCTTGTCAGCTTGGAGAAGAGAAGACTGTGGGGAGAGCTTCTTGTGACCTTTCAGTACTTCCAAGGGGCCTATCAGAAAGATGGGGACAGACTTCTTAGCAGGGCCTGTTGCGATTGCTCAGGGACTAATGGTTTGAAACTAAAGGAGGGGAGATTCTGCCTAGACATGAGACAGAAATGCTTGACAATAAGGATCAAATACTGGAACAGGTTGCCCAGAGAGGTGGTAGATGCCCCATCCCTTGAGACATCATTCAAGGCCAGGCTGGACGGGACTCTGAGCAACCTGATCCAGTTGAAGATGTCCCTGTTCATTGCATGGGGGTTGCACTATATGACCTTTGAAGGTCCCTTCCAACCCATACGATTCAGTGATTCTATGGAAAAGAGTGTTTGTCATCGATATGTGTCCTACTTTGGAAAATACCGCATGCTACCACACACTACTACTACTACTACTACTGCCTCTTTCCTCTTTCATCTTTCCTCTTCCCTCTTTTGTCTTTCGTCTTTCCTCTTTCATCTTTCTTGTTCTTCGATATGTGTCTTTGAAAGTGTTTTTAGAGCTGGAAATCCCTTGCCATTTCAGGCAAAGAATGGTCTCATAGTTGTTTGATTCATGGAAAAAAGAAGAGGAGAAAGACAGAGGAGAGGTAAGGAGAAGAGAGCGGAGAGGAGAGAGGAGAGAGAGAGAAGAAAGTAAAGAGAAGAGTGAGGGAAGAGAGAAGAGAGAGAGACGAGAGAAAAGAGAGTAGAGAAGAGAGAGAGTAGAGAGAAGAGAGTAGAGAAGAGGGGAGAGAGAAGAGTGAGAGAAGAAAGACAGGCTATTTTTTGACAGACAGTTTCATCCTCATATATTCCCTGCAATAAGGGCTGTTTAGGGGTATGCATATCCAGAATAATATGATAAACCACAGGCTATGAGACAACTAGATGATTGCCTTGCTGGTAGCAACCTTTGTCAGGGCACGTTACAATACATGTGTGGATAATATTATTATTCTGTGAACAAACAGGTCCATAACCTAGACTGATCTAGTATATTGTCACCCAAGACCAGGTCTACACTAGAAAAGGTTTGCTGGTAGACTTCTGTTGTCAACTTCTCTTAGGGTTCAACAAGTAAAAATATTTTTATATCTAAAACTCCTGTTGTTCTGTAGGCAAAAGCATCTATTTGGGTCATTTCAAAGACTGCTGATAAAATACATAGAGGTAGAAAGGATTTACTTCTCACCATGAAGACCTTGTACATAGACAAGGTCTGAAATGCCAACTAGCTCAATTTCCTTCTAATAAGAGATGTGGTGTGCCCTTAAATTCCTGTGTCAGGGGATCTGCTAGTTCTTCCTCCTCCCTCCAAAGATGCAACTAGGATTCATTGGTTCTTAAGGTTATTTACAGTATGGGGAGTAGAGCAATGCCTCCCCCTCCCCCTCTTGTGAGTAGCCTAGCTATGGTATTTATGCTCAGAAACAGAGAAGCGAACTCTGTTAGCTACAATGCCATGATCTGCAATTGCACTGCCCCCTCTTCTGATGTTCCCCTCTTCCCCTGATTTTCCTTAAATTGCTTGTTTTCTTATTGTCTCAACCTGAGTGGAATAAAGGCTCTGGTTGCAGGAAGAACTGGGAATTTCTAGGCATGTCATACCAGCTGAGCTCATGATGCTGTTTTATTAGTCTATTGGAGATGACTCAGCCAGCTCAGACTGTGTAAAATCATCAATTATGTATTCCTAAGTTTTGTGCATTGCTGCTCTGTGGAGATCATTAAGTCTGGATGAAAAATTACCGTGGAGAGGTGATGCTTTTTCTCTCTTGCAACATCACTAAAAATATTCAAGCGAAGGTTGTAAACAACGATGTTTCCTCTAGAGCAATTGCAATCTGAGTATTTAAGGGACTATTCCTAATTTAGTATTCTGTGCTCATTCTTTCTGATACTGACCTAGCCAAACAGCAGTATTTACTGTTGCAGTTAAGAAGACCTAAGTTCATCCACATGTAGATTTTTGCTTTAGGTGTTATAGTGGCTTGGTTTCTGTAATAATTCTTCCATGCTGTTGCACAAAATCATGTTACTCAACTATGACTCACTGGACTACTGTTCACGTGTCATTTTGCAATGAGAACTGAAATGAGATGAGAGGGTGCATTCTCTTGTCTGTCCTCTGATCTAGGTACTATTATGATCTGCAATTTTTAAGGAGTGATGATTTGGGGAATATTTTTTTTATTTATTCATTTTAGTAGTGATTTTGCAGTTGTAGGCATGATATGTTTGAGGCAAGGTTTGTAAAAGTGCTAGCCTGTTATTTAGCGAACTGATGCAGTTAGAAAAAAAACACCTCAGTTTTCTGGGTGCGTGTCCTTCTTAGAGGGTCCACAAAAGCTTAATTTCTCATATATGCGTATATGTATTTGTAGATAGATTTATTTGTCGCTCTCCCAACCTAACCACAAAAAGATATTGTGATCTCATTAACCTTTTGGAGCCTAGTAGTTAATATTAGTAGCTGCAGCAGGTGTTCTCTTGCCAAGGAAACTTGTGCAAGCTTAGCTCCCCTGAAGTGGGATCTATAAATGCAGAAATGGCTTTGTCGAGGGTTAGGATTGCGGGGTGACAATCAAACCCTGGCAGATGTATTGTTAACCTCCTCTACCCCCCAGTTCCCCCTTTTTCTCCTCCCTCTCCCCGCTTCCCACTCAGGACAGGCGATCGGGAGGGAAAGAAGGACAGAGAGAAGAGAGTTGGAAAAGTTAAAGATGTTTTACTAACGCTACTAATAAGAATAGAGAAAATAATACAAAATATACAAAACCAATCTTGTAAGTCTCAGCAACTGCAGAGCCAGCACCCGAAGTCCTGGATTAGACTCTGTAGCCAACCGGAGCTGGATTCAGTCTCTCACTAGGCCTCAGTTCGCAGGGAAGACCAGCAAGGTCCTCTCCTAATGTCAGCCATGAGGAAAAAAGGGAAAAGGCAAAGGGCCGAGATCCTCGTGATCTCCCACTTTTATATGAAGTATTCACGTGAATGGAATGTTATACACCGTTGGTCAGTCTCTCAGTCACCAGTTTCTCGTTGCCCCTCTCGCGAGATGTCCATCCGTACTTATCAATAAGTTTGCATTCCATTGCTAGGTTTAACCAAAACATGTGTTGGGTTCTCCAGGAAAATGCAGCTAACATGAAGGCTTTAGCTGACAGGCAAATTCACTAAAAGAGAAACTTGTTTTTAACAAAACCAGGACAGGCTTGTAAAACTTTTTCTGGTGTTCTTCATCTGTAGTTCTTGGACTTTTAAGAGAGCATCTCCTGTATAAAACAGGTGGAAGTTTAACCCTACTCTGAGGAAACCGGGAGCATTCTGTTCAAAACTTCACCCAGTGTGTGTCAGATCTTCGTGTGACGGCTAGGTCCTCACAAATATAGTCTAGTGTCTGCCACAGGACTATTTTTACAGTATCTCTTGCCTCCAAATATTTTAGTCTGTCATCTGCTGATAAGACTTGTATTGTGGCAAGCAAAAATACTGAAGTACCTGAAAATTATTCTCACAGAGTTTCAGGGTGGCACATGCTCTGAGGCTAAGCTTCAGTAATATTATCCTGTGGAACAAAAGGTAAATAAATAAAAAAATCCTAAATTGGGAATCTGGCTTATTGCCTACTGCATCCAAGATGACTAGTAGCTAACTCAGCCATCAGGCAATATTTTCTTAGTTTTAACACCATATTTGGGACCAAGTTCAGTTCCCATTATGTATTAGTAGCATTAAAATGATACCTTGCATGTGCTGCCTGTGGGTGTTTGTAGAAAATCAACTATCTAGAGGATTTTATAATACTCTGAGATTGAGAGATGTCTAAATAGTGATGTGTGACTGATACCTTTGTATTTCAAATCTATCTGAACTTTAAATTGGTAACGCTGATGCCTTTGAGCAATTTTGCATGACGTCCCAAATTTGATATTGGATTAATGTTGTGAAGTTTTTTCATATAGAGTAAATCTCACTGTTTGCCCATGCTCTCCCCCTGCCCCTTAACTTTTGCTGGTGAACCTAAAGGGAATTCACATTTCAGAGAAGCTGAAAAACAGTAATCAAAACTGATGTTCCCAAAATCAGTGGAGTGACTTGGAAAAGTTAGGACAATATTGTCAAAGAGCAAAAGGAGCTATTTACTTTCTGTGTGTGTGCTTTTTCCCCCAAACCTGCACAGTGACAAAACCTCATAAAAATGTGCATAATCAAGTGCTACCAATGAATCATCAGATGCCATGAAATGTCATACCAAAAAAATTCTTCTTGGGACACTAGCTGAAAACATTCTGCTTGCTGGTTTCTGCTGCTAGGGATGTCTCAAGACAGAAACATGGAGTTGTGGAAAATGGACTCCCACCTTGTGTGACATTCACTTTCACTCAAATCTCCCAAAGCATTTCTGTCTACCATGAAGAAGGCTGTGCTGTCAAAGGGGCTGGTTCTTTCATTCTGCCTCACTGACCATCCAGGAAGGTGGAGGAAGATTCTAGAACTAGTCTTCTTAAACTGATTTCATTTTAGAGAAAAGCTGACCATTAATACTTTTGCATTAATGTAAGCTTGATGCTTCATGCTCATGGTACAGATGAATAAGCTGTTGCAGAGAGGCCAAAGATCAATTATTAGCAAACAGTGTAGTGAAATGTTAATGCAGGGACTTATAAAGAGGTTGCTATAATGCTCCTAATGTCATATTTAAAATCAGACTGTGTTCTTTCTGTGTGTGCTTTCAAAGACTCTCCATTTAAGTCATATTTTGCTTGATTATAACTCAGACTTACCCTGTAGCATAATTCATGATTTGTTTTTCTTTTACAAGAAGTACAAAACCTCAACCCTTTCTCTCTCTCTACAGGCAATTTACTCTAATGGTATTGACTGTTCCCACTCCAGAATCTTTCCAGTCTGCTGCTACTGAGCACCTTTTTGGAGGCGGCTGCTTTGTGCATGTGTGCACACATGCTCTCTTGCCCTCTCTGGTTTCATTAGTTCACAGTGTTGCAGGGCTGCTACAGGGCAGCTTGCTCCTTTAATTACCTGTGTTTGCTAGTCAGGCCCTGGATTCATGTCCTCACTGGGAGAAGATCAGAGAGGCTGCTTCCTAGAGAACAAGAAGACTGGCAGATGTTGTAGGGCCTCCTAGAGGCCAAGGAGGTCAGTATGTTGATAGACCTGGCAATTAGGATGGTGGCTTTGAAGGCCAACTCTTGTGGGGCTTGAGAGCCTTTTGCACTAATGGTGTTGGAGTGTGTAAATGTAACCTAACCAGAAGGCCAAGGATCAGGAACACTGAGAAAGAACCCAGAGGCAACAAACTTATGGTGATGGCCTGGTGCACAGCGTGTACAAAAATATTCATGCGGCTTTGCTACTGGAATTACTCGTTTTCTTTGGCCTCTTGTGTTTGTATCTGTCCTCAGAGACCTGGGTACTTGTGCAGTGGTGTGTTTGTGATCTCCAATGTTGTAAGTTTTTTTTTGGTGCTACGTACTTAAAGGATGTAGTTTTCCACCAGTACTGCACCATGACACCAAAACAGAGCTGTGAAAGGAGAATGGAAAACAGCAGAGTAACATTTTTCATTTCAACTCCTTTGACAGCTGTTTCATATTGAGACCAAATAAGAGTACCAATGAGGGTATTTCTATCTGAATCAAAATGTGGCAGCTGTTTTGGGGGAATTTGGCATCACAGTTGCTTTTCTCTAAGTTTTCCTGTCTCAGAGGATCAGTAAACATTTGATACCCTCATTCAGAGGAAGGATGAGGGTAACTTGTACCTTTCTAAGTCTGTTGCCTTACAAATGTAAAACAAGACCACTGTGTTCAAAGAAACTGAAAACAAACCCCGGATCTTCCTGAAATCTTGGTCATATTTATAAATGCTGGGATAAAATGGTTTTGCTTCCAAACAGTGTCCAAATCTCCCAGCATCTGTGCCCTCCGCAATCATTAGCGTGCTTGGCCCTTGCTGTCTGTATGGCGGCAAATACCATCAGAGGAGCTGGCTGGGCAGCCTGGAGCCTGGGAGAGAGCAGCTGCATTTTATCTTCTCTGCATTGCCTTTTGCTTCAGCTGCTGCAGCATTTCAAAAGGGCAGGTTTAATGGGCTGTTGGAGAGGGGGGGGATATTCAGTCAAATATTGAGAGTGCATTTTGATTCATTCAAGAGCTGAAGGCAGCTGAAAAGCCTTTTTATTATTTTCTTTTCCTTAAATCCAGGATAAGTATTATTTGATTGCCTTTAATAGCAGAGTGTATGTAAATGCCTTTCAGTAGTGCACAAAGGAAAATGGTTTACAAAGATTGCATCTTACCACTGACTTTAAATGAGTATTACTCTTTGAAGCAAAATCTGGTTTTACTTCCCTCAGAGTGGGTATCAAAACAAACAAGCAAAAACCCAGACACAAACTGGTCCATTTCCCATTACAATCAATTTGGCAATTAGGTACTTTCCTGAAGCTTACAAGCTGAAAGTGAATTAAATTATGCCAAGTATTTTTCCCATGTAATGTTCAAAACTACGTTAACCTCCCTCACCAAAACCTAGGAAGAAAATGAACTCTCACATTTCATTTCCTCTTTCCTGTTCCATCCTCCATTATTATTTCTTGCTTATTTCTATGAACTGCTGAGGTAAGTTTTTTTTTTGTCCTCTCGGTGGGCCAAATCCATAGAGAAATGAGGAAAAATTAGCCCAAGTTTCTCTGTGAAATCGTTCTCATTTTTTTTCCCTGTGTTGACTTCTCTTCAAACCTGGGTAGCCCTGGAAATGCTTTTACTCTTCTTGTTCTGTGTGAATGGACCCAATTATTTCTGGAACTGTGTGTCCAAGCCCTGTTCACAGAGTCAATATTTGTTTGTTGGTTTATTTGGCTGTGTTTTGTGGATTATTTTTTTTCCCCTCTAGTGTGGTGGGTGGTACTCCTTCATTTCTAATAGTAATAGTCAAAGTAGAAGATGCCTCTTCCAATCTGAATGTCACCACAGAGACTTTCATTTGTTTTCCTGTTCTTGCTCAGTTTTTTCCTCACTTCTACTGCTGTGTTTCTTTAACCTACTGTCTTTTTGGTGGTGCTTCAGTCAACAAGTTTTGATAATCTGAGTGAGCCTTCCTTTTGTTGCACTTTCACGTAATGAGTACTATGTAGATTAAACAGAAATCTGCAAGCTTCTGTCTTACTGTACTTATAAGCTTCAAAATTAGTATAAACAATTTCAAAACCTAAAAAATGAAGGACCTAGAATAAGGAGCCATGTCAGCCAGCTTGCACATACTGTCCAGTCAGCATGCCGTTGTTTTTTGTCTCTGAGCAGTTATTTCCTTCTAAGGAACTATTACTAATGTAAATGCTGACAGTTGCTGCTCTCATTCCACATGATCATTCATTATTCTACTTTTGCTTTGCAAGCTCTGCTAGAAGGAACCTGGGATGTATGAATACAGAAATTGCACTAAAGGTTCAGATTATGCTATTTCTGATGACAGCTGATGATTTAGTGGAGTTAAATGCAGTCAATTATGAGATAACAGTGATCTGAATTTCTTCTAGATTTTTTTCAGAAGTTGATTCATGCTGTGGATAATTCCTGGTTTTGTCTTTCCCCTTCCCCTTCCCCTTCCCCTTTCCCCTTCCCCTTTCCCCTTCCCCTTTCCCCTTCCCCTTTCCCCTTTCCCCTTCCCCTTCCCCTTTCCCCTTCCCCTTTCCCCTTTCCCCTTTCCCCTTCCCCCCTCCCCTTCCCCTTTCCCCTTCCCCTTCCCCTTCCCCTTTCCCTTTCCCCTTTCCCTTTCCCTTTCCCCTTTCCCCTTTCCCCTTTCCCCTTTCCCCTTTCCCCTTTCCCCTTCCCCTTTCCCCTTCCCTTTCCCCTTTCCCCTTTCCCCTTCCCCTTCCCCTTCCTCTTCCCTTTCCCCTTCCCCTTCCCTTTCCCCTTCCCTTTCCCCTTCCCTTTTCTTTTCTTTTCTTTCGTTTGGGGTATTTTTGTTGAGTTTTTTGTGTTAGGTGTTTTTTTTTTTTAATTTTTGAATCTAGTTTTATGTATTCTTATAAGGATTAAATGGTTATGTAACTTTTCTGAAATCTTCTAACTCTTGACCTCATTAATGTATTTTTATCAGTTTTCATAGACAAATTATGCAGTTTTCCAATTTGAAAAGATCACAGATACACAATTGTTATATTTCAGCAAGCTTGCTTTGGTCCCACAAACTAGGATGCCAGATTTCTTGTATGTCATTGTGTCTGTTTTCTCTCAATATCTATTAAGTCATAATACATTTTTCTCCGTTGTGTTTGTGGAGTGTGTGGTTTGCAAGCATTGAACCCTGTACTCTGAAGAGAAATTGTATAGAAACAACTTCAATAGCAAGGGGTCAACAATGTGTTTCTAGTGCATTGCCAGGCAAGGCACAAGGTGTTGCAGTTGCCTTATTCAGTGTGTCTTGGCAACAACTCAGTCTGTGTATAGCCAAATAACACAAGCATATTTAATGCATTTTTGTATCTCTTGGAAGCAGAGCTTTAAAGCTGGTGTCTTGATTAACTAAGAAGTGTATATATTATGGGTCCCATGGAAGTGTGATCTTACTTTTGAACTCTGAAGGAAAAATTAAAACACAAGAAGAGGTGGGTCCCAAATTGGCATCTCTGGGTCTGAATCGCATCAAATAATGTTCTATGAACCTATGTGGGTTTGCAAACTAACTCTGGCAGTCTGTTTTCCAGTTGGTGCCAATCCTATATGGAAATGTAAGCCCCCCTTCAACCTCCTGTAAGAACAAGGGGATGAAGATGCTGTGAAGAGTTTAGCTGATCTACATTGATGGTTTTCAAAACTGATAATATCTTAAAGGGGAGAATCATTGAAGAGTGAGTATCCATGACAGAGAGTGTATCAACATGCAACTGAAAAAACAGGAGTTGAGGAGAGGGAAGGATGCATCCCTCTGTTCTGATGTCTCCTCAGATTTGTAGTTATCTGTACTATGGGGATGTTCTTTGCTTCATAATGAACTAATATGCCACTACTAAATGTAATGTTTTCTTATTGACTGTAACAGGTCATAGCTACTGTCTTCAGTTGGAGTACTTGCAGGTGCAGTGGGAGACCCTGTCTTCCCTCTTTTTTATAGTTAGGAGAAAATGACAAAAATCACCGTGTATATCTGTCAAGTTTCACATCTGTATTTGTTTAAATATCAAAAACCATTGCAACTTCTTCTAGCTACGATTTCAGAACATTAATTAACTTGAAGTTTTGGTTTTCAAATAAATATTTACAGATAAATCACAGGATGGTTTTATCTTTTGCCGTAGGGGGTAACGTGGTTGTCCATGCCTCTTAGTTTCTCTACTAGTGCCATCTGGTGACGAAATGTTATTATGGAGCCCTTCCTTCTGCAGCTGGAAGCATGCAGGGTGGGTTTGGCTAATGACTGAATTTGAATATCAGGAGGAATCCGTTATGAGGGCACCTTGGGTCTTTGCAGAGGGATCAAGCTAATCATCCACTGTCCAGAGACTGATGCTTTAGAGGTGCTATTCATCTATGGTGAATTGATTTTAATGCTGGAATGATTAGCTGAACTACTGAACTGCTACACTTTGCCATTTGTCAGGGCTGAATAAGCCACCTTTAAGGCAATTCGGGCTGAGGCAGTAATTTGGTCTTGGAATCAGTGGTCATTATCTTGAATTTCAGCTTGCCACAATCTGACAGGAGGTTCAAAGGATGGACTCCTTGCTATACATTTGCAGTATGTTTTTGCTATAGGAGACAACGCTCTAAGCCCTTTCAGACTCTTCTTACTTGACTCATCAGTTAATGATGCCCTGCCCTTTTAGTCAGTACCATATATGTATGTTTTTCTCACTAGCTCTTTGCTAAGGTCATTTTAGGGTGTCTAAGGACAACTAGATTTTTAAAAACAGGTCTTCCCCAGAACATGGTCCAGAAATGGTTTGAAATTCTTTTTAAATGGGAGACGAAAAAAATGTCAAGTTTCTCAGCATCTAAACTGAAATACTGTGTGTGTGTTTTGTTTGGTTGGTTTTTTGTTGTTTGTTTGTTTGTTTGTTTTCCGAAGTACTTGTTGCATAAAAGTGCTCTGTCATAGTGTTACAACGATGGCTTGGCTCGTAGCACTTCAACATGCCCAGTAACTGTCCCTGTTTCTTCACTATGATTCCTCTTGTATTGCACTGAGTTAATTAGAGGCTAGGGGTGCAAGAAAACAAGGTACCTGGTAAAGGATGAGTCTAGCAGGAAATGAAGAAAGCAAGAAATAAAGTAAGAGCAGAAACAGTAAGTTCTGGCCAAATCTCCACAGCTGGAGCTTCAGGGGTCCATGTGAGCTGCCAAACTGTTTGCAATAATTCACAAAACAACACTGGTGGTCAGTTGTTATGCCCTTGGCACCCAAAAATTCTCCTTGGAAGTTGCAAAGAGAAGTCATCCTTAGGCTATATCTTACCTGTTTCAGGTCTGAGGTTGGAACTGTGTGCAAAAGGAAACTAACCCATTCTCAAGGCGTACCTGAAATCCTGCGGGCTTTGCTGGACGGCCAAAGCTGTGAGACTGGAGTTTATTCTGACTGCTTTATTAATCTCTTCTTTCTGGCTGCAGGGGAAATAATGGACTTTGATAGTTCCAGGAAAACAAAACATACACATGGAAAATGGATATATGTGTAGATAAACTACTGATAACATGCACCTGCTATATGATTACGAAATTTGATAATGTATTGAGAGAAGTGACATCTCTCTCCATTATAATTTTTAGAATAGCAATTTCTTCCTGGAAAAGTATGCATGAGTTTATAGATGTGTATTGTACAAATGCACATATGACTATGTAGAATTATGCACTCATCTACACACACTCCTAGGAAAGGGCCAGAATTTCTGCGAAGAAATCCTGGCCTGAGTTGTTGAGGGCAGATGCTCAGTGCTTTCTGAAAACAGAGCCTCTAGCTGAAGAATCTTGGTCTGCAAGCAGTCAAAATCTTTTTGCATCTCTTGTCCACAGATTCATAGGCTCCGTGACTGAACAGAAATTGTGAAAACCATATATAGCATCTTGTATTGTTAGGTATGTGTTGTTTCAGTAGCGTGGAACTGAAATAGAGACCCACTGAAGCTGGAAAAGTTAGCTGGTGAGGATGCTCCACTGGCCAAAGCTGTGTGCTGAATTCAAAATTAGAAATGTCCATTTCCAAATCTAGTTTGAATGTAGCTCAGAACAATGCATCAGATATGACCATACTAGGCTTCCTGAGTTGTCTATCATTTAATGCTAAAATTCAAGGCACCTTTCTGTTAGTTTTGTACAGCTTTTCTGAGAAATCTCAGCAGATTGATTAGAATATCACTTATGCAAGAGGAGTGTACTACATTTCTTACTTAGAAGGATTCTCTTCAGAAGTTTACTGTCTTTCCTGAAAACATAACCAGTGCTTACTGGGTTTAAATCAAAAAGCACAATTTTTAAAACATATCCAAGCACTCTGCGTAAGGCATTGTGGTGGGACTTTTTATTCTATGCTCTATTCCTCAGATTAGTCTGATATTAATTTCTTTGTTCTTCTGGCTTATTTGGATTGTAGGAATATAGACAGAATCCTCAGGAATTGAATTTTGGTTTTTTAACCATTGTGTTATAGCTATATATGAAGTTTGTTTTTCAGTTGAAGGCCATCATAAGTAACAGTTGGAAAAAGTTTGAATACATCTCAATGGTTTTTGTGTATGTATTGAGAGGACTTTGTGAATGATAATGTAGTGATATTTAGTCACTTCTGACATACAAGGAATGTCAGAATTGTTTGCATCAGATAAGATAGTGGGAATAAGTACACTGAAGAATCCTGAATAGCTGTACATTTCATTAAAATATACTGTCTCGATGTTCATTATCTTCTTTGTGTGGAACTGCGGAATTTTGGATTTGTTGACTGTCTTGGTTTCATGAACCTGCACATATTTTTGCATTGGACTGAGTAATTAAAAAGGAAACTAATTTCCTGACTCAGACTTTGGAATCTGTTGTTAACACAGCATTCATTAGTATTTGAGTCAGGATGTGAACCTACAGACTTCTTCTCAGAGTCTGCTTTGCTTTGCTTTGGCCACTGAGGTCCTGAGCCGAAATCTTTAAGCTGAAACTATGCAGAAATCAGAGGCAGGCACTTTCTGACTGTGCTTTATTTGAAGTCAAATCTATAAAGCAAGTTTGTATTTTGATACTCCTGGTACTTAAAAAAACATCTTGTGGCACCAGCGTACAATAATGTGAGTCTACAATGCCAAAGAGTTTTGTCAAAAGGCAACACTACAGAATTATTTACTGAAGGAGCTGTGTTGTGAAAACCCTGGTCTTGATTGAGAATTAATCAATTGACATTCACCATTATTGAAAACAGTCTGAAAGATCATTGTTTTATTTATGTTGACAAATCAGGGACATAAAGATATTTTATTTAAAGAATACAGTGTCCTAAGGCCTTGCTGGCCTGGTTTGGCAAAGACATGGAAGATGCTTATATATGATTCATGCATTTTGTTTTGTTTCATGAAGACATTTCAGCAATGGAGAAGACTGAGCCATAAAAGACAGTTGAAGGTCAATGATTTAGAGGGCTAGAGAATGTGTCTTTGTAGAACAGACATAACAAGAGACAAGATGCACTGACTACGGAGAGAAATTTCTGAGGTTCAGGGTTTAGGAGGAGCACAGCCTCGTGAGAGGTTGTGGTCCTGTTGACTATGAGGCCTAAGGTTCCTATGTCTTTCCCTGGAGAAGACAGCCAGTGCTGCTTGAGCAACTGATATCAGTATCTTTCCTCTTGCTGTGTATCATGTTATTTCCTGTCTCCCTCTGCCTAAAAAGAACAGTTTGCATTAAAAATGAGTTGCTTTTGAAGGGAAATGGACTGTGATTACTGTTGGATTCTATGCATTAGGTCCTTTACTTCCTTTTCTCCCTTTCCCATTTCCAGCAACTTCCCACTGCAGAGTTTACAGTCCTCCAAATATTGCGTATCTTCTGACCGTGGATGAATGCAGAGGATGCCCTTTTCCTTGTGCTCCTCTCAGTTGCTATGTTCAGCTGCCTGTTTTTATTAGGCTGTGTTGGCTGTGGCAATGTGGGATGGAGCCTACATCTGTCAGATGAATTTCCCTCATGGTTCCCCAAGGAATCATCAGATCACAGTGAACATCTGTAACGCTGCTGTGCCTGCCGTGCAGACTCGCCCCTGCTGGTTATTAGTGGATAATTTTAATGACAATCAGAGGGGCATAAGGAGCTGTTGCTATTAAAAAAAAAATACAGTATAAGTTAAATGTATGAATAAATCTATATTTATACAAAGAAAGAATAAGAGCAAGAGTTTTAACCCCTGTTCTGAAGATACATTCCATTCTGGATTTATTCTTCCTTTTATCCAAGCATAATCAAATAATGAGAAGCAGAGGAGCTCCAGCAGATAAGAATGAGAGAGATGCTTTTGAGAAGCCAAAGGAGTGACAGGAAAATGTGCCAGGGGAGGTTTAGGTTGGACATTTGGAAAAGGTTCTTCCCCCAGAGGGTGGTGGAGCACTGGAACGGGCTCCCCAGGGAGGTGTCATGGCCCCAAGCCTGACAGTGTTCAAGAAGAGACTGGACAAGCCCTCAGACACATGGTGTGAACTGGAGGGACAGGAGTTGGACTCGATCTTTGTGGGCCCCTTCTAACTCAGGACTCAGGACATTCTATGATCCTTTCTGCCTGGCCCTGCGCAGATGGGTGGAACAATTTTCTATGGTGGGAATGCTCACGTTCAATCCCATTGTCTTAGTCTTTCAGGCCAAGGGGTTTGAACTCCCTTTGGTAAATGCCTTAATCACCAATGCTATAGATATTTCTTCTCTGTCTTATTAGACATGTGGCTGCTTCTCATATCTGGTGGGATATTTTGACCCAATTGCTTAAACCCAAGAGACCTTTCTGTCTGAAGTCTTAGATGTATTTCGGCAAAATATGTAACTGGATAAAATCCTTTAGCCTTTCTGACTGGATTGTTAGATCTGTGAGGATGTCTACAGGCAACTTATGCCTTCTCACAGAAGAACAAATTTCAGCTTAAATCAGAAATGTGTTGCTTGAAAAGGCTTCATTGGTGTAAAAAGTACAGTTTTATGATGATTAACTCAGATCTACTTGAGAGCAATTTTAAGAGGCAGAATGTGGGCAGGTACCAATTACCTGTCACAATTAATCTGCATCGTATTGTACATATTTAAGAAATCAATGATAGTGGGCGGTTCGAACTGTCTCATTACTACTAATTAATATGATAAGTTTTTAGTAGGCCATTGGCAAAATAAGAATACCAATTAAACGTGATGTCAATAGTAATTAATTATAGGAGAACAGATATACTTGAAGTCCAGTAACAATGGCGGGAAATAATGTGCTTTATTCAGAGACAGTTCAGTGCATCTCCTACTTGAAAAGCAAATATGTATTTTACCTTAAATATTTTTTTAACAGAAATCATGCCAAAGTCATACTTTCAGTTGTTCTTGGATACTAGTAAATGACATTTTGTGGCTACTTGATACCTCTCTAATCCTGCTTCCTGTATTTTTATCTTTTAAATATTTTCACCAGTAGTTCGGACTAGTATATGGAAAGTCTATGTGTGTTAAAAGGATTTAGTTAATATAAACTCAAAGTAATGTTTCTCAATATATCCTGAGTTCTATTTCTAGTATTCATTTCTTTCTCTGCAGTAACTGCTACTTAGGGTTGAAGGAACAAACCTATCCCTTCATGAGGATGTTTGGGAAAAAATGGCTACAGAGTATGTAAAAATGGCCAAAATTACTACAGAGATATTGAAAATCAGAGTAAGACCAAGAAAACCAGGAAAAAAATATCTGGAGTTGTATGGATGATCTGTTAGTTTTGCATTAATAGTTTTGAAAAATGGAAACTTAAAATCAGGTCAAATCTGATTTTTACATTTCCTTTGCTAAGCTGCAGACATCTGCTTTAGTTAGATAAATCATTTAGCTAGAAGTGAATTACTTTAATTAAAGCAAATTTAGGAATTGTTAAACCTTCATTTTTAATGGAATGGGTAAGATTCAAATCCTTCTTTCCTCCATTCAGAGGTGGGATTTGAACCCATGTTTCCTACCTCCCAAGTGAGTGCCAGGATGATTGCCTAGTTCTGTCTGTTCCTTTGAAGACACAGTAGGTGAATACTCATCAGATACAAAGACTATGCCAGGTGAATTGACCCAACTTGCATGCTGCTTCTTGGTAGAACAATGGACACATTCAGGCTTGAAAGGACCACTTGGGGTCTGTAATCCAGCCCCCTGCCCAAAGCAGGGCTAGTCATGGGGTCAGATCTGGCTTCATCTGGTTGGATCATGAACATTTCCAAGGATGGAGACTGCCTAACATCTCTGGGTAATATGCCCTACTCCTTCACTGTCTTCACTGGGAAAACGTTTCTCATTATGTCTGGTCTGAATCTCTCACAAGTCAATTTGTATTTTCGGTCTCTTGTCCTCCCACAATCAACAACAGAAGAACCTGGCTCCACATTCCTGATAAGCTCCTTAGAAGTATTGACAGGCTACTGTTAGGTCTCCATAAATGAATCTCTCTTTCAGGTTGAGCAAGCCCTAGTCCCTCAGCCTCTCCTCACAGGGCAAGCACTGCAGCTCATGACCATCCTGATTGACTTCTGTTGAACTTGCTCCAGCTTGTCAGTGTGTTACTTTTTCTGTGCCTGTCTACATTCAGTTACTATTACTAAATGGAACAGGTTTAGCAGGTGCTTCTAAAGATTTGAACACTTTCAGTTAGAGTGCCTCTTCAGAGCCACGGAGATTTCAGAGAAGCTTTCAAGTTTTTTCTCATCTTCAGTGCCCAGCTCAGTGTCTCAATATGATATAGGGCTTTAATGTTACCAAAACTATAACTAATGAGATTTTTTTGAAGCTTCACTGTTCTGCAGGATGGAGATTTCAAAATAAAGTGTAAGTTTTCAGCTCTGTCTGTTAGACAAGTTAAACAACCTTTTGGAAGTACGGAGCCTTCAAAGAAACAGGAAAAAAAAATCATCTGGAAATTCTGAAATTCTACCTAGAAGCTGAAAGTAATTTTTAGCTCTCATGTTGTTCCAGGGCTGGAAGCAAGAGCTGCGTTCCTATAGGGAAAATGGAAAATGTTTCCTTTCCAATTATCTAAATTTCTTTTTCCAACAGGTCATGTCTTATTTGACTTCAATTTTGCCATGATTTTCATACCTTTAATCAATTTTTCAAGGTGGAAGAGAGCACTGGAAAGGAAAGGTTTGCAGGTGTCAGGAAGGGGCCAGGGGGTTGCAGAAGAGTTTTTTCTGCTGTAGCTATTGGTCCATGCAGCTCCATTGACATCAATTTGAGCAAAGACCTGTGCAGATACAAAGTGGGAAAACAGCTGTTTGGGCAGCCTAGCTCCACCAGGTCACATGTAGTTCCGGGCAGATACCTCCTTGTTTGGTGCTAATGGCAAGTACTGTCTCATTTAAAAAAAAACCCTGGCCTTTGCTGCTGCTTGGCAAATTGAGGAAATCCATGGAAAAACTATTATTAGGGACCCACCCACATATCTAATGGTTATTTTTTTCTAAAAACTTGGAAAACAACACAGGAAAAAAAGCATTGGAGACAAAGAAGCTCAGGGCCTCAGCAGTACATTGGATAAAGCTGACTACTTTCATTTGCTGTCATGATATAGAAACTGCAAGAACTTCTTGTGTATATTTTTCTGTGAGGGCAGCATGCATGTGTTATGTGAAACATGGCTGGAAGGAGTTTGGTGGGGCTCATAGACTGGCAAGAAGGGACCTGCTGTGTGTGTGTGGTGAAGCTGAAGAAGCAGCTGCCTGTGCTGGTCTCTATTTGCAATTTAGATGGAGCATTTGCCCTTTGAGGAGAGACTGAAGGACAGGGCCTTGTGCAGCCTGGAAAAGAGAGAACTTCATGAGGACCTAACAGCAGCCTACCGATACCTCTGAAGAGCTTATCAAGAGAATACAGCCAGGTTCTTCTGTAGTGAGCCATGGAAGAACAATACAGCAGATATAAATTGACTAGAGACCTCCTGATGTCTCTTCTGATCTTAAGTTTCCCATAATTCATTTTCTGTTATCATAATGAGATTCCCCCAACCACAGGGACATATCATTGATGTATTAGGAACTTTTAGCTCTGTGCCTTGTGTCGATGTATAGGAGGGGATCATGTCTCTGACAGTGTATAATAACTGGTGGTTTGGATAGAAGGAGGAGAACTACTGAGGCAGGAACAGAAGGGTGAATTATGAAGTTACAGGGAAAAGATTTTGGAGGTAGGGAGAGAGTAGGATAGCTGAAAGCCATGCAACAAGTTAAGTGAAATGCTTCTTTTTAGAGAAATGTGTACTGCTAAAGAAACCTCTCAGTCTCTGTGAAGGATATAATAATCTCAGTTGTAATATTTGAGACTGCATTATTAATGTGCTGCTAGATACAAATGATTTGACACGAGAGAAATAATAGAAGAACTGCAAGTAGTGTTTCCTGATGGAGGTGGAGAAGCTGCCGGAAAAGCTGTACTCCAGCCATCCTTCCAGATTTTTATGAGGTTGTCATTTCATGTAATGGGGAGATTTCTGAGTTTTTGTCAGTTTATTTAATCATTTTATTTTCATTCAAGAGCCTTACATTTGGCTTTGTAGTAGAGTAACCCCTTGGGTTACTTACTGCACATGGTTTTGAATGCTGTTGCACAGATGTTGATGCCTCTTGTATTAATGAAGTTTCTGCTGTGAGCGCAGGCAGCTCTGTCACGGTGCTTTTTAGAATTTGATTAATTATCAAGCGGGGCAAAAGCCACACTTTTTCCAAGGACTCAATATATAAATCATTCATTTTCTGTGTTAAATTACAGAAAAACTCTTATAATTGGAAGGGGATCAGCAGCCTCCTCTCAACATCTTGCAAAATAATTTCTTTACTGCTCTGACCCTAACTACCACCTTCAAACTGTCAGGTTTTAAATGATCAAGTGTGGCACCATTTTCACTTCTGCTGTTCTGTACTACCGTCAGTCTGATGGCTGCAAATATTCCCAAGCACTTGCAAGATAGCTGACTACTGGGAGAGGTATGAAGTGAGAGAAGTAGTGAAGACAAGACACAATTAATTTTGGGAGTTAATTTAGGACATAGAGAAGAAGACAGATCTTTCATTATTTCTGTGGCTGAAAACCCTCCTCTCTGGCTGAGGCTTTGCATGTAGTTCAAATAAAGGCATTCAAAGTGGAAAAATAGCAACTGTAACTTTTGTGACCTCAGGTGAACTTCTTTCATAGGGCAAATACGATGATATTGGGCAGCTAAACTGGATGCATAGACATTATTTTTCAAGCAAAAAGTCAAACTCAGCTGCAGTTATTTTTTAATGAAGGCAGAAGCTGGTGGACAGCAGGACGGGTTTGGAGATGAAACAGACCGAGACAATATCTCAAAAATATTCTTTGGCTTCCACTCCCTGGACCAGCTAGAAACCAAGCAATGCTTGCTCAAGTTTTTTGTTTTGTTTCTTTACATCCTCTCTTCTCTTCCCCATGTCTTCCTCCATATTTTTTACTAACCTGTTATTTTGATTTTCACATCCAAGCAACTCTTGGGTATGATCTTGTGATTGGTTTAATACATTGTTTTCAGGGCATTACCAGTGTTGTTCTGTTTTCATTAGAACTGCATTTGCTTTGGGGCTCAACCTCAAGAAGTGCTCGGACTGAGCATTAGAGTGTGACTCAGCCAGAAGGGTGCTAGCAAAAAGAATAATTTCAGATAAGTCCTTAGTGATGTTATGTTGTTGATTGTCATGTGTTTTGGTATGTGTTGTGCTATGTTTTTGGGTTTTTTTGTTTCTGTTTTGTCTTGTTTCTCTTTTGTTTTGTTTCTATTTTGTTTGTTTGTTTGTTTTCCAAGTGCCCTCAATTAGACATTCTTTATTGGAAATTTAATGTAGGCAAAAATGATAACTTTCTTAATAATTACAAGTTTCAGTAGTCTCCAACTTGGTCTTAAAATTATATACAGATATATTTTTTGCCTAAATAATCTCAAAGCTTTCTTCAGAGATTTCACACCTATGAACTATAACATCTTGTAAGAGTAACCTGTTCTTTATGATTTTATTGTATGTTTTTCTATAATTCTAGTCCTATGTCATGAGTATGCAATAACTTCCCATTGTTCCTCAATTCACCCTTTCTCCTTTGCTTCTTTTCAGCTCAATGCATTTTTCCAATCCTACTAGTTACTTCAGTAGACAACAATATATGTGGGAAAGGGCATTTCTGTCTCAAGATTGTCAAATGCAACCTTGATACCAATGTAAGATGTTTCAGGGGAGTATTTTGGACTGGCAGCATAATTAATTTTTTATTGAATGTCTAATGGATCACAGAAAATACCCAGTTTGGCATACATAATTTCTCAGTGTTAGTGACAGACTAATGAAATAAGTAGGATCACAAATAGCATTTTGCCACACTCTGTATATTTACATTCTTCTGCAGCCTTCTTGTTCCTTTTGATCTGTTTGCCATGTGAACGTGCTCACTTTCAGCTACCTCCAGTAATTGACTTGAACACAATGAGTTTCTCTAGAAAGGTAACATTTCCACTTCCATTTATCATTGCTTAGACATCAAAGACAGTTTGATACTTGAATGTAGCCTGGGAGTTCTGGCTTGCAGGGTGATTTGACAGAATTTTTAATGTGCTTTTTTTATTTTTTTTCCCAAAAAAATGAAGGTAAGTGGTTTTATTAAGGTTTATGGACTAAAAATCAAAGTATTACTATCAATGTGGATTATACTAATTTACTACTTTGTAGCATATTTCAGTAGTAAGTGTCTATATACATTATAACAGGCTGATATTGTGAGCTTTATTTTACAGGATGGGAAAACTGATACACAAATATGATTTGAGAGCTAGCCTCAGCCAAAACAGGGATTAGAAGTTCAGTTTTTTGAGTCCCAAATCAGTTCTCTATGCCACAGCTCCTCTATGCAAGAAAAACAATTAAAAATAGCAGACAAAAGCTTAAAGTTGTCATCTACATAGCTTTGACATTCATACAAAAACTTACTTAAAAATTTTAATATCACCATAAGACAGACAAGTAAATTAGTGTTTTACAACTTATGAGAGATGGCAAAAGCAAGCTAGGGAGAGGAAATAGCAGTGTTAGAAGACAGTAAGGGAGTCACAAGCAGAGATGTTGAGGAGGAAGTGATGGATCATTTCTAATTTGTCATTAAATGTTTCTGCTGTCTGCTGCAGCACAGAAGTTGTGTGAAAGGAATCAAACCTGGAATGGACAGAACTCCCACTGTTGAGCAATTGTGATGGACATATGAAGACTCATTCCTCATATAACTAATTCATGGCCAACCTGGAGTTATCCCACACTGGCTTTTTGACAGTGTCAGACACAGTTGGCCATACAACACCTCCTCTACTAATAGTGGTCATTAATGAGCTCCTATACTTTGCTCTAGAGGGAAGAATATGGATTCAAAACCTCTGAAGGATAATTTAACTGACTTCTTACTTTTTATTTCCATTCATAAAGGGGGATTATACTGTATGTCGTTGTATGTGTGTATAAATATAATGGAACCAGTGAGGAACTACCCTGTAAATCTGAGAGTCTTTGAATATAACCACCCCTGTATGTGATAAACTGATTTTTCCTCATGAACTTGGTTGTCTTCCTTCACATCTTAAACCAGACTCCAAAGCAACCTGCTCTCTGTATAAACGTCTGTGTTGAAAAAGAAGTATATATTAAGATAGCATACTAATAGAAGGTCTTTCCCTCATACAGAATCTAAGAATAGTTGTCAGACCTAGATATCATTCTAACTTCTACACATCCTTCTTTCTTTGAGATGTGCTAGTTTTGGTGCGGTTTCCTTCCTTTCCTTCCTTTCCTTCCTTTCCTTCCTTTCCTTCCTTTCCTTCCTTTCCTTCCTTTCCTTCCTTTCCTTCCTTTCCTTCCTTTCCTTCCTTTCCTTCCTTTCCTCCTTCCTTATTTCTTTATGTAATTTTTGTTATGAGTACATGCCCTGATGGCTAATATTTTGTCAATATCTTCCTGTAACTTTTAATTGTGAAGAAAGGTTTACTGCTGTAGGAGAGAGAAAGCTGTGAGCAGCATCTCCTTCCAGGGATTTTTTGCTAAAGGAACCAAAGGGACTTTATCAAGTGTCTGAAGACTTCAGGGCAAGCTTTGATGTGATTGAGGAGCATTGTGCTTTCTGTCACTGGTTCTTTTGATTTGTGCAGCTCGAAGCAAAGGGGAAGGTATCCGAGCTAGGTTAACAGTTGTAAAGGTTGAGGAACTGCTTACTTTAATAATGCAGAATTGGCTTTCTTCCTGGTAATACCACTTTACTTAAAAAAAAAAAAAAAAAACAAAAAAACAAACAAACAACAAAAAGTTACAATCTTATAGATTCTAAAACCTGTATATCTTGTCTTAATTGTGAAAGTGTAGGTTCAGTTTGGGTTACAGTGAGCTTGCTCTGGTTTACAGACATGATTTCTGGCATGTTCAGTTAAATTTACTGGATTTCTTTTTGTATTTTTTGATTTGCTTCTCCTTTCTTCCTCACCAAAGTTATCAATTTTCTTATAGCTATTTCTAAAGTCAATGAGTTATAAGCCTCTCAAAGTAAAAGACAGGAGAGGTGGGTGATGTGTGAACTTGTATTATTACAGTTACAGAGACATCATTGTATTATTCCTGTGTGGAGCTGGTTGAAACAAGTAGGATTTATTTTTCTGCAAAAGTAAGTGGGGAGCATTTTCAGGAAATGATTTCTTGGCAGGAAACCTGAATGTGTGAGAAGCATGCCTGGGTGAGTTAGAGGACGTGCTTTCCACACCTCGAGAAGTGAGAGGGATGCTTAGTGATGGGGCAGGCTAGGGACACCTCTTCTTTCCTGCCCAAGGAGACAGAAGGGGATTAGCTCATCCTGACACGTGGCAAGCTTGAGATCTTGAACAGTGATGAGGAGGAGTCTGGTAGAGAAACAGGGGTTCCTAAAAACCAAGAAAACTCTTCGTATATTGATGCTCTTCACTACTCTGTACCAGCACACTGCATACAGTTCAGATTTGAAACTTTTTTTTTTTTTTTTTTTTTTTCTGTCTTCCGTGTAGTTTTAGACGATGCTCAGGATAAACTTGTGGTTACTTTAAGTAGAATTGTTTCTTCCATGTTTTTAGCTTGAAGTGGGAGGTCTGCCATCTTATTTTGTGGCTGCTGTTACTGCCTCTAAAGAGGCTTCCTCATGATGTATGAAAACTGTATCAGAACAACCCTGGTGCCATCAAGCTGCTCTAGGGAACTCTGCTCTGTGCTGCTCTCATCACTGTGTTCTGTAGGTTCACATAGGCTTTGTTGCCCTGCATTTTCCCTGCCTTTCAGCTTTGCTTTACCTACTTCAACTAAAAAGACTGTGTATGCAAGAGTGCTAAGGTCTGGTGAGTCCTTTCTGTTGACTGGAGCGTAAGGATTTTCTCACAGTTTAAAAATAAATACATAAATAGAGAGATAGGTAGATAGATAGATAAACATCTGTATGTGTGTGTGTGTGCAAACTACACTGGTAATTTCCAATGCTGATATGTTTGCTGATAGCTTTTAGCTCTTGAACCCATGTCAGAACATCTGTGCGCACCATCTCTGGGTCTGTGCGTGCCTCCTAGGAAGATCCTTCATTCTAAGTGAGGCCTTTAAGCCTCAGTTAAGTGACTTTAATGTTACTTTTTCTAGCACTACACAACATTTTCCTACATTCATTAATTAAATACTTGCTGCCATCTACCTTTCATTACTGGATTTCTTAATTCCCTAATATTTGCTTATGTAAATAAATCAATGTACTGTTCTGTTGTATGAATTATTTTAAGATTATTTTAAAGCTTTCCTATGGTTTTCATTGCTTTCTCCTTTCACAGAAGGTTCTTCCGATTGTAGGCTGAGTTCTTACGAGTTCTTAGTGTTCAGTCCGACCTGGGCTTTCAGTGTTTTGATTCTTTATCAAGTCAAGCCTACACTAAACGTCTAGCTAGCTTGTCCAGTGATGCATTATGGTTTCCTACTCATAATGTAATCCAGAAGCCTTTAATCTATTTAGCTGTTGAACTGATGGCCAGTAAAAGATATCCCCGGGTTGCCTTTGTCTCTGAATCTTTGCCTCTCTATATGGTCTCATTACTCTTACTGAATTGTGGTGCTGAGACTGTGAATGTTTCTGAGCCTCACGTCCTATTTTTTTATGCTTGTGTGAAGCTGCTTATATATAATAGGGAAGTGGAAAAACAAATCTTGGACTCCTTGTAAACAACACATTTGTTGTTATATAAACAAAGTCATTTAAAGGTAGTCTCCCAAGTCATCTAGGGAAGGTTTCTTTTCGCTAGGTGGCTGTCACATCTGTCCAATCCATGCCTGATGCTTCTGCCCATGTGGGCTGGGGGAGCCTCACTGGCACCAAGTGCCGTGTGACAAAAGGCTTTGGCAGGTGGGTCAGACACCATTTCTTCACTTGCTTGGTACTTCCTCACTGGGTCAAACAAGGATGGTTGTAAGGGCAGCCTGGTCTGTGCTGAGCTCAAGAGGAGCTGTTGGAGATAGTAACCATGCCTTTGAAGGAGACTATGACAATTTTTTCCACTTCCCTTCAATGTAGCTTGACTTCTTGTGACCCTTTCAGTTCGGCAGCTTTTTCCACTCTAAAACGAAAAAGTCTTCTGACTTTTTCTTCAATTCATCAGTCAAAAAAAGAAATAATCCTTAGAAGATAAGATACTGTTGGCTAATGGCCTCTTCTAATGGATACTTCGTAAATGGTCTAGAGTGGTATAGTATTTTACTTAATTTCTACATCCAGTGTCTAACAGCTGATCATTTAACTGCTGGATGAAAAAGCATTACTGAATTTTTCCTAATGTTCTGTCTCTTGTAAGTGTGATTTCTTAAAAGGATAGGTTCTCTTGCTGCAGCCATTTTTCCCTGGCTGATTAAGCGATAACATTAGGCTAACGTAAAAATGGGATAATTACATCAATGTTAGCAGTGAAAAATTAGCTTCTAAACAGCTTTAGGGTAACTAGTGAATTTGACTGCAGAGAAGTTTGTGATGTTATTAACTAAAATTTGAAAACTTCAAGTGCCTGAACCTCGGTTCACACATCTAGTGCTAGCTTGCAATTGCTGGGTACCTGATGTGACATAAGAAACTGAATCTACTATAGTCCCTTTTCAACAAAGATGTACTCTGAATGTTGGAACAAAATTGAAGATTAATCTAAAAAGCAGTTACTATTCTGCATAGAATTAGTTAGTTACTATTGTTATCAGATCCTTCTGTTTCTATTAATCGTTTGTTCTTTTGGCACTATTTTTGCTCCAGAAGCTCTTTTAAACTCTCCCAACTCAAAATGTACTGTGAAGCGCAAAAACTCCCGTATCTTGGGCTCAACACTCCCTTTGGCAATTATTCACTGAGTAATTCTTGTAAGGGGACCCTCAGTTAAAAAAAACGCTTAAGCATTATTCGTATGTCTGAATACTGTCCAAAACGAAAAAATATTTGCCATGTGCATCTGAACTGAAAATATAATATTTGGTTTGCTCACGAGATGTCGTCGCTTCGTCGGTGCCCTGGTTGTGAGGGGTGTAGCTGGATGAATGGGGTATGTACTGCTGGCTGGGGGAAGGTGCAGCCTGGCGACTGCCTCATTCCGCACACTAATCTCACAAATATTCTTTGGTGTTAAGTTGAATGACTGCAGACATAGTAGCTTGGCCCTCTGCTTGCCATTGGAAATTTACTAAAGGAAAAATTCAGTTCAGTGGTGATTGAATTTTCTGACTGATCCTGCTGATTTGGAGGAAGAGGCAGGGGTGTTATCTTTATGTTGACAACACTGAAGCAGCAACCAAGCGCATATAATGTTTTATTTGATTCGTATGGTTGCTGAACACAATGCTTGGCAAGATTAAAATGCTCTATTACTGGAAGGCAGCTACTCTTACAGCAGCTGCAAAAAATCAGGTGATTTAACCTTTTCTTAGGGAGTAAGACCTGCAAACATGGACAAATTGACTAGGAATATGTTATGATTGATGGCACTTAACAGGTGATTACATATCTGTCATTGTATATCATTGATCTTCATGGCTTACTGAAAACATAAAGAACTACTGGAGTCACTATATCATAGCCAGCCATTTTTAGGAAAGCTGACCCTATATATGTGCATATATACGTACATATATTCAAACCCAACATACACATCAGATGCATCTGGTGCTGCTCTTTTCTTTTTACTTCTTCCTTTTTCTTCTATGGAAAGAATTATGAAGTTCCCAGAAAAGTAAAATGAGATCTGGGGTAGGGCAAATCAACTTCAGTCATTTAATCAGTGGACGTCATTCACTTCTGGATAATGTTATCTCTCTTCTTAATACCAAGTCATTCATAAGTGCTACAGTTTTCTTGACTATCCTAGCTTTACTTGGTGGATACTGTTTCTAGACTGCAAATAAATAACAGGCAAAGAACACATTCTAAATGTACATAATTGACCTTGTTCTGGTGTTAATTAACACTGATCGCTGAGCTGTTGAAATACTATAGACTATGGAATTCACATTAATTTTTTTACAGTAATAGCTTTGGCTTCTATGTGTGTAAGAGGGCAGTGATAATTATACCCCTGCATAAATAACAGTAATTTTTACATGACTACGTATAAAAATTGTACAGTAGAAGTTACAATAATTCTGTATGTTTTGAAAAATAATTCTTAACCTTAAAAACTTCGGGAAAGAGAACAAGTGAGTCATGACTGAATGGGTTTCTTCTTCTACTATGGCATCCACAGATACCTGCTCCTCATCATAATAAGCAGTGTTTCTTGCACAACGTGCCTCATATATATTCAGATGTACCAAAGGAAAAATGATTGATTGGTAACCTTGGCAACACTAAGCCATTTGAAAAAAAAATGGGGAGGAAAAAAACCCCAGTGCAATGTCTGTTTGAATGTAGATGGAAACATGATTTGCTTTCAGAATAGAAATTAGCAGATAACCTTTCCAAATGAAATTATGTTCCATGGTCTGGTATGTAGCACCCAAGCTGGCTCACAAAAGAGTTTGAAAAAAATCCATCTAACTGGCAAATATTTGCAAAATGCCTAGAGAAGCATGATAGAAGATGATGACTGTTGTTACTACTTTGACAGCGGGACCTAAGCATTGACCAAAATCCATGGCAGCTCTGAGCTAGGAATGATTCTGTGGCAGCACAACTCGTTGGCACTTTACTGGAAGGCTCTTTGTTCCTGATGTATGCATACGCTGAAAAAAAAAATGCAGAATTTAATTTCAAGGGAGCTCTTTTAACTTTGTCTTTACTTCTTTTCCTTTTTTTTGTTTTGTTTTATTTTTCTTCTTCCTATTGAACGCACAGAGAGGAGTAGAGGTGGCAAGAAGGCCATAGCCATTGAGGAGGAGGCTCCTTTGGCTCACCCTCCTGCAGAAGACATCAGTTTTTATGGAACTATTGAAGTATTGCAGCCTGTTCATGGATTTCACTGAGGAATGTGTCCTTGAGCTATCTAAAACACAGCTTTCTACTATTTGAAGTACTACATAAAACTGTTTAAAGCACACTGTTATACCCAGAAAACAATATTCCACCAGGTTGTGCAGGCCTTTATTTGATATCTGTTTGAAAGTGAATTAAGACACTTCTGTTTACTTGAGGATACCCCGAACGTGCATAATTTTTAAAGCATTTGCTCCTGTAACAAGAATTCCCCTGTATGCTGTCTACGTAACTCTTTTCTTTAAGAGGAACAAAGACGGTAAGGGCTACCATGGCACAGAAAGCACAACCTTTTCTTCGTTAGTAGTAAGCTCATACTTCAGGTGCTGCTGCTTTGGATGGATCTGCACTCTCATGGTTGCCTTCCACATGTTTGTTCCAAAAAGGAGTTTCCCTCATGTGCAATGGCAAGAACCCAACAGACAGACTGTGGCACCCAAGCTTTTGTGATCAAATATTATCACATCAATAGAAATGCATGGTGAGAGTGGAAACTGGAGTCTCAATTGTTCGTTCTTTGCCAGTTTTTGAAAAATGCTCCAAATCCATGTGATATTGCTCTGGGGACCAAACTTCTCCAGAGGTCAAGGCTGAAAAAACAGCTGCTTGAATTGCTGCCTAAATATGAGAGAAATAGTTTTGCCCTCATGCCTCACTGGACTTTTTTTTTTTTTAATAATTCCACTTCACATTTTGCTTCATTTATTCTGCAATTGTCCCTTCTTTCCTTTTGCTTTATACACCTCTTCATTATTCATCCCATTCATCTCGCCCCTTAATGCTAGAGAGAGGCTGTATATTGCTTGGGTGTATTTGAACATGGAGACACAGTTTCATACAAGCTCATGTGCAATGATATGCATTTGCAGAAACTGAATTAACTGGTGTATGTGAGAGCTGCTTCTAAGTACCATGCATCACACTCGATGCCCAGCTTTCATTGCCCACCCATGCCTTTCCTTTCAGTGCCAATGTTACTGCTGGTGACGTTTGCCCATGTACTTGTGATGAACTGATAAGTTAATAAAACTTCTGTTTCATTTAAGATTTTCCCAAAATCGACCTTCATTGTAGCAATGTAGATTTCCTTTAATCTGGCGTGTTGTCTGAGCATGCCATGCATGTGTTGATGGAGCTAGCGAAGTAACATAATCCAGGCTTCATATTCCTTTCTCTTTGACTGGATATGGTGCAAGCTTGTTTGACTTGCCTTGGCAGGCCCAGCTTTGGATGGATGCCAGTTCTGAGTCTCTTCAGCCTCTGTAGGGACTCCGTGGCTTCTTCTACTCAGATTCCAGAGCTGGAGCTTGGAAGTGATCCGGCTGCCAGGTCTACCATTGACAGGGTTTCCACCTAGGGCTCACTTAGCCCTTTTCCTTGCTCCCTTTGGTGTTTGTGAGATAGGCTCTAGAACAGCTTGTGTCTGTATTGTCCTAATCTTCTTTGCCTCCTTCAAAATGATTTGTTTTTCAGTAGCACACAATACTCCTCAAATCCTGAAATTCTGTTGCGTAGTTTTGCCTCTTATTTGACTTAAAAAGCTATTAAGAAAAACAAGACAGTGCAAGCTTCAAGCTTTTATGTGCCAGCTACCATAAGAAATGAAGTTATCTTGGTTTTGTTTTTCTCCTTCCTTCAGGGTACAACACTGTTCTCAATCTGTTTCTGTTGCCCTGTATGCTTTCAGAGACCTTCAACTCCCATCAAGCTTTTTACTGCTCATTTGCTCTAATCAAGCTGTTTCCTTGGCTATGTCTGGACTATGCAGCAGGGAGATATCCTGGAGTCCATCTCTCCTTGTAAGCGAGACTGGTGACGTGACATGCACCATCTCTTTCTCTTGGCCTAGAAAAAGTGGGTTTTCTTAGCTTTGAAAATAATGGGAAGTAGCAGGGGGATAAGGGGATGAACATTGAGTGTTCAAGTCTTATCTCAGCAAGGAGTTGGGATGTTCACCCAGTGTTTTTCTGGATTCTGCAGGTAGCTATAACCCTAGTTTCATGTTAGTCCTACTGTGGTAGTTATCCCAGAGCTGGGGGGAGTGTCTGAGTCCTATTGGGTTATCACTCTAGTACCATCTGCAGTAGGTAACAAGGCTTTCAACTGACTCCTGCTACAGCCTTGTAAAGGTAATATTTCTTCTGACTGTCAAAACTGGTCACTGACAGAGCCACAGAAGGAAGTTTTAGAGTTGCTAATCCTTCAGTGCAGTTTGCAGTTAGTGCAGATGATGAGGCAGTAGCATGACATGCTCTCTGGGTAAACTGCAACTTGGCAAGCAGCAGCTTCCTGCGACTCCTTCGTTTTTCATAAGCCTGTGTAGCAGTCCTTCAGTCCAGTATGCTGCAAACAGCCTTTGGAGCACTTCCTCATATCCAGACTTAAATGGAACTCAAAAAAACCTCTTGTTGGTGTTGATCTAATAAAATGAAGGAAAACATGTGAGTCTTTTCCCTTTTCACATGTCTTATAGGTACTATTCTTATACTTCCATATGGAATGAAAAGAGATGTGAAAAAGCAATTCAGCTAATCTATACTTCTTTTTAAACTGCTGGAACACATACAAAATCACTGTTGTAGAATACTTTTGCAATTGCATGAAATTCTGAGTAAAGCTGGAGGAGATCTACTGCATTACCTGTTAACTTGGCAAAAGTTTTATTTCAGGGGAGAAGGCAAGCCCAAATTCTTATCTGTCACAGAAAGAGCTGTCTCCTGTTCTGGTACTGATGTTTCTACCCTCCCACAATCAGAACTAATTTTTCTTTTTTTTTTACATTTCTTGAAGTTTTAACAGAACCAGTGTTTGCTACAGCTCTTATAGAGTTGCTTTTAGCTAGAGAAGTACTTCCCCCTTTCACACAGAATTTTGCTCAGACACGAGTGACACATGCACTCATTGGTTCCCTTCTAGCAGTTACATTCTCAGCGGTGTCTGTGGGGTG